>NC_133809.1:21879414-23079414 GCF_043250625.1 Sebastes fasciatus | reverse complement strand
CTGCACTAGCCATGGCTGCATCTTTTCATCACCTCAACCCCAGCACACACTAATAAAATAATAACATTTAGCAAACTAACACTACTGTACCCTGCCAGATTTGTGTTTAAGGAAGTCCTCAAAATTCAAGTTTTGACTTGCCATAGTCCAGTTAATGCATATCAAGTGAATTTAAGACTACCAGGATGACTATTTTACCTAATCGTATTTATTACAGTTGATTTATACACAAGTACAAGTGTAAAAATGTACTTAAATAAAAGTAAAAAGTAGGTCAGTTAAAATGTATTCTGAGTAAACGGAAATCAACTTCACACCACAGAGCCCTGAAATTCCATTTCTATAGATGGCACCACTTTCCTCGGTGTAGCCTCACTAGAATCAACCGGAAAAGAGAGAAAATTCAGACAATTTAACAAAAATGGCCAACAATATATAAAAAGCCAATGGACACCGAATCAGGTGCAACAAGCATTATTAAGCCTTAGTATAGTATGTCATAAAACATGTCATAAAAAAATCATAGTATAGTATGACATAAAGAAGGTCATAGTATTGTATAACATAAAACAAGTCATAAAAAGTCATAGTATATTATGTTGTGGTGGAGAAAAATCATGAAAATCATGAAAAAAATCATAGTATAGTACAGTATGTCATAACAAATGTCATAAAGAAAGTCATAGTATAGTATTTCATAAAAAGTCATAAAGAAAGTCATAGTATAGTATTTCATAAAAATTCATAAAGAAAGTCATAGTACAGTATGTTATAAAATGCGTCATAAAAAGTCATAGTATAGTATGTCATAAAAAGTCATAAAGAAAGTCATAGCATAGTTGGGGAATTAACTATTTGTACTTTTTACACTTCGTTTTTTGTTCAAATTAAACAAATAAGATAGTGAGCTTCACAGGTGCCTGACAGCAGATTTGTTTTACCTTTAGACAGAGCCAACTGTTTCCCCCTGTTACCAATTTTTGTGCTAAGTCGTTGTAGTTTCTTTTGGTATCCATCTTCTCATCTAGTGAAAAGTGGATGCCTCATTTCCAAAACAGTGAACTATAATGTTCCAACTTTCTCAATTCTATACTGCTGTCACAAGCTGCCAGAGAATTAAGAAGCAGGCATGGCTTTGCCTTGTTAAAGGGAGAGGTAAAGGGGATAAAGGGAAATGTTTGAAGGTGATTTGACCACTGGACAGTATATGTGTAGTTTACAATCCAGTTACTGTTGTGTGTTGTTAAAATGCCTCACTGAATTCCTTCTGTCTGCACCATCTTTCAGCTTGGTTGCACCGCTCACATGCGCTTCAAAACACAATCGCAGCGTTTCGAGTCAAACTGTGCGTTGGGTCGGAGACGAGAAGCCGAGAGACCGGGAGAGTGGCATTAATCAGACACAGATGACCTGGCTTGCCTCGTATGATAAATGCATCCAAATAGGAAAGAAAGGGTTGACATTTGAAAGTCAGAAGTGAAAAGAGTGAAAACGGTTCGTAAAAAGCGGGGGAAGACTAAAAGGGTTAGATCAAAGCTAACATTCTCACATTAAAGGTTGCCAGGTCTTCCTCTATTGTCAGTTTTTCACATTTCACATCACTCCATCCCATCCTTCCTGACTCCCTATCTATGTTACAGTTAAAGAGACCATGGTGCAGAGCAGGAAAGGACGTGACTTGACATAATAGGACAGTGGGCCACGGGTAGAGAGATGTGTAGCTTATATCAGCTGATCCCAGGGGTTGTACAGTTGGTGTGGAGGAAAAAACGGGGGATGCGGCAGGACAGATATAGAACAAGGTTAAAGGAGGACATGTTGTGGATGCTCTCGGGCTGTTCTCTCCTCCTTCTCCAACGTTTAACCTCATTCTTTCTCTCAGGTCCGTCAGGCCTCATTGCCGCTATGCTAAAACAAGGAAAGTGATTCAGGGCCTCGACAGGAGACTTGTGAATTGTTGCCAAAGATATCAGTCTTCAGACAGGGTGTGGCCTTCCACTTTGCCAGCTTCCCCTTCATACTACTACTCTAACTCTCAAACCTCCCACCTGGGTCCTTTACTGCTCACTCACAGTGGAAGATCTACTGACTCTGTAGCTGCAATGTCACACCAACATTGACACAAGTTGCTTTAAACAGCGATTAAACGCTGATGAGAGGAGAAAATAAATGTCACGGGGTTTGAATGTCGAATTAGGTTTGTCTCTTTATTTTCTGAAATGATTATCATGGCAGCACAAAGGCTAATTAACCTTTGTTCAAGTCTAGTTAATGTTACATTGTGATAACTGTGACCTTGAGCGTGAGGTTAGATGACAGTTGTGTTCCGTTTGTGATCTAAAAGTCAGAAAAGTAGCATATTCAGCTATTATGACAAAGAAACATATAAATCAAAATATTAGATTAAACATTTCCTTATCAATTTTTACAAGATGATGAGTGAACAAATTAAGTTGTAGTGAAACAAATGTCAACATTACACAATTGTGTGTAAGTCTGCAGTTTAATTTTGTTTTTGGGCACTTGGGGGCAGCGCAACAAGCTGTAAACACAATTGCCATACCTTAAAAAGTTGAACGCATTAGCCAACTGTTGTCTATTTACACATCCAGCATACTCAAAGCAACATTAGCATTTATTTGGAGTTGTGTTTTCTGGTCACCTGATGAATGTAAGTCCAATATTCACTCTACTTTTGTCTCCGTTTTGGTCTCCACCAACTCATGAGAAAAAAATCTGTCAGTTAGTCGCTAACTTTGTCTGTTTGGTGCTGGGAGCTAACTTATCGTGGTTTTATCAGAGCTTTTTCGCTAAACACTGCTGCTTGCTCTGGGTGGAAACAGGTTGATAATAGTAAAGTTGTGGGCCATAAAAACCAAAACAATTCGCTGAAAGAAGCTAAAATGCTCCATAGAGCTGAGAGGAACAGCAGAGTTGAAGGAAAATTATTTGTAACAGGAGAGACTTCAGAGACCAGGTCTAAAGGACACCATAGCACAGGGATTTAAGGCAATCAACTAGATTACAGACTAACGTTTCAACGCCAACTGCGTCTTCATCAGAGTCAAACAGATCACATCCTCTTAAATAATCTCCCCTAGTTGGGAACTGATTCAGCATAGGCTGGAAAGTGAGCTCCCAACTAGGGCAATCCGTGTGCTCCAGTGTGCTTTGGACCTGGTCTCTGAAGTCTTTCCTGCTACAAGATTGCCCTATTCTGTGAGGCCTACTATTCCTTGTGAAACAGTTGAAGCGCGTTTAACCTCCTTTCTCCATTGAAAGTTATTTGTTATTAGTTATTAGCCTTTGAATTGGAACATGACTTTTTTTGTAATGGAGAAAAACTGATAGGTTTTCATCTTTAAGTTAACGTAGTACATAAGTACAAGCGTCATTGTCGCGCCATTGTAGCGTCTTGGGTCAATCAGTGGGATTTTGTAAATGCAAAATGGGACAATTACACACATTATATTAAATGTTAGTATTTTACTTTTACGTAATTAAATCTGTCTAAGACAGTAAGCTTGTGGGTTGTTTGCATTGCATTTACAAAGTCTCTTGGGACTGTCTTGGGACAGCAAAATGCATAGTTAGACCAGTAAGACAATTTATGGTTCAATCCAATATTAAGTTGAAGACACCACAAATTTGCAAATTCAGGTGTCACAGCCAGAGAAATGCATCTCTTTCATCTCCAGTGACAATCCATACACAACTTTGTCTTGGTGGCGTGAAAGATTCACCGGTGGGGAAAGGGAGTGTGCTTCACAGTCAAGGATTGAGGACATCCACCACATTGCAAGTGTTTATCAAATACCAACAGCTTCTTTCTGCACTGAAAATACAGGCGCATTATGCTGGAGGGAGAGACCCAGAAACATCAACAACAGCCAGAGAGCTGTGGTTGTTATGTAAGCTGAATCAAATTGATCCTATGGGGATCGACTTGTTGGGCTTGAGCTGCAGTGACATGGATGAAAATTCAGGCATAATAATCTGTAAGCACTTGCAGCAGAGGGCACATCATTGCTGTAGTCCTTGTTGTTTTGAATACGACTGTGCATTCTGGTTGTATGTATCAAATCCTCTCCGATATCATCTGATCTCTATTATATTGTGCAGGATCTTCAGTTTTCTAATGATTGCAGTCGTTTGGCTTTTGATTCTAACAACAGGGCATGCACTTGTCACTCATCTTCACCCACCAGAAGTCACCAACAAAAGAGCTTGTTCCTATACGATATCCTACTGAGAAATACTGAGAAAGTAAAATCTTAATGAAGATGCTGTAGTCAGATTGTACAGTGGGCGGGAAATACCACAAAATATAGTTCAGATCTGACACAAAGTAATACCAGGGCCAGGATAATTGATAGCACTTCAAGCTGCTAATGTTTTGTTATGTACAATGCAGGAGAGTCATTTGTCATGATTTATGAGGTTCATCATTAATAGGCATCTGAATACATTTTCATAGTGATTTAGCAAACATTAGACATTTGTAACTTTTAATAGTAAATAACAATTGTCTATTGTGTAAATTCTCTGAATTACTGATGTGATCTCTGTGCGCATGTAACCAACAGCAGCATAAATGCAAAGAGTGTTGCGCTATAAAGCAGAGAATTCATGTGCCCAGAATGTAGCATGAGGGTTTTTTTGCTATCGATTCTAGTATCTCAAAAGTTAGCATTGGTAATATTGATACTGTAGGTATGATCCACCCCCTAACTTCTACATTTTGTGGACAGTCCAATGCTGATGCTCAACTTAAGAGTTGAAACCATTTACGACTAATAGAAAACTAATCGCCAACTATTTTTGATATATTGTTTCGGTCAGTTTTCAAGCAAAAATGCCAAACATGTGCTTGCTCCAGCTTCTCCACTGGGAAGATTTGCTGCTTTTCTCTGTTTCATATCATTGTAAATTGAATATTTTTTGGTCACAGACGGTCAGACAAAAGAAGACATCTGAAGATGTCACCTTGGGCTGTCAGAAACTGTGACAGGAAATTTTATTATATTCTGACATTTTATAGACAAATCTATCTATCTATCTATCTATGTAGCTGTTGTAAATCAAAGAGCAGATACAAATCTCCCTGCTAATGAGAAGACCCGACTGGGGAATGAAACAGAGGAATTCAGTCTGTGAGGTGGAAGACAGCAGAACAGGGAGAAAGAAAAAAGGGGGGGGGGGGGGGGGGGAGTAAATCCTGACAATATGTTTGAAGCTGTGAAAGACGGAGGTGAGGCGGGTGGAGGAGGGGTGGGACCTCCGAGGCTTTGGAGCCAATTCGAGGACCTTGTGATGCAAAACCAGTCCTCGGCAACAGACAGTTCCCATGGCAACGGTGAGCTGCCAAAGTTCCTTGTTGACAAATGACAGCTCCCCTCTCCTCAGCACTCGCCCGGCGATGTGTATGTGTATGTGTGTTATTTGGCAAGTCCCCATTTTTGCCTTAAGCATGGGGGGGAAGAAGGGGTGAAGGGACACACACACAGAGAGAGAGAGAGCATTGTATTATGTATGCGGACATGCATACAGTATTCAAACACACACACACACACACACACAGTAGTTGCTACAATGGCCAACATGCCCTGACTGGATTCTGAATAATTTGCTAAACTACAAGTTTGTTTTACAATAAATAAATTATAAGATGGTGATGATGTACTATTGTGTAGTACAGAGATTCCCAACCAGGTGTACTGGTACCCCAGGAGCACTTCGGCAGTTGTCGGGAGGTTTGCGGAAAGATAGTGGAGTAGCTCAACTTATTTAAAAAATTTAAATGATGATTTGATAAGAAAAAAAAGAAACTCACATATAAAATCAGTTGACATATGTCGCAATTGAGTGTGTGTTTAAAAACAAAAATAGTGAGCAGGGAAGTCTTAAAGGTACAGTGTGTAAGATTTGGTGGATGCGTAGTGGTGTGGTTGCAGATTGCAACCGAGTTCCCCTCCGCTCACTCCTCCGTTTCCAAGACTGCAAAAAAACGTGGTTTTGGGACAGAAGGTTCAACAAAGATACAACTTTTAACAAGGAGACTGGTGTTTTGTTTTGTAAGTTATGTTAGTTTTAGTTTTTCTCAGTGACATTTGTGACGTCTTTTCCGTACTTACAGTATGTTATGTTATTTCTGTATGTATTTTACGTATGTACAGTTTACGTACTTCGTTTTTCCTAAACCTAACTAAGTGGTTTAGTTGCCTCAACCTACCTGCAGACGTTACTGTAGTTTAGTTGCGTGGTGTAAAAAAATTACGCATGAAATTGCGTCCTCATGACACTCAGAATGTCCTTGTAATGTCCTTCTATTTATATGCCTTCCCATGAGACCGGGGTTGCGAATGAATAGTAATTTCAGATATCCATTTAAATGAGTCACTTTAAATTTGCATTTCAATATGGTATTATATAAACATCTAAGTTGACTGCAGGAATTACAATTTTTGTATGTTGTTTTTTTTTGCATTACCATTAAAGCAAAAACAGTGCGTCCGGTAACAGTGAGTGCGGTGAGACAGTGAATGTGAAGTAGGAACAGAGAAAAGGTGGGGGAAGGCTCAGCGGCAGGATACACACACCCCTGTGGCACAAGTGTCGTGAAAAGATGATCTTCCATCCTCACCTCGCAACAGAGCTGTCAAGATGTTCAGCCCCGTGATTTAACCTCCCCGCTTCACACTGTTGCATCCTACCATCACACACACACACACACACACACACACACACACACACACACGCACACACTACAGTACAGTATGCACCACAATGGCTTAGCTGCTTTCAAGCTATCCGGAGCAATGTCATGCAAAACCTGCACAGTATTAGAAATAATCCAGTAATTAGGGTGCACATGGTGAACACTATTACTGGATCAAAGGAACATTTAACTTAAAGCCCAGTGGATGCCAGTGGATGACAGTAGTGTGTAAGCACAGTGCTAGTACATAGAGTGTCTTTAACAGTCATAATGACAAGTAATCATGAGTGAAGAAGTGTATTTTTATCTCTAGGTTGTATGGGATAAAGGTAGAAGTGTGTGTGTTTTATGCTACAACAAGAGTTGCAGGGACAATAGATATGACAGGGAGTGCAAGAAAGGAGTGTGGGGGTGACTGCTCTGAGCGTAATGTCAAAAAGATTAACAAGAATTGAGCGGCACAGTGACACCTGAGAGACATTTGGCGAGTGCAATAAGCTGTGGTAGTGCACTCCACTGAACAGCAGACAGATGGGAAGCAAGACAATAAGCAGGAATTCACACACACATATATCATTGTACCGTGAGCTGCAGTGTCGTAATGTAAAGGAATAAAAGGAGGAAGCAAGATTTTTTTTTCAACATTTCTTTTACTGATCTTTACACTTGTCACAGAACATCACATAAAAATTATCAGAGCTGACTCGCTCTTTTGTTTTTTTTATTTTAATAACAGACAATGCAGTTTACATGTTCTCGTCTCAGAAACAAACACTGCTTTGTCCAATTTTTTTCATCTTTAAAAAATACCACCGATAATCACTGGGATTTTTTTATTTAGGGTTTAGAGAAATGAAATAAAAATAGGCTGGTACTCGACTTGTCTCGTTGTAGATGTCTCGCTGATGTCTAAGGGATGCAAAATGTTATTTTTAACATCCGAAAAAAAAGACAGGACAAGTGGCAAGGCAGGAATGAGACCATCCAATTTTTGTACCTTAAGGTACGTCACGAAAAAGAAAAAACACTATTGACTGATATAATCTTTACATTTTTTTAAACAACTTTGGTTTGGGTTTGTCATCAGCGTGAGGACCCTAATCTTCAGAGGCGCCAAACGAGACACACCAACAAACAAGAAACCACTGATCATGCCGTCATGACAGAAAGGCTCGTATACGTAGATTAGAACTGGGTTTGTATTGAATCTGTCCTTGATCGGTTTCTTTTAGTCCAGTAGAATACGTAAGTTCTGTCAGCTCCTGACATGTGGTGTACCTGTATGTGTACGCATGTTGAGATATATGTATACATGCATCTCAAGGGTCGATTTCATTTATTTTATAATTACATATACTGTATACGAGCCAATTTATACCTTAATAGGCTGACAATGTTCTGCAGCCACCGTGATTTTGCTCTGCCGTGCTTAATTCTAGACGCTTACGAGGCAGGTCATACTGTGAGAGGGAGAAGATACTTGTGTTCCCTTTCTTGTCGATAGTTAGGTGAGAAGATGTCGATATCACTATCATGTCTGTAATATTGATATCATGATACCACAAGTTTAGTAGTCTATATCATTACCAGTGAAATTCTATGACTCTTGATACCAAAGGTAGAAAGCAAATGTAAAACATTAAATCCCATGTATTCAACATCCACTGCTTTATTACTGTTTGTATACTGTTTTTTGTTAGGAAGTTAAACAGGTGATAATTCTCTCTCTATTACTTATTTTATATTGCCGTGGAAACATCTTCAAACAACTGTATTTATTAAAGTTTCTCTCCAAAAACTACATTTTACAAGATTACATTATAGAACACATCGTGATAATGTTAGAATTTAGCTTTACGCAATGTAAATCAATGGCACCTCCCGTTAATGTCTCGTCCTCTCACACCTCCTGTCTCGTCCTGCCATTTTCAACAAAGATTTGTCGTTAACAATGTGGCATTATCAGGGAAAAAAACAGGGTGTGTCCGATGGACGCTCCAATAGTGAGTTTACTATGTCCTAAAACACATTTTCTATCGTCCCCGGGACGACGGGAAGACGTTAGTCTCAAGCCCTGACGGTACCTATGGTACCTGCAGTACTGTAGAAAAACAAGTACCGTCACATTTTCAGAATTTTGGCATCAACTTGGTAGCGAAGTATCGGTTCTCATGAAATCCCTAGTCTGTAAATGAAAATATGGAGCTACAGACAGCAACCAGTTTGTTTAGCTTGGACTTAGACTGGAAAACAAGAAGAAACATCCAGCCTGACTCTATCCAAAGGTAAGAAAATCAGCCTATCAGCACTTCTACAGCTTACTAATTAACACATTTGTCTTGTTTTGTACAACACCCAAAGTGTCGAAATAACACATTGTGGCTTTACGGAGTGTTATGCGCCGGACTATTCCTCAACTACAATCGAGTAACCAGTGGAGACATCACACCTGAGAAATACCGTGTTAATTAGTGCGCTTTAGGGATGATGGTAAACAGGTTTTGTTAACTTTGGTATTGATCGTCTCATCTAACTCTCGGCAAAAAAAGCATATATTTTTAAGTATATTTGCATAAATGTCTGAAGAACCAACTGAATGACATTTATCAGTTTGACCTGTCCTGGTGTGTATGTAGATCTGTGATGAAGGTGAACGTTTTGATTTGATTTTATAATGCTGCAGACAGACTTCAACTCTCTTTTTGGTAAAAACCTCATCAATGGACAGACCAACCAAACCACAACAAGCCTTTTCTGATTAAATCTAACTAATGTAAAAGAGGGTTTGAACACAATTAGCTTTTCAAGACTTTGTCCTTGAAAGCTGGCTGTAAGTTTGTGCATTGTCAAGACAGGTAGTGCTAGAAAACATGCATTTTTGAAGTAAAACGAACAGAACACATGTTGGGTGTGGAAATTTAGTTTTGCTTTGAACTTTCATAGACATCTGAAAGAATCCCTGCATTTAACTACATGCCCGTGTCCTGTTTTAGTCGCTTGGAATGCAAGATACTTAGTAACAAGAACAATTACATGAACACACAATATGCATGTATCTATAAAAACACTAAGGCACTTGAACTTGTGATTTAACATTTCCAATGTTTATGATTGTTGTCTCTTAAAATAATTTCAAGAACACACACACACACACACACACACACACATGGTGCCGCCACTGCAGCACAGTCGCTCGCCATTGCCTGAGACAGCGTCGGAAATCAACAGGCACACATAATAATGCATGACCCATGTTTAATAAAAAAAAAAAACTGCTTAAAATCAAGTTTTAAAAATGCTACATCATATCTTGCAAACACACGCACATACACGCACAGAAGCACACATTCCCCAAAATCCACAACCCCTTCATTTCATAGGCTTGTTTAGGGTCCTGAAACGAGACCGGTGCACCAATATAAAGCCCCACTTGAGACCTTTTAGTTTTGTGCTGTGGGGCTTGAAAACGGTCTTGGAGACCCTTCACTTCACTTTTGGGATTTATGATCCCACCGTATGTGACCTTAGTCTACATAATTGTTTGAGAAAATGTGCCAAAAGTGGCCAAGAATTGTCTTTTTTTTTTCATTTGACCATAACAGAGTTGAACGGAGACTGTCTGTGTGCGATCCTGGAGTATATTGAACCATTAAAATAAAGCTGACTTGGCATTACTATAGTGTAGGTAGCTCACACCTTCATCTGCTAAGAGGAGAAATAATCTTCAACTGATGACAGTTGACGTCATCATTACATTTTCATTCTAACAGACTTATAATGTAAGTTATATCTCAGAAAGCACAATCATTGTCTATGAGCCCTGCGGTGCCAAAAGCTGACCTTGTGGACTTCCCTTTCTGTGCCAGTAGAGTCACACTTACACGGTCTCACAACCTGCCCCTCTTCCTCCTCCTCCTCCTCCTCCTCCTCCTCCTCTTCTTCCTCGTCTTGCTCTCCCTCCTCCTCCTCCTCTTCTACCCTATCTGTCATGCAGCTGTCCTCCTCTGTCCTTGTGTGACCCAGCAGGGTCCTAGTCCTACTTTTCTTGCTCGACTTGTCCTTAACAACATCAACGGAAGGCCCAGCTTCCTTTCTATCATCTTCTTCTTCCTCCTCCTCCTCCTCCTCCTCTTCCCTCTCTTCTTCTTCCTCTTCATTTTCCTCCTCCTCTTCAACATCTTCATCCTCATCATCATGCTCTTCTATGGCCACTGTGAGCCCTAACTTACTATGGCTGGCTAGCTGAAAGAAAGAGGGAGAGTGTGGTGTGGACGGGCAGGTCGAGAGTGCTGCGTCATACATGGAGAACGGAAGGTGGAGGTAGTGTCCTGCAGCGGCCGCCGCCGCGTAGATGCAGCAGCATGTCTGAGCACAGTCAGGGCGTAGATCCCCCTGTCCTCCGCGGACCATTCGGAAGCGCTTACGGAAGGGCGGTCCGGCTTGGGGTGCTATGCAGATCCGGGTGGGTACTGCTCCGTGGAGTGCCTGGTGAGCGGGGTTAGCGCTGGTTGCCGGAACGCAGGGGCCGGTGGCAAATGCTGGGTTGGGTGGGAAGCACCAGTCGGTGCTCTGGAGCAGAATCTCAGCTCGCAGGCGCCGAAGGAGGTTGTTAACGAGGACGGAGCGTCGGAGGAAGGCCTCGGGGTCGTCGATGAACCGCATCTTCTCCAAGGAGAGGCGCAGCACATGGGCACGCTCCTCCAACACCGGTGCAACCTGAAGGACATTGTCCCATTAGATCTATGCGTTTAAAAAGGTTTTCCATCTTTTATTTGCTATTAATAATATTAATGCAAACCTCAAAAAAATGAATGTGCAGGCGAATAAATCCCTTTTTTAACTATCAAAAAATCAAAAATTCATCCCTTTTTACAATAGTGGACTACATTTACTAGGGGTGTCAGGATTCTCCAAATCCATGATTCGATTTGACTTTTTTTTACGATTTGATTCGATTTTCGGTTTAACATGTCATTGTTAGACGATGGGGGCTTGTTTCATAAAGATCAATAGATCACTGGTTTTATAACTGTCATTTACACTTTCAAATTCTTTAAAAAGAGAGACTACATGGCACAAAGCGTGATATTACATATGGTCAATATAACAATAACTTATTTCACCACTTTATTCGGAACAAAACAAAACAAACAACAAAAACAAAATCTACTCGATGGCAGGAGGGAAGTTTACAACAACAGCCTGAGTTTCTCAGAGTTTACAAGGTACACCTGAATGCACCATGAAGTCCATGTCAGTGCCCACATGCTTTAGCGTAAAAAGTGATGTAGACATAGAATATATTTTAAGTGGAGGCTGAAAACAGTTCCCTGAGCGCTGTTTTCTCTGCTGGGGCGAGGGCGGGGGGGGGCTTCACTGTTTACATAACTCATGTGGGCAAAATGTTGCCACACCGGTGACTTCAGGGAAGCCGGAGGAATTTCCAATTCTGTTGTTTCCATGTTTTCTCAAAGTGCAGCTGCGGTCTACCGCTAAGCTATGCTGTGTCATCTCTGAAGTGTTGTTTTTTTCCGTGGATGCGTGCAAGTAGGCCGGGGTGGAGAGAATAAAAAAATACGGGAAGAATCGTCGATCCTGCTTTTGACCTCAAAGGTTGAAATCGAAAGCTCATTTCGATCGATTTTTGATTTAGAATTGAAATTGTGACACCCCTAAAATTTACCGACTGCCATTTTATTTGACTGTCGGAATTCTAGGTGTAGAATTTATCCACTATGTTGTGGCCTCAGAAATTCCCATAATGGAACAAAATTCAAGTCATGCACAACTAGATCTCTCAGCGATGACACAGAGTTATAATGATTCATAAGTGTAATCTTTGTACCATCTTTTAAATGTTTTTATGACACATGTTGTTCTACAATAATTAGAGTTAAAGAGTTCATTTTGGATGCAGTTTTTTGATTAGCATGACCTCACTTAACAATAACATCTAATAGAGATAATTACCTATAATTTGACCATAAGAGGGTTTTTTTGTAACCTACTTTTTTTTTTTTACAGTAGTACTGTCTACTACAGATAGCAAAGAGCAATGATGTCACTTAGGATACACTGTGTACTCTGAATTTAAGTGTGTCAATACTTACAGTCTGGCAGTACGTCCTGAAGCTGAATCGAGGCTCATCATCATCGTCGACAAACTTCCTCTTGAAGTATGCGATCCTTGATACTGAAACATGGTCAGGAACTCGCCTGCAGGGGGGTTCTGCAGACAGAACATAAATGTAAGTGTTAAGCTTGGGAAAAATCTATTTTTTCATACCATCATATACCTTCCCGACTTTTCACCGGGGTGTATGGTATATGACAGCCCGGGGTTGGAGCTGTGCACTGCAATACATCACACCAATACAGCATCATAGGAAGCAGAGTGTCTGTATTTATGACGGTATTGAAAATCCTACTGTCTGGATTTCTAAATACCCTGGAATACTGCAATACCGCAAAGCCTATTGAGCATATCATAATGGCATACTGTTAGGGCTGTGCAATATGACAATATTTATCGTCAACATGGTATACAAATGTCTATTGTATATATATTTTTCTATATCATTTCTATCGCAATGTAGGCTAGGATTATATTTATTTATTTTCTCTCTATAATTTCACTTAAAACTGTTATGTTCATTTTGCACTTAAGTTTTTTAAATGAGGAAATACGCAGTACTTTTCATTTGTCAAGTATTTAATTCACACAGGAGAATACAAAACTATGTGGTTATTTTATATAGGCTATTTATTGCTTGAATTACCAGAAAACATGCTATATCGTGATATATATGTATATGTATATATGTTTATATATATATCAAGATATGGCATTTGTGAAAAATACTGTAAAAACAACATTAATATAGAATTAAGCTGCACATCAGCCTTGACACATGCCTGATGCATTAATACAAAATGTAATGAAAAGGCACAACACCTTTTAATTAAAGCTTACATTTTGAAGAAAACATTGAGTTTCAGTTTAATCAGTTAACAGTTGCCCTACTTAAGCTGTGGTTGAGCCTCAGCCTCAAAAGTAGCCTCAACGGCAGCTGGCTATTCTGGAAGAACAGGTTTCTTTAGTAACTCAGTTGATACTGAAATGACTGTTTAACTGGCGGTGTAATTAAATTAATCCTTAAATTACACCGACAGGGAAGTACACCATCTGCTCTAACCTCAATTCAGTAGCGCTGCATGCTTAACTACAGTCAAATCTTACATTTTGACTGATGGAGTGCACCTAGAAAACTATGACAGCAGGGCCATGACAGGCAAATACTGATGGATGAGTTGGACAGATGTGTCTTAATTGCCAGGTCTGAAAACTAAGGACTATCAAATGTGGTGCAAAATCCTTGGTAAACCTTATCAAATAACTTTATGGACTAGCATCTGATTAAATCCAGCTTACATAAATGACTGACTGGATAAACAAATGTGTGTTTGGTGTCTGTACCTTGTGTAAATTGCTCTTCAGAGCTGCATGGTGGGGCAGGGTTGGACAGGCAGGTCTTAGTGCAACGCTCCGATTCCCATATGGGCTGGTATGTGGAGAGCGGAGGGTCTCCCTCTGGGTCCAGGAAAGGATTCATGGACAAAACTAGGGTCATCTCTCTCTCTGATTCAGGTCTGGAAAAAAAAACAGAATGGAAATCGGTATGATTAAGCAAACAACAAAGCCAGTCAACCCCTAATAATTTGTAATTCGAAACATACTCCATGATTATAAGAGGCCACTTTCAAACGTGGATAAATGAAAACGAACTGAGGTGACATTCAACGCACCTCTCACTATTCTGCAAAATAATTCTAATAATATTAGTTATCTCTGTACCAGTTTATTAACACACGTTATCATCATAAATCTAACAAGCATTCCGCATATGCTTTCCTAATGATGTGGTAAATGTTAACAAGATGTTTGTCTATGATACTGGCAAATGCGTCGGTGTTGCGTGCGGAGGAGTAACCAGCTTCTGTGCAAGCTGCATGACAAATCTGAACGACAATAATGGTGAGCACTGAAAATTGGCAGATGGCTGGCAACTCTGTGATATACGCGTGGTACTGTTACAAGTGGGACACAGATGGAGAGATGACACCCACTCGCGCCCGTGAATTCCCTATTGATTAGTTGGTGGGAGAGTTAGCGAGATGTTTGACACGCGCTTGTTCGGCGAAATGGATCCCACACATCAAATCGCACTTGGGAAGCTGTGTCAACAGCGTGGTAATCTATGAAGCGAAGGGGATGTGCACAGTGCCAGAGAGTCCAGCGCACCAGGCAAACAACTTGACACAAAGGTATCAAACGGGAACGGCGCGTATTTGATTTTAATGCATGTGGATTTGTGTCAGTTTCCAAATGATATAAACGGTAATATGAAGCCGTATCACCTTATGTTTTAAGTTAAAGTGATGCAGATAAGAGGAAACATGAGGAGGGCACATTACTTGGCAGCGAGTAGTATTAGGCCGCCAACTGAGCTTTCTTTCCAACTGAAAACAGAGCCCTACTGTGAAGACACTGAGGGCTCTGAGAGCCAAAGTCTGTCGTGAGTCTTTGAATCCGAGGGGAGAAACTCTATCGTCCTTTTGATCACGGTGAATGGCTGTCATTGGGTTCGCTGTTGATTTCTCCCCTTCATGCAGAATGCAAAAACATCTGTTTCAGGCATCAGCGGCCCCGGACCTCCTTGTCACCGCCTCTCCTCCTCAAAAGCTTCTCCCGCCCCTCCTCTACCTGCCCACATGAGCAGATATCATTGCCCACAACCCAGCTTGACAGACCAAACGGAGGCGACACCATCTCAGCCTCACCCGTTGGGTAGCTGATTAAAATGTCCGCTTCAATAAGCTCTCTGCTTTGCTTGGATGAACAGTTTTATTTCTGTGTGCTGCTTTTCTAGTGTTTGCTTTTAACTGACTAATCAGACACACCTAAAGCCACACTGAAACATCACCATAGGCAGTGCTGCTCCTACCAAACCTATCTAGCCAGCCCCAGGGAGTAATGGATTACATAGAGCAGCATTTCATTGGATATTTTTTAGGGGGTTCAGCGAGCATGCTTTAATATCAACTCCAGCAGTGCAGTACAATGCCTGTATCACTGCAAATGCTGCACCCATAGAATTATTTCTATGGCTGCACCAATCCATCTGTCAATTTTATGCTCCGTCTTATGTGAACAGGACCCCCCTGTGAATTGACACTTTATTGTGGTGGAGGAGTTTGTGCATCCTTGTGACTGTCGGAGCTGCATAGTTGGGTGCAATGACCGGTTGACAAACTGCCCACAGACAAAGAGTGGTTCAAGAATCAACACTACAGATATATATGGTCATCATATGCAAAGATGTGCGTGACGTTTTGTTGCATTGCCAGATGTGCTAAGGCACACAGACATAACTTAACTCTTTCATTTTCTGAACTTCCACAGGATAAGAGGCACCTTATGGGTATACAGTACAGTACACACAAGTCCCCACCTGATCACCATTGTGTTTGAGTTTTAACCATACGATGTGTATGTATTTAGCTAAATCAATTTCTCAAAAGGAGATGCACTGTTTTTGGGCAGAGATGGTTATGAAGATGCATATGCATGCAGGTCATTGGAGGGCTTAAAATCAAACAAAACTAAAAGGTCTTTGCATACCATGTCTGTATTTTTTGTATGCGTTTTTTTAATGCGTCATCTGATAAAAAAAGTTACGCACAGAAATGTTGCACACCGAGTCTGATGCATTTTATTATTCTATTTGTTTTACATTTTACATTTGTTATGCATGTTGTCATACACCAAAATAAAATAAAATAATTAGTTTACTTGTCAATTTGTTCGTCTTTTACGCTATTATAGTTGGCTATTGTAGTTTCACATTATCTGTTAACAAAAATTGTATGATATGTTTCATCATAGATCGTGATCCCAAATATTACATTTTATTTCGCTTGTCTCGCTTTAATTTTGGAATCTTATTTGGCCAAATTTCTGATGACGAAAATGAACACAGCCAATAGAGAGTGTTCGCAGGTGGGAAGCTGGTGAGGGATCACATTCTTATCGCTGCAACAGTGACTGCTAATGGTTAGTAGTGGTGGTGGGGGGGGGGTCTGGGAAGATCTGGGAAGAAAGCTGCATCGACGTATGGCGGGTTAAAAGAAGCATCTGGTGACTCCGTGTGTATCAGAGGAGACGTGTGATTGTCTACAATTTGCTTCAGGCCAACAGTGTGTGTCAACAGAGAAAAGGTTTGTAGAACAAAATTCCAAATTTTGGGGGGAAAAAAGGACAAATTACTGTACAGTTTACATCCACAATTCACCAACATATCCTGATGTTAATGCATATGGAAGAGATGGAGAGAGAATCCGACTGACAGTTTTGGTCGTAATCCGTCGTGTTACATTATGGATTATTCACATTTTATAACGTGTTGTCAGAGTCAAACCATACTTGTGTGAGCTGAAGATATTCCACTGCTGAGGCCTCCCCCCCAACAAGGACCACCAACTAGGGCCAATTATGTCACTGTTACTGAGCGCTAGTGCCATGGTTAATTAGCAGCTTTAGCCCTTCTCATTTCCCCCCTGAGCTGCTTTTTTACCCTTAGCTATTTTCATCTCCATCACCTCCCCTCCCTGCTGCTGTTGCTGCGTTTGCTTGGGCACAAAGAAACAAGCATGCCATCACTCCCTCTGCCCTCTTTAGGGACCTCCATCTCAACATGCCCCCCTCCCTCTTTCATCCCCCAGTCTCAATCTCTCTCTCTCTCTCTCTCTCTCTCCCTCTCTCTCGTTCTCGCTGACATCCTTTCAACAGCGGTCACAGTCGACAGCTCCCTGAACCAGGGGGGTGAAAAAAAACAATGAGAATACCGACAGAGCAGCTTCCCTACATGTACAGCAATACTTCTTGTTCTTCAAAGACAAGGAGAAGGAGGAGGAGGAGGAGGAGGAGGAGGGGAGACAGTGTGAACAAGTGCGTCTGTGAAAGAGGAAGGGAGAAATGGAGGGTTGAGAAATAAAAACAAGGAATGAGGAGAGAAAAATCTCCTGGGGGGATATCATACCTCTCCCTTTCTCTGTTTCTGTCTGCATCTCGCAGGAATGTGAGAATGATTGAGAGCGACTGTAGACCGTGTGTGTGCGTGATTGTGTTTAACAGAGTGTGTAACCTGCTGCGAGTGTGCACGTGTTAAGTGTGTGTGTGTGAACGCCGCTTCACCTCCGTTCACTCTCCTCTGGCTTCATCCCTCTTATCCTCCCTCTCTCACAGCTTCCCTTCCTCTGTCTGACTCTCTATCTCGCCTTCTTTTTCATTACACCCTTTGATGATGAGAAGTTAATTGCAGTGCCAGGGCACGAGACAAACCGTGGGGAGGGGGGGAGACGGAGAGTGATAGAGAATAGGAAGGGAGAATGGGGAGAGGGGTGGAGATGGAGGGAGGGCTGAGGGATGGATGGATGGAATGAGTCAACGAAGGAAAGATAAGTGCCTGAGGAGCCTTGTCATGAGTGGAGACAGATCGCCCGCAGGGATGATTTCTGCTGCTGTGATTGACTCACTCCCTCCAGCGCTGAGATAGACACGCGCACACACACACTCAGACACGCACAGCTTGTAGTGTCCTGAAATATTTCGGGAGGAAAGTCAACTAAGGCGACGACAGTCAACTGAGGTGCTCCAGAACCACGCTAGTGTCTGGATTTCTGCACTGTTCATTTATCTTCCTCAGACAAGACTATTTTTGACATTCTCAGTCTAAGAATACCCAATGTCTTTGGCAACTTTGGAGGAATTAATTGTAGATCTTCTATTAAATTCTGGTGCTATTTAAGCAATACATCCTCCTGTGCAGCCAGCCCGTTCGCACGAAAAGGCTTATAAATGCCACGATAATGCGCAAAGCGTTTAGCGCCCAATAAGTACGCCTTTATTGATTTCCACGTCATTTGTACGCCATGTATCCTGTGCTGACTGCAATGTAAACGCATCCACAAATCCATAAATGCTACGGTAAGAGTTAGTGACGTATTACCAGACATGTAACAAGTAGACCCCCGTTGGAGACCAACAAACACCAGACTTGTAACCAGGAGACCCGTGTCCGAGACCGTTGTTGACCAGTGTTTTGTTTTTTTTGTAAGTTACGTTAGTGACATTTGTCAATCATCACGTGACAACCGACAGTTGTTGTCACATTTTTTATTGACGTTTGTGACGTGTTTTGCGTAGCTGTGTTATGTCGTTTCCGTACATGTTTTACTTAGTTTATATACTTATTTTAAGCCCAACCGTGACGTTTTTCCTTACCCTGACTAAGTGGTTTTCTTGCCTGAACCTAACTGCGAACATCTGCATGGCGTACAAATGACATGAAAAGTGGCGTACAAATTACACAAAAGGATAAAATGTGTCCTCATGACAGATGTAATGTCCGTGTAATGTCGTGGTATTTATACGCCTTTCCGTGAGACTGGGTTGGTGCAGGAGTGACCTCTCTGGATGAAAACAGATCTCTGATGAGATCTGGTGAAAAACGCGGTACAGGAACAAGCTCTGAGCAACAACGGACACAAACTTAGAAGGATCTTAAGGAACTCCATTTTAGTTTTCCTCAACTAAATTGACAGTGGTAGATGCCTCCAACATTATGAAAATCAAACATGTCAGCTTTAGCATGTTAGGTTTATGCTGTCTCAGTCTGTTAGCATGTCATCAAGTACATACTTTAGACCCCTTTTACAAGATTCCTGTTTTAAAACAAGTCAACCAACTCATGGAGCTTACGTTAGCTTAATTTGCTAGCTACAACTGATAAGATCTGCCAACGACAGTTGTCATTTCAGACTGCAAAAAATCTAGGCCACCACCTAGAAAGGAGACACCTGTTTTTGTCTACTTCTGTCTGAAATCAGGGGCCTACAGTTTCAAAAGAATTTCAGAGATAAATCTGCCACCGTTATGATTGTAAACTGCACGGTGAAGTAGAGAAAGTGAAAGCTTGACAGGCGTAGCAACAGTAACTAAGGGGGGGTGGAGTTTAGCGAATGGTCAATGGATCTCATTGTATATTCTAATTTAATAAAACTCAATTTCATCAATTTCGTCTATTTGTCATTAGCGATCACTGTGCTCCGCGACACTTAAAGGTGATAACTTTGAAATTCAGAGCATATCTATTGACTCAACACAGCTCTCAACATGGCGACAGCTGACGGTGCTAACAGCACTAACGGTGCAAACAACGGCAACAGTGCTGACAGTGTTTACCTGACTTTACTAGGTTTTCCTAAGCAAAAACATTTTCATTTTACGCACATACACCCCCCTGCGGCATGTCTTAGATGTGAGGATTGCATCCCCACCAGCACCTACTTGTTTTCACATTTTGTAGTCCAAATTGCTTCTCAATATCCACAGCAGGTTTTTATGATGAAAGCTGTGCCGTGTCTGGTCGCAGGTATTTATGTTACAGTATCAAGGTGGGTAGAATATGACCCTCCGCTCTAAAAAAAAACACCACCTGTGTTAAAAATCAATCTGAGAAATAAACAGCCCGACAGTAAACAGTGTAGGGATATATAGGGGAGCTTTTAGTTTATTTCCTCATTATCTTCATTCCATCAGTACTGGCTTTTTTAGACGTGTTTAGAGCTTCCAATTACTCGCCCTCACACTACGTTTAATAAAAAACACTCAAAGAAAAACTGATATTTAAGCCGAAAGTGGGGGAAGATTTCATTTGTTCAATGATTCTGGGGGAGTATGAAACCTGCCTCTAATAAACTTTGTGCTCTCTCTCTTTTTTTCAGTGGCCTCAAAAATGCTAATCGATCCAGCATGTGTTTGACAGAGTGTATGCTGTATTACTCTGAGTGTGTGTGTGTGTGTGTGTGTAAGTGTTTACTCCCTGTTCTTTTGGCCAGGTTCTTACTAAGTGTTTCCGAGCCTTAGGGGAACAGATAGCAGAGAAAGAGTTGTGGTTTTCACATCAAAATAGATCCCAGACCGCCTGAGAGGGTCTTCGCAGCACACACGAGCGTGCAATGTGTCTTGACTTAACAACTGCACTGAATCAGGCAGATACATTTTGAAATTCTGCAGAGGAGAAGATTTTGTTCTGCCATATTCCACCACAAAATGACACGAGTACACGCCCAGTGTATCAGGAACACAAATTAAATAAAGACTTACACGGTGCATATTGGTATACCCACATTGTAAATGCATTTATGTTTACAAGAAATTCAGAAAAGAAATTGCTGTTGGAGCAACATAGGGCTGCACAAATATTATAAAAATCTGTATGGCTAAGCTGCGACCACCATAATTGCAGTAATCACAATTACGTGTCTCTGGGCAAAATTGTTTTATTGCTTTTTCTCTTTTGTGTTGCAGGAAAATTAGCTTGTAAGAATATGTACTCGTCATCTGGTTTAAACCACAACATTTTCACATGACTGGACTGCAATTTCCTCACTTATGTTGAGCATATCCAGTCTTTTCCACTTTGCTCATTTTGACCAAAGATGTACAAAGTAACAATTCTCTGCCTGTTCCCCCGTCTTAACATTTGTCTCGGTTTAGTTGATGCACATTGGTTGTTACTGATTGTGTGTGAAGGAAGGGGTTGAACATTGGGCAACGGTTCAGTATGACAAATTACATGATTGATAGTAGACATGCAGTAAAATAATTATATTTACAGAAGGATTAACTGTGATTATGTGTGATTAAGTAGCACATACATTACTTTCTATCTAAGTGACCAAATAAAAATGAATAGCTCTGAGTTTTGGTATGTAACTTAAGGAACCCACGACACTGATGTAAACTATCTTTGCAGAGAATCAGATGGTTTCTCAATAGGGTTGGGCGATTGAACGAATATATCGGCTATCAGCGATTGGATGAGTACATCAGCGGTTGTTGGTTTTCTTTGGGCGATTGTTGGGGTGAAAATTTGCCATTTTATTTTGCTAATTCAATGGTCCACCTCCGAAGAAGGGTCGGAGAGAGATTCAGTGGGGATAAACAATGTGCAGAGCCGGCATATTTTCACATCTAAAAGGTCTTTGCATCTAAAGGTCTTTTCGAAAGCGTTTTTTTAATACGTCCTCCGATAAAAAAACGTTATGCACAGATACCTTGCACACTGAGTCTGATGCGTTTTATTATTCTATTTGTTGCGAATATTCGCAGTATGAGACAAAACTGAATGTATCACGTGGGTGCAATGGATAACGCTAGTCCCAAATGGGGCAAATGAATGAATGACATTAGCAAGAAGCTATCGTTTAGCTGCCTAGAGCTCAATCACTACTGTCTAATCTTTCCTACATCCTTTGTTTTGCGACCATCCCCGATTCTATCCTATTCTGCAATCACCTGCCACAATCTTTAAATTCCACATCTCTGTATTCTTTTATTTCTTTATTGTAAAGTGCTTTGTGCTGGGAGACGAAGTGAATTTTTAGCATGCCATTTTGGATGATGACGTTTGCATGGACGGTGGCTCTGATTGGTCAAATAACCATCTTTTGCTTTTTGACGGATGCGAAAAACGCAGAAAATCAACCTGTTCCGAAAACTTTAATGATGGACGAAAGTTTCGTAAGGTTTCGTTTAAGGTTTTGTAACGTGATTGACACAACGTGAGGTTCTATTTATTTTTAAACGTGCAACAATTTCGGACAATAATACGGACTTGGTCTGCAACGACCTTAACTCAGTGAAATAACACTTTATTTCAACTAAACCAGAGGTGGTGATTGTCGACTAACGCGGTTTTGGTGAGTTTTATAGTTTCTGTTGAGTTTGAATGAAGGATGTTTTGCGATGCACTGCCGCTAGCACAGCTGATCTCGCAGCTGAAACTACGGCAGCACACATGTGCATATATATATCGACAATTGCCATTTGTTGGGCTGACGATGGCCGGTTGCAAAATGTTAACATATCGCCCAACCCTATTTATTAGCTCTTTTGCACTTGTGAAGCGGTTCTCTAATCCTACAGAAGACCTAATATATGCATCAATTATTACTTAATGACAATGTCAAGATAATTAAATATTTTTTAATGCATAACTGTAGTGTATGTTGAACCATGTGTCATGCAATGCCTTACACAGAGACTGGCAGAAATGTCAACTGAAATGTATTCTATATGTATAAAGCACTGGGGGGGGGGCGTTGACAGCATGTGCATATGTACAAAGTGAGACAAATCTTTTTTCTGAGTCACTCTTGACAATGTCAGCTCTTGAAAGTGTCAGCCTTTGTGTACGTATGACAGGTGTGTGTGTGTGTGTGTGTGTACAGTGACAGTTTGTGTGGTGGACCAAATCTAAGCAATACATCTCCACAGTGAAAAGATGAAGTGGGCGTAGCCCTGAAAGAGCTGCCTGTGGTTGCCTTGACAGGGGCTTCAACAGCAAGCTTCCTCGCAGCTATGTGATCTCACGGCAGGCACTTTGAATCTCGCTGGAAGAGAGAAAACTTGAGTGCTGGCAGTGCCTTCCCTGCTCCCTTGCATTTCTTTTTTAGCTTGATGCCTGCTGCCTTTGCTCACACACCGACTGAGCGGTGATGTGATTTGACAGGGACAGGCCTATTGAAATCTGTCACATGTGGAGTACCTGTTGTATCTGTATAGTGCTACCTGGTCACCTGCATCTCTTTGATGCTTAGCCTTTTAAATCCTCCCTTCTCGCTTGCATTACATCCACCCTCAGAGACTGCAAAAGCATAAAATCTAGGTGTAATTGCACAAGATTTCACTGAAAATCCATTAAAATATGACACAAAAAAAACTTTGCAGTTTGTAAGAAACCTATCTGGCCACACAAAGTATAAAGAAAATTGGGGGCTAATCCACAATATAATTAAGGATGTAACTTACAATTATTTGCATTATCAATTAATCTGCTGATTATTTCCGTTAGCATTTTTGCGAGAAAAAAATAACAAATGAGTAATTATCAAATTAGCAGCTGATTAATTTACTGTCAATTGACTAACCGATTAATTGTCTCCACTCCAGTAGACCAGACATGTACAGACATAACAAAAAAGGGCACATTTAAAAACCTGCAGCTTAGAATCAGAGTCAGAATCCGGTTTATTGCCAAGTAGGTTTTCACATACAAGAAATTTGTTTGGTGTATTGAGCACCGACTAGGGTTATGTAATGGAAAGAATTTGGCAATAGAACCCATTTTCATTCACATATCTTGAGGTCAGAGGTCATGGGACCCATTTGAAAATGGCCAAGCCAGTTTTTCCTCTCCAAAATTGTATCTAACTTTGGATAGTTATTTAGCCTTCTTTGCAACAAGCAAGTAGTTTCATATGATACCAGTATCGTCAGCAGCTTTACAACTGAGCCAGTCTGAGCGAGTCTCTGAAAGACAGAATAGCGGCCTTTAAGAGGTTAATTAAAAATCGATACAGTGTTTTGGAGAATCGATACAGTATAACAAAACATAATATCGCCATACTCAAGTGTATCAATATTTTGACACTGACACTGTCCCACTCAGTACATATCATGGTCACAATTCTTAAATAACCAAATTCAAGGGATCCTTATTAAAAATGTTTGTTTATATTATTTGTTTAACCAAAAGAGTGCAACTGCTAACCAACAGTAATTGTGCAGTTAATTCATTGTCCTGTTCAATTTTAACAAGCACAACAATTTTGTGGTGTTACAAAATAGTCACATACTGTGTTCATTAATGAAAACTGCTCTCTAATATTATGTTATTATTTTGTTACATATTTTTCACTCATTTATATATTTTTAGTTAAAGGTTTTCTTTACACTCCATGTTATACAGCCTACAAATTAGTGTCTCTATTTCCTACCTCATAAAATATTTGCAAAGCCCTTTTAGTCTTAAAAATCTGCATTATTGACATTCTGTCTTCTTTTCTACTTTTACTGGTGCACTGCTACCTTTGGTGAAGCTTTACTGTCAAAAACTGCATGCATTAATGTCCCACAGTTGGCAGTAATGTGTATCACACCAGCCCTCCCACGCTTGCAGCATGCATGTACAGTATGTCCTTATGCAAATACTACTGGAAATGCTGTATGTTATCATGGTTCAAAAGATTCAGTACAGGCAAATTACCAATATCTACAAAGTTTAATTGAAAAAAAAAAGTCAAGGCCATTTATTTTCTTTCTATATAGCACATTAGCTGAAAACTGCAGGTAAAATACCAACCAGAAAGCACGCTAATGACAAATAAAGTGGGTGGCAGACCATCATCTGATGTAGATCGTCATACTGTAACTGGGAGCTCTAAGCCAAGATACAGCCCACTTCTTCTCAATACGGAGAAGCTACTTCCCATCAGTATGCCTGTTGGCGTGGGGGCGGAGAGCGTGCAAGTGCTGGCATAAGAGGGTGAAGCACACAGCAAGAGAGAACAGATAAAGAATAGATAATAGGTGTCATCATGACATCAAGTTCTCCTTCAGAGTAGCAACAACCAGGCACTGTACAGAACGCCATGAATCAAAATTGAGACACTCAAATAGTGAGCAATTAGCCCCCTGCTAGTAGAGTGGACCGCAGTTACATGGAAAACACTAAGAACAGCCACGCTGGGAAAATTAAACAGAAACACCTAAAGATGTTTGTTTGCAGAGGCATTTTCAAAAAAAATAAATCAATGCAAAAACTGAAAAAAATCTATGCTTTTTGAGCTTTCACACAAACCTTTATGCACCGACAGCCTCTTTGATATCAACAACAGCTTCAATGGCTACACGTAGGTCTCCTTGTTGAAATATTTATGTGACAGAAGATCTTTATACTGTATACAGGAATTTGTGTAGTATTAGAAACATAAAAAAAAAATGTACAGCATTCTTTTTTCTGTGTGCCTTAAGTAAGACTTGTAAACCCTCATTTAGTTTACTGTTAAACAGCCTGGCTCCCAACATCGCTTGTGTGAGAAGAAAGGCACTAAAGCAAGCTTCAATGGGACGTCTACAAAGCTGCAAGTCTGGGACCGCTTTAGTCATGCACATTTGCAAAACATGTTTTCAGGCTTGACAAAGAGTCATGCTGGGTGATGTCTTGGGACTCCTTTCTTAAAATTAGCCCCATTATTTTCACTTGTTCTACTTGAGCCATGAACATTAAGGACGTAATGTACAATAACAATGCTTTTTTGCCACAATTCAAGCTATTCATAATGAAGCCCAAACTCAAAAATTAAACTAGATTGTAAGACGTAGGTGGTGTTCAATACGTTTGCTACATATTGCCCTGTTTGGACAGTAGGTGGATGAGTCAGTTCCAAAAAGAGGCTAGGCCAAATGTAATGCGGACACGAAACAGATAAGTGATGTATACATCACAGTTATTTCCCTTCCTCTGTTCATGTGAATGAGACCCAGACCGAGGCTGGACTGAGGGCTGGGAGGCGGAGTTAAAGGAAACGCTACTGCGCCTGCTCTATGGGCCCAATGGATGCAATAATGCCACTGAGCAACTTTGATAGGAACTAACGGGGCCCCACCGCCAACGCTGTATCCACTTCTCTTTACACATCCATGTTCAAGTCTCCCAGCACAAAGCACTTTACGATAAAGAAATAAAAGAATACAGAGATGCGTAATTTGAAGATAGATTGTGAAAGGCGATTGCAGAACAGCTTGGAACTGGGGATGGTTGCAAAACAAAGGATGTGGGAAACATTAGAAAGTAGTGATTGAGCTCTAGGCAGCTAAACGATAGCTTCTTGCTCATGTCATTCATTCATTCGCCCCGTTTGGGTCTAGCGCTATCCATTGCACCCAAGTAATTGGTTCGGTTTTGTCTCGTACTGCGAATTTTCGCGACAAATGGAATAATAAAATGCTTCGGTAACAATTTTCATTAGATGACGGATTAAAAAAATGAATACGAAAAATACGGACTTGGTGTGCAAAGACCTTTAGACTGACAAGGATTAAATTTTTTTTAAGCTATCTATTTAGCTCACAATCATTTGTCAGTTTTTGTAATGTTCTGTATCTACTACAAGGACATTTTAAGCTTAAGGGAAGGTTGAGCTCAAAAGAAATAGCGACTTGATTTGAATCATGATATATATCAATATGGACTTATACAAAAACAATATCTTTTTTGTTTTATCGCCCAGCTTTATAATCAATAAAGGCGTATATGGAGTTCTAGCATGTTATACCTTATGCTGATGACATTTACTCTTCTTTAACAATCTGTGCACACCTGACTTCTCCATGTTGTTTGGGCATACTGTATGTGAATCTCAATTTGTGAATGATACTGATTAATAATTTCAGTACACAAACACAGAAATAACCTTTCGCAAATGTATGTTAACATTTCAGGCATTACGGTTTTATTATCTTAATTAAGGTTTTTCCAGACTTTTCAAGGATACCCTGATGTTGGACTAAAAAAATAACAGCCAACCAAGAGGCATCCTTCCTGCCCTTCCACTATATGCTGCGTTATTTTGGTATTTTTCTTTCTGTTGCATCTTAAATTGTGTTTCTGCCAGCTTGCAGCCTGTCAGGAGTCATCAGAGCAGCTTGCAGTTGGTGGAGGGCCGTCTTGGCCGCGGTGGCGTGACTAAGCTGAGCTCAGGGCCGCCCGGCGCTCTTCTTGCTGAGTGGTGACACATGTGTTGTGGCAGGGCAGCTGTACGGGGCTGCATTATGGACAATCTGGGGACGGCTTGTTGTGGCTGCGAGGGCTAACGGGCCAGGGGTCTGTGGGTACGTCACTGCCAGAGGTGGATGCAGCACATTAAAGGCAGACAAGGACATCGGTATGTGTTTATTAAAAAAAAAAAAAAAAAAGCCTTGTTTGTGACAGTACTGTATAATGTAAGTTTCTCTGACATTCCTGAACTCACTTTGTTAAAAGGGATTTGTTTTTTATATTACAGTATGAAACTGAAGGTTGTTGTCAAAGCTAATAAAAGGGGTCTGAAATCCACCGCAAATATGATACCACTTATGATAGGTGATAAACTTTTACTTTCTGGAATGTGAGGCATATTGAACCCGCGTGTACATGTTGCATTAATTCTATCTCGTCTAAATACATTTATGCTTTTATGCAGGTCTAAATTCCCTACAGATACACAGAGTAGGTACTGAAAGGTATCTTTGACAAAAACAGTTAATACAGGATGTAAGGTGGAGAATCTCAGGTTGTAAATGCTGTTTTTTTTTAGTGGAGGTGAAGTCGTAAGGTCTCAGCTATAAATAAACGTCACGTGAAACCTTCCTCTATTTTTGCACTTGTGCGCCGAAACAAAATGTGTGTTCTCCTTTCCTCTCAAGTTGTCCACCTTTCGCTGTGTCTTTCTGGAGCACAAAGGCGTATTCATGACGGGGAAGCGGTGCCTGAGGGGAAAAAAGAAGTCTGGGGCTACACCCTGCGGTCCTCACACACACACACACACACACACACACACACAAACACACACTAAAGCAGCTCAACTTGTATTGGCTGAGACCTTTTACACAAAACAGAGCGGAGAAAGAGAGGGACAAAGGGAACGAGATGCGAAGCCCGCCTTTTTCTTGCCAACTATCATCACCAATGACATGCCATTAGCATTTTTTGTCTTTCAGTGGTAATCTCAACTTTCCTTTGTACCGTAATATCGACTACACCTGCTATTTCTGTCACATTACAAACCGTTACGGATTTGTGTATGAACAACACACTTCAAGTGCTATTAACGTGGCACCACGTCTGCTGAAAGGTAGCCTTTAAAAAATGTATGGAATCTCCTTAAGCGTATACACTACGTGTCTGCTAAGAGCCCCGTGTTTTGAAATGCTGCTCCAGATGTGAGTCTGTGCTCCCCCGCTGAGAGAGATGAATGGCTAGGGGGGCTGCAGGCTACCTACAGGTTCACATCCTTAATGAGCAGAAGAGTCTGCTGAGAGCGAGATATGATTGATAGCGCCGCGACAGAACTGGAAGAGGGGAATCGCAGCGAGGGCTTTTGATAAAGACGACGGGGTGGAGGGCTTTGGCAGGCGGCAAAGAGAAGGAATCTGGCATCAGATGGATGCCAGGAAGCACCCGTCCACCGTGCTGCAAAAGCCGGGGCGCTTCCTCTTGTTCCAGCCCTTGTCCTCTGGTCTGCTAGTTTAGTCTGAGCTGGATGTTCCTCCCTGTTGCGTGCCCAACTATATTCAACATAACACACTTTTCCCCTCCGAGGGAAGCAAATAGCAAAGGTGGAATTCCTGGCATGTGACTCCGGATGTTGTTGGCAGCGAGTGGAGGTGAAGCGCATCGAACCCTGTCACCGCTCGAAGCCTTTTCTTTCACCAGATAGAGAAAGGATAGGAACAGAGGGGGAGATATATTTATTGGACCTTATACTCCATGTTTGAATTTCCGTAATCCTCTCTGAGGGCTAACAGGGTGTTAATGGTCCAGTCTGAGTGAGTCAACGCTCGTGACACTAAGTCTAAGACAGCCCCAGAAATGACATCAAGGAGAGAATTACAACAGGAGCTCAGAATTCAGCTAAATCGCCCTAAAACCCCGCTTCCTTTCAGACGGCAGGGGTAATACAGGCAACCGACACTTTGCAGGATTTGCAGCCAAGAGCAGTCCCCACGAAATAATGAAGTGAGGCTGGATGGATGCCAGGAAGGGTGGCTGGTTATGTCAGCCTGCATAATGTGTTAGTCCAGGGTCTCTCTTGTCATGTCATAATAGTGAGCTATTGACAGCCCTGATTCTCATTAGTATAACATCTAATCATTCTACTATACACGTTTATGAAAAAAAGAAAAGAAAAAATACTCAGCACACTTTGCATTGACTAAAAAAATTTCACTAAATCAACAGAATTACCTTAAAAAAATGTTTAATTTTAAGTAGCTTTTCTTCTATACTTTTTTCATTTAAAATGAAACAGAAATATTATTTTGTATGCAATTAATTTTTCAAAATAAAATCAACTTAACAATAAGTTATTGTTTACCTCTCAGTGTAGCCTCATTAAATGGGCGTCAACAAAGGTATGTGTGCACTTGTGCCAAAAATGTTGTTCCAAGTCCAAATAGGATGCTGTAAGGTGTTATGAATTATGGCATTATGGAGACAAAGACACACATGAAGTCATAACAACCTACTGTAATGTGAGAAAGTAAAAAAAAAAAATGATATTGCATGCTTTTACTTTTCAATACTAAAGCCACTGAAACATTTATCTAACAGGATGTGATCTTACCTGTCTTGAATTGTCTGGACCTCGACCTCGGCTCCACACTTGCTTTGTGATAACAACAGAAATCCAAAGGTGCGTTGATGAAAAAATGAAGAAAAAAAAAGTCCTAGTGAATAATAACACTAACCGTGTCCTCCTCTGGCTCCTCCGTTGTTCTAATAATAGCCCGCTATAGCAGACACGCTGCAACCACACTGGCGGTTTAAAAACACCACTTATGTAATTAACTAGTTAATTAGCTACTTGTCTAAATACTGATCATTAAGCGCGCGCGTTTCTCTCACTAGACCCGCGCGAAGCATCCCCACGCGCTTTTCCTTTCCTCACTGGTAAACGTGGAGACAGCTGCTGCTGATGTTGTTCTTCTTTTCCTTCAGTGGAATGAATAAAGAGGTGTGCTGGTGTTGTTGTCTCGGTGCTGTGGTAGTCCATTCAGGGTGGTGTTCCCGTGCAGAAGGTTTCCGTGCAGCTCACGTCGTTAACGGCTGCTGGCTCATGTGATGAATGTGTGGAGGAGAAAAACAACACCAGCGTCGCTCCGCAGCTCCATCCCTCCACTCAACTACTGCTGGGGAGTTCAGGGACCGCTCGGAATTTCTTGTCACACTTGTCTTGGCTCTCTCAAGTTGAATAATCAGACTTGAATTGTAGCAGCTTTTAAATTGATGCTCCTTTTGATTTTTTAGGGCTGAAACGATTATTTTCATTATGGATTAAGCTGAAATTTAATATAGCCTTCTAACAATTTACTGTCATGTAAAACCAAGATAATCTACACATCTTCACAAGCTTGAATCTGGGGAATTTTGGCATTTTTGATTTGAAAATGTTTTAAAGGGACTGTTTGTAACTTCTTACACGTATAAATCACCCGGGTCGGTGTCCCATGCGCGCTCCCGTGTGGCTATGCTGTTCAGACTCAGACTCCAACACAAACTACAAGGAAGCACCAAAACCACAAAGTTATATCTAGTGAAGCCCGTCTGTTAAACAGTGTTGGCCGCGGTCGGAGGACGCGGGGGAGACTGTAGCTTTGGTCTCCAGGGCCGGAGTCTCTGCTGTACTCTGCTCCTCTGCTCCTCTGCCTGCTTGCCTTCACTCAGCTCGCTCCACCTCAAGTGCATGCGCGCACACTCCACACTGCAGAAGACTTCGTAGCTCTGAGAATATCTAGTGAATATACAGTGGACGTTTGTGCAGAAATAACTGCTGCAGCTCCTCCAGACCAACAAAGGTTTCCCGTGTCTTGTGAAGTGACGGGGCTCTGCAGCGAGAAACATTATCGTCTCCGACCGGGTGCCAGTGTCTCCCTCCGACCACGGTCGGTAGGCTGAAGCAGGAAAAGCCAACACTAGGATCAGCATTGATTCATGGAGAGACCTTCGTCTGGTCAGCTAACATTACTGCCCAGCAGGTGAAATATAGAGTGATATTGTGGTTTTAGCTGACGTGTGTCGCCCCACTGTTTTGAGCGATGCTCGTTCATGTCTATGTAGAGCCAGCAAGCGCGACCCCGGCGCTGACTTTCGTTGACTTAACGGCCACAGGTGTCGCTGTTAACAAGCATTTCTGAAAGTTACAAACAGTCCCTTTAGTTAATATTTCTTTGATTAATCGAATAAATTATTCATAATCTCATCTGTTAAAAAATGTCCAACCTTCAGTCCCAAACCCCAAAATATTTGATTTACAGTAATAAGACCAAGGCAGGTAAAAAGAAAATCTCTATAGGTATGCACTGACACTGACTCAAATAGTTGTATCGGGTATCAGTGACAATGGGGCCGATCTATCAAATTCAATTCTTATTTATATACTAAATACATTATATACTGGAATTTGAATTCCTGTTTAAGTTTTTACCAATTTTGTTGCTGCATTAAAAAGGTTTACACCTGATTTATAATTCCTGTTAATTTAGAAAAAAAAATTTACCAAGTTGCTGGTGTATGATTTATTATTTTAATAATAAATAACAATTCAGTAAATGCATATCTATGTATTTGTTACATTTTGTTTTTTAAAGTTAGGAAAGCAATGTTTAAATCAAGCCTGATGTTGCCTTATACATAACTGAATGATCCCAGTCACTTCCACATAGTGAGACATACAGCTTATTAATCAAACACTGGTATCAGATCCATACTCGGTATCAGCCGATACCCAAAGCAGGTATCACTATTGCTATCAGGACTGAAAAATTCGGATCAGTGCATCCCTAAAAAATTTCACATTTGAGAACCTGGAACCATCAAATGTTTAGCATTTTTGCTTGACAAACGTCTTCAATGATTAATCGATTATCAAAACGGTTGCCGCTTCATTTTCTGTCAATCTACTAATCGATAGATCGACTACTCATTGCAACCCCAAACGACTAATTTACTATTCGCTTCAGCTCTAATTATGTTTAATTAATATCAGCCTAGTTAATTGATTTCTTGCATGTTTGTAGGCCCACTTAATATTACTAAGCCATCAACATAGCCATGCATCACCACATACTTACTTATCAATCTTTTCATTTACCTTTGTGTACATTTTCCTTAAGTCTCATACGTAAATGTCACATTAATACCAATTTGTTTGGGCCTGAGCAGTGGAATTTGCAATTGTCATAATTCCGACAGCACTTGAAGGCAATCTAACACTTTTTTTTAGACTGCTTGTGTGTTGGAGATCTGCTCTGCAGGGATGTGACCGACAAAGAGAGGGGAGGGAGCAAGCCCCTCTCATCTGTCATGCATTTCCCCTTTGATTCAGCAGCAGCCACTGAATCTTATTTTCCAGCATTTTCTCCCCCTGGGCGCTTTGTTCTGTGTTCAGCTGTGGAATGTGCTGGAGAACACAGTTAATTGTAAAAAAAAAAGACCTATCTCTGATCTTGTTTTTCGCTGTCTTTACCTTTGTTTTCCAATAGCTAAAACTACCACTGAAAGATTATTCAGGTTTGTGCCAAGATCACACAAAGCAGGGGCGTCAATTCAGTCAGACCTACATCACAGCAGAGTCTCTGCAGAGGGGAACAAAAAAACCTTATGGCGTGACAGATATCATCTGTCTGTGTGATGAAATGTAGCTCACAAAATGATCAGTTAAAAGGAACCACTGCTCAGAAGTGTTCCCTATTAACATGCGTTTGATTTTCTTTAGATAAAACGAACAACAAGATCCAATTTGGACACAAATAATGAAGGTATAATGGATATAATGCATATCCACCTGATGGCATACATCTTTTTGTCTTTTCAATTTCTGTTCCTACACATAAACTAATTTTTTTAATTTTCATTATTTCCCCAGTATCCCAAAATTCTACAAAACCATTTTCTTTCAAAAATATTAGTTGGACTTGAATATGTTTTACTTTCACCAGCCACTTCCACCGACATAGTTTGTTTTCCAAATGAGCCAAAACTGTACAAGTCAACCACTCCCCATAAGAGCTGAAGGCAATCTGCTTTCAAACAAGAAACATTCAAAGTGTACATGTAAGAAATTATTGAAGGTCAAATTTGCCAAACACTGCCAAATAAGCAGCAAAATGCAATACTTGCTCCACCTGTTGGTTGTTTTGTGGCGATGTGAACATTTTGTGGACTTAAATAACTGTATTAGGGCAGAGCTGCACAACAAACTCAGAATTTACCAAGTTCAAAACCTAAGTGTGAGAAAAAACCCACTGTGTACAGAGTACAAAGTGGATATTTGCTCATATGAACACTAGTGTAGTTGCTTTAGGGTAAATGTCAGTATGTTAACACACAAAGATGTGATGAGATGTGGTTGAACAAACTGCTCCCACACGTTTTTTCTTTTTTTTTTTTTTTTAAACAATAATTTCACATATAAATTCTCTCTATCATAAATCAATCTATAAGACATTTTTACAAATCAAACTCAGCCTGAAGTACAGAAGAAAGGTACATGTACAAGTACGTTAAGACACTGTGACACAAGGTTTGCTGAGTGAAACACAGTAAGGCACCAATGCCGTAGTATGCGGCATAGGTAGTTTCCAAACTAAAAGCAAAAGAAGAAAAAAGTCACCAACCAGCATTAAATACCAGCATTTTTCAAAATGTGTCAAGAAAATGAAAGCAAAAGAAACAATACTGCAAAGCATAAACATATTGTGTTAAAAACCCTGTTAGTGGAACACATCCTGTGAAAGATTAGCAGGACAAAGAGCTATACCTGGTCTTTGTGTTGGTTTGTACAGAAGCAGAGGAAGGCCATAATAATCTGAATTTTAAACGCAGCTGACGTAGTTGTGAAAAATAACCACTAGCCTACTGAAAACTTAACGTTGAGATTTAAATACTACTGAATTAATAAAATACAGTATTTTACTTTGAAAACCATCTATCTCAATTCATGTGGTTTGAATTTAAAAACTTTTTTTCTTTTCAGGTTCACAAATGTCCGGGGGTTCCAGACGGTTTTATTAGGTTAAAGTTTTTATTTTGTTTCTTGAATTTTGGCATCTGAATTTCCCAATCTAATTTTAGCAACTGGATTTTTTTGACTCAACTTAAAATTTTAGATCTGGAAACGACCTGAAAATTGTTTTTTTTTTTTTTATTTTGGGCACAATTTTCCCTCTGAATTTGCATTACCAAAAAACAAATTTAAAACCAAGAGTGAATTCTAATCATTTTTGAGATGGGAATTTAAACCACATAAATGTTTCCAATAACTACCAGAAATATTCATTTAGGTTGGTCTGTGGGATACCTGCAAAGCTGGGGGTGGGTCCGGGGGCCTCATTCTAATGCCACTATTTTATCATATACACTGATCTTAATTATTGCATATTTGACTGATGCAGACGTTTCTCTATTGTTATGCTCGCATTGTTTTGAAGCAGAGGAAAGTGGTCGTAAAATGAGTAGTCGTCTGTTTAGCCGGCAGTTATAAATTCAGTTGTATTCAAATTAAGAAGAGCCTAAATTTCACATCTACTGTAGATACTGTAGTTGCTTGCAAGATTAAAATCCTTTTGGCCTATTTTTGCTTCCGTAGCTTGGTAACAAGATCCGGGCTGCAGTCAAATAGTCTTTTTTTTTGCTTAGGAAGGTTCCTAACTGAGTGAAATGACCCGTAAGTATCAAATCTAAAGCATAGGGTACACTGGACAACCCTTTACGAAAGGAAAGGAGATAATGCCATCCCACAATTCCTTTCGGCAGCATCACGGCATACCCACGTCAATAACATCCGCCGTCGCAGTGTAAGTGCAGTCGAATTTTCTTAACACTGCGCTTGTCTTTTTCTAAGTCCTTATGAATTCTCCTTCACATAATTATTTCCTTGAACTCATGACATTTTCCATCGAGGTCAAGGAAAAGTGGTGAGGAAAAGACACAATGTTTCTTGACTATTTGACCGCAGGCCTTTTCTTAGCGTTTAAAAAACAAGTGGCACGTTAATCACGCTAATAATAGGATGTGTGGTGCTCTAAGGAAAGTCTGTATATTAAATGAATTTTAAGTTGCCAATTCTTTCTAGCATAATTTATTTCTGTGAAGAGTTGTTGGAGAATCTTTTTGTCCCCAATGTTCATCATCCAGGATGCACAAAAACCAACATCTTCACTATGGAGCATTGCTGCCATCAGACACCCACTGACAGTGTGAAAGATCACACTATTTATATTCCTGCACACCTTCTGTTGATTCAACAAGATCGCTCCCCTTTTTACTGCAGGCTGTTGAACAGTGAGACATGAGAATTAAGTCAAATCAAATGATCCAGGCTGTTCATAAAACAAATATTGCAAGAGGCGAATTTTTGGGATTCAGATGATATATGATGCATTTCTCTGCAAGTACAAGTGAGCTGCTGCTGCCAAGCTATATCTTTTACACGGTGTGTTTCACTGTTGTGCTGTAAAGGCTGTGCTTCTGTTTCACACTGTTAAAAAGCGTCAAAGCTGAAAAGATTGTTTTGAGATGAGCTCGGTGCCGGTTTCCGTCACGTCCCTTTCTTGTTTTTTAGAGAAGGGAATGTAAAGAGGACCAGAGCTATAAGACATAACTGTGTTACTTTCTCCTCTAAAACATAAAATAGAGTCACAGAATAAACAATAGCAATCCAGAATAGTATTGCTCACAGGGTGGGTTAATATTTGATTCACTATTTAACTGTCTTAACACAACTTCCTCCCCATTATTGATACAAAAATAGTTAAGAAAACATGTACTGTATATAAAGTGTGTGGCAGACAATCAAGAAGTGGGTTACTTTGTTCTAAATATCGGTAATTAAAGTCAGAAATTGTCACACCCGACGAGAAAATGCAACAACTACCTATATCACATCCCCCCCACACCCCCTTTACTGTACCCTTCCAGTCAACACACACACACATTCACTTGGTAAACACTGCACAAAGCTAGCTTTCACCACAACCACAGGCACAGTAACGAGTATATGTATTTTCTGTTGTCTGTAAATGAAATGAAGTGTTGCCGCAGCTAAAAATACAACCCATTCGCCTGTCGACATTCTGCAAGTTAGTCAATGTACACTGTGGCTCCTGTGAAAACCGTTTGAGTTCCCTTCGGCGAGGTTGAGTGGTGCCGTGTGTGCTTTCTGTAATTATGGATGCAGGTCTGTGTGCTCTGAGGGTGTGTCCGTGTCTGTTTTTGTACCGGGTCCACTTACAGAAATTTGTGAACTGACTAAACCATAAGGCAAGGGATTCTGTGGGCGCAGCCACAGCACATATTAGCACCAGTGCAGGTAAAAGAGAGCAACAGGTACATTTACTTGTCACCTGTTACTGCTGCGAGGTGTGACCAAGTTATTTTTAATTTCAATACATTAAAAAAGAGTCTTTGAATATGCCTTTGACATTCCGTGTGACTTTTGAATGGTGGATGGAAACTCAAGATCACACAACCACCACAGCAACTATTACGCTTTTCTATATATTTCTATATATAACATATCTCAATCTGTCAGTGCTTCCACAAACTGGTGTTTTCTAAAAATATCTAACAATGTGAAATGCTTATTTCTTCTCAGAGATCACTATTGAACTTCATCTCGACATCAACCGTTACATTTCCACTGTCAGGTTACATGTCATGAGTTTTATTTGCCTGACAAAAATGTCTAAAATGATGGAGTTGATGTTTTGTTTACTTAAGTTGAGGCTCGGCAGTGTCGACTGAGAGGGTTTCATTCACGTGTAGTAATTCAGCTGAAGTCTTCAAATTAATTCTTCATAAATTCACTATAAAACTAGTCTAAAATGACCACCGCTTCCGCCTGGCCTTCAAATATCTTTCAACATGCCTCCGTCCCCAGAGAGTCCCGCACGTTTGAATGCAACAGACAATTGCAATGAATTTGCAGTAGACACATTGGGATGTAACGAGTTAAGCTTTGGCAAAGTATTAATCAGCAATATTTTCCACATGGCGATTTAAAGCTAGGGTTGGTAATGTTCTTCCAAAACACATTTGTTATATTTGTTGAAATTCTCATTACATCCCGAAAGCAATCAATAAATCAAAGCCAAAATTGCCCATTGACTGGACGGGCTACCTGCCTGTGTGCACTCATTGTGGATCACCAGAGTCTTCCACTAGCTGCTAGCTTGACAGCTGTAAGTACTACCAATAGCCATGTTCATTGTTTATGTTCATAGAGTGCTACAGGAATAAGTCCTAAAACCCGGAAATGAGTTAGCATTTTAGCACTTTTGGTTCCCTCGTCTGAGAGTCAATGGTTTTTTTTAATGGGTTATTGGTAAGATGCCTGAAACATTTTGTTCTACGACATAAAATACATGAATAAATATGAAGCTTTGACGTGTCTTCAAAAAGACGGATGCTAACTAGTGGCTAAATGAGACACAAAACGGCATCATGCCGACTTGTCTGCCTTTACAGCCTTGTTGTGCATACTCGCGTTCATGCAACTGTGGTGTAGTTCGTTTATAGCCTAACGTTAACTTTTACTACTGGCGATTACATTTACTCTTCAAAAATCATAAAAGTTGTGTTCATTTGTGAAGATTATTTTATGAAACAAAACATGTAAGTATTATAAACAAAATTGTTTTTTAGCACAGAGCTTATTTTTTTGCAATAATCCAAAACGCAAAGGAACAATACCATTGGCTTTTTGTCGAGGGAACCCAGGGCGATTCTAACTTCCTGGTTGGCCTACAAAGATACGTCATCCCTGGAGCACTCTACTACAATATGTTTACATCCATAATGATAATTGTGGGAGAGTGGCTTTGGAGGGAGGCCTGAAGGGACGGGCTGTCAATGTTGTCTACTTGGCGACTTTCTCGCTAGATTTAGGGACTTTTGGAGCTAGTGCTGCTGCTAGCTACTTTCACTGGAAAAGAGCACAGAACACTCGCCTGGGTTTTTCGGTTGGATCATTTTTAAAAATTTAGCTGGTTCCTCAAGATTACCAACCCTAGCTTTAACCTAAATTGTATCCATGTTCAATTCATCAAACTTGTCTCACTAATGACTTCCCTGGACGGAAAAAGTAGTCTACGTTTCTGGCCCAAAACACAAAGATTTGATCGTGATCAATACATGACACATGTAGGGTAGATAGCATGATCAGTGATGGTAGCTTCATGCAGCCACACCTCTGGCTTAAACAACAGACATCTCTGTTACCTTAAATACTCATTAGTAAATGACTAAGCACCAGTTTAAGGTTGGAAAAATAGATAATTTTTAGTAAATATTTATTTAGAGTTAGCCAATCAAAAACTGTGGGTGTGGTTTGTTTGTACTGGTAACGTAAGCAAACAAACCCATAACTGTCATCGGATTTTGATTCAAATGTTGCCTGACGACTGTAACTCTGGCTGCTTTATGGTAATACATGACATCACCTTTTTCCAATTAAGCCATGTCAACTTCAAACAAGGAGCAAGAATACTAAAATAGAAATCTCTCATGTGAAATAACTGCAGTGGAATATTTTGTGTACGAGTTTCATAGTAAAAAACTGAGAAAATTTGTTGTCAAGGCCTTTAACAACGGTGCTGCAGAATCCATGACAAAATAGAAAATAATTACTACTGATTTGAAAAGTGGCCATGCATGTCCATGTTCTGGCTTGTAATTTGAAAGCTATTTCCTTGGTCAACTCTTAAATTTATGTTATAAACTTCTTGTATACAGACAGAAAAACAAATGTTTCATGTTGTAAACCTTTCTGTTACGATTAAGGATAATCCTGACGTCAGTTGTTTGAGCTGGAGGTGTGGATACGCGAAATTATCAGACAATAGTTTACTCAACAACTTCATCCAGGACCTGCTTCTTTTCACGGTCCCAGCTCAACCAGTTCAACAGACAAAAACAGAGTGCCATCTACAGAAACTTAAAGGCCATTACAAGGCAAACCATGAAAAAAAATTACATCACGATACAAGCCGTATGACTAATCAATGGCTGTCAGTGATTTTACAAACAACGCCATGACAATGCTTTATGCTGTGCCACGTTAAGAGTGCGGACTGTGTCTTTCTCTTCATCTCCATTGACCCTGGTTGCCTGGACGTCTGTCACATCCCCTTTATCCCAGCTGAGCTTACACCCATTTCTCGCCCGTCTGGGATGACAACTGCTCCGCGCAGTTGTCCTCGCTTCCTCTTACTGTTCCAACAAACTGTGCCAGCGGCAAACCTGCTGTCCTTTAGACTCTTTCATCTGAGTCCAGTGGGTGAGCTCCTCCTCTCCGGAGCTGTTGAGGCCGAGCGAAATCCAGCCGATCATCTCCTTGCGCTTCATGCTGCGCTTGTTGTAGACGGAGAGGATGAGCGTGACGTCCGATAGCTGGAAAAGAGCTACCTGGAAGACAAACGTCTCTTTGTAGGTCGGGTTGGGCTGACCTCGACGGATGGACGTCTTACACTTGGACATCTCGTGGCCCATGGAGTTCAGTAAGGTCAGCTTAACATATGTATCTGAGCAAGAAACAGGTGGAGTAGACAAATTAAAGCGGAAATGATGGAAACCTTTAGATATATTTTTAAATGTATGGCACCTAACTTGGATCATTTGTGCAAAATCCTCATGTTCCTCCGGTGTATTCTCTTTGAGTTAAAGCATTACTACCTGCTGCAGCTGTGTTTCCTCTGCAGCGAAGCATGACCCATTTTCCCCACAAAGCATTTGTTCTTGTAATAACGTCACGGCAGTTGATGTATAAGATCATGACCACATAGGATGCGGTTTTTCTCCTGATCAAACACACAACGCAGCTGTAAGTGTTCCTGATAACAGAGTGAGAATTCAAAGGGTGCGAGCAGCGTTACTTCTGTCTTGTTGCTATGCAACTACTGTATGTCTAACCTGAAGTAGGGGATAATGGTGAAGCTAAAGATGGACTAGAAAAAGTTAGCGATGCGTCTGCCTGTGCTTAGAGGATGAGGAGCAGCTTCTAAAAACAGATGAGGTAGATCAAATTAATGTTCCTCATCAGGAAAGCCCTCCAGCAGTGACTATTATTTTCCCTGACTTTGACATAATGTCAGTGTCATGACATAACGTGCACAGACTTTTAGAGCCCCGGGCAGTGTCCCAAAACGTGCTCTGACCAAAACGTGATGCAAACAAATGAGAATGTGCAAAAACATGTACTAAGTTAGTGGTGGTCCCCAACCTAATTTCCTTGAAGCCTCCCCTACTTGCATCTAAGGAAACGCTGAGCCTTATTTTCTGATGTCAAACAAAATCTTCAATTTGAAAAAGGTGATTCAGTGTATTAAATGAGTTAAGTCTTTTTTTATTAAATGAATATAACTCGTCAGTTCCGTCAACATTAATAAAGTGATGACATCTTGACGGATTCGCCAAGTGAATGTAGTTACATAATATAATCTTTTTTTTGTAACAACTTAATTAATTTACTATAATAGTGTTAGAACGGGAATTGTGTGAAAAAATGCTTGCCTCCCTTTGTGTGCAGCGAGCGAGAGAGCAAACTGTTTTTGACCGCTGTGAAAATGTCGTTTTTTAAAGGCTAAACGACAACAAATATTGATTAAAGTAGAATATTTTGTTAGATAAAAACTAGTGCGGTCAAAGTTAACACGATAATAACACGTTAGCGCAAATTCATTTTAACGCAATCGATATTTCGGAGGAGCCAGTTGAGGTGGTTCGGGCATCTAGCACGGATGCCTCCTGGGCGCCTCCCTTGGGAGGTGTTCCAGGCACGACCAGCTGGGAGGAGACCACGGGGAAGACCCAGGACTAGATGGAGAGATTATATCTCTACTCTGGCCTGGGAACGCCTCGGGATCCCCCAGTCAGAGCTGGTTAATGTGGCCCGGGAAAGGGAAGTTTGGGGTCCCCTGCTGGAGCTGTTGCCCCCGCGACCCGATCCCGGATAAGCGGTTGAAGATGGATGGATGGATGGATATTTCGGAGGTTGTAGCCTACCGGGCTCAGTTTTAAAGCTAGAGTGAAGCTACTGGTATCATATGAAACTACAAAACCTAAGGAATCCATTGGTACAAACCATGTCAGACTAGCTTGTCGCGAAGAGGCTAAATAACGCTCCAAACTTATGCTGAATTTTGGTGAGGAAAAACTGGCACGGCCATTTTCAAAAGGGTCCCTTGACCTCTGACCTCAAGATATGTGAATGAAAATGGGTTCTGTGGGTAAATGCAGTACCTGTGAGGGTTTCTGAACAATATTTGTCATTGTTTTGTGTTGTTAATTGATTTCCAATAATAAATATATACATACATTTGCATAAAGCAGCATATTAGCCCACTCCCATGTTGATGATAATATTAAATAGTTGACCAATCTCCCTTTAAGGTACATTTTGAATAGATAAAAAATGTGTGATTAATTTGCATTAATCGTGATTAATCATGATTAAATATTTTAATCAATTGACAGCCCTGATAAAAACATGTTGTGAATTTTGGAAATTATTACATTTATCTTTTTCAATACATTTGGACTTTACGCTCCGAAGTTATTGGAAATGTTTGGATCACACAAGTCGGAAACAATCCTATGCAGCCACCACTGGAATCTAATTCTACAAATAGTATAATACTAGCCTGATCTTTATCCACTAATGTGCAGAAATGCCAGAATGTGGCCTACTGAGTCGCACATAAATATATCTTTTTAAATTGTTTTATGTACAGAATTTTGTATAAATTATCCAGTAAATTATATGATTTTAGTTATACATGTGCAAATGACAACGTCAGAGCAGACAAATCCTGGCACACGCCCTGTGATCTTTGTCACCCCCTGATCCCAGGTTGGGAACAACTAAGTGACTGGTGCCTAATTCTAATACGTTGCGACAATGGTATTAACCTTTCTGACGTGGCTCCAAACAATAAACCTAACTCAACATCTTTATAATCAAGCAGAAAACATGTTTCACATTAGCAGTTATGTTACTGATAATCTTGGTCTGTGTGACATGTCCCATCTTTTCCCCCAGCTGATTCCCTTCTATCTATCTATGCTATTTTATTGTAAATCAGTGCATATTCCCAAAAAATCATTCCCAATAAATCTCATTCATTTCGCTGCAAAGAGGAGAAAAGGAAAAAAAACACTGGCATTATCAAGTGATTCTACATTCACGCTTCCCTTTTTCACTCCTCATTTCCCTGCAGAAATCATGATATAAACTGAAGCCACAAATCCAGCGGAAAGTAAACGAGGCAAGACTGGCAATCACAATGGGTCTTTGAGAGTGTTTCGCCCCTCGTCTACAACCGTACTCCATAATAATGCTGTGTATTATGTTCCTGTCTAAGAGGGAGTGTAAGGAATGAATTGCCGAGGCTTTCATGCTGTCGAGTGCCAGCTGCCTTCCAACGCCTAGCTCACCGCCTTGAATCACACATTCAGTTGCTCTCTTTGACATAAAAGCACAGTGAAAAAAATAGCCTTGATTTCTTTTTTGACTGCTGCTGAATGGGCTCTGTAGAGCCGTGGATGTCTTAAGTGGTCAGTAGCGGTGATGCATGGCTCTTTGGTATTGTTGCTGAATGGGAGGGGCTGCGACTGATGATTAACTTGACTTGTCGGCTTGGTACTGTTTTGAAATTATAGAAAAGGAGCTGTGAAATTGCTCTGCATCTTTCACCGCGCTCTTTCCACTTTGTGAGACGCACAAAGTCAATCAAGGCCTTCATAAGGATTTTGCACAAAGATTTTTTTTTTTCCCCGTGTTACCAGATGTGACTATTTTCCAAACGCAATTTATATACAGTACGTGGATATGCTATTCAGGAAGGCACAAAACAATATCGAAATCTGGCAGCTAGTCATTAGTTACAGACATTCATAAATACAAGGAACACAGCAATTAATGGGAGGACAGTGCAGTGTGTCTTTTTAGATGAATATTTATGCTCTACTCTGTCACAGAAGTCCTGTTTCTGTTTCACATGCTGTAATCACAACTGAAAAAATGTAAAATTACACCGAGAGCATGCCAAAGTGCACTGTTTAAATAAAAGCAGCAATCAATGACGCACAGCATTTCCTTCTAGCTGGCCAACAGCCACCAAGCAAACCGTATTGAGTTAGCATGAAGTGTTACTTCTGAGTGAAAACATGAAAGACTTGCAGGCATCACTGGCACGCACACAAGACACGACACAGGTAGTGGAGAGTGGTTGCTGGGCTCGATGAGTCACAAGGCATACACATTGAAAAATGAAGGGAAACGAGGTTTACAGCAAGCAGCCATCTTCATGGATAAGTGTTTCAATTTTAAAGTGTGTGTGGAGGAGTTACAATGAAAAATGACAAATTAATATGTTATCTCTCATTTGTTTTAGGGCTGTCCTCGACCAAAAATTCTCAGTTGACTAACACTCGTACGATTTTTTCGACTAATAGAATAGTTGATTTAATTGACAGATCTTTAAAACTGAGTTTCTCTACAAAGAATCACACAAAAGCACCACTTTAAATCTAGTAATTACCAGAGATGTGCTCATAACTTTCATTAAAAAACGCATTAAAAAACAATCGACTAAAAAAATCTTAGTTGACTGATGGTACGTGTCCACAGGGGCGTTTCTTATCCCGGGGGGACGTGCCGCTTCGCAGCTATGGACGCTTGGTGGGCTGTCAATAGAAACAAGACACTAGGCTCCTGATTGGACGAACGCTTTCCCTCCGTTGGCTGCTGCTCCCAGCTTTCAAACCGGAAACAGTATGGAGGCTCGTTTGGAAACTTTCTTCTCTTATTTCACGAAAATAGTTCACCAAAATGTGTTTCTGAGAACATTTGAGGCGAGAAGTAAGCCATGCAGTTGCTGAATCTGTCTTTATTTTGGATCGACAACGTTTGTTTTAAAAGATTCTCGGGAGTTTCGAGAGGCGGCGAGTCGTGTCGAACGCCCTATATTAAGTAGACTAGCACGCAACTTTATGCAAATGTGGAGCGGGCGTGGTGATGCTCCGTTTCTCGAATCGCGCCGCCACGCTACCAGCATGCATTGCATTGCACGGCTGCTTACATAGACAATGAATGGGAAGCGTGGAGAGCACGGAGGCTGTGGACACGTACCATAAGGCCACAACGGCCGATTAGTTGACTAATCGACTAAGAGGGGGCAGCCCTAATTTTTTTTTTTTTTTTTTTTTTTTAAAGTTATTTTTTGGGGGCATTTTTCCATTTTTATGACAGGACAGTGGATAGAGTCTTGAAAGGGGGGAGAGAGAGAGTGGATGCGGAAAGGGCCACAGGCCGGATTCGAACCCGGGCCGCCGCGGTCAGGACCAAGCCTTAATACATGGACGCCCGCTCTACCAACTGAGCTAACCCAGGCGCCCTTAATTTTTTAAAATCTATACAAAACCGAAGCATAAAAACGACAGGTTGTGTTTATGTGCTGCACTATTTCTTGGCGCAGTAACACCCAGACAATCAGCGGAGATGGAGCGGAAGGTTTTTGTTACTCCCTGTCTCCAGTCTTTATGCTAAACTAAGGTAACCAACCGCTGGCTGTAACTTCTCAAAGTGGTATTGATCTTCTCATCTAACTCTCGGCAAGAAATTGGATATTCTTATATCCCAAAATGTCAAACTGTTGTTTTAAGTAAATTAAACAAATCCAAATTAGAAAAGAAAGTGACTGACACACACTTTTAAGCAATGGCTCTTGTGCTTTTCAATTTCTCGGTTGTCACATTCTTCCATTTCCTCACAAATCATTAATTTTTCCTACTGTTTTTTGTGAAAAAAATGTTTTACAGATATTATCATGGAACCCAGATAAGCAAATGCATCAACCTCTGGAAGAACTTGGCTTTTTATGTCTGTTTTGACTATATTGACTTTATTTTCATCCTTTCTATTGTCTTCTCCTCCCACATCTCCCGACTTTTTTTGCGAAAAAAAAGTGTTTTACAGATATTATCATGGAACCCAGATAAGCAAATAGAATAGTTAGAAAAGTGAAGAATGTAAATTACAAATGTTAACCAATGGAAAATGCTCTGTGTTTGATTGACTGCATCCATGAAGATAGTATGAAAAGGGCCACAATTCAACAGCAATCACACCTCACTTTGCAGGCAGGGACAGAGACTCACCTCTGATAATATAAACCTGTCCACCTATCAAGTGTTTTAGACAACAGAACAGCCCATCTGACAACAAGGGTTGGACAGCAGTAAGAGAAAACAACGGACCAAGATGTCAAAAAGGCAGTAGGGTGAGAGAATTTCAAGGTGCAGACATAATAGAAGATGCAAGGAAAGAGAAACAGGGTCAAAAGGCCGACAACATTGCACAAAGTTCAACAGTTTTTGTTTGAACATGCTGCTCAGACCCCTGGAAACTGACCAGTAAATGAAGAAACCAGGGATCAAACCAGAGGAAAACTGAAAAGCAGGCAGTACAGCGGAGATAGATCAGCTTAGCTCTCATTTGGAGAAGCTGTGCCTAGTTTCTCTCTGGCTCAGTCTTAGTTGGACAAATTAAAGCAAATAACATTTATTACCAGCCGCACTGCGACAGCTACGCTAGTATTGTTTTCACTTTGTGAGTCTGTGTGTGTGTCATCATGGCAAAATGTGGTCCTGGAGACACCTAATGTAGTGGGAGCTACCATAGGAGCAGTTTTGAGTACTTTGCCAAGTGTTTTTAGACCTTTTCATTACCATTCTGTTGCTAAGGCAACAGCTTTGGTCCAAGTTTACTTCCTGTCAGCTTGAAAAGGTCTATATATTTATGTCTGTCTATGTGCAAATTTTCTCAACTCCATAGCGTTACCATAATGGTGTAAGATGCAGTCACGAAACTTTTACAGGTGTATAGTTGAGATTGAAATGAAGGTTGAGTTTGAAAATGGCCATGATCCAAATAAGGACACCGGACGGACCCCCCCACACCACTTTTGAGAACCCTGGCCCGTTTTGGCATCACAAAACTTTACAGGTTTGTAGTTGAGATCAAAATAAAGGCCAAGTTTGAAGATGGGTGAGGTCAGAGCAAGGATGTCAGAAGTAGGGGCGTGAGAAGTGGGTAAGGGGCCATTGGTCCCCGCCACTTTACAGCCCCGGTTCGATGTGGCGTTGCGGCTGGTGTGATCCCATCACAAGATGGTCTCTAGTTTAATATACATTTAACAAAAGTCTTTCACATCAGTTTTGACATATTTATACTAATTTACGTGGAATGAATGAGTTGTATACTGACGATATACTAGTATACTTAAAAGGCTAACACACAAAAAAAAACAAGTTGGTGGCCTGTATGGATTGGCAATCTTTAGAAACTACAAATTTTGAAGATTGGTATAGAAAAGCAGTATCATTGTTTGTGACATTTGCTGTAGAAGCAGATTAGAGTGGCGTTATCACATGACACATATGTAAGGCTGCCTAAACATACATCCCTATGCACAGGTTCAACTTGTCATTTTCCCATCTGAAATAGGTCACAAATTGTTTACACTCTTCACTGCTCTCTTTGGCAATGACTCAAATAAAAACGTTTTAGAGTACTTACTGGGTGGCTTGTTGGCAGCCAGGTTCTTAAAATGGATGCCTTTGATGATCTCCACAGAGAGACGTCCTGTTGTGGCGTTGTACACCAGGCCCACGAGGATCTCCGGTGTGGATGTCTGGCTGACTGACTGGAATGATGAGGCGCTTTCACTGCATGTCATGTCGGAGAGGCTGACCTGGGATTCGCCACCCTGGAAATGTTTGCACACATTCAGAAAAATTGGTATATACTGTATCTAGTTCAATATCAAAAATGTGTATTAGTTCCTAATACTACTTTAGTTCCTAACACTATCACCAGCAAAACCCAGTGTACAAATGCATTATAATTCTGATGACACTACTTAGCTTCGTCTAAGGCTGACAGCTGGTTCAGCAATTAGCGAGGTGTTTAGAGAGCGCTTGAAAGCCAACACCTGCTTTGATCGTTCTTACCGGAAGGGCACAGCACGGGTCTAATGTGACCGGCACCGACATTTTGCCCTGAAGGTTGAGCTTGGTGAGGTAGAGCACCTTTTCCCCGAGCACCTTCTCCTTCTTCATCCGCCGCATGCTGTACAGGCGGAACCGGATGGCGTAATTGCTGATCATCTCCGACTCCACGTGGCTAAAGCGGAAGGTCTCGGTGAAGATTGGGCACGGACCTCTCTGGATTCCTGTCTTGGCTCTCTGCTTCTTGGTGGGCAGCAGCACCAGGTGGACCTGCCAGGAGATGTTGCCCGTGCGTTTTAGGGCGGGAAGATCCGACACTGCCATGATGGTGACCGCCAGCTGCTGGTCCTCTGAGTCGTAGTCATACACCACGTCCAGAGTGCCATATTTTGCGACCGGATCTGGTTCGTAACCTTTAGGGAGCCGAGATGCTGATCCACGGGCTGACATGTCCTAAAGAAACCAGTGAGATGTTCAATGTGCAATATAAAACCTCAACATGCACATCTCTAGTCATATCTGGTATTTTACCTCTGGGCTGAGGACAGCTGTACTGTCACTGGGTACATCCTCCTCGTAGCCCTTGTTGAGGTAACTCTCGGTCTCGTGGCCGTCGCTGCACTCGCTGGGGCATTTCCCAAAGGACAGGTGGGGACTGCCGCTGGTGTAGGACAGATCACACTTGGCGTCTCCCAGGTCGGACAGCGTGCAGGACATCCTCGGAGAGCCGTTCTCATCCTGATAGGGAGGCGGCTGGAGCTCGTCCAGCGGCGGCGTTCGTCTCATCCTCTGGATGCAGTTGGCTGGTTGGGAGGATGTCAGGAGAGAGCACAATAATGTACAGATTATTATCATCATAATGATGATTATCATACTGTATGATCTAGGATTTGCATTTGAACGATGTGGATAAAGTCAACCATGGCTCTTTTTTACCCAAGCCAGCAGCAGTACTCTAGCAATGGCAATATTGCTACTGAATCGTTAGACCTGTATCATGATACATATTGTATTGCCAGATTCTTGCCAATACACAGGCCTAGTGCAGCATTGCAGCTAAAAGCAGCCCCCCCCCCATCTTTGGATTGGGGATGTCGGGAAGAACGGCATTTAACAACATATGCTGATAAGTATTGGTTTAATTTAGAAGCAGACCGAATCGCCCTTTCAAATATTTTAATCCATTTATAACAACAATGCCAGATAACAGGAGACAAGATGGAGAGAGAGAGAGTGTGGACTCGTGTTGTAATGAGTTTACAGAATTAACACTAGAGTACAACACAGCAAAGGCTGAATTTACTGACAGTGAAGGACTCATTACTAAAGGCTTACACAGTCTTAATGCTTATGTACTTCTGCATTTTATTTTATATTTTATTTACTGAGGTTAGAGTAAATGTTTGATGTGCAGCCGCACCTCGATGCTTAGGTATAATTCAGATTCTTATTTTCTGGTATAATGTGCGTCGTTCATGTAATTCTTTAGCATTGAGTCATACAATGACTGTCGGCAATTTATCATATATTTCATTTTGCCTCTGACAAATGAGAGCTCATTCTGCCCGTCCTTGTGAGCATAATGCGCTCTCTGAGAGGAATCTTTTGAATGCACAACCTAAATAAAACATCAGATATGCACCATTAAAGGACTGAACTGAATACTTCTTAATCTGCCACAGATTTCATGCCTCTCACCTTTCTAAATGATTCAGTTTGCCTGGAAGGCAGGAGAATGAGGCTATACCGAGAGTCTCTGTGGCACTTATAAAAGAACGCTGAATAGTGTTGTCAGCTGCATTCTCAAATCTGCCTCCCTTGTCCAATTTGGATTCACAAAAATTGAGCAGCCGATGCTAATACTCCCATAGGGACACTGGCGAAGAGTTCTTTAAACCCCGGTCTCTTGCAAAACAAAAAAAAAAAAACTGAAAGAAAGAAAACAAAAGATGAAGAAGAAAATAACTTGGGGGGGGAAAAAACTCTTTTTCTTTTTCTGTCTCCATAACTTTTGGAAAAAGCCAACACTGTGATGACGTAACCTTCTCCAACTCATTGTTCCAGCTTTCTCCCAAGTTCTAGAAACTTTCACTCTTAATAATGTCAGTGTGAGACACCACCTCAAAGTGGCACATAACAGTGGCAGGATGGAGGCAAAGGAGTCTTAACTAAGTGTCATGGAGGGCTTGATAAAAGGAGCAAATCCATTTTGAGCAGCTTTTTTCCCGCTGAGCCGGGGGCGGTTGATTTGATGGAAGCTGCTGTGTAAAAGCACTACTCTTTTCTCCAGCCCGCTAATTGGGATGGTTACCATTCCCCCCTCTCGTCTAACCCGCCCTTCCTTCACAGAGTTTCATTCCCCTCTGTACTGGCAGTCGCCTTGTTTTGCCGTCTTGTACCTCTGTACGTGGGAGAAACAGTTTGTGCTTTTGTGAATCTCGACTGTGAAACTCAGGTATAAATATCTTAGGTGACAAATGAGCGGAGCGGCACTTCGTTGTCCTTTCCATGGCGACAAGGACCTCCCTCCTTTAGTGGCCCCTCATCCATCTTGCACCTTCTAGTTTTACAAGACATTATGTCGAGATTTCACAAAGCAACAGTTAAACATCACGACTATCAATCAGTAGCTATCAATAATGCAAGCAGTAAAGGCTCCAACTCCTTTAGGCAAAAGGCCCGTATCAGTTTATGTAGGATGCTACTGTCTCGTGAATGTTTGTAACACAATTCACCCTGATTTAAACACAGCAATGTATGACTGAGGTCAATTCAAACAAATAGTAAGTTATAATATATATTCTAGTATGATTTATAGATCTTTATATGGCTATACAGTAAATGCATATTGTGTAAATGGATTTACAAGGTGTTTTGCTAGATATATGCCTCTTTGTGCGTGCCTCTGAGCGCTGGGAAAACACAAACACACTTGTTTGGAAATGATCTGAGCTATGTGGCTCCGCTGTTCATCAACTGGCTTCATTTCTTAACCTCAACCTTGGGAAATGTGTTCGCTTTCTTTCCGAGAGTAAAGGCCTTTACGCACCGAGGGCGTGACGAATAAACGACACGAAAATGTGAAACTATTATATGTCTAGGGCTTTTATTGTGAAAGGTAAGAATGGAAGGAGCGGATCGGATCCTTGAAAGGGGTAAGAAAAAAAAGTTTGCCGTCGTGGTTTGTGATTGGTTGACGCCTTTATTCATGGTGCGAAATCATCTCATGACAATATAAATAAATGATAAATAAATAAATTATATCAATCTCATGTCCGCGTGTTAAATATGGAGCTTGAGTCGGGACGTAATTAGCTTAGCTTAGCATAAAGTCTGGTATCAGGAATATGGGGAATGTTTGAGGGAGTGATGTGTTGAACATCGACTGGTGGAACTAAATCAGGCTGTTAAATAACTACTGAAAACTTTCTCAATTTTTTATTTGTTCATGTTTCAGGAAATGCTACCATTTCCTCTGGCTAGCTGGATGCCTGCATTCCATAGCCTGATTGGTTAATCGGACAGTACTTGTTAGTTGCAGCTGACTTTTAAAAAGAAATACTGTCACTAATACTCCTAGTGAGCAGTAATGTGCTGCACCGTCAAAATTCAGAATAAGTGATTTTCCTCTCCTGCAAATGACCCCATATACCATACCACTGTGAGTTCTCGTAAAGGGCACTAAATGTTCCTAAATGTGTCGTCTTAAAGGAATAGAACATGAAGGAGACTGTTAGTTTAGCACCAAGACTGGAGGCAGGGGGGAAACAGCTAGTCTGGCTCTGTCCTACAGTAAAAACATCCACCTACCAGCACCTCTTAAACTCACTAATTAACATGTTATATGTTACACCGGGAGAACACCGGGTCAGCTGTATCGGGCCCTGGGTCAAGGGAGGGCCCTCTAACCTTTAAATAATCTGCTGGAATAATTTCTCATAAATTCATAATTGCAGAACTCTTACATAGTATTTGTGAATCACATAAAAGCTTGTTATTTTTATTATTTATTTCCTTGACATAGTGGTCGAAAACAATGCTACTTTCCCTCCCCTACCTTTTCCCAAAAAATGGTTTGGTCTGTCATGCATTTCCTGACCTCTTGCGTCACTCGGGGCATGCTTCGTAGTTTGTTTACATACGTTGACCTCAGCAAGATGGCCGCGTGGTCATTCTTCCTGATTCTGTAGCTCTGTAACCGTTTGTGAAAGTGAAATGACAGTGGTATCAACCTTCTCTCATCAAGAAAGCAAATAAATGTATTTCTGAATATGTCGAACTATTCCTCTGAGACTTGTTCACGATGCTCACTGACATGTTAGGTCATGTATACCTGTATTTTCTCCATGACCAAAAAGTATTGAGATCTACAGTGTTACTGGACCGATTGTTAGCCGGTGAAGTGGAAGTATTGGAAATCCTTCCACCCAGAAAGCCAAGTTTTCTAGCATTTCTCATCTAAAGTAGCATATTAGACAAAGTTAACAACTCATCATAATGAAAACAAGTTTTAAAATGAAGCCAAGCGCACTTTTTTATGAATTAGTCTGTTCGAATCATTTCGCTGACACTGAAATAATTCATGAAAAAAAGTATTGTGTCCTCATCGAGCGGTCATGACAGCACGCTCACCTCAGAGAAGAGAACGGAAGTTGGTCCAGACAAACCTCCTTTCTTTCTCACTGCTTACATCCTATTTTGGGAGGCTGTGCGGTGCCACCGGGGGTACCCGCCTCGCCTGATTCTGCAGCCTCTGCACAATCCTCCTCATGTATAATACATATGTCCTGAGGGTAAAGCTCTTCATACTCGCAGACAAACACACGCAGCAGTGGGAGTCGAGAGAAAATAACACAAGCGCCTCAGAACTTAAACGACAGGTTGTTTGAAATGAAGTGGACTCTCTCAGCTACGTCATTGAAACTACCTATGTGTACGTTTCTAATAATATTTGTCTATCCTGGAGGGACCTGATGTCAGGACTGGTGTGAGGTCACTGCGTGGTCATTGCTGATCAGTGATGGCTCGGTGGGAGAGAGAACCGCAGCCATCAAAGTCTTACCTCGGGGAGGAAAGTAACGAACCTCTAGTAAAGTGCAGCCCTGGATGGACAGAGTTCTCGCTCCACTTCCTCTCCAGGCTACGGATCAGATTAGTGTGTTTATTACAAGTAAACGGATGACAATAATCTGATGATCCAAACAAGTTTAGAGAAACTGCAAACGCATCTGAATTTCCCTCCATGGATATGTTCTCTCAGTGCCCTCGTTTTACTTTACAGAAAGAAATAATCTCCTTCCAACGTTGAATATTCTATATAATCCTTCAAACCTTTAAGGCAAAATTTGACGCACACAAAAACAAACACTAGATCTTTCATAGCTAAAATGTTGTTGTATAAATAAACCAAGAAAATTTCAAATTATTGCTGTCGGGCACACATGACTCAAATCCCTGCCTCTCTCTCTCTAACAAGGAACACTGGCTACATAATGTTACTGCTACAGAAAACAAGTCAGTGATGACTTTCACCAAAAAAACAAAATGTCTTGAATCTAGTGTGACCTGTTACTTTGACATCCATTAAAGGAACAGTAGAACAGTAATCCTATCAAGTCAGATCACCACAGATTTTCTCAAAAAGACCCGGTCCCCGGTAAATTAAGAATGTAATAATACAGCAAATTTCCTTACAAACATGATACCAAGACACATAGTGAATCTTCTAAGTCAGTGGTTCCCAATCTAGGGATTGGGACCCCGCGATGGGTTGCAAGATACATTTGAGGGGTCTCAAGATGATTAACAGAAGAAGAAAGCAGGTTTATGCTTATGATTTCAGACTAACCCTCTAGTCTTTGCTTTTTGTTCTTATTGAATTACTTCTTAATTGTATTTCTTTGGGACTCTAAACATCATTCTAATAAAAGAAAGGAACAAATCAGTCATGGGGTTGGAAGTATAGCTGAAATTATTCCTCGATTAATCGATTAGTCGATCCACAGAATTAAATACATTTTGATGAATAATTTGTCATTTCATTCTTTTTTTTCAGGCAGAGCATTCAAGCTGAATATTCACTATTTTTAGCTTCTCAAATGTGAGAATGTCATATACAGTATGATAGTAAATTGAATATCTTGGACCGCACGAATAAAGGACATGAAAATACGAAATGAATATTATATGTATGTATAGGGATTTTATTGTTAAAGGTAAGAACGGAAGTGGATCTGGTCTGCGCTGCCTTTGTCAAGGTTGAAAGGAGTAATAAAGTTTGCCGACCTGGTTCGGACTAGGGAGCCTCCGTGTTTCATAAATATAAACACAACTTAACCCGTTAATTCCGCACAACTTTATTGGCTGATCCCTTTATTTGCGGTGCGAAAGCTCCGAAGAATGTCGCTTTTTCGCCGCATAATATTCGTGTTCTGTGTCGAAGTACAAAAATAACACTTAAAAAAAAATACATTGATGTGCAAATTAATCACACGAGAAAAAAAGGCCTTTAGTCGATTAAAACAAGCAATTCTTCATAATGCACATTTTAACTATATTCACACATTTACAGACAAAACAATGAATCAAATAATTGAGTAAATAATCTGAACATGTTTCGTTTTAAAGGTTCCAAAATAAAGAAGGTTGGGAACCCCTGTTCTAAATAGTGGTCTAATTTAACTACATTGCTGTTTAAAGCTTTATTTGACTGACTGTTAATTTGGATAAACTGAACAGAATATTATGAATAATTTACAGACGTCGTGCACAAAACTAATGGAGAATGATTTAAATTTTGCTCTGAATTTGCCCTGCAAGTGGACAACAACTAATCAGTAATGCGTTCTGTTCTCACTCTTGTCGGAGAGCCACTTCACAAGAATCACTGATTAGCCTCAAGCCAGAAAATGAAGAAACACTGTGGCTGTGAGACAGAAATTAAATTAGGCTATTGTGTTCCAGTTTGGATCTTATTATTACAAAAGCAAAAATCATCTTCAGGAATGTATATGCGACCAAAATGACCTGAAAATCCGAATATGTTATATCACTGAACAGCCCTTCTGGTTCCACATATCTGAGGACGACAGGGACCATCTAGTGGTGATGAGGAGACGTACAGCTTTTTGCAGCACTTGCGTAACGCCAACCTTGTTCAGAGCGTTGCTTCTTTACTAATGGAGTCAGAAGCATGTCATGCGCTATTTATCCCTCAGCTACACATTCAAAGATTGCTTTAAATAGCTTGTGCCAGACACTTGGCTTGCCTTGGATCCCACTGTCTTATATAACACAAAGCTGGTTCAGACATGATTCACAGATTGAGGACCCTGCCAAAGATTAGATTGTTTTTGTCTTTGAAAAACACTGTCAGACATTAACACGGCTGATTTCTTGTCGGAGGATGTCGAACGCAAGCGTCATGTCAGATTTGCATCTTTGTACAAACAAAAATACAATGTTATAGTCTGATACAGTTCTGCAGGATATCACCACCTCTACTTAAAAAAAGGATCAGGTGTATGTTACATAAAAATCCACAACATCCAGGTTTACATGTACAGTTCTTGTCACTATTTTTATTGACTCACAATCCTTATTTTGTTCTAAGTTTGAGCCCTTCGTGCTGATTTCCTTCCTTCCAAGAAATAATACATCTTGGAGCTCACACTTACTCATGCACTTAACGAAAGTTATGCCGATTTTGGGCCCGATCCCTCCTCCCGACAATCGTCAGCAAAGCCCCAATTTTTTGATGGTTCTAAAGATTATCTTTCCAGATATTCCTGTGGTGTGAGGTATGTTAAGAGTTTTTTTTAAATCCCCCGATCGTCACGGAAGTCCATTCTGGCCGCACCGATTTCAAATCGTAAATATTAAACATGTTAATTATTTACTATCGGATCTCCTGTTGTGTGTGGGGAACCCCGAGGACAGCCGATGACGCAGTCACGTGGTAAAGAACGATAGCCAATTGGGAACCAAGCTGACGGAAGAACAACCACCGCCGTCTTGGTGGCCGTGGCTAATACAAGAGCTAATGCAAAAGCTCATGCACAAAGTAAGTAATAGTATGATGGACCTCAGAAGTGGAGGAGCAATTTGTTAATTTGTGGCAACAACAACATGACTCTTTATCATGTCTCCATGACTTCATCCATCCAACCCTGAATTTTCAGTACAGAGTAGTGAAGAAACTGAGATCACTAATTCTTCCTGACCAGCATCCACCATGTTTGTTTACACTAAAGTCACGTTTGATCGCGAGACATTTTGCGAGATTGCCATTTTTTTGGGTCGATACTCTTGTTGTCCATGAATGGAATCTGTTAGTGTGTGGTGTGCTGTTTTGGCCAAATCGTTGCTCACCACACACTATAGGAACAAAAACATTACATTTAACATAAAATGTCATTATGTGTGGGGTCCCACACATTTTCAAAATCTGGTAAGATTTGAAAAATCTGTTAGTGTGGGCCAGCCTTAAGACCATAAGATTGATATACCACTCTCATGTACATGTGCAGTATGTCCGGTAAATGTAAAACTACAGCTAGTTATCTTAGCTTAGCATAAAGACTGGAAAACAGTTATCCCGCACTTCTAACGAGTTGAACTTTATAGGTGCTGGTAGGCGGATTTTGTTACCTCTGGAGGCTAGCTGTTAATGCTAAGCTGTAGCTTCGTACTTAAAGACAAGAGAGTCGTATCGACCGTCTTATCTAACTCTCGACAATCGTCATGAATAATCCCAAAAATGTTGAACTATTCCTTTAAATGCTTGCATCACAAAGATTTTCTTCTCAGCCTCTGGTTCATATTATAGCACCATTCCGCCTGAACATAATGATTGCAGCATGATGTCAAGTGTGTTACACGCCCTAAATGATTGATTCGACGTTCATGGTGCAAATGGAGTGTGTATGTCAAATATCAGACTGATCCAAATAGGTCAGTGCCGGTGTTCTCCTGTGACTTAGTCTATGTTGAGATAAAAGAAAAACCTGCCTTCTATCCGCCACGGTAAACGCCTTGTGATGGTGAGTCGGGCAGATGGGAAACAGAGATGCATGAAAAAAAGAAAAAAGAAAGGAAAAGTGCGAGGCTGCGGCTGTGTAGATTATGCAGACAGTTGACTGTTTCACAACCCTCCCACGGAGAGTGTGCTGAACGGGAGCTTTGCTTTGATCACCTCTCTGGATTAACTGACAGTGTGTCGGTGTGTGTACGTTGTGTGTGTGTGGCGCATTTGTGTTTGTTGGGTCGGAGGTGCAGAAGAGTCTGTGAATTTGGCTCGAGCTTACTGCAGTGATAAGGGGGAAATAGCTGTATTAATCTATGAAATGAGTGCAACTTCCCCTTGTTGAGGCATCATATCAAAGTGATTATGAAGAGCAATAGCCTTACAACTGCACTGTCTCTATATATGAGTAGCAGCAGGGAAGAATACTAGTTTTGACCTACCGTCCTCAGCCGAGGCTTCGCTGCTGTAGCCGTCATAATCAGCAGTCAGAGGGCTGTACTTCTGACGGCTCTCCCAGCTGAAACCTCCTGCGTGTTTGGTAGTAGCGGCCGCCTTGGCTCCACCCCGGAGGCCTTGGGAGCGGCTGACCGCTTCCTGATACTGACCCATCACTTCATCCTCGCTGTCCGACGATGAAGCCTGCGGGTCGGCATCAGCGTAGGCCTTGTCTGTTTGGGGGTAAAGAGAGATGGCCTGGTTACTGTGGGGCAGCCTGAGATGTGCAAGATCAGGTAGACTGGCAGCCTCTACTGGCCTCAAGCCTGTACTTCACTGCTTTGTTAAAAGATGAGTTCTTAATCTCAATGAGACTGCCTGATCAAATAAACATTCAATAAAAAGGCAAATATATCTATATTTTTCCCAGGTACAATTCCAATGTCCAGAAATGTATCATCGCCTTTTATATTTTGATTTTTTTCTTATTTAATTTAATTTTGTTTTACTTTATTTTCCTTTTTATTGTTGTTTTTTATTGTGTTTTAATCATTTCTTCATCTTATGCAAAGCTTTTTAAATCGCCTCTCTGTATTGAGGTGCCAGACAAATAAACTTGCCTTTCCTAAAGGTTTAAACCATTATGTTTAAATCAGGGCTGTCAATCGATTAAAACATTTAATCACAAATAATCGCACATTTTTTATCTGTTCAAAATGTACCAACCAGTCCTGCACCAATAAGTGAGCTGCAATAGATTGTATTTTACATGTTTTCTTAATTGCAATATATTATATATTAAACTGCTTGTGCCATCTGTGAAATTTGATAGAAAGAAATGACATTTACTTATTGTTTTTCAGTACAAATGTATGAAATCCATTCATCCATTCATTGCAGCGTAGTGTTTGGTTGTGGCAGCTGTTGCTGATTGGATCATTCTGAACAGAGAGCTGCAGATCATTCAGTCACAGCTTTGTTACGGTGCTGCATTTAAAGAGACATCTGCACGCTCACCCTGCGATGCTATGTTCTGTATTTTATATCATCAGTCCTGCGTCAAATGATCTACATTATCCTTCCAGTGTTTTGTACGTGTTGAATTCAGTGAGAAAATTACAAGAGGTCATGATTCATTTTGTTTTATGGTTCTGGGTGTCACAATGTCATTCATTCTTAAAAGATGATGATGATGATTGTCCATAGTTAATCATTTATCTGTTCAAAATGTACATTAAAGGGAGATTTGTCAAGTATTTAATACTCTTATCAACATGGGAGTGGGTAAATATGTTTGCTATATGCAAATGTATGTATACATTTATTATTGGAAATCAATTCACAACACAAAAAAATGACAAATATTGTCCAGAAACCCTCACAGGTACTGCATTTAGCATATAAAATATGCTCCAATCATAACATGACAAACTGCAGCCCAACAGGCAACAACAGCTGTCAGTGTGTCAGTGTGCTGACTTGACTATGACTTGCCCCAAACTGCATGTGATTATCATAAAGTGGGCATGTCTGTAAAGGGGAGACTCGTGGGTACCCATAGAACCCATTTACATTCACATATCTGGAGGTCAGAGGTCAAGGGACCCCTTTAGAAAATGGCCATGCCAGTTTTTTCTCGCCAAAATTTAGCGCAAGTTTGGAGCGTTATTTAGCCTCCTTGGCAACAAGTTAGCGTGACATGGATTCCTTAGGTTTTTCATATGGTGCCAGTATCACTCTAGCTTTAAAACTGAGTCCGCTACAACCTAAAAATCACAAGTTGCGTTAATGCATTAAAGAAATTTGCATAAAGAAATTTGCATTAAAGCGCTACTATCGCGCAAACTTTGACAGCCGTAAATACAATGTATCCTTTTCCACACAAATCCTAAATAAAAACATGTTGTTAGAATGAACCAAACCACTCTGTTGGTGTCACAATGTCTACAAGAATTAGATATGGCAGTGTTTTTATTCCAGGGCTCACAGAGAAGGTGATTCATTGCTCTGACAACAGACGCCTTTATGGTCACACAACCCAACACTGATCATGCAAGATGGTGAAGCAACGCCACCAAAGCATTCAACCCCATCTACTCTTCTTCATGGCATGAGTCACAGACATTTGCGCACAACAGCCACATTAATCAAAATGACGAGCTCAAAGGGAATAATTCAACGTCGTGGAGAAGCAGGCCGACTCGTTACAGATTCTCAAAAGGCTTTTTTTTTTTTTTCAACACTAATGTTGCCATGAATTTCTGTCCATGATTAAACACATTATGCAACAAAGTGCCTTGTTACGCAACATAACTATATTTATAGAAAGATAAGTAATATATTGTTAATGAATTGTGGAATACAAGTTTGTTAGATAAATAAAACGCATACTGATGGAAAAATGATGTCTTTGTGAAACTTAAATATTCACTGTCTCTGTGGTGATTTTTGAGGCTATAGTTACATAAAGTGGAGGTTTTTCTAATGTTTGGCCCACATGACGGGGAAATGAAACAATGAAAAAATCTGAAAAACAAATGTACAATCATTATATTCTTAAAGAAATTCAAGAGCATTATTGGCATGTATGTCAATAAAACAGTCACTACAACACCATTGCTTTCACATCGTCCAACCGCTGAAACACCAGGTGTAGCTTCACATTTGTTCCAGCAGGGGGCAGCAGAGCTTTAAAATGACTCCAGCCAGAGCTGAGCTGTAACAGACTGAACAATCTCTCCAAGATAACTGTATTTGCAAAGTGTGTTTAGTTTCAGAACATAAAGAATAAAAGATTTTGCATCTATAAAAAACATTGTTGGTCTAAAAAAATACCAGTTTTGACACAGAAAGGACAGTAGAGACATATTACTTTAACACAATCTATGAAAAATAAACACAATCATCCCATGTTTTCATTAAAACAGTCATCGTGCAAAAAAGATAAACAGGAAAAGACACCAAGAACAGTCGCCTCACCACTTTCTACTGCCTCCCTCTGTTTTTAACTGAATGTTTACCAGGTGGCTTCTCAGGGGGGAGCCAACTCCCTGTGCGGGCTCCCTGGGGCCACCAACCTTTTAAACTTCTGAAGCCCTGTGGATGGCTGACAAGTAAACAGGCCTACATCTGTCAGCGGCATTAATCCCCTCATGGGTTGAGAAAGGCCAGTGCCAGTGGAAAGTGTCCCCATGCAGAGGTCAGGCCTCTCGTGCTGCATTCGGTGGCATGGGTCCATCATTTTATGGAGCGGCTGGACGACACAAATGACCCCAGTCTGGCTTTTCTAGGGCCTGGGTGGAGCCCAGGGTCACATAGGGCCATGGTGACGTTATTAATCTGTACCTTCAACTGTGTTTTTTAAAATTTAAAATTTTAATTCATGTATCCTTTAAATGTATTTGATATTATTACACACAAAAAACCTTTTTGTTGCATTAAGTGCATCTACTTTTGGTTAATTGTGGACATAGTATATGATGGCAGTCCTGTCCTCAGCTGTCAGATGAATTGGAAACATAATCTGAAACAGACATGATCTCAAAATGTTATGTGTCCAAGATGTCAGGCATTTTTCTTTGGAAATTGCAAGAGGCCTAAACGTACCCAAAACAGTGTAAAGTGGGGTACATCACCCGAGTGGCTACCATGGACACATAGCTCACAATTGGGTCCTGTATTATTGGTTGAAAGCACTCCAAACTGTACTAGAAGCATACAAAATGTAATTTGCCCCCAGGGCATTTGGGGAACAATTAAAAAAACATATGATTTATATGACATGTCGAAATGTGCCTTGAAACCTTGGAGCACAAAAGCACAATAAGTGCCCAACAGCACGGATAATGTAAATGCAGACTCACCTTGGTTCTCACTTTTTTTCCTGAAGTCATCAAGGCACTGAAGGCTCCCTGGGTTCTCTAGTGACAACTTGTTGTTGACGTACCAGAACAGGAGGGTCATGAGGATGATGAAGAGTCCGATGGCCGTCAGAAACCCCAGCACCTCTGGAGAGACTGAGACAACAGAGATTCAAGTTAAAGCTGCTGCTGCTATAAATATCAGAACACTGCTGTCAAAAAATGTTGGTATCATTTTGGTAAACAAATGAGACAATGGCCAAGCGCATTTCCCAAAATGTTGAACTGCTCTTTGAATTTGTACGATAACAGTTAGCAAAGTAAGCAAACACGAAAATGACAGTTGGCAGGAGGAATACTGGTGCTAAAAAAAGCATATATTATGGTAACCAAGACGGCTTATTTTGGCCATAAAGCAAACCATCATATTTAAGTTCCTGCCGGTACTACCCCAACCTTCATTACTTCATATTGTTCTCACATTCCCACAGCTTCATGCATCCCTGAACACACGCAATCATTTTCTTAATGCCTGTATAGTGTAGAAAAGAATTAAGAAACACTTGACATCAAGTATAGCAAATTATATATTTAAATGGTGGAAGTGCCACGGAATAATTTGTCATATGATTTGTCAATTATAACAATTTGTTTTTCTTAAATTAGAAGAAAATTACAAGTAAATTCATCGACAACAGTCAAGCAGTTTAAAAGCACTGTGTGTGTTAAGGAAGTAAAGATGCGCATGCACACCGCAGAGTTACAGAAGTCACACAGCTTGTTTGACCTGCTGTCCGTGTTGGAATAAAACTGAACACCATGAAACATTAAAACTTATTTTGTCTGTCATTTTACTTGGGGGGATTTTTGCAAGAAACTACTGTCTGCCAAAAAATCCCGCAGCACTCGATATCACACAGTCAGCTGCAGCAGAAGTTGACGTTTGCAAGCAGGAACAGTTTTGAAAGGCATCGGGTTTCCCTCCGGCACAGATTAAAAACTAGCAGGGTGTGCTGGGCCCAAACACACCGCCGCTGGAACAATTTAGAAGCAATTCATAAGAAAAACTGGAGGAGCGCAGACAAATGGTGCATTCATGTGCTCCTCAGATGGTCCCATTTCCTGAGTCGGGAAGTCGTTGTTCCTACTTCGGGGTGTTCATGCTTTAAATCATAATGTTATGGACGCCACAAAGACGATGTGTTGTATTTTATTGCTTAAACAACACTTTAGCTGTTTTTGACTTTTTCTGACTTCAGGGGGCGATCACGCGACTTTTCTCAGTCAAGAACTCATTTTTGCACATAATTTTTTTTTGCTTGAATTTTACTCCTACACTTATTTTCATATGAGAAATTAATATATTATTATATATAATAATAATAATAATAATCATAATAATAATAATAATCATAATAATAATAATAATAATATATTATTACTAATATTTAAAATGTACTGGAGATTTTTGTATGGTATATTTTTACCTTTTGGGTTTTTTTTAATTTTTATTATAGGTTTCTGCCACACCCTCACACGTATTTAACATTCCTTTCACGTGAATTGTATTTCTATTTATTGTGAAGCAAATAAACAAAAACAGCACAAATGCCCCATCTCACAATAATACTGAAAGTGAAACATAATGCGCGTACAAACAAATAAACAAACAAACAGATAAACAGAGCGGAAAGCATAACCTCCTTGGTGGAGGCACCAAACTGTATGTTTACCTAACGTTAGCAGATGTGTTTTCTTGTTGGAAATACAATTTCTGAGTGATGGATTGTTTTATGTGGGTTTTTAGCAGGCAGCTGCCGTCCGTTCTTCACGGTGCTGCATAGCGGCACTGAATCTTTTAGTGGTACCGAGTACCAATAGGAGTCAATACAGCAGGACATAAGAGTGTAAAGGCCAGTAGAATCAGTCTTTTTTAGTAATGTGAATTAGTGGTTATTAATATTTAAATTAATGTGGTTGGTTCATGTTCAAAGGCAGCATGATGCACTTTTACAATATAATTAATGTTATTAATGCAAAACTCCTCTGTCTTTCCCTGCCAATCTGTTTGCCATGTTTCCCAGGTACCTGGCAGCAGGGGATCATTAGGGCCAACACCTGGTCCCAGTGTTCCCAGTCTATAAAGCCCTGGCTGTTACAGTCTGCTCTCTCTCTATGTCGGCCGTGCTGCTGCAGCTCGCTCCCTTCTCTTTACAGTCACCCGTTTGCTTTAGTTTATCCTTATGCATTGTTTTGCACCTTACAGCACACACACATCCATCACTCATGCACACTTGCACTGATGACATCTAGGGCTGCATGTAACAATTATTTTCAATGTGTCGATTATTTTCTCGATTAATCAATTAGTTGTTTGGTCAATAAAATGTCAGAAAATGTCAATCAGTGTTTCCCGAAGCCCGAGACGACGTCCTCAAGTATCTTGTTTTTTTCCACAACTCAAAGATGTTTAATTAACCGTCATAGAGGTGTCTCCCTTTTTGTTATTGCCACCTGAGCCAGGTTGTAACAACCTTACTAAGTAGATGAGAGACACAGAGAGGGAGAGAGAGAGAGGTAGAGAGATTGTGTCACTGTAGAGACACAACTGGTTTGTTGCCATAGCAACAGCTTCCCGTGCAGCGTCACTCCAGACTCCAGACACACAGGCAAGTCAGATCTCATTAAACGCAACACCGACTGCAACACATCAGTAGATACGGTTTGGTTTAGAAACAAATACCAGACACGCACATAGGAATCATAAAAGCAGAATGAACCCTGTTGATGAAGACAATCTGAGGTGTATGACCTTTGAATCTGTATGACCTTCTATCTCATATTTGACCTTCCAACATCTTAATGGAGGGGTCATGTCATCATCGGGTGCGGTCACAGGGGAGACTTCCCGTCTAAGCTATCAGAACGTATGTTATTCTGTTGTTCTTCTCTCTGGTAGTAGATCAACCCTTAAAGGGGAACTACACCCATTTTCAAAAATTCATGCAAGTTATTCCTATGGTCTAAGACAGTCCAAAAAGTATTAGCAAACATGAACAACTCTCTCCAAAATCCAAAAACCAGAGTGTTATAACTCAAATTAGGCAATGACGGTAGGAATAACATGTATGAATTTTGAAAATGGGCATAGTTCCCCTTTAATATCTTTGTCCTCAACCGCTGCCGACAATTTAATGTAACCCTTTCAAACTTAAAATGCTAAACCACAATAATTAAGTAGAAAAAATTTCACATCAAAGACCTCGACAAAAGTTCAGGAGCAATCAACCTTCAATTCCAGAGATTGAGTCTCCCCTCCTGCCGGGAGCTCGGGAAATTAATTTGACATTTTACACTGGCAAAATAATAGGCTGCAATCAGGGTCACTGGCTGTTCACAAGCTGTCACACATTAAAAGACAGAAGTGCTTCATAACACTAAAATGTCCCTTTGAGGGTAATTCCTACTTTATTTTCCCAGCGTAATGAGAATTGGCCGAACTAAGCAAATAATGCTGAGAAGAAACAACTGACATCAACATGTCAGAGAGGGGATGCAAAATGATGCGCATCTGTGTGTGAAAGGAGCGTAGCATCGGTGCAAACTGCTGTCATGTAACAGTCGCTATACGCAGACTGGATGCTGTCTTATGCTGTCAGTAGAACTTATTGTCCAACAAGTAGGGACACATTTGACACATCATTTTCATAGCTTTAATAGATGAGGCACTGTCCATAATTTAGGGAGAGAAGTTGCGAGTGGCGGTAGAGAAAGTAGGAAGAAGTCGCAATTACAAATCTGTCTGCTACTTCAGCACCACGGACAGCGCCATGGATTTGTCAGCACAGTTATGCTGCGTTCACAGACTACAAGTAGGGCTTGGCGATATGGCCAAAATCTTCTATCACGATATAGGTCATTTCAAATCTGGATAACGATACATATCACAATATGGCATGTTTTCTGGTAATTCAATAAATAGTCTATATAAAATAACCACATGGTAGTATACAGTACTTAATTAAATACTTGAAAAAAGAAGTACCGATGTTAGCACCTCCAAAATGCCCTGAAACGACATTTCAAAAGGCGGGCCTTGGCAACATGTCTATCCGTCCTCCGGCGCACTGTGGCCGGCGTGCAGCGGTGCGGCTCGTCGGTGCAACAGTAGCCAGACGGCCGTCTCGCCAGGAGGAGACAGTAAAAGAGAGCATGTGATAGAGAATCGATGTGTTTTGCTAATTCTTGTCTCATTTTTGGTCTGATAAACACTAAATTCATCATAACTGGTTTCATCTAACTGGTTTCAGAAAATATGCAATCTGGTTGCCATGGTAATGAAGTACCGATCTGATTATTAACCACACCCCCGTTCTCTGTTTGAGAAAGAACGTTTACCAAAAAAACAGGAAGTAACACTGGCTGGAGTTCTCATTATAATAATTTGAGTGCAAAATGAACATAAAAGTTTTAAGTGAAATTATAGAATAAAAAATAAATATAGGCCTAGCCTATACCGCGATATAAGTTAATGAAATATATACAATAGACATCTTTTTTATCGCTTTGACGATATATATCGCCATATTGCCCAGTTGTAACTACAAGTTATTTTCAATGGAAGCCGGTGATATGAAACTGCAAACTGACGCCTCGCCACTTGAAATGCCACAAATAAAATTGAGCTGGTCTCAACTTTTTTCAACACTCCAACGACTTAGTGAAGCGTCTTCCAATCATATGTGTCTGTTTCACCGTGTTCCGGTCCGCCTTCAGAGCCATGGCCGGGGCCGTAGATTCTAACATGCACAAACCTCAGTCAGATAACAGATCAATGAGTCAGGTAGACTAGACTAACATATTCAACTAAACAACCCCTCTGCTACTAGGGGATGGAGAGAGCTGATGGCAGGTTAACAAGGTGCAAGCATTTTGGTTATTTTGTTAACAAGTGGGATGGCATTCCCCTTCATTCCCCATCAAATTGCCTACTGGCTAAGAGGCAATAACCAGTCAGGGCAGTGGCAGTAAAAGGGCTATTAAAGCCACTTCTGTTGAGCGTGAGTCATTGCAGAGACTTATCCAGGATGATTGTGTCTTTGCAAATGGCTGAAAAATAAGAGAAAATTGCCACATTGTGTGTGATCATGTGGTCAGAAAGGACAATAGGGATGAGAACAGAGGCAAATACATAATGTGTTGCAAATTATGGGATGAATACTGTCTCTCGTTTCTCAGTATTGCAGAGGAGGTTTGTATTCACCAGAATCAGAATCAGAATCAGAATCAGAATGGTGTTTATTGCCAGGTGTAAGAGGTATACACTAGGAATTTTCTTTGGCATTTTTGGTGCGAGACAAACAGTACAATATAATAACAAAAGAATGGATAAAAACAAAAGAATAGATAAAAGAATAGATAAAAACGTTAGAATAAAATAATAAAAATGTACAATTTACAAATCACGGCGTAACATGCAGGCTTTTACCGAGGATTTTATGCATGAACACTGCACACTATCAAACACTGTATACAGACCTTCTCACACAAAGTTTGTGATAGAAAGAGTAAACTTGTGCACCACTCTGTATTCTCTCCAACATCCAGAGGATCATGGTGAGAGGGATTTGAATTGTGAAATGCAGTGGAAAGGAAAAAAGGATTTACAATGCCAGCTCACTGCTGCTGACTCCACTCCAGGAGAGAGTAACATGATCAAAGTTAAACTACTTTTAAGTATTTAAATAGTCAAGTCACATTTATTTATATAGCCTAACTTTGTACAAAGCCTGCCTTGAAGAGTTGAGCAACTCAAGCAACAGAAAGATTAAAAACAACGGTCAAAATCAAAGAAACAAAGGCCGACATATCCTGATTTTTTACTCGTCGGTATGGGCCGAGCTCCAAAAACACCTCCAACTCCCTTAATAGCGTCATTTATTCTCTCCGCCTGATAAATGTCCACATCTTTCAAACTTCATGCCTAATTGATTTCTTATATTATTTAGTCACCAAGCCCAAGCTGAGATCACCGCAATGACATCATCTGGGTTATTTTCTCAGACTTTTAGAAAGCTCCCTCCTGAACCACAAAAGACATTATACAACTGATTTAACACTCTGTGTAGTCAAGCGGCAACCTCCGGTGCTGAGAAATGAAGCCAAGGCAGAAGTGCCAAAAATTGCAGTTCTTCAAATGGCCACTTGAGACAATCCATCTCTCTGCCCATTTTTGGATTAGTCAGGAGTAATAGGCCTTTCACACAGAAAAAGGTTGCTGCTGCGTGCTCTATGCTACTCACGCTTTGCTAAGCGCAGCAAAAAGCTGTTGTTGCTCTACGCAAGCCATTGGAAATAATGAGTTTCTGAGCGCAGAGGTGCCGTTGCCACGCGAGCCACCCACTTTGAGCTTCACAACAGCTCTTTAGAAACCTATGGGTGACGTCACAGAGACTATGTCCGTATTTTATACAGCCTATGTGTGTAGTACTCCTCATGATGAGAAAACTAAGGCATCATGTGTGGACTGATATAGTTTAACCCCCTAATTGTTAAGAATTTACATAAATCAAGTGTTAAAATTAGGGCTGTCAAAGTTAAGAATAACGCAAATTTGTTTTAACGCCACTAATTTCTTTAACGTGTTAACGAAACTTGTGACATCGATCTTTCGGCGGTTGTAGCAGATTCAGTCAGTTTTAAAGTTAAAGTGAAGATACTGGCATCATATGAAACTAGAAAACCTAAGGAATCCATTGGAACCAACCATTTCATACTAGCTTGTCGTGAAGGAGGCTAAATAACACTACAAACTTGTGCTAAATTTTGGCGAGGAAAAACTGGCATGGCCATTTTCCCTTGACCTGAAAATGGGTTCTATGGGTACCCATGAGTCTCCCCTTTACAGACATGCCCACTTTATGATAATCACATGCAGTTTGGGGCAAGTCATAGTCAAGTCAGTACACTGACACACTGACAGCTGTTGTTGCCTGTTGGGCTGCAGTTTGCCCTGTTATGATTTGAGCATATTTGTTATGCTAAATACAGTATCATTGCAGTCAATATGATAATATCTGTCATTGTTTTGTGTTGTTAATTGATTTCCAATAATACATCTATACATACATTTGCATAAAGCAGCATATTTGTCCACTCCCATGTTGATAGGAGTATTAAATATGTGACAAATCTCCCTTTAAGGTACATTTTGAACAGATAAAATTGTGTTTAATTTGCGACTTATCACAATTAACTATGGACAATCACACGATTAATCACGATTAAATATTTTAATCGATTGACAGCCCTAGTTAAAATAAAAAAAACAATATAATATGCCTATACATAGGTCTAGAAGCTCTACATTAGCAACCATCAATAGTGCAAATGTCTGTCATTAGTCATTCACTTTACATTATAGACGACTGAAGGGTCATACTGTATAAGTGGGAAGTAGTGAGAAGTAATAAAAGAGATACGATAAGAGCAAAGGAGAAAGCTGCAGCTGATTTTTTTTTGTGCAATTCAAATTACCGCTGAGCTCATTTACAATGATGAATTAAGCTCCGCGCAACACGGAAATCACTATATGTAAAGTCCATTTCGTGCAATTAGAACCAAATGACTGCCTCGGTACAGATGGGAGATAATGAGCTCATTTGGCGAGAAAGTGTACTTAGATGACATCTTAGTTTCCGATCAATGGCGGTGATGATGTTGTCTGTTATTTATAATGTCTAGATCAGGGGTGCCCAATACGTCGATCGCGATCTACCGGTCGATCGCAAAGGTAGTGTGGGTAGATCGCATGGCATTAAAAAAAAAAAAAAATAAATATTAAATTTTTTTTTTTTTTTAAATAGACGTCAGCCAACAAATTGCAACACTGTTTCACCTGAACTCATCTGGAGTGGAGGATGAGATTTTGACACTACAAGCTGACATTCAGCTTAAGTCCAGGGCTCATGGACAGTTCTGGAACTTACTCACAGAGGAAAAGTACCTCAACATGAGGAAATGTGCTACCTCCTTGACTGCATTATTCGGCTCCACTTATTTATGCGAGTCAGCCTTTTCCCACATGAAGATTATTAAGTCCAAATACCATTCCACCTTGACTGATGATCATTTGGAAGTGTGCTTGAGGCTGGCTATCAGCAGCTACTGTCCGGACTATGCATCCCTGGCTGATTCCATTCAGTGCAAGTCATCAGAGTAAGGTAATGACAAAAAATGTACAGAGTTATATTGTACAATATGGGTTCATGCAGTTATGCAAGGTACACCAACATATATTGTACATATAAAGAATACTCAATATATTTATAAATAAATATATGTTTTGCATTTTTATAGTAGGTAGATCATTTTGACTTGGTCATTTTATAAGTAGCTCGCATGCTGAAAAAGTGTGTGCACCCCTGGTCTAGATAATGCCTGCAACAATTCACTGGACTGGGCCAACAGGGTCACTGTGATCAACTTCACTGCCTGCACTTTTGCATTTGTTTCAGTCTGTAGTAGAGTAAATGCTGGTTATTTTTTACACACAAATACATATTTTATACGTTTAATTATATTTAACTAACTTCTCCATTATGAAAACAAGGAGCTGCCAAATGTTCTTTAACAATACGACTGTTAGATAATCAGCCAGACTCCCTATTTCACACCTAAAGAATGCCACATAACCTGCTGTGCTCTTTATTTCCAGCTCCTGTTTAACTTTTTAGCTGCATTTCTACAAAAAAAAAAAAGAAAAGACTGAGTAATTGTCAGTTAAATGTGCCTGGGCTGTAATGAGTCTGGATTATTGTTGGTAGCCCACAATGTTTGGTCACATGGTGAGGTGGGAACAGGAGGCGTTGTCCCACGGGAATGCCTGTCTGCTCACACTGTACCAGCTTCTCACTGTTGACTGAATTATTCACAGCACAGATGGAGCGGGATCCTGCTCTGTATAATTCCCCAACTGGCTCAAACAGGGAAAAGAATATTCAATCACAGACATCTCTCTTTACTTTTGGCTTCCTGTCTTAAGGCTACTAGATTTTTTTTTTTTTTGTTTAGCTCTATAAACAAACTCTGTATTCTTCACTTGTACTACCTTCGACGTACTGAAACATGAAACATTGGGCATGATGCCAACATAAAAGTGATGTAACACAGTGTCGGTGTTGCATTATTTCTCATTTTCCTTTTTCAATTTTATGAAACACAAACTCGTTCCCCTTTAATTCAAATGTATAAGTCATTTAAAGCATTTATATTCTCACATCGGTCAAGTTGCTTCTCATTTAGTATTCAAACCTGCAGCCACTAACTGGAATTAACTGGAAATTATTCTGATAATAAGTAAAACATTATATGATTAAAATAATTAGGCTTATTATACAGGATCTTGATTAAATAAATGAGTCAAATGGCTACAAATTAACAGTACAAAAGAAAAATAACAGGGAAATTTACAGTTTATTTGTGGGTAAAGCCACTACTACTGCAGCCGCACACACATGCACACACATACAGCGTACGTTCAGTTTTAGCCAAAATGACTAATTTAACCAAATTTACCGTATTCATAAAAATACTGAGAAAGCTCTTAGATCAGGGGTCAGCAATCGAAGCAATCCTTATCTAAGGCTTAGATAAAATGAGGGGGATTGAGTGATGACTCACGGGAAGATTTAACAATAACCGACTTTGTTACACAAGAAGCTCAATAATGTGGGAAAGAAACCTTGTAGTGGTTATAAACTGCACCACAAACCTTTGTAAGAGTCTTTAAAGTTAGTGTTTGCAGTGGATTTGGAAGGAAGATGAGAACAAAACATGAGAAAATAATGCATTATTCACTAAAGTATGAGTCCAGTGAGCAAACTGACAGATTTTACATTGCTCCCATCATCATGATGATCACGGATCAACTCCTAATGATATGTTGAATCATTTTAAATATATGAATACTATGATAATGTTATGTCTGTAGCTTGCACAGTTTTGCTTTATGATACAAGTAAGACAATTAAATCAACAGATGTCCTTGTTGTTAACGGGAAACTGTCGGTCCGGTGTGTGCTTGGTATTTCTTATTAAGGGGATGTGTTAAAAGATTTCGTAGGAAGGAAAACCTGGCGATATCAAGGACGCCTACACCATTCTCCAAAAATAAAAGATGCCAGACTGTGTTCAGATGGAAGTCAGTTGGAGTTAGAGTTGGGTCGATTTCTGCTTTTGCCAGTCCGGTGTACCATCTTAACACCGGTTTGATTTTATGCCAACCGTTTGAACAGGCCGACATCAGCAACAGGTGCCGACGGCGTCACGCCTGCTTGTACTGCATTAGTGACAATCCAATATGACACGGTGATTAACATAATATTATGTGTGTTTATAAACGGACTAACTGAGCCACTAGTGTTTGACAGGCCGTGCGCATCATGGTGCGCATCTGTCGAGCTGATGGCGGTGACTTCGACATAACACCGGCAGCATGAAGGAGATCACATTTCAGTAGAAGTGGGAGGGGGAAGGGGCGCACGCCGCAAAGTTGTGTTTAGTCACTAGAAAGTTCAAGTGTTTTTTAGGGGGGGCGAGACAAGACAGGCTTCCATCAGCCAGTTCTAGACACGACCAGTGTATTACAAGCCTGGCAGCCCGTAAAGTTAGAGAGTGTGTGGTCGTGAGAGAGAGAGCGAGAGAGGGAGCGAGCGTGTTACTGACAGTGAGTATGAAGTCAGCAGTAACGTTATAGCTGTGAACGTAGCAGTGCAGTGTGTGTACAGTTTTTATTGTCAGTGAATAAATGCTACAACTCCTCAAGACCCAAGCCAGGTTCCTGTGTCTTGCTTGCCACCTGCTGATTAAAGTGAAGGGGGGTTAGCCCCAAAGCTAGCGACAACAACGGCTCCGGTGGGCTGACCTTTAAGGTGGACCAGCTATTCTCATTTTGGAGCTCAAACAGAGCGTTTCAGACAGAGGGTAAAAAGAGGTGCTGCAGCACAGCCGGTAGGAGAAAAATAAAGCATTTTTTTTTAACATTAAAGCAGGTAAACACGTTCTAATAGAAAACCAAAATACAAGTATGCACTTGAAAATGAGCATGATAGGTCGTCTTTAATCTGGTGCAACAACTGATTTGCATGAGACGCTCAGTTTGAACGTAAAAAAATGATATTAAGGATCAACTGGTAGGTTAGAAAGTGGATGAAAACGACAATGTCTACCTACTCAGCAGACAAGAGGTGTAATGTATTTATAGGGGAATTACAAGACTGTCCAATCCCTGGCCACAGTCCAAGGACACAATGACCCCTTCCTTGTGTTTAACAAATGGAAGGTATGTAAGTCACAGAAAGGTTTCTGCACTGCACACCATGCAAATGACATCTTGACCCGACCAAACATAAGGAGCAGCTGGTCTTATCCCTTGTACTGGATATCCTTGACTGGATCCGACTGTAGTCATGTTACAAATACTGCACATCTTTAGCTAGAGACATTAAAGAGCATGTTTCTAATTTCACCATCATAATCAAAGACAAGAAAAACAATGCCAGTGAGAGTCCTTCTAAACTTTCATCCTTCAACACAGGGATGTCGGGCGGTGTTAAGACACAGGACACACTGGAAGAATAACTACATACCCCACAATGCCTGCTGGGAGCACTTAGAGGTCCCCCAAGAGGAGCAAGGGGACGTTGCTGGGGAAAAGGACATCTGGGCTACTCAGCTGACCCTGTTGCCATGGCGACCTGACACAGACAGTTGAGGATGCTGAGCTGATGCTAGGTTCCTAAAATTGTCTATAAAGTTTAGGGTTTAGGTGTTAAGGGAGGTATTTGCACATGAATTCTATACAGTATAAAATGAGGAAAGCCTACTGCACATGAGTGGAAAACGTAAATGTGCGTTAGTTTAAAGTTCTGCAAGTGCTTTATTGTCACTTTTGACAATATCCTTGGTATTGTTTTGTTGCACATTTCTTTTGTCGTTGTTGAGTTCTGTCTGCATGGAAACAGTTGCCATGTTGAATGTCAAAAAGCACAAAACCATCTCAAAACCACAAAGACACCCACACACTCCACAGGCAATCATAAGCACTCTCACCAGCACTCCCATACACACTCCCACACATGTTCATACAATGCCCCAAAAGCTCAGTATCTACTGCGTAGCCATAGCCAGGCACACACATACATACACACCTCTGGGACCTTCAACGATCACAAAACAAATGGGATAACTCAACAGGCACACACTTACACAACCAGACAGACCATTCAACAGGCTGCTACTCTGTGATGAGCACCCTCTGAATCTGCTTGTGCATGTATTTGGTTGAAGAGAGAGTCATCACCATCCAGAATATGAATACTGCCGTGGCAAAGAGAGGCACTGAGTGCTCTGACTCAACATGCAAAATTATGATTATTCTCATCAGCCTGATGTGTTAAAAGCTTGTTATTACGGAGCCTCACAGCTGCAGCACCATCACGACCTTCAGTGCATCCAGTTATGTAAAAAATACTATTTTTGTATGCTGCAAACTAAAACTTTAGAATTACCCATATTGCGAAGTATGATTTATCCATTTAGGTAATCTTTACTAAATTAATTAATATGAATCCACGATAATGCCACAGTAACGCTTCAGATTACAGCCTGCAAATTACAGTGCAATATTTAGTATATACAAGGTATTTAGAGAAGACAGTGTAAGAACTTACGCAACGATTATGGTGTACAGTAATAGGTAACAAGACAAGAAAAATGGGTCAAATGGGTTAACAGTGCCGATATTTCAATACAATTAATTAGGGTATTATTTTTAAGAAAATGTTTATTCCAAAAAAGTATTTTGGGTAATTACATTGCAAAATATTTTTATGCACAGAGTATTTACTTATTATTAATAGTGTGTCAATAATTTTTGCTGCATAACAAAACATTATAGACTAAACCTGTAAAGAGGTTGTACCTTTAGTTATAGTTATGAAATAGTTACAGGATGTGTATGTTTTTAAAATGATGATAAAAAACATTAGTTTTGTTGGACTAATGTTAGAGAACCTGCTTTTACGTCTTATCTCATATCGTTATATCATAAACATTTATGGAGCCAAATTGATATACTATAACACAACAATATATATTTTTGTACAACATACAGTATAAAGATGTGGATAAAGATAAATATATCTCCTCTTTTCAGATGTGTGCACAACAAAACTATTTATTTATATTAATATTTAAGTTTATAACAAAGCTTTGTTTGACTGTTTTTTTTGTTGTAAAAGTGCCATATGTATTATGGCTCCTTTTTATTCGTTATTCCCCTGTCTGCACTCTGTAATTATTATTATTATTATTATTATTATTATTATTATTATTATTATTATATATTATTCCCTTGTACCTTCAAGTAGATGCCCAGTAAGCATTTCATTAATTCTCCCATATGTGAAAAATATTACACTATAATTTGATGTCTGTAATTTGAAGCATTATCATATTCACACACGTACTCTAGTCTGACTAAGCTTTAAGGTCTGAATTTTCCATTCATTTATACCACACTTAAACACACTAAAATCACCTTAATCTCCCTGACAACAGTGTAGACAAACTAACAGACTGTGTATAAGGGGAAAAAAAGTAATGTTTCAAGCCTAAAGCTTATTTTGTTTTACTTGGTCCGCGTTGAGAGAATATGACATTAATCTAAACATTTTCAGTTGAAAGTTGGACAATGAACACAAGCAGTGAACACATACAACAAAACAAAGCACACAAACGACACAACCAAAACGACAGTGAAGGCAGCGCAGCCTGAACACAGTGGAACAAGGAGAACAAGGACGGGTGTCAGCGGCGGTGACAGTTTAACAGTGATAAATGCTGATGAGGAAAGTGGAGTGCGGGGTCAAAGGTCAACCTCCCCAGAGCTCTGATCTGCCCTACCTTTTCTGACGCAGATGAGCTCATGAACTCCACAGTTACGCTCGCCACCTGGAAAGACAATGCAGTTTCAATGAGCCACACGCTGCGATGGCGGCAACGAGAGACAGAACAACACATCATGGAAACACATTTAAATATGTTGGAACATTTAGACAAATTGAAAAGGACAAGAACAAAACACAGATATAAGACGCTGACAGAGACTGGATGGTAACAGTCTGACGGTGTGGGTGGTGTGCAAGCTGCTCGAGTTTAAAATACACCGGTTAAACTAAGAAACACTTCAGACATTTAAGACTACTTCAAACAGCCTGTACATGACAATTGTATTTTCCTTTTTGTCTAATGGACAATAACTGGAAAGCTCTTAATGCCCACATATGGCCCCCAAATGTTTTAACAGCATGATTACAGCAGACTGACAGCTCCAGCTTGATTTGCGTTCATCTGAGGACAGAGGAGCTTTACATGATTGAAGGCTGGTTTGGTTTTTATGCACAAATACTGTGATAAGCAGTTCATATTATACAGCATGTGCTATGTGTTTATGTGGAGGGGTTGCCTGTAAATCTTGTAAACCTAACTTATTTTAACTAGACCATGTCACATGACTCATCTCACACTCCAGCCTTATTAGGTGTACATAACCTCCCTTTATCCTTTGTTTCAGTTCTCACATCTCTCCCACCTCAAACCTTTTTCTTTAACTCCACTTTAATTAACTTTATTTATATAGCACGTTAAACACAACACAGTTGTTCTGAATTTCATTACAGAAAACTCAGAAAAAGGAACTAGGAAAATATTGTAGTATCGTTATTTTATTTCCATTAAAGGTGCTAAATGAAAGATTGGAAGCATTTCTATTGCCCCCGCACGGCTCTCAACATGGCGACGGCTGAGCCGGTGGCTCAGTAGCTAACAGTGCTAACAGCGCTGACAACAACGGCAACAATGCTAACATAAGCTAAAAGTGTTAACTTGCGGGAGAACTGGAGGGTGGGTGCTACGTTTCCACAATGGCGCCATTGGTCAGGACGGCGTTATCAGCTGTAACCACCGTATGAGAGCAATGCAGAGTGGCAGCCGTGAACTAGCCGGTTGGGTGATGTGGCGCGGCCGGACCAGCGATGTCAACAAAGCACAGAGAAGCTCGGATAACAACACACACAGAGGGAGAGCAACTTCATTCTCTGCTCAGGTAGACATTACTCCGATATCTACATAGCAAAATAGTTGTTTGCTGATATATTAATGCTCTGGATATCGTATAGAGCACCTTTAATTAACTTTATTTATGTAGCACTTGAAACACAGATTTTGTTACTCTCTTCTCCCTTAGAAAAAGTAACTAGGAAAATATTGTAATCTTGTTTTTGATGTATATCTCGTGTTTGTACTGTACGCTGATATTAAATTTCCATTAAGATAGTAGCTGTGGGTTCAGTGAAAGACTTAAGTTTGGGTTAGATTAATGTATACATTTAGCACAACATGATCATCACTCCTTCTACGCCTACAGTAGAGTGTGCTTCTTGCAAGAAATCACTCATCCCACTTTTCAAATTCAACCCTATGCAGTGGGATGGACATGTGAACAACTTAGGGACAAAAATAACATTTGACATTAAAACGTTGATTTGTAAAAAAAAAAAGATTATTATCAATACAGAGTAAAAAAAGTGCCAAAAACTGTGTATTTCTTTTATTTCAGAGCCCAGCATCAAGAACGATGTCTGGTGGTGAGACTACTTTTCTACCATGGTTTCCTCACTGATGTCTTCTGTCGCTCTGAATTCTTATCAAGTATTGTGTCATCTCAGTGGCCTGGACCCAATTATGGCAGCTGCAGGAGTGTGATTGTCCGTCAGTCAGAGCATCAGCACATCATTCGCTACCTAGATGCGATTATTCAGATAGAAGACCTCTGCATAGAGCTCAGCATTGGTTTTCTTCACGAGGCTTCTAACTGTAATTCATGACTATTACTCACACTTGTGAGGGCCTCCCAGTCTCTGAGCTCTGCCTCTGGGATCTGCCTACAGGTTGAGGTTTCAAATAGCTCCGGCTGCCTTCAACTGTGACACTTGTGAGATTTTCACAGCTCTGTACCAAAGCTGCAGAAAGCACTGAAACTAATGGCGTCACAGTGGTCATAGAGACACATGGACTTTGACACATTTTTCATACAAAGCTAAGAATTGAACAGCAAAATGACTCCAAACTAGACAGAAAGAATCTAAATTTAACAAAGACCCACAAACACTAAAACAATCAGAAATAAAAGAAAACAGTAGAAATACTAAAAACTAAAACATTATTAAGTTTTTTTTAAAATAATGAACCTTAACCCACCCTGCTGAGAACGGACATACTGCATTGTTCCTGTTGATATTTTCCATCTTGGAAAGGTCAGACATACAAATATAGCTCAGATTTGATACTGATTAATAAGAGCAGCGTCTATTGGCTTATAGGTCAGTCTGACAGTTTCACAAAAGGCAGAAACGAGAACTACGGCTGCAACAATTGGTTAAGTCGATCAAAAATAAAAATGAATCTGCAACAAGTTTAATCAGTTATTATGAAAATTGTATTTTAGGCAAAAAAAATGCCTCGAATCTAATTAGTTCTAGCTTCTCAAATGTGAATCTTTGCTGGTTTTCTTTGTTTTCTGATAGAAAACAGAATATCTTTGGGTTGTGGACTGTTGGAGGAATAAACAAGCAATGTTAATATGGGCTTAATATGGGCTCTGGGAAACTGTAAACATGTTTCATACATTTTGCAGTCTGAAAAATATATTGATTGAGGAAAAAATCTGCAGATTACTTGATAAAGACAGTTTGGATCTGGATCTACAACCGCTGATAAACTCAAGTTTTTAAGAGCTTTATAGTAATACTTCCAGCTCTGAATAAAAAGACATGCCTTTACCTTGACTTCTTCTACATTTACATTCTTTCTAATGTATTCAGGAAAAGTGTTACAGCGTGTAAACACAACCATTGAAGGAAGTTGAGCCGCCCGCTACATGACAAGACTGTCGGAAAATCTTTCCTGCACAACTAGGAGCTGAAAGCCGAGTCGTTGCTGCTGTCCAGCAGATCGATACAGCAGCTGCGTGTGGGAGGAAGCTCCCTGTGCTCCTTCACTCCTCTTTCACTCACCACACACACACACACACACCATACTCGTCAAAAATAACATTTTCTTGCATGTGCTCTTGAATACGGTACACAGCGCTGGTTGCTCATATCACACCACAAGCAATCTCTCTCCAGGCTTTTAAATATTTTGGGGTTGGAAGTTCCTTTAACCAGCAGTCGAATTTTCTATGTAGCCTTCACAGGATGGACTACAGAATTTCATACTTCCATTTCAATTCAAGACTAAACATGAAGATATTTCACTCCCTAATGTCGCTAATGTCTCGCCTTAATTACCTACTTATGTATATCAAAACATTCTTGCTGATGCTAATTAGACTGTCAAATGAATGCATTAATGGGAAAATATGTGCATTAACATACTTGTCGTAAACAAATGGGGAAAATGACCAGACAGAGAACTCATATTCATTATTACATAATGTAAACAGCAAGTTGCATAATCCAATCAACTCACTCTTTGCGTAGACTCCCTCCAAACATAGAAGGTAAAAGTCAGTGATTGTTTTTAAAGTGCAGTGTCATTCTTGAAGGAGAACTCCACCAATTGTACACACCATACCGGTGTTGGGGAGTATTACTGCACATGTTAAAACATGTATAAAGCCTTTTGTGGCTCAAAAGAGAGATGTGTGAAGCCTGAGAAACTGCCTCAAGTGATGTCACCTGAGTCAGCATCAGTTGGGGCTGAAGAATACAAATTTGGAAATGAAAAAAAATCTGGCAGTGTGGAGTTAAAGAGAAGTGATCTCACCAGACATCTGTAGCCCGCTCCTCATCTCTGTTTGAGGCTAGCGGCTTGAGGTTACATTAGCCACTACAGACACAATATACCCGAATCTCTGACCGAACTGTTGGTGCACAAGTTGCATTTTGCACTGATAAAAATATCCTGATTGATCTACATAAAAAAATCCAGGCAAAAATTTGCAAGTAAATTCAACTTCAGTTTATTATGTAGATCAAGAAAAACTAGTATTTTGTAAGGATTTTAGCCATTTTTCCAAAAGTGTTATGTGAGAAGATGATAATTTCGATTTAAACCACACCTCAAATTTTTATTGAGATGTTTTTGACATTAGGACCATTGATGCTGCTGCATCAATGTGGTATAGTGGAAGAAAGAACCACTAAGACCTTTGATAGACTTTGAAAGAGCCAGACTTGATGTGGTCCAACGCAACCCACTACACTCATGGCTTACTTCCCATGGCTCCTCCCACTTCGCAAGTGTATTGGAATAGAGTAAATATAACAAGATCATTGTTTGTTGTGTGGGTGTACCTAAGAAAATTGGCTGGGATTATACCACGACATCTTGTTAAGGGGAAAAAAAATGCACATTCTCTTGTGTTTTGAACAAATGCAAATTAATTTCAAACTAGATATCATACAAACTTCATTTTTAATTGTTAATCTCACAGATTTAATCATTTAATCATCCGTAGTTTTTTCAGTGGGAATAATGTAGGCGCCAGGTTTTAACAAATAGAAATAAACATATAAAAGAACATATCTCTGATCGATACCATCGGGAGTACTTAAGTAGAAGAAAGAGGTCAAAAGCTCACGTTTTCTGCACCTTAAATAGGGGATGACTTTTTTCATAGAGCTCCAATGATTGGACGATTAATTATTTAGAAAGAATATCAATAAGCAGAAGCTTTGATAATTGATTTATCGTTTCATATCGATGCCAAACAAATAGCCTCATTTACAAATGTGCTGCTTTGAGGCCTCTGGGGGGAGATGGACAAGATCAAGCACAAAAAAAGTCTTCCTCATATCAAAGCCAAACAAGACCACAAATAAACCCCTCCACGGAAAATAAGAATTTGAAATCAAGCACCATCACTAAATCTGTCAGAAACATCATCAGAATTAACACGAGTTAACACGAACACATCGTGGCAGAACAAATCATTTGGCCAGCCTAAAATTGTTGCAGGATAGCAGAGACTGAGCTGAGAAAGATGAATATTTTGAGTGCTGATGATACGTACGTATGGTGAAGGTATCAGGTGTCATACTGTGATGAAATAAACCTGCACACTAAATACAGTATTTGTAAAAATAGCTATCACTCAGACTGACATGTGCTTGATTATCTGATTATCTATCTCTCTTAACTGTCTTTTCAAAAATCAATTTGTAAAAGGAATCAATTTGAAGCACCAGTTGTGATCAATATGTGAGGTTACTAAGTTCTTGTGTCTCATCCTCGGTTTCACCAGGGAGCATGTCTCACCTTCGGCAAACTAAATCAATTTGAAGTCTGTGGCCTCACAGTCTTTCCTCATGTAGACGTCTGGGGCCGGGCTGGCAGCATTTTTAGGATTTGTCCCAGTTCCTTTAAGGAATCTCCTCTACCTGCCCCCTCTAGTCAGGCTGCCGAGGCTAACGCGTCTGGGTTAAGGAGAGAGGGATGGACTGAGGCCCGTGACACAGAAAAGCTGGGCTGAAGAAATTGACCTGACAGATATTTGGATGTTTGAGGTCAGTGGAGAGAACATGCTGTGAGAGAAAGGAACGAGGGGAAACAAACTTGCGGTCTTGCCCCCATTAAGTTTCAAACTCAAATATAAGTCTAAGAGTCACTCTCTCTCCAACTTCTGAGGGAAACATCTGGTCCTTCAGCTGCTCCACTATGTTCATCGGCTAGTTTGTAACTTTGCCAGTGTGCTGTTTGGTGCTGGACAGGTAGCATACAGTGAGTTTAGCTATCTGCTAAAAAACAGCTGCCTGCTAATGAGAACTGTGAGAGTGAACCAAAACAGTACAGTTGTGGCTTGTAAACCGAAACAATGAGCAGAAAGATGCTAAAACGCTACGTAAAAACTGAAGAGGACTGCAGAGTTGGGTGATCATTCTGCGTGGGTTTATCGCTACGAGTGACCGCTTTGACATTAAACCTTGTAATCTGATCCATTGTTAATATAGAAATATGAATCAGTGCAGCTTTAAAGGGATAGTTTGGGTGTTTTGAAGTGGGGTTGTATGAGGTACTCATCCATAGCCGATGTATTACCTACAGTAGATGACGGTCGGCACGCCCCCAGCTTGGAGAAGCAGACAAGAGTTACTGCACGGAACCAAAGCAATGTACTGCTGTGGGCGGGGCCAGCAGTAAAACATATTTAAGCCACCTAAAAGAAAGGCTCACCTTTAAAAAAAAAATCAATATCAATTTAAGTATATGATATATTTAGAATATTTTCACCGCTTTACCTCGTCGTCCGACGGGGAACTGACGCTGTTGTATCCATCTATGCTCTCGCCAAAACAACCAGACTCCATTGAAAAAACTGTAACTTTACCTTGCAGAACACGGGGGTTGCTGGTCTACCGCTGTCTCGATCGTTTAGTTTGTGCTATTATGTGACTTTGGTGAATCCGAACTAACCAATGTCACTTAAGAACACTAACTAACTAACTAACTAACCGATCTAGGCAGCGGTAGACCAGCAACCCCTGTGTTCTGTGAGGTAAAATTACTGTTTTTTTTCAATGGAGTTTGGTTACTTTAGTGAGAGCATAGATAGCGTCTTCAGTTCACCGTCAGAAACATAGACTGCATAGCTGTCTCACGGCAAGTTAAACCAGGGAAAATGTTCTAAATATATGATACTGATTTATTTAAGTGGGCCTTTTAGGTGTAGTGCTTCTCCAAACTGGGGGCGTGCTGACCGTCTTCTACTGTAGGTAATACACTGACTATGAATAAGTACTTCATGTAATCCCATAAAACACCCAAACTATCCCTATAAGATTAATAACTAGGCATGCAGGAAGTATTCTATAATGGACTCTGGACTTAGGGAAGTAAGGTAACTAAACATGCAGTGGTTTTCATCCTCATCAGTAAAACAGAGACGAAGGACCCGCTTGTGTTGCTTGGGTTCTTCTTCATACACTGTATAACAGCGATAATTGATTTATGAGACATATTACTTGTCAGCAGCCATTTACATGAAAATCCCTCAGTCTCTTTATTGAAAGTGGCAGAGGGAAGGTTTGTGTTACATCAGGTTGGTCATGACCATGTTGGTGTTGTCATAATGAAAAGGAAGAGGGAGCGACTTCAGAAAAAGCTCCAGCTAATCCAATTAGCAAATGGAGGATACAGTGCGTCAAAGATTAGCCCAGCTTACCCGACGGTTCAGCTGTATACATTCATAAAGCAGCAGCGGTTTCCTCATACTACAGCTGTACACTGCTGCATAGGGTTTTCTTGTGAGGAAGTCACAGCTTACTTTGCTCTATATTACCAGCGCCTCGGGCAATGGAAACACACGTGCAGTTGACACCTTATTTTTAGAACGCACAAAGCCACATATACCCAATTTAGAACAGGAATATTCTTGTCACAAAAAAAACTGTGAAGTAATAATAGATTGATCCTGCAAACAAGCTAGCAGACAATAATACAGATGTAGTATTTCTTCCAGCAAATCTTGTTATTCCCAAATCAAACTCAACCCTCAGTGTCAAATGCATCTTCTCTGTATCTTTCTACTGGGACAAAAAGCATTGGATTAACACTCACTGCCGCTCTACGACGGCTGAAATGATCTGTGCACAGAATATCCTTATGTTTCTGGCTATTCATCTCCCAGCCTCCCTTCTGCCATGTGGCAACTGGAGAGCTGATCAATAAGTGAACGGCGCTAAAAAACAACAGCAACAAATCCCTCGCCTTTGTCTCAACCAGACAAACAAGCCCTGAGATGACATGAAAGATCTACTATACAGCGGAAATGTTGCCGATGATGAGTCAACACAGTGGATCTATAATCCATCTTACATGCTGTAAGATCATCAAAACCGCAACAAATCAAACCTCTGAGGTCCTGAGCGAGAAAAGTGCTGCGAACAATCCACAGAGAGAAACATTAGCAAGCATGCAGTTAAAGGGAAGTGTCTGAAACCGCACCAAAGAATGAGGTCTCTGTCCACAATTCAACGGGACATCATGCATACAAGTCACACAGTATCTTTGAGTTTATGTTTTATGGATTTCACTATTTCATTTCGAGACTAACGGCATCTACAATCTGAAAGGATGCATTAAATTCGCCGTCGACGTATTCAGGGGACGCACCCCATTTTTTCCCTGATAATGCTACATTGTGAATAACAAAATCTGTGTTGAAATCGGCAGAACGAGAGCTAGTCATTGTTAGTTGTTAGCAGCGAGTGGACAGCACAGTCCTGCGGAGCTAACTACTAAAGTTGAACGTTGAACAGTGGTTTCATTATGATGCATTCAAGCTGTATTCAGTAAAAATAAGAACTGCTCAAAGGTAAATTCTAACACCATCATGATGTGTTCAAATGTAATCTTGTAAAATGTAGTTTTTGGCGAGAACCTTGAATAAATACAGTTGTTTGAAGGAGTTTGAAGGAATTATGAAATGTTAAACTTCCTAGTGTTTATTGTTTTGTTTTTGTTTATTACCGTGGTATTGAATTGGGTATGGCGAATCGTGGAATTTCACTGCTATTGGTATCAACTACTACATTTTTGGTATTGTGACACCCCTACTCTTTACACACTGAGCAGACACAGAGCAACATTAGCATTCATTTAGAGTCGTGCTTCTGGCTACCTGACAAATATAAGTCCAATATTCACTGTCATTTTGGCTCCGTCTTAGTCTCCGCTAACTCCTGTTGAAACCATCTGTGTAGGTGCTAATCACTCCACTGTGTTCACAAGCTATAGGCGCTACCTTTGTCTGTCTGCCGTTTAGTGCCGAGCAGGTCAGTGGGTTTACCAGTTTTTCACTGAAAACTGCTGCTTGTGGCTGAGGGGAATATATGAGCAGCACCGTTTACATTATGCATAGTCATTTCATCCATTGTTAATCTAAAAATATTGATGAGAGCAGCTTTATTATATCATAAATAATCAAGACTGTCACTGTGAAGACTGGCAGCCTCCTCGTTGCCTTTTAGCTTGTGGTACACTGAAATCTCCTGGTTAGATTTGTGGCTCATAACAGGAACAGTTTCACCCTGAAAGTAATGCATTGCTCTATTCCAGTTATAATATCTCATAGCACACATTAGCTCGACCGGTCCGAAGACATATTGGCTATTATCGCCTCATATCCTGTTTCTCGCTCGCCAAAACAAACAGCGATGCCCGAGAGGAGGAGGGGAGAGGAGCTGAAAAATCGTCGACAGGAAGCAACAGGGTTAATGGAAAAACACGGTTTTAATGTTTCCAGAAAACAGTGTACTGTTTGTATTTCTCTCAGTCTAAACAACATATGTAATCTACCGTATATTTCTTATTGGTTTCTGCTCAAGTGGCTGACAAAGGCACCGGAGGACAAATGACATGGCAGGCACTTCAGTAGGATTTGAAAGATACTGTCAAAATGTCAGCATGCAGAGCTTCTCTGTTGCTGTCATTTCAACACATAATATTTCCACAGCTAAACACCTCCTGCGCTGCCTACTCTGTACTTGGCTCCGGCTCACGACTCAACAAGGCTTCGCACACGTTGGGAATACGAAGTCGGGCTGTTTTCGATCTGCCGGCCAGAAAGCCGAGCTTAACCATGATACGTGAAATCCATTTGCAGTCGATCTGTCTACAGCTTGTCACAGGAGCTGATGCATGGAGCTCAGATCCAGTCAGGGCTGAACAGTGGAGCCACACACACAAATACACCAGTACTGATGAGACAACATTTCTACAAGAAACTCCTCTGTATTTTAAACTAATAAGGATGTATTTTTACTAGGGCCGTCAATCGATTAAAATATTTATATTAATCGCATGATTATCCATTATTAATCATGATTAATCGGAAATTAATCACACATTTTTTATATGTTCAAAATGTACCTTAAAGGGAGATTTGTCAATTATTTAATACTCTTATCAACATGGGAGTGGACAAATATGCTGCTTTATGCAAATGTATGTATATATTTATTATTGGAAATCAATAAGCAACACAGAACAATGACAAATATTGTCCGGAAACCCTCACAGGTACTGCATTTAGCATAAAAAAATATGCTCAAATCACAACATGGCAAACTGAAGCCCAACAGGCAACAACAGCTGTCAGTGTGTCAGTGTGCTGACTTGACTATGACTTGCCCCAAACTGCATGTGATTATCATAAAGTAGGCATGTCTGTAAAGGGGGACTCGTGGGTACCCATAGAACCCATTTTCATTCACATATGTTGAGGTCAGAGGTCAAGGGGACCCCTTTAAAAATGGCCATGCCAGTTTTTCCTCGCCAAAATTTAGGGTAACTTTGGAGCGTTATTTAGCCTTCTTCTCGACAAGCTAGTGTGACATGGTTGGTACCGATGGATTCCTTAGGTTTAGCTTTTCTAGTTTCATATGATACCAGTATCTTCTCTCTTGCTTTAAAACTGAGCCCACGACAACCTAATAATCACAAGTTGCGTTAATGTGCAAAAGAAATTAGTGGCATTAAATCGAATTTGCGTTAATATCACGATAACTTTGACAGCCCCTAGTTTTTACAGCTTTTCTAAAAGTCAGTGAATTTTGATTAACATTTTTCCTAATTTCAATTTCTATTGCAGTTACTTAATTAACAAAAAAAAAGCTTTCATGACATGTACACAGGCTTGGTTATGTCACTCAGTGATCTTGCTGTATATCCAATTAACAAGCTTAAGGAGCTCTGATTTAGTTGGTATTTAAGGCAGCACCACTTTGATTAATGGTAGTTTTAAGATGATGATTCAGAGACAAAGCACAACCTGAATTAGCAAAATAAACCGCACTTTGATTGCACTACTGAATGCCAGTTAATACATAAATAAAGTGTCTAAATGGATGCCAACACATGAGCCTTGAGGCATCAAGACAGCTCAAATTTGTGGGTCACACTAGAGGCTGTTGCCTAAAACTACTGTAAGAGGAAAGAGGTTATAAAATGTAAGAAAAAACATTTAAATTGAATGAAATGCTTGAAATACCTATCTGAAATAATATCTGGCTTTTCTTTTCTTTTTAAAAAAAAAGTTTTTTAGTCTAACAAAACAAACAACGTGAAGACTTTACTTTAGTTCTTGACAAACTGTGAACTTTTAAGTATTATTTTTTACATTTCTTACAGTCAATGAGTAATTATTGAGGTGAACGAATAATAGTCATCTTATTCAATGATGAAAATAATCATTACTTACATGCATGCGACTTTGAATGAAATGAGTAGCACTGTAGATAATAGGACCTTTTATACTACATAATTACTTTCAAACACTGATTCATGCAGCCACAATGAAACATCTGAATTCATTCTTGCTCTAAAATGTCAGGCAGAAACAACGTGTTCCTGTTTTTTGTGACACCTCATGATGTGCATCCAACCTAACATCACAAGTACAGACGGAAACGCAGCCTCCCACTAGTGTGGACAGCCTGGCCTCTGGATGCTGCAGGTGTCCAGTCAGCCCTACAGCTGCTGCATAAATCTCAGCGGAGCCAACTAGCTCCGGTGAAATATCGCTGAGACGGGCCCGCTATAATCACGGCCTTTCGGGAAATGGCACTTTGCTGACTAATGTAGTGGGAAGTTGAGGTCGGTGGGCTGGGTAGAATCAGCATCTGACTCGGGCAAGGTGTGGCTGCCGGATGAACTGGAGGAGTTATGATGGTGGCGAGGCTGCTGGAGATGAGGCAGGGGGAGATTTAGTAACGCAGGACTGTAGAGCTGCCTCTTATGGTGTGCCTTGTGAATTTATAACATGCTCCTTTTCAGGTAATTCTTCATGTGCTCTTTCCAGAGCCACATTAACATCATTTTTTAAAACTGGATTTTATCATTTAAGAAATATTGCGATGGTAAGGAGGATGGTGAAAAACTCATCCAAGCTTTTATTTCCAGTCAGCTAGACTACTGTAACGCACTGCTCACAGGATTACCTAATAAGCATCTCAATCATCACAGAACGCAGCTGCTAGAGTTTTAACTAGAAAAAGTAAATATGACCACATAACATCTGTGCTGAGGTCATTAGACTGGCTTCCAGTAAATTTTAGAATTTTTAATGTTTGTTTTTCATGGTCTGGCTCCCCAATATCTCTCTGACATGCTTGTGAGTTACGAACCAGCTATAGGCCCCATCAGGTCATCATGAACAGGCCGTCTGGTTATTCCCCGGGTCTCCATGAAAACTGGGGAAAATGCCGTTAGCGTTTATACTCCAAGTCGCTGGCACATCTTACCTAATCATGTTAGGTGCGCCCCAGCGCTATCGTCCTTTAAAACTACACTGAAAACTTTCATTTTTAGCTGTGCTTTTCAGTAGTCTGGTTTCCGGTCTTAATTATTATTTTATTCTGTTCTTACTTCTTTATTGTTTTTATTTATTATTTTTTTTACGATTATTTTTGGCGCTTTTTTGCCTCTATTGATAGTGACAGAGATAGATATGATAGAGGGAGAGAGAGGGGATGACATGCAGCAAAGGGCCACAGGTCAGACTCCAACCCCAGGCCACTACGGTAAGGACTCAGCCTTGGTACATGGTACTAGTACCAGGTGAGCTACCGGGGCGCCCCACTTCTTTATTGTTTTTAACCTAATGTGTTTTATGTGTTTGTTTTAAATTGTGTTTACTTATGTATAATGTTTTATCTTTACACAGTCAATATAGTGTTTGTGGCAGCAACTGTTCTCACGCGTTGTGCAGCACATTGCGCTTCCACCTGGAATGAAACATGCTATATAAATAAAGTTTGCTTGCTTGCCTTCAATATGTAGGAATAAAAAACACTCAATCATGGGGAAAAAATAGCAAAAGGCTGTTATGCTAAGATAAAATTGAAAAGACTGGGATCAGATTAGTTTTCACTAACTCCCTCCGATGGTAAAATGTCAAATATATGTCCAATTAACAAGTTCCAGATTAGTCCGTATGGATGTAAGGTCCCGGATCACTTGGAAAATGCAACGCTCTTAGATATGGTTCATAGTAGAGAAATTAAACTCTTGGTGTGATTGGCATTCCTTTAAACATATTTTTTTCAGATTATCCCTCATACACTTGATGAGTCTCATGCTAAACAATGTGTTTCTGAATTTCACAAGTGGTATTAGCGAAGCCCCGAGGGCTGCTGGTTGGTCTATTTGCCTAGTTTACAGCAGGATAGTTCACATCACTGTGCTGGTTTCTGAACGCAGCTGTCCTGTATTCCTCGTGGCCTACTATTTTCCCTCTTTCTCCCAAGGCTGGTGCAGACCTTAAACCTTTACAGGTTTGGGGTGTCCTACTGGCCTAGTGGTTTAAATGTATATTATATAACATGATTACAGCGTTCCACATTCAACTCTGAATGATGAACTTTTTTGTGCTTTTTTCCATACCTCTCTTTCCCCTCATGTCTTGTCATATCTCTACTGCCCACTTATAAATAAAGGCATAAAACACATCCATAAAAAACATTTACAGGTTTGACTGTGGAACATATCACATCATACAATATGAAAAAAAAAATTATATAATCACACAATGTAGAACAGACTAGTTAAAGCTTTTTTTTTTCAGAGCACAGCTTTATATTCTGATTGAAAGGGTAAAAAAGCTTCCACTCTTTATTATTACAGAAACAGGTCATTTATCATCGAGCTATGTGATGTCCTCTTTTCCAGTGACATTTAAAGTATACCACAGCTGCAAGCATTATGATATTTAAACTGATTAAATAAACACCAAAGCTGCTTACAACCTGCAAAGTTATATAAGCAGAGAAAGGTGTACAAGCACATTATCTGTTCACTGTGCAGTCCAGATACAGACTAACTCACAATATGATATACACAGATAAAGTATTTATCATACAGTAACCTGAAGCTAAACTTATAGATATTCCAAAGCTGAACCAGAGCTTTTCAAAGCATACAATCCCGGGGCTAAAACTTGGCACAGTTTCACACTCTGCCTTTTACAATTGCACCCACTGAATGAAACCAATTACAATTGAAACAAATTAGGATGTATTTTTACTACGGCTGTCAATCGATTCAAATATTGAATTGCTATTAATCGCATGATTGTCCATTATTAGCCGTGATTAATCGGAAATTAATCACGATTCATTTTTATTTGTTCAAAATGTACCTTAAAGGGAATTATTGTCAATTATGTAACACTCTTATCAACATGGGAGTGGGTAAATATGCTTGCTTTATGCAAATGTATGTATATATTTATTATTGGAAATCAATAAGCAACACCGAACAATGACAAATATTGTCCAGAAACCCTCACAGGTACTGCATTTAGCATAAAACAATATGCTCAAATCATAACATGGCAAACTGCAGCCCAACAGGCAACAACAGCTGTCAGTGTGTCAGTGTGCTGACTTGACTATGAAGTGGGCATGTCTGTAAAGGGGAGACTCGTGGCTACCCATAGAACCCATTTACATTCACATATCTTGAGGTCAGAGGTCAAGTGACCCCTTTAAAAATGACCATGCCAGTTTTTCCTCACCAAAATTTAGTGTAACTTTGGAGCGTTATTTAGCCTCCTTTGATAATCTAGTGTGGCATGGTTACCAATGGATTCCTTACTGTAGGTTTAGCTTTTTCATATTTTTCATTTTTTAGCTAGTTTCATATGATGCCAGTGTCTTCACTCTAGCTTTGAAACAAACTGAGCCCACTACAACCTGATAATCACAAGTTGCATTAATGTGCAAAAGAAATTAGTGGCATTAAATCGAATTTGTTGTTAACTTTGAAAGACCTAATTTTTACAGCTTTTCTAAAAGTAAGTGAATTTTGATTAACATTATTCCTTATTTTAATTTCTATTGCAGTTACTTAGTCAACAAAAATAGCTTTCATGACATGTACACAGGCTTGGTTATGTCACTCAGTGATCTTGCTATGTATATCCAATTAACAAGCTTAAGGAGCTCTGATATATTTGGTATTTAAGGCAGCACCACTTTGATTACTGGTACTTTTAAGATGATGATTCAGAGACAAAGCACAGCCTGAATTAGCAAAATAAGACAGCCCTAATGTGTACAGCTTTTCTAAAAGTCAAACTCCATCATCTGTGTGTGAGGTTTGCTCTGTTTGACCCAAGTTGTAAACTACCAGCATGCAACGAGGCTACTAAACGACCAGCAGACTTCTCGATGAGAAACCAAATGACAGCCGGAGTTAAATGAACAGTAGAAACACAAACAGCGAACAGACACAGTTGCTCTCCGTTTCTGAATAACCGGTATGCAGTAGAGATAGAGGAGCTGTCCTTTCAGCACCACCGCTACAACACTCATCTTTCTTTTACTCTCGCTAAACAGCAGAGGAGGAAAAAATCACCGCTTCAAAAAGAAACTAAAACAACTTTCACTGATTCCAGCCACAGCAAAGCACCGTTGTCCTGATACCATTTGCACTTTTTTTAGTTTAATGCATTCGGCTATGATGACATGTAGTATTATATCCAGCTGAAGTTAATTAGGAGGAGAGGAGAGAGACAGTTATTGGCCTACTTACCATCAATCGCCATGATGTTGTGTTTGGGCTTCCACCGGAGCAGGCGGTGAAGAAGGGGGAGCGGTCCACTGCACCGGGAGGAGAGGGGGGACTCACGGAGTGGTACGGTCCAAATGATGAGACACACAACACACACACACACAAGCCATGTTCAAATATCTAATCCATAATGTACAGGTTTTTTTTTTAATTTATTTTTATTTTTGTAGAAGCAGCGTTCAGTTTGTATTTCTTTTAAATCAAAGCTTAAAACGTTCCTGTTTGCTGCTGCTGCCTTTTATTAAACCACATAATGATCTTATATACTGCACTAGAGCTTTTACTCTTGTGTGTTATACTCTATTTTAGCTTCTATCCTTGCTTTTATTTTTTGCTTGTTTTTATTTTCTAATCTTTAATGTTTTTATAACTGTTTTAATTATGTCTTCATGTTCTTTTGCACTTTGTCGCAATGTTCTTGAAAATGTATGTAAAGCACTTTGAATTGCCCTGTTGCTGAAATGTGCTCTACAAATAAAGCTGCCTTGCCTTGAAGATGATTCATTTACAAACATTAAGGCATTGCAATCTAAACTCAATACTTCTAACATACAAGGCACAATTGGATAGGAAAGATAACTTAAATTATCAAAAAAAATAGTATAATTACAAAAGTAAGAGGCTAGAAAATAATTAAAGGAACAAAAAAATATATATATAATAATAATAATAAGACACTTTGCATGTTGTCCTTTCATTAGTCTTAAAGCACTGAGATTATTGTCCACAAGGTCCCTTTTGATCATCATCACAATGTAACTCCTGAAATGTTCTGATTACTACGATGATATCCAGGAATGTAAAAGCATGTGAAGGTGATTTGTTCCCCTGTAGTGTGAATCTTAAAAGGTCAGGTATTATTAAAAACAGCCCTGGAATTAAATATTTAGGCAGGCGTAAGGCATTGTTGCTAATGAGACTATCTGTTCAATATTCACAGGGTTGTTATCCATAGCTGCATACTGTGCTTCCACCGGTGATGTAAAATACAGTCAAACACCAAGTAAGTTGGAGAATATATTCAAATATTATTTGCTTTCTATTGTACATCCAATCCCAAAAGCATAGGCCAAAGTGTTACTCCCACTGGAATGGTTTTTACTTTTGCCCTGTCTGAACCTGCCTTTTGCATTAATAATACAACACAAACACAATTTATAACCTGCACATGTTATCCAGTAATTACTCTATTGCCTTCAGTATTTATTCTAGTCTGATCTGAATCGCTCTCTGTGCTGCTGCAGTCGCCCCATTTCCTGCTGAGGTTCATTAAACCTTCATTCATTTCTATCAAATCAAATTGTAATTAAGCTAATCCTGCTATTGCTATCTCTGTAAACCAGAGTCAGAAACACACTACTTGTGTTCATTACTCGACTGAATGCCTAACATGTACATTTACAGCTTTGTATAAAGTATCTCAGTACCTTCTGAAAACATGCAGCCGTTATATTGTATAAGAAACCTGTTGTTACAAACCCATTAAGTTTCATCACTCCCATGCCGTCATCAGGTTGCCATGGATACATAAAGCAGCTGCTGAGCACCTACCATGTGGTTCCTTGTCAAAAAACATGGGCAAATGTCATCCAATCGAGGCTTTTTGTAACACACTCATCTGTACCCTCTCGCTCTATTGTGCCTCTAATTTTAGAATCCTCATTTTCAGTCCGACAGAGCAGTGTATGACAGTATTTGGCATGTTTTTAAAGATTGTGTACTTTGTGATACACACATAGATATCTGAAAAATGCTTTGTAATATAATCTGACATGCCGTTAACATTGTATTACCTATACGTTATTTTTTTTTATTGTGTGATAAAGTGATTACAGAACAAGTGAAGACAAGTACAGGGACACATTATGAACAACCAAAAAGAGATTATACAATGTACGACAAATGACAAAAAAACAACAAAGGGACATGAAAGCTGTCTAATGGAAGAGAGAGCGATGGCTGATCAAAGCCTCACGATGCTCAGGGAGGGCAGAGGAAATCATTATGCTTTGGCACTAATCATCACCTTATGAGTGCAGCAAAATGATGTCTGATGTTTGTGCAGTTACTGTCATGCTGCAAACTAAAACTACATTTATTTATCCCTTATAACTGATAAATACAAAGTACTGGATAAATACAACTACTAAGACAACATTAAGCTGCTCTACTACATCCCTTTGTCTCATTCTCAACATTTTTGCTTGTAACCCCTTGATATGAAGCAATATCTCCCTGTGACATCTTGTCGTAGGTTGCATGCCTGAGTTGTGAGCGCTTCAATGAAGTGAGAGGGATTTTCCCCTCTCAGATTCTGTCATATGAACTATTTTAGTGGCCTGAAAAGGTAAGACAGTATTTCACAGGAAAGAAGTAAAGATTAGAGAAAAGTCTAAAAATAAACCAAATGTTGTGTTTGAGAAGTTTAGTTTCCTTTTGATTTCTACCTGGGCGATCAACTCACAACCAACTAGGTCCCAAACCCCAGCTTGGGAACCAGCACTCTAAAGCATCCTGAGTTGAAGACTGAGCCTTGTGCTAGTCTAAATCACTGGTTCCCAATCTGGGGGGTCCCAAGTCCCGACCCCCACTAGGGGTCACCAAAGCATCACGTTGGGGTCGCACGGCCTTCTTGATTTTAAGACAACTTTTAAAATATATACAGTTGGCCTATATCTCAGCATTTCATTCATTTCTGTGAAGAAAACTAAATGAAATTGATATTTTTAAAGTTTGTATTATTATTTAAGATATAAACAGGATAAGGGCACGGTGAAGACCTGAACACAAGCTATATTCCCTCTCTGCTAAACAGCCTCTTCCTGCACTAAAAAAAGTTAAAAAAACCAAAGAGCCAATAGAACAATGTCCAAGCGTCAAAAAACACTGAATTTGTTAAAAGAAAAAGAAAAAAAAAAAGAAGCCTTTTAATTATGTCATTGTTAAAATTTAAATAAAAACACAATACAGAGAATTGTATTGAAAGTTAAAAGTTTACACAAACTTCCTGCTAGTTATTGCGTTCACTATTTGGGTTAATTGTACAGTTTATCAGTTGTGTTGTGCTGTTATCGTCACGCATTGAATATAATATGAAATATCTATGTCATTTAGTCAGAGGTCGTTAGTTTACTCAATGATAGAAAAGGGGTCCCCAGAGGAAAAAGGTTGTGAACCACTGGTCTAAATCACTATGGAAATGAACTGTTACAAATATGTTTAATTTAATACACCTTTAGCCAAATATTAGTTAAATACCATGTAGCATGTTAGCCAACATTTGCATCCGCTTGTGTACATAAAGTCAATTTACAAATAAAGACTAACAAATTATCATCAAACACATGTTAGATTAACAATTCAAATACAAATTTAGCCCAGCACGCTTGACCTCTTACCATGACCTTCACTTTAAATCACAATATGTAATACACAAATTCAAAAGATTCCGAAAAAGTAATAAAGTGAGCAAATTTAACACAAATGATCGATTGGAAACAAAGACAATTTCAGAACAGAAGTGTCCAAAAATCAACAAAACAAATTAGAGTTTCGTCTTTGATATGCGAGGCATTTACAAACAGGGTTTCACCTACAGTGTGTTTGTCGAGGTGTATTTGGAAACAGGTTTTTAAATAATAATAATAGTGACTTTCTCTTATCCAGATGTGGTGGAGCTGTGTCCTGGAGGGAATAGGTTTGGAGTATGACTGCATTTTTGAGTCACTTTTTAGGGCAATTTAACAAAAAAACACGGACGGCACAGCATTTGGAATATGGTGTGTCAGGAAAAGAGCCTGCTGGTTGAAGATGGTAAAACATGCGCGCAAACAAATGTGCACCAACATGTCCATGTGCATAGACATGTACGTATCATCTCCATCTCTATCTCTTCCCCCATTCATTCTTGTTTACCTCGTCCTATTTTTAGCCGCAGCTCGGCTCAAATGCCCTCTGCTGGGCTCATCAAAGCAGCTCCTTCCTGTTGTCATAGAAATGGGCTGGCACGTCCATTAGCTCCTCCATCTGCAGGCTGCCCGAATCACCACTCACCAGAAGAGGGAGCACAGCTGCAGGTCAGGTAGATCATCTAGACCGGGAGAGGATGTAAATAATCCGACTGTTATTTAATCGTGCATGGGCGGAAAAGATAATTTCTCATGATGTAAATATCTCCAATTACACCCCAATCACCTTCACTCCTTTCATCTGAGCTTTCTCCTGCGAGGCTGTGGTTTCACAGTCTGACATGAGAGAGTAGCATTTACAGTACAATCATGTCCTGTATGACCTTGTGGCGTGAATACCAACGGCGCTCCTGGGAATTACACACTTCCATCAGCCTCCTGCTGCTCTTGTGCTGCTGGGAACATTGGTTATTCAGACGAGCCACACACTGAGACTGAATGAGAGGCGTTTCCGAACTGCAATATACTGACTTATATCACCTGTTTTTACATTAAATGCATTCACACCAAGCAAGCGAGGATGTTTATCGCTTAGCAACAAGCACCACGCAATATGCTTTTAAAAAGGTTGTAAATGTCAAATGAAGGCCATAATGTACTCTGGGCTGCGTTATTGATGTGGAAGATATATTCATATACACAGGCTGTATAAAGCTTGAGGGACAACATCCCTTTTTACACAATCCACAATACAAATCCTCGACTTATCTGTCGCCGTAGCTCCTCTATGTTATCGGGATGGATTTGATATGGGGAACTACTGTATGAGTGATTTTAAGCTCTTTAATATTTTAGACATTCAGTGTATATGATGCTGGAGGCTTGATGGATAGGAATCCTCCAGTGCAGAATGATTGATCCAACGTGTATTTTGCCCCCATAAACAAGTGTTTGTTTTATATAAGATGTCCAATCTTGTAAAAGTCTCAGAAAAACAATACCCAAAAATAAGACTGTTATATACGTCATTCAGCCGTGGCTTTCATCTCTGAGTATCAGTCAGTAACTGATGCAACAGCAGAAAATATTTTGTTTGGTTAAATTTAACATCATAAAGGAGAGGAAATTAAATCACACAACTACAACAGTGTCAAATATAATACAAGTTCAAGACTTATTTCCATTGAGGTCCTCGATAGCAAATATGTAGGATTAGTAGGATGTCGCTTGGAAAGTGTCAAAGCAACTCAAACCAACTGCCTTATATTCCCATTTCGATTAAAGGTACAGTATGTAGGATTTTATGTGTTGTGTATGTTGCAGACTGCAACCATCTGAGTACCTCTCCGCTCACTCCTCACTTTCCAGAGGCCATCCTTACCGTATTAACACTACTTTAGGAGCAACGGAAGTCAGACGGCGGCTGGCATTACCGCGGTTTTGCACTCTGCGGCTCACGTTACCGCAGTTTCACAAACGTGTCGGAGAACTACGGTGGCCTTCAGGTAACATAAAAACACGAAACACGCTCTCTCTAGAGCCAGGGTTTGGTTTGTCCGTTCTGGGCAACTGTTGAAACATGGCGGAGCAACATGGTGGACTCCATGAAGAGGACCCGCTCCCTGGTCGTGTCTAGAAGGGAGCCCACAAATTGCGAAATCTGATGAGATCTGCAAAAACTTACAAAAACTATCGCGAGACTCGCTGCCCAACGACCTATCCTAACCCTAACCATTCAAGGTCAAGGCCTAACCTTAAAGGTCCCATATTATAGAAAAGTGATATTTTCACGTTTTTTTATTATAAAGCAGGCTTAAGTCCTATATAAATACTGTGAAAGTATCGAAACACTCAATCCACAGGGAAAAACACACAGCCCGTATTCAGAAACTCTGCATTTGAAACAAGCTGTCAGGATTTCTGCCCATTCGTGATGTCACATATATATAATATTTAGACCCTTGACACAATTTTAAACTTAAACATTCTAAATGTGTCCCAGTTTATTCCAGGTTGCAGTGTATGTGAATGTCATCAGCTGACAGGAAGTACCCATGGACCCAAGCTGCTGCCTAGCAATGCAATTCTGTTGCAATTCTGTTGCAATTCTGTTGAAATTCTGTTGCAATTCTGTCAAAATGCGCTAAAACGGAGCGTTTCTGACAGAGGGTAAATACAGGCATATTCAGGCTGACAGTATGAGGAAAATAAAGCTTTTTTTGAACATTACAGCATGTAAACATGTTCTAGTAGAAACACAAAATACAGGTATGAACCTGAAAATGAGCATAATATGGAACCTTTAACTATTCAAGATCAATGCTTAACCTTAACAATCTTGCAAGATTTTCCCCTAGTTTGCAGACTCCCTTCTAGCTACTACCCGGCTCCGTGTGTAGATATGAAGGACTCATTCTAAGCTAACGAAAACACAACGATTCTTAGTTTCAGCTGATTTATACACTAATAAAAACATAGTTATGAATATTATATTCCATTTATGCTAATAGATCCCCCGAAATGCTACACACTGTTCCTTTAAATTAGCTTTTTTTTAGCCAGAGGAAATAAATGTTTGCAACTTTTTTTCATGTTTTTTTCTTAAATCATACAACTAAAAAAAATGCAAATAAAAACTATCATGTTTTTACTGAATGGGTATGAAGAAAGTCCTCATATGATGGACAGCAGCCCCTCGTATAGTTGACCTGCTGCCGACCTGTTCTCACGAGACCAAAGTTCCATACTTAGGTAACAACCGAACCATCGCCGAGACAGTTGAGCATTTGCATTTGCAGATAAAGGCCATGTGATGTTGCTGAAAGCTCTGGAAGAATCCTATTAAGTGACCCTTAAGTTAAAAATGATTCAAACTGATGAGTATACTAGTGCAAATACCAGTTAACATTGACTATCTCTTAATAAATATGTTAATTACAGATCAGTCTTTATTATCATCATATATATACAGTATATATGGAGTCGTTTTCTTTACAGTTTCTTATTTGCTATATTCAAAAATATATCTTTTGTTTCGATCAGTAAATCATTTGAGGTGCTTTTTAATACACCATGTTGTGTTTCAGAGCACGCAGATGATCAGCTATGAAGTCTATTTTCTGCTTGTGAACCTGACATCTTATGCAACTGTCTGAGAGTTAAGAAAGACTATCAACAGGTTGTTAAACGCAACACTTTCCACTGACTTCTCTGACGCAGGCTGAACAGCGAGGAGCCGTTTCCATAGTAATAACGTCCTACACATAACACAAACTGACTGAACTTCTACATTTAGTGTTTCGGTGAAAATGCCACGAAACAATCCAGCATTAAAAGGTCTGTCGTTTTCATCTAAATATATAATTAACTGAATTGAAAACAAGCCAAGGCTGCGAAATGTATCCGCAAAGAAGAGAAGACTCAAATGCACAAATATTTAGGTGGTAGTGTAATGTGTTGTAATGCCTCAGACTGTCAGGGCTGAAGTACAGTTAATTTATAATCAAATCAACATCAACAAATATCTGTTTGAAGCAGAAAATATATATTTTTTTCTATGAAGTTTTCATATGAGACTCTGTGCATGGCCTATGTATAGTCTATTGAACTGTGACACCACCATGTGGTCAAACCTAGCTATTGATTTCTGACAGTTCAGTGAGCCGAGCATGATTAAACACATTCACATGTAATGACTCACTCAATTATTTATAACTGAAGAAATTTGGGTTTTCTAAGAAACTCTTTTCATTTTATTATTTAATGTGACTTATAAATCACACTGCAATATAAGAAGAAACTCATTTCTTAACTACCAATATTGCAAACCAGATGATACATTTCTGTAGTTCTTGTACCTTTTGTTTACTATTTCCAGGAATTCATCTTTCTTCCATTCATCCATCCATCAACATGTCATTCACTGAGCTGATGCTATCTTTTTCACATAGACACACATTTATTGCTATGCACCCACACAGACACACACACACGTTTGCACACATACGGTACTTTAAGTCTGCAGTTTGCGTTTGAGGTTGGTCAGTTGCTCCATGTCGACGCTGCTGCCGCCGCACACGATCACCAGCAGAGGGCCCGAGACAGTCGGCAGCCGACCTGAAAAAAGAGTTCCAGAGGTTTCCTCTCATTAGAAAGAAATAACTATATACAGTAAGTTATATCATAAATATTGTTATTAAACACATTTTTGACAACATGACTGTAATCTCAAAAAGGTCTTATGATGTACGCATGCATAAGAAAAAGAACCATGAGAAAACAAAGACCATTAAAGGTACAGTGTGTGGGATTTAGCAGCATCTAGTGATGTGGTTGCAGATTGCAACCAACTGAGTACCCCTCCGCTCACTCCTCACTTTCCAAGACTGAGCAAGACGAACGGCGTTTCCACAGGTTTGCACTCGGCGGCTCATATTACCACAGAGGCCATCTTTACCATAATAACACTACTTTAGGAGCAACAGAAGTCAGTCGGCAGCTGGCGGTACCACGGTTTTGCACTCTGTGGCTCACGTTACCACAGTTTCACAAGTGTGTCGGAGAACTATGGTGGACTTCAGGTAATGTAAACATGTGAAAGGCTCTCTCTAGAGCCAGTGTTTGGTTTGTCCGTTCAGGTGATTATACACTAATGAAAACATAGTTATAAATATTATATTCCATTTCTGCCAATAGATCCCAGAAATGCTTCACATGGTTCCTTTGAGAACTGCAACAAAACATGTTTGTGATGAATTGTCAACCAGATTACTCGGCTGAAGCGTTGCCATGCATCTTAATTCCTGTCTCAGACACGGTGTCACTGTTGTTATCAACAAACAGCGGAGTTATAAATTGAGAGGAACTAATAAGGTGGTGAATTTCTTTTAAGGCGATGATGACTCCAGAGTAGCAGTAGTAGTAGTAGTTACCTTCATCCTGTAATCTGCGTACGAGTCCGCTGTAGACAGCTGCTAGTGCTGCTCCGCACGCCAACTCCACCAACACACGCTCCTCATCTACAAGATGACACACACACACACACACTGAGTTTAAGTTAAACAAAGGCAAAGCCAACATGAAGCAACATTACAAAAAGTAAGGATTGTTCATTTTCTTGGATGATATTTGGGCTGTTCCCAATTCATTACCAGCCAAAAGAAACTTTCAAGTAGTAGCAAACACACACACTGACCCAGGAATGTTTCGACAGCCTGCAGAGCCTGCTGGTCAGTCACAAGTTCAGAGATGATTGTGAGCTCGCTGCATTGGCTGTACTCAAAAGCTTTCTTACAAACTGTCTTTGCTCCGAGACATTTCGCCTCACTGTGGAAAGACAAGAGGACGATGAAGTCAGTTCGGTTGCATTGAAAACAAAAAAAGCGGAACTGCAGAAAACATTTGAACTCCTTTTCAACCTCTAACCTTGTGATGTCATCCAGGGTGACCACCCTCCCCGCCTTAACCGCAGCGTTGAAACAGTCGGCCCCCGGCGTCTCCATGGCGACGATGGGTACATCTGTCCAGCCTACATCCTTCAGGCCTTGGATGATGCCACAGAGGAGCCCTCCTCCGCCCACGGACAACAGCACGGCTCCGGGCTTCACGCCGGGACCCAGAGAGGCTGCGATCTCTGTGATCATACTGGCATGGCCCTGCCTGGGCGCGAAGAGTTGGAATGGAAGTAACTTAGCGTTGCAGGGTTTAAGATTAACACTGTGTTGCAGGAAACTTTTAATTGTGATGAGTGTTTCTACCAGAGCAGGGGGTGATCGAATGGAGGAACATAGGTGAGTCCTTCAGTCTCTTGCAGTCTGAGAGCCTCTGCATTGGCATCATCCCAAACCTAAGAAGAAGATTTTACGTCATTTTCTCTTCTAAACTCTTTTTTTTTGTCTTCAGTACACAATTACAGACTTGCTGTTTAAACAACCATGATCAGATCAGAACCAATGTGCGCCACTAAAAGAAATCACTAATCATATATTATAGAATAATATTATACTTTACCTTGCCTGTAATCTTGACAGTAGCACCCTGATCCCGGAGTCTCTGAACGACCAGCTGAGGAGTCGAGGAGGGAACTACGATGGTGGCCGGTACACCCATTTTTCTGGCAACATAGGCTGCAGCCATACCTGCATTACCACCTAGAAAAAAGGGCCATAATATGTCATGTCACAGTCTCCAAATTATACCGTATTGTGCATATTAACACATTGTGTCACAGTAGAAATTGTCACCTGAGGAGCAGACAACTCCTTTGGACTCTTTGGCGAGCTGCAGAAAGGAGCAATGAAATGAAAAATGACAAGTTAGAGTTCTACACCACAATCGGTCAACATTGGCCTTTAATTCAAATGACACGTCAGATAGTCAGTGTTTGATGTTATGGAGGCACCAGCAGAGGGAGGAAGGAGGGCTCCTACCTGCTGGCAGAGGTGTCCGATGCCACGGATCTTGAAGGAGCCAGAGGGCTGGGAATTCTCCATCTTCAGGTACACGGTGGTTCCCACGCGTTTGGACATGCTGACGCTCTCCAGCAGAGGCGTGTTCAGGTGGAAATGCTTCGCCATGGTGCACCTGATTTCACTAAAATGCCAAACAAATGTGTTAAGATGAGGAGAAAATTGAGTGTGATGACGATTGTGCAAACACCATCAACTGATGAGGACTGAGGAATACGGATGAGAGCTCCAGATAAAAAGCTACTGAGTGGACCTAGAGTTTAGATTTTGTTTTTTTAAAGTTAGTTACCTGTGCAATATTATTATCATTATCACTACTCAGGTGTAATTCATACTGTGCAATATTTTCAGGTGGAATTTCATTTCATTCTCACTGTGCAATATCATTTTCTACTTGTGCAATTTTGTTAATAGTCTGTTTATTGTCAATACTGTATATTCTGCTCCTATTTTTATACTTCCTTCTGTTTAAATGGTTCATATTTTGTTACACTTTGTTTAGCTCTTTTTTTTTTACTGTGTTAGTTGATGCATCTTGTTTTTGCACTATCCCCTTTGCTGCTGTACACTGTACATTTCCCCACTGCGGGACTAATAAAGGAATATCTTATCTTATCTTAACAGCCACCAGTACTTCAATCTGTCTTTCAAGAGAAATAAGACATCTTCAGCAATGCTCAGCAGGTGGTCCACAGGAAAAATACTTTATCTTTACTACAGATTGTTTATATATTAACAGATGTTACACTGATGTTTCCTGTTTCCTCTTGTGTTACCAGTGCTGCCTTCAAGTGCAGCCAGGAAACATAGGAATATGTAGGCACATCTGCACATGAACATGGAAAAGCAGGAAAATCATAGTTGTAACACATTGTATAGATCACTGAAGCATTGGTGACGCCTATTGTAATGACATTAAGTTAAAGTTAAGCAGAAATGCGCAATAAGACATTATTGTTTGATCATTGTTGTTCCATATTTTATAATTAAACATAAAGCACATAAAGTTGTAATGTAATCCAATTTAATGACGTAACATCACGTTACTAACGTGCACTGTACGTCATAAGGTAACTTTAAGGTATTTTAAGGTATTAGATGTTGACTTACGTTTGGATAAAACGTCTGGTTGAACAAGCCTCTGACCTTTAAGTGATAGGATGGTTTATTTTATGCAGTGTGTCATATGTTCAGCGCACAGCTATGCATAGCTCATGTTAGGCTATGACGTAGCTACTAGCACGTAGCAACAGAAGAGCCCCCCAGCAACAAGCTACCACTTCCGGTTGAACTTCAAAATAAACGTTGCACTTGATTCACTTTTTCAGTAACCAACTGTAATCTAAGTCTATGACATTAATACTAATAATAACAATAACAATATCAAATATTTGCACATCATTGTCCTGAAATAAAAGTCTCTGAAGTATATAATTATCTGACGGACACTTTGTGTAATAATCTGGCAAAACTGTCATCTCATCAATATACATATTGTATTTTTATATTTTATATTGTATTATCTTTTATATTTTTTATATTTATATTGCACTCTCTTTTTTTATTGTATTATCTTTTTTAGCACCTATGGGATTGTCACGATCTAATTTCGTTGTACTACACAATGACAATAAAGGGCTTGAATCATTGAATCATATTATATCAAATGTATACAACAATATTCTTTAACTTTATATTTTTGACCGGTAATTTGTATGGGCTAAACTCCATGTTTTCCTGCTTTAAGGTCAACAAATTATTATTTTTTTCTTCCTTCATAAGGCAATATTAAGTATTGCAGTATAATACAATACTGACTGGACTGTTTGAGAATGTAATGAATAAATAATAATAAAAAAGACAAAAAAAACAAACAGATGAGAGGACAGAATGTAGGGTATTTGCACATCATATTATATCAAGTGTACACAACAATATTCTTTAAAATTATATTTTGACCGGTAATTTGTATGGGCTAAACTCCATGTTTTCCTGCTTTAAGGTTGTCAAATATTTGTTTTTCTTCCCTCACAAGGCAATATTTAGTAAACATGCAGTATAATACAATATTGACATGACTGTTTGAGAATGTAATGAATAAATAATAATAAAAAAGACAAAAAAACAAACAGACAAGAGGACAAAATGAGCAGAAACCCTACAGTCTTTGTGATGGCTATGGTAATTCACAGCTAGACTTCCAGTGTGTGGTAACTCTACAAGTATTTTGTATTTCAAGACAAGTTATACCAGCATGTCAGCAACTTTTAGCTCTTGAAAATAGGGAACATTACAAACTAACTAGCACAGTGTGACAATATTGGGAATTTAAATAGAAATAAACTTACGTGCGAAGACAATTTCTGTCGGTGCAGAGACTCGAGTGACCTGTGAACTTTAATTCCTGTCTAAAGTCCACAGTTTATTACCAAGGCTTGAATATGAATGTGCATGTGCCTGTGTGTCTGTGTGTGTGTGTGTGTGTGTGTGTGTGTGTGTGTGTGTGTGTGTGTGTGTGTGTGTGTGTGTGTGTGTGTGTGTGTGACCTCTGACAGGCAGATGTTTTTTATCACACTCACAATCTCTAGTGAGTCAGTCACAGCGTTGATTCTCTGTAGGGATTATAATTTCTTTATTATTATGATACATTAGCTGTTTAGTTACAGGTTGCATATACACAGAATAAATGGTTTTGCGCTCCTCACACCAATGTGCCATTCTCACATCAAACATCACTCCACTTATTGCCTCATTATTTTACACAGCATGTTCAAGGAAATGACGCTTTGTGTCAGAACCTCTTCTGTACACTGGGTGGCAGCAGTGAGTGGCGCCAGCACTGACACATAAAGATGTCTAATAATAATAATAATAATAACAATAGAAAAACAATTGTTTAAATAAAACAACAAAACAGGGGAATAATACATTTTATACAACTACTAAAATATGTAAATATGAAAAAAAAGAAAAAAGAAAAAGAAAACTTGAGAAAGTCAAGTTGTTTTCACACTTTAGATTGTTCATTCACTCTGGGCTGATTTAGCCCCATTTGAACACTAAAGCAGTTATCCCGGGGATAATGTATACGATTATATTTGAAATCTTCTTCTGCATCTTAGTAGATGGGAAACACTGCTTTGTAATATTGTCAGTGTTAGAGCCTGGTATCAGTATTTCCCCAGTATGAGGACCAATATGTGCCAGGCTCTATAGTCTGGACTAGATATTGTGTGTTGACGGGTAAAAACTGGCAGAAGTTGTATTAAAAAATTAGGAGAATATTGTCACTTTAATTCCTCCTCCTCCTCCTTCCCATGTTGTAGCTGCTTTGGTTTCACAAAATCATTGTATTATACAAACACATTCTTGTTTTCCTTCTTTCCTCCTCCTCTCTCTAACCAGCAGCAACCATTTTGCAGTTGAACAGATGTTGATATGACCGCATGCGCCAGTGCTGAGTCAACAGAAATGCAGAATAGTAAAAGGTTGAGACGTCTGTAATTAATCACAAATGCTTCTTTTATCATTTTGTGAAATCAGATTTGAAATATTCTTCTGATATCAGTTCAAACTTTTTTTTTTTTTTAACCATGCCATAATATTATATTGTCAACATCTGTTGCTCATGTGGGTTGATGTGGACCTCAGCCACCATGCATCAAAAGCTTGCTGGATTCTGTTAGTCTTGTGGTTGCACTTCAAACGTTATTCCTGCTAATAGCTGCTCCATCTACATAACTTGACAAAACCCTGACTTCCTTTAACACACATTCATCTGTTCCCTTCTCTCACTTTCCTCCTCTCTCCCAACTTCACATCTCACACATACTTTCACCTGATCTAGCCTGTACATTTACTGCATTTAACTCTTCTCACCACACAGTGTGAACGTGTTTTCAGACAACATACTCTGTTCATCGCTGTGCAGTCGATGAGCTTGGCTTTACGAAGATCCATCTGGGTGTTTTTATTATTATTATTAAATTAACACCATACAAAAATAAAGTGGCATTCAAAGATGGAGATTATTTGGATGAATGTCAGATAGAGCCTCGTGAATCCAAGCTCATGTTTTCCATGTTTTGAGCTCAAAGCTGCATCCAAATGATTTTTTTTTCTTCTATTCAGCTTCTCTCATGCGGCTGAACTGAAGTTTGCCAAGCTACTGTTGCTCAAAATAAGATTCAGGCAATTTCCTTTTAGCTGCAGCAACTCGGTGAAAATATATTAGGACTCTAGCATAAAGTGGCTCTGTGGTTTTCCAGCATCACATCCAAACAAACAGGAAAAAAAGTTGCTTCATTAGAGTTGTGAGCTCCAGCTTTGTTTGTCTCTTTCTTTCTACCTCCATCCTTTGTTCTTTTTTTTTTTTTTTTCGGCTAATACTTCCGCCCACATGCTGCTGCTGCTGCTCCTCTCCTACTCCGGGTGCATGCGCCCTCTGCGAGCGTGCACATGGCTCCTGATCTGGGCTTTACGCCAGCGAGCGTTGTCTGGGTTTGATCCTTGGATACAGCTGGAGAGAGAGAGAGAGAGAGGGAGAGAGAGAGAGAGAGGGCAGGGTCATTACATCATGTTAACACTGTTCTCAAGGTGCTTGAACATCATGGAGGCAGACCGTAAGACACCGCGTGGGGACAAATCTGCCAAGTTTGCTCTTATTTTCTCACAGTTAACTCACTGAATGAGTTTTGGTCTTTAGTGTAATTTGAAACTTCACATGTACTTGTTGATGACAGTAGCTCAGGACTTGACTTAGGAACCAGAGGGGTTGCCGGTTCAAGTCCCCGCACGTACCAAGTACGGCGTGTGGACCGGTATCTGGAGAGGTGCTAGTTTGCCTCCTGGGCACTGCCGAGGTGCCCTTGAGCAAATCCCCAACCGCATCTCTCCATTAATGCATGTGTGTATGTCCTGTTTGTGCACGTGTGTATGTATTTCAGTCTGTGTGTGATGTATTTGTGTGTAATGTGTAATGTGTAAAAAAATAACAACAGAGTGAAAAAATTTAATTTCCCCTCGAGGATCAATAAAGTATGTCTTCTTCTTCTTACTTCCTAATGTAAATGTACAGATCTAACATCCAGGTATTATTTCAACTGCATGTATTGCAGAATAGTTGCAGCTGAAAGGTTGGAGCTGTAAAGGGACACTGTGATGGACAGTTTTATTAAAGCTACTGTGTAGTTCAGCTTTACTGGTACAATAATGGAGTGTGTACATGCCGTGCTCAGTGAGGCTTAAATGGCACAAGCCCTGTCTAATAATGCATAAATATCTCTCTCTCTTTCTGTTAAAGCCAATCAACTTTTACAATTAAATAGATTTATGTATTTATCTGGTAAACATTCCTTTTTGAATTTAGGATTAGGGCTCCTACAGTATATGGGGTTAGCTGCTCTTGTAGTACTCGAGATCGGACTCGGTCTTGAAACCGGTCTCAAAACCATGTTTTGAAGGTCTCAGTCACGCCTCTGAATCGACCGCATGTTTACTCGGTCTCAGACAAAGAGGACTGGATTTTATTTCAACACCACAACTGCGGGGACATCATTAAACATCATTAAATTGCCTGTGTGTTGTCGGATTTATTTGTTAACATCATTACGGTGAATGCTCACAGAAAAACAAAGGAACATTCCCACACATAATATTCACCTCTGCAATGCCTTTTGATTATTCTATCAAGACATTTCTCGTGGTATACTTATACACACATATACAGTATGTATACAGTATATGGCAATAAAAGAGGTGAATGCATTTTCATTTGTTTTCTGTGAGTGTTTTTACGGGAATGTGGATTTTTCAGATCTCTCACCCCCAGTAGGTTCCTGGGCACGTATCCCTCGCGGTCGTTGAGCCGTGACCACCACCACTCTGTCTCGATGTCGTCACGCCGACGCAGCACGGTGAGGGCGTCGCCCTCGCTGAAGGACATCTCGTCGGCTTGCTGGCCCGTGTAATCCCACAGAGTGTAGACCAAGCCTTTGTTCATCACACCCAACTTTTCTTGGACACCTGGAGAGAGAAACAGAGTATTCTGTATTAAAAACAAATTCTGTTCAGTTGAGAGTTTAATCGTCACATTATAGTAATAAAATGTCTCTTCCCCTTGTGAAGTTTAGCTTTGCTGACTCAGCATCCGTCTGTCTTTATCTACCTACCGTAGAGGAACTGAGAACACTGCGTATAGCCCTCCTCCATTTCTTCACATTTGTCCGCCGCGGTTTCCACGTCGCTAATCGTCGTGGCGAAAATGGCGGCCCCCGACTCCACCAGCATCTTACAGAGGTGGACGCTGTTACATGAAGCAGCGCAGTGCAGAGGAGTCCTGGGAGGAAACAACATTAACAATATGATTTTAAAACAGACTCAAAAATCCCCCTAGCTAGACGAGGTTCATTCAAGAAAGTACAAAGACGTTACAGTAATGCACTTGTATCAAAAACCTAATAGGCTAAACACAATTAATGTCATCGCGATGCAGGCTGACACTAACTAAACACGAATCCAGTCAAATGCATCGATAATTAAATCAAGTTAACTTCTGAATGCGGAGCCTCATTAGACTTGGTAATCTCCTTCCTACAGTACGGCTAAGGCAGCTGAGCCAAAAAATGAATTCAGAAATGCAATTATCTCTGTCATTGTTGCCTCTGAGCTGAGCTCCGGTATCGCTGCCACTGAGCGTGTTCATTACCCAAACACCCTCCGGCCCCTCAGTTCTGCCACTGTTCTATTATTAGTCTGCACTATTACATGATTGAACGACTGGCTGAAGGTACTGACCATCCGTCACTGTCGGCCGCGTTCACATTGACTCCGAAGTCCAGCAGGAACTTCACAATGTGGTGGTGGCCGGCGCACACGGCATTATGGAGAGGAGTTATGCCTTCGTCATTGGGCATGCTGGGATTTTCCACCTTAAAGACAGAGATAAGAAAGAAAATACGCATAGAGATATTAGACTACGATGGAAAATCACAGAAATATCTGTATCAGCCTCAACCCTTCAATTTAAACCCCAATGGAGAGCACTATAGAAGTGAATTCACTGCAAAACTGGGGATAGTGCAACGTTTTCTGAACAGCTTGGAAGCCGTTGAGTCTCACCGCCTCGGGGTACGACAACGTCAAACTGAGCTTGTTCTGGATGTGAAGCATGTGCATGTTTCCTTGAGAGTATCAGCTAGAGTTTGCAGTTCTGGAGAGTCAGTAAGCACTTTTGTCCGGCCTCCAAGTGAAAGATGTCAGGGATAGACAGGGGCTTGCCTTTAAAGATTGTAAAGGCTTTGTTCTCAGGAGCTCTGTGCTGCTGTAAAAAAAACACCACTCTGTGATACAGAGTGTGTCCTCAACAATTTAACTTTCCACACCTGACAACTGAGACCACCTCTCCCCCCTGACAGCGCTTCTGAGGATCAAAGATATTATGCTTAACAAGTGCTGTCACGGAGGTATTGAAAAGCTTTCTGCAAGATCTGTTGAGGCAATCTGTGCGTGGGCGCAACAGTAATCGTTGGCATGCACAAATATTCTTCTGTTGCGTAAGGAAATGTGTTTTTTCATTCAACACAAATGTGTCAAAAGCACAACGTTTTAGAAGTATAACCACATTTGAAGTATTAGAACCAAACCATGTCCGATGATGATATTCAGCTCTACTCGACAGACAGCCCAAAATGTGAAGATTATCTAGTGAGTAGGGCCGTCAATCGATTAAAATAGTTAATCGCATATTAATCACACATTTTGTATCTGTACTCGCTCATTCTAGAAACATTCTGTGGCTTCAGACCAATCTCCCATAGATGACCAACTGCTGCATAACGGCAAAGGCTCTGTCTGATTGGCCAGATCAGACTAAATAATGCTTACAGACAGAATGTAATTAAATAGGCTGTTACTATATTTAAAGTGCAATATAATTGCCTCTCCATCAGTGTCTCCATGGGATTTTTAGAGGTTTAGAGGTTGGTTTTCCTTGTTTTCTTGCAAAGCTTAAATTGGGTTTGGAACCACTACTAATGTAGGCATGTGAAGCCTCTTTGACTCACTGTAATATTGAGCTGCTGTGCAAATAAACTCGGCTTGATTTGATTTTAGCTCTGCAGTGCAGACATTTAATAAACATTACAAATTTTAAATATGAGAATGTACTAGAATACTGTAACAACATGATCTTGTGTTACCTCATATATAATCCTCTGCACCAGATCAAACTCTCCCTCCAGCGACGCGTCCAGCAGCAGAGCCAAAGGGTTAAACTTCACTCTCAGACCGTGGCCTGTTCGCTCCGACGACGGCTTCTTCAGGTTGGTTCGCTTCACCTGCAGCGTGCAGGGAGAGAAACAGAACAGGGGTTGACAGTGCAGAATAGGAATCGTTACTCTCTGCTTAATGTAGCACATTACTGTAGCTTTCACTGAGAACAACTGTTTTTGTTCATGTTATCAGTAACATATTGCAAAGTAAAACAGAATACTTGCTAAGAAAGTGAGTTAGTATGAAACCAATAGTACGCCAATTGCATACTATTTCCGGTGAAATATTACAGTATGCAACGCCGGACACTACGCCGGCATAAATATCCCACAATGCAATGCGGTAGTGACGACAATGTTCATAACAGACTTTGACGGACAAATCTGTAACATCAATAACGCTTTTTTTTTGTGTGCAAGATTTCACTTTGCTAGGCGTAATGTATATTTTAAATTAATTTAGACTTTAGCTGGGTTCCCACCAAAAGTTCCCGGGAATAAAAGTCTTTTAAAACTACTTTTCAAGGAACTAAAAGGTTCCCTCAGCCCACTGTTGTCTGCATGTCCACCGCGGTCTAAAGACATGCAAAGATTAGGAAAATTAGTCCGCTGACGTATGAAAAAGCAACATGACATGGGACAAGAAAGTACAACCCGCCTGACATTTTTTGGGGGGTAAAATGTCCCTGGAACTTAATTTAGACCCCGGTCCCTGCAGTCAAAATGCAAAGTGTTCCTCAAAAGGTTCTTAGTACTGGGGAAAGTTCCCGCGGTCGAAATGGGGCTTTTAATTCTCACAAATTGTTGTTTTTGTCACATGAGATTGGTACGGGTTACCATGGTTACACGTCTCCAACCAGCAAGGAGGCTCTCAGGAAGTGACAATGAAAATATACATACTACTGTTTATTCACACAAATAGTATTTTGAACGATAGTACACCTATTGGGTATGTAGTGAATAGTATGTGATTTGGGACGCAGCTCGTGCCTTACCTTAGGCAGTGATGGGGGGGCAGGAGGTGATGGCGAGGGGGAGGCATGGCCTACAGAGTTGTGTGCAGGACTACATCCTCTCTTGTTGTTATTGTTCTGGTCCTCTGGCCTATCAGGTGCAGGTGGCGGGCTGGTTCGGGTCGGCGGAGACACATTATTGGTAGTTTCTACCTTTGCTGTCGTCTCTTTGGGTGTTTCTATGGCAACGGAAGGAGGGGACAAGCGGCGGGAGCCCGAGTTGAGGTTTTGAACTTCGCCCTCCACGGTTGCCGTGCTGACGTGCTTGTCGCCAGGTTCTGCATTCCCGTTTGCTGAATGGATGTTGTCCATTTCACCCAAAAGGCAGTCGGGCTGGTAGAAAGTATTGCCTGGAATTAAGAGGGAAACAGCTGATTTAAGCATCATCAAACTCTTAAGGCCAATGGGAGATACTATACAGACCAAAAGATGCCAGCTAAACTTGTCCTGAAACGAGGCCATATCATCACATCTTACCTGAGACTCCTTCCATGCCTCCTGCCAACGTGTTGAACCTGCACAGCACAACAGAAATCATCTTTAACGACACTGCTGCAACCTTTATCGACTGTCATCTAGGGTGCTTTCACACCCGAACTGTTTCGGTTAAAACAAACTCAGGTCTGTTTGCCCAGTTAGTACGGTTCATTTGGGCTGGTGTGAACGCCGTCGATCGAACTCTGATGCGGACCAAACAACCGGTTCCAAGCGGACTCTGGTGCGGTTTGTTTATGGTGTGAAAGCAAACGAACCAACCACAGGATTTTATGATAGCAGATATGTGATTTTAGCATGATTTCTAAAGCTAAACTACTAATAAATCCATCCTGCTGATCGTGAAATCTGTTCAGGAAGTGATCTTATAATTGATCTGTAAGGCCATGTATATAACCTATTCATGCAAATCAACATGTATGCACGTCAGCGCGGGTATTTTCCCTGATTAATAGGTCAAAAGCTGTTAAAACTGCTGTGCTTATATCCGACTCTATGTACTTTGTCAGTTCATTAACTCTATTAGAAAGTGTGGGACAGCGACCCCATAGTAATACACCTAATGTGCATGGCCGTGCTTTCCGCGACGTTCGCACTATGCGTTATAACGCGCAATGGGGTGTTTGTACAGTCCTGTATTTACCATTATTCATCATAACATGCGGCCGATTTTCAGTCTAATACTACTAATAATGCTTATAATTAGTTATTAAATAGAAAAAAGGAAAATTAAAGAGCTGCATAAGCTCGTCAGTCACCAGAATTTGGTGTTCCCCACGTTAGTCCTGATGATGCAGGATGACAATCGCCAAAATGTCCAATCAACGACGTTGACGTCAGTCTGTATAACTTCACGTTTTCTCCTCTAGTTTGTTTGTAAAATGTTAGTGTGAACAAGAACTGGAACCAGAACTAAAATGCAACATCATTTCTTCCCTTGGTCCAGACCAAACTACAGGTGTGAAAGCACCTTAGTTTCTGTTTCAGTTTCATAAAAATGTATTTGTTTTTATATTACAGTATACAGCATAGCACAAACCTCTGGTATAGTAGTTTTTGGATGTTTGGCCCCTGTGGGCCCTCGGGCTCGGTGATTGAGCTCCGCTTCTTCAGGGGTCGTGGAGCGTTGCTGAGGCGTCGGCGGAGAACCTCCAGGTCGGCATCGCTCTGGTAACGTAGCTGGGAGTGGGCTGCGGAGGGCAGAGGTGGGATTGTTTAAAAACTGCACATTTCTTCTTCTGTTATTTGTTTATTGTGGAATGTTGTTATTAATTGTCTTTAATTGTCTAATTAATTCTCCAATTTAGTTGCAATTTTCTAAGGAAATGATCAGGGATATGAGCCATATAATTAACATAAAATAATGTAATGTTACAGCAAGTGTGGTGTCACAGAGAGCATCAAAATGTATTAGACATTTGTCACAGATTTATTCTCTATCACCACATGAAGCCGAGACTATGGCAGCACCCTGATGAGTTTGATTTATTCCCTGGTACATACCAACTGGGGTGAGCTTAGTGGGACTAAGGGGACGAGGGATGTTGTCCACGGTGGGTGGTGGGAGGATTTGCCCATCGCTGCTCTCGCCTCCTCCTCCTTTCCCTCCTTCTTTATCTGTAACATCCTCTCCTCCTGCCCTTACTGCTCCTCCTACTACTCCTCCCTGGAGAAAAGGGACAGGGGACGGAGAGGTGGAGGAGGTGGGGAGGATGGGTTTGCCATAGACTACGGAGAGAAAGGAAACGGGACAGATGGTGATTAGATGGATTTTTCATTGTGTACATTGCAACATTAAACATGCACTATGTTTACATGTGGCACAATGAGTAAAAAACACATTTTAATCTTGCCTGCTTTGACAGTAGTCCTGTTGCTGAGGGATCCGTAGTTTTTGGCCTGCGGCTGCTGGAGGTACATGCTGTAGATGGAGCTGCTGTTCATGGTAGCGGGGCCCTTCCTGGGGGACTGGGGCCTGGAGGGGTGGTCCGGGACGTAGGGGCGTACAGCCACCGCCGGAGGGGGATCTGTTCGCTCTGTTTGTGGAGACAAGGGAGATGGCTGGGAGGTGGAGCCTAACAGTAGAGGCAAGGTCGGGGAAGTATACAATTAACACTTATTTTCCAGATGCTACACCTACATGTCCATGACAGACAGATTATGAGTGCATCATTCAGTTTCCCTAAAATAAAGAGCCTTGTAATATTTTGTTAGAAATGACTGCTTAAATAAAACCATTATTAAAGGTCAAGCAGCCCTGTGACAGTCCTTAAAGAGTAAGTTCAGCATGGGGTTAAAGGGAAAATTTGGTATTTTTCAACCTGGTGTCTAAGTGACTAATGGAAACAACTTTTTTTGAAATTGGTCCAGTACTGAGAGAGAGCGCTGCAGCTGCGAAACGGGCTGCAATGTAATAATGTCGGGCAATTCCGCACCGTCAATTTACGTCCACCAAAAGTGCTTGTTTTTGCCACTGACGGGCTCAGATTGTTATTATAAGTGTCTGACAACATTATGGAAAGGACCCTACAGAGAAATTAAACCTTTTTTTTAGGGCTGTCAAAGTTAACGTGATAATAATGCGTTAACGCAAGTTCGTTTTAACGCCACTTATTTTTTTAATGCATTAACACAACTTGTGATTTTTAGGTTGTCGCGGCCTGAGTTTTAAAGCTAGAGTGAAGACACTTAAGCTACATTTTGGCGATGAAAAACTGACATGGCAATTTTCAATGGGGTCCCTTGACCTCTGACCTCCAGATATGTGAATGAAAATGGGTTCTAAGGGTACCCACGAGTCTCCCCTTTACAGACATGCACACTTAATGATAATCACATGCAGTTTTGGGGCAAGTCATAGTCAAGTCAGCACACTGACAGCTGTTGTTGTCTGTTGGGCTGCAGTTTGCCATGTTATGATTTGAGCATATTTTTATGCTAAATGCAGTACCTGTGAGGGTTTCTGGACAATATCTGTCATTGTTTTCTGTTGTTAATTGATCTCCAATTATAAATATAGACTTATATATTTCCCACTCCCATTGACAAGAGTGCAACATGGGGAAATCTGCCTTTAAGGTAAATTTTGAACAGATAAAAAATGTGCGATTAAATATTTTAATCAATTGACAGCCCTAGGTTTTTTCTTTTTTACCTTTCGCTTGATCCGGTCTGTTTGTTATTGTATATAATAACTTGTATATTATAACTTTAAATAGGAGGGACTGACACACTGAAGATCCAAAGAGTTATCATCCTGTCTTATCAATATGACGTAGTGAAAAAGTGAACTTATATTGTGTAGGATGATTTGCAGCACTTTTGTACTGGATTGCATTTGATTAGCAAATGTGTGTGTGGTTGAGGAACAGACACAGTTTAATCAATGGACTCTGGAAGTCCTTTGTGCTCCTTTTTTATATTAGATGAGTGAGTTGCGGGATGAGGGATGCCAATGGAGCTGCAAGTAATCAGCTAATTCTAAGAGGAGATGTTCCTCTTTAAGTTTTCCAGCAACACATGTAGTTAATCTGAGGAACATTTATCAAATTCATCTGGACTTTTTTTTTTTCTTCATGTACCGGTGACTATCACACACAAATATTTGCCATTCTGACGTTTACTTTGAATCCACTGAGAATAAAGAGATTGGAATTCTTGCAGGCTTTCAATGCAGTTAGTGTCTACCAAATGGCAAATGAAAACTTATAATGTATTTATATATAAAATGCATTTAGATTCAGAAACAATTTTTACAATTTTTGTTTTTTTATGTTGTTATATTCATTTGAGGATAAGACAAATAATTATGGTTTATTATTTATTTTTTATTTTTGATACCTCCGCCAAGGAGGTAATGTTTGCCAAAAACCCAACGTAGCCACCCTCATGGTGGGAGGAAACCGGATCACCCGGAGACAACCCTACGCAACCTTCTGTGAGGCGACAGTGCAAATCACTGCACAGGCCGCCTATAGGAGGAAAATAAGGATGGGGGGTAGTGGAAGTTGAGAATAATGAGTATGTGAAATGTCCTCCAGTTTACTTGAATAACCGGAGGAATCTTTTCCACGGAGAGAGTTTTTTAGGATTATCGATGACCTTTTTCGTGTGCTCCTCTTGGTCGGCGAACCCGCTCAAAAGATCATTCATTTGCTCGTCTAGGTCGGCCATCACATTCACAACATAATCCTGTCTTTTCTCCACAGCCTGTCCGGACACATCCTTCTGTGGAACATCCTTTAGCGTAGAGGCCTGCTGGACAGAACCCTCGAGTGCACCAATTTGTTGTGGTACACATTCAGGTGTAGCAGCCTGCTTTGGAGCTCGCGGTAGGTCCCCTTTCTGTGCCTGATTCTTTCTGGCGAGAAGGGTTTTGGTCGGGGTCTCTGGATGATGTACTTCTGCAGACACAGCAGTCTCATTCTGCTTTCTGAGAGTGGACATACTTTTTTCCCAGGACCTGTAGAAGACTGAAATCTTCTCTGCTGGCGGGATACAGTTTTTCCTCTTGAGCTCATTTTTCAACACGGAAATTCTCAAATCGACCGGCTTCCTCTTGGACTTTTTGGTCTTCTTCATTCGTCTACGCCTGGGCTGCTGAGGCCGGGCCTTCTTGCGAAGAAAGAGAATCCATTTATCCCAGAGGATGACGGCGCTTGATACCCTTTTGCTCTTGCCTTTTTTGCTTTCTCTTCTGTCTTTGCTTTTCTCCATTGTAAAAACTTGTTTTACTCTGTGATGCAAAGCTCTGGCCGGTTTGTGATTTGGTATTGAAAAGGGGAGGATACAAATTGTAGGGCCTATCTGTAGGTAACAGATGAGGTATCAAAGCACGTAGAATGGAATGTTCGTTTAAGAATGGAATGGCGTAGAATGGAATGACGTAGAATGGAATGACATAGAACGGAATGAAGTAGCATGGAATGCACAGGCTGCGAGCGATTCTCGAGTGATCGTGTCGTCTGTGACGACGATTGATTTTTTTCCAATGAATATGGGAAAATATACAGGAAATATCACTTTAAAAGTCCCGTACAGACGTTTTGATTACACGGCTAAGCAGAACTTTTTTTGCTACTTAAGCTGCTTTTGTTTGGTGGTGTGAAGCAAAATCTACTCTTAACATTTCTTTTTGTTTTTCTGCTCCAGTTACATTGGTCCCCATCCTATACAGAGAACCAGTAATGTTAGCTGGACAGTAGTGTGTCTGTCCTGCTGTATCACCTTTTCCAATATACCTAAGTTTACATCCCTGTGTTAACATGATTGATTTCCCTTTTCTCTTGTTTTCTCTCTGTGATCAGGACAATGCTGGAGAAACTGGGCCAGGTGGAGAAGGTGACTCCCCTGCAAGCTAAACGAAAGGGAGAGTAAAAAATACAAGTATGGACTTAGATCAGGGGTCTGCAACCTGCAGCTCCGGAGCCACATAAAGCTCTTTAGCTCCTCTCCAGTGGCTCCCTGTGGATTTATAAAAATGTAAATGAATAACTGTTCTTTGTTTACATTTTCAACCCAAAAATTGCTGCAACAACTTATGAGACATAATAGAGCATGGGAATGCTTTATTACACGTCTATCATAAAGTTCTAAGCCCTTATAAACCTCACAATTTATTTAAATTCATTCATATTTATTCCTGATTTATAATTAGAACAACTTGACACACAGTGCTCAGCTGCACCTCAACTTAATCTTCAGGTTCCCAGCTTTCTGATGATGAATTCAGTCATCATTAATTTCATTATTTACATCTGTGCTTTTCCTACTGTGACATGTTAAAATGTCTTCCGTGAAAAGGGCCTATCTGAGCCCGTTAGTGGCAAAATCAAGCACTTTTAGTGGACGTACAGTGACAGTGCGGGATTGCAGCCCATTTTTGCGGCTGCCGGCTGCAGTGTTCTCGCTCAATACTGGACCAAGGTTGAAAAATACCTAAGTTTCCCTTTTTAAGGTAGTCTTTAAATTACCTTGACTTGAATTTGGAGGGACGGAGATCCGTTGCTGTATTTGTTGTGAAGCGGAAGACGATGAAGAGGAGGACGAGGTGGCATTTGCAGCGCTGGATCGGGGCCAGCCCAGTGTACCGGGGGCAGAACGGGGCAGGGAGCTGGTGGCACAGTGATGCCCTGCCGCCTGGTGGGTGGCACTGGGGTAGGTACCATAACCAGAGGGAAGCTGGTGAGAGGGAGAGACATTGAAAAAAGATGTTTCTAAAGCCTGGCTGCATATCCTTGTTCTTCTGTAAAAACCTGCATTGCTATTTTGGAAAAAGATATTTCTTGGGTTGAAAAGTTCACACAGTCATTAACCGCACACTTCAAAGTGGGAGCTAGGGCACCTTTAAAATGGCCTCAAGGAGGCTCTTAGCAAAATGAGGAATATTTGAATGCCTCTATATCATCTTTCATGTGCTAGATATTTCTTTGATCCAGCACCCATCCAAAGCGGACACTGGATATCTTTCTTATCGTTTTTTGTATTACAAACTGTACAGTACCTGTTCTGGACTGTTGGTCCTCCAATCTGACACACTCCTGGTGATGCTAGGCCACGACGCTTCATTAGCTAAACAGAGAGAGAGAGAGGGAGTGTTGAGAAAGGGACAAAGGTTAAAACGAGAAAGCCAATTAAGGAGAGGAAGAGGCAAAGACAGACACAAACATGTATGTTAAAGAAGGTTAAAGTAGGTGAAAGGTGAGAGATTAGAGTTACAGATATGAAGGTAAGTTCATATGTTACGCTGAGAAGAAGTTAGAAGGGATCTAGATGCTAAATAGTGGCCTAAATGTTTTACACAAGCTGCCATTTACAGTATGTCATTCCATTGACACAATACAAATATAAAACATGGCTACCTTCATGCTCCATTATCTAGTACCACATAACAATCATCCACTATTTGAAACAGACTCCAAGTCCAGTTATTTCTTAATTTGTCCTTTCAATTGTTTTGCCTCAACACAGCAAATCGGCTACTGTAAAGCAACAATACAAGTGCTAAATTGCTTAACAACTACTCTGCATGTTTGAATTGGTGATTACAGTGTATTCTCCACTGCAAACATGTGATTAACATCCTGTAAGTAGTACAGCAATGGGACTCTCGTGATCGTGAGCCTGGTAGCAAATTGTATGGGTATTGTGGTTGTTGTTGTTGTCATGGTGACATCTGTATCTGATAATAAAAAAGACAAACATTCACAGTAACTGGCAATTGCAGTCATGGAAATAGACTTTAGGGTGCTGTTATGTTGCTTTTACAAGAGGAATTGTTGGTTAACAAATACTCAGAAACTGTGAATGCATTCCAAAACCTCAAATAACAGAAAGCTGCTGCGTTGAAGATTTAAAACTGACTTGGCTGACTTGTGCTAAAATGTTGAGCTCTTAGAAAATGAAGCTTGCTAGCTATGAAAGGTAGCAGCCTCTTTCTCACACAGATGTTGCATAACTAATTGGCACAGTTCAATGCAGGACACAATGCAGGACAGAGTGTCGGTCACAGTGCCGGTCGGTCACTCAATCTTGTTGCCTATTAACTAGTGACAATCCTGGAGGTCAGTGGCCTAGCTTAATGCTTTACAGATTCATGGCAGTTTAACCAAAGAGTATAGAAGCAAAGAGACAAAACTCTGTTTTTTTCTGACAACAGCCGCTAGATGGCGGTGCGGTAGCGCTGCCGCCGTTTTGGACTGAAAACGCCGATGAGTCTGTGGCTATGGATGTATAAAGAGACGTTTCTAAATCAGAGAATCATTTTTTTTTTTTAGGTAAATCAACTTCCCAGTATGAACACTTAAATAGTCCCATTTAAATCATTATGTCCTAAAAGTTGTGCCGGAAATGGGCCAGTACTGTAACTGCGCCGTTGTACTGGCATATGTACTGAAATGCATACAAAAATACATTTGAAGTGGGATATATTACCAAGATATACATATAAACATATCCAAGACACGTGCGTTGATCATGTCATGCAACTGCTGAATTAGGGTACTGGCATCTTTTTTTGGTCCAATTCAGGCATAATGAACACGGGATGCGCCACCCGGCTTCCTGCTAGCTATAATAATGCATATATTGGCTGTAATTCATCACTTTTATTATCTTATAATACACCCATGGGCTGTATGCTGTAAACCTGTACCGTGGGGGATGTATTAACGTCTCTGTTCCCAAACAACTGGCTATCGGCCAGTAGCTAGTAGCGCTAGTAGTAACGTTACGACCTCAACGGAATTCGACGTACTAACACGAAAGACAAAAGCACAGGACACAACCTCTTATACATCCAAGGTCTGTGGACTATTGCACGTCGATTTTGGTGGTCCTTGATATGAAAATGTTTGAGATTGCTCTCAAAATCTTTGTGCTGGAATTTTCTAACTTCCATTTATGTCCATCGCTCACTTTATGCTCCTCTGGGAAGCAGCCAGGCAACAAAGTTTAATAAATAAATAAGTAAGTAAGTAAATAGTTATAATAGTATGCATATTTATAATATTTGTATCGTTTAACACGGGTCATTTGGGTAGAGACATTAAATATATGACAATAGAGTAGAAATAATTTAGTTTTACTTTCGTACGTCACTTTGTAGGCTGGCATCCGGTAGTCGCTTTCAGTCCAAAATGGCGAAGGCGCAGCTTTGCTGTTGGGCGCTAATGTTGCAATGGAACGTATAATTAGGTTTCACTTCTTATCAATATAAGTTCTTTGGTTTAACCTTACCTTACTTCCATATAAACTAAAGACTAGCTGAAAGGAAGTAGCCTTGTGAGTCTTAGCTTGCTTGTTAGTTTTAATAAACTAATAATATGAACATATTGTACCATGGTAGAGTGCTAGCAGGCTTTTTAAAACTGATACCATTATTGTTCTGAAGCTTTTGGCAGCTTATGTGCTTAATATGTCTGTACATGATGCTAAAATTGGGGATTGGGAATAATTAAGATTTTGACCTGACGATGGCGCTAGAATAGTCAGGGGATCACCAAAGTTAATATAAAAGATGTTCCCAAACTGGTGGACCAACCAATCGACTGCCAGACAGACTGACATTGCCGTCCTTAGAGCCACGCCGCCAGCGAGCCTGGCTAAAAATAATTGGAAAAAGTCCATTGTGGGCCTTTAAAATTCCAAAACATGGCACAAAATTCAGCGTCCATTGTATCCAAGTATCATTTTAGGCCGTTGCCTAAACCATTTGGCTTAGCACTCGGCGGTACCGCCACGTCACAGTTCTGTCTGGCACATACCGGACTAATACTGATTAACTAGTGAACCTGGGAGTCCTGCAGTCATTAAGCTGCGCTGTGCAACCTGTTGACTGCCGCTGTAACCTGCTGACCTCAGGAAGAAAGCAAACGGTCACGACAGGAAACAAACAGTGCGAGGTGGAAACTTGGCCATCTGCCTGAGAGCCCAGATTAGAAGCACTCGCTCAGTGTCGGGGAGGAAAGACAGTACAGTTTACAGCGCCAGTGGCATCACAGAACGCCCTGATGCAAAAGACAAAGAGCTCAAGTTCAGGTTAAGGGGTTTCAAGAAGCTCATCACTACTCACACCTCTTCTTGAGGTCACATCTAATGTGAATCATTGAACGCCAATCTCTGTATTCTTGAACTGAGGTATGAGGATTGGTGATAGTTTGTGGCAATATTCAATGTAGTTCAGAGCCTCTGAAAGAAATCAATAGTGAGACTCTCAATAGTAAGAATAGAATATGTGGAATCTGATCAACATGTCTCATTATATTTAGTGAGGATTTAAACAGTTCAACATTTTGAGAAACTTGCTTTTTCGCTTCCTTGTCGATAGTTAGACGAGAAGATTGATAACTATCTTCTACTGTCAGGAGCTGGTTAGTTTAGCTTAGCATAAGGACTGGCAAGAAGGGGAAAGAGCTAGCCTGGCTCCGTCCAAAGGTAACAAAAATCCTCCCATCAGCACCACCTAAAGCTTACTAATTAACAACACAAGACTCCAAGAAGTGGCTGAAACCGGCCAAGAAATAAACCATCACATAACCCCCTGAAATAAAATTGTTGTTTTTACACTGCGATTTCTGTACAGATTAAACAAACGACATGCAACATGTTAATTGGTGAGCGTTAGAGGTGCAAGTAGGTGGAAATTGTTACCTTCGGACTGAGCCATGCTTTCTGTTACCCTTTGGTTGCAGTTTTATGCTGAAGCTAAGCTTATCAGCAGCATCGCTTACTATACAGACATGAGATTGGCACCTATATTGTCATCTAAAAAAGGCAAATAAGTATATTTCCCAAAGTGTCGAACTGCTCCTACAAAATCAATAAATATTTAAAGATGAATCACATTTAATACTGCGTATTGTAAATCAAGCAAGCTGCACAAATCGTATCACAGGGAGACGACACTGACTGGAAGTTTATCTGTTTTTTCTCTAAAACAGAAGCATCAGGATTTTTGAAGCCTTTCCTTATTGATCATTACATAAAGTCTCCTTATAGAACATTAAAAAAGGGAGCTTTTGTTTCAGAAAAACTGGCTCCAGTTACAATTTTACAGCAAATATTAGTTTACATCAGTGGTATGTGAAACCATTTCTCTTCTATTCCTTTCAATGAACCAATAAATTATTCACTTGTAATTATTCACTTCTAGCGCTAATGGGAATCCACGGAATTGTGATTTGACTGTAGACTGCTATGCTTATGCTTATTAGCATTCATGCAGTATAATAGATATTCATAGCTCACATTTGTTAGAGTCTTAATCACTCTGATGACAGCGACAACAGCTGCCATGACCCCCCACCCCCCCACCACCACCTAAAATCTCTCCTTATCTGACTCACACAGACACACACACACACACACAGCACACAGACTGTATATAGCTACAAGCGTATACCTCAGACTTCCTTTCATTCATGTGTCGTGTCATTCGTTAGACTGTTGACACGATTTACAACTACGTGTTTTCCACATTACATAAGCTGGGACAATAAATAGAGCTGTTGCATTTGCTTTGGCATTCAAGAGCACAATGGGATTTGTATCAGTGCTGGTTCAGGACACTTCACTCACACCCAGCAGTTAAGTGAGTAGAACTGCTGTGCTACTTCCAGCCTGCATGGGTGTATACTGCAGAATGGTCAGTGGTTAATGAGGCAAGGCTGTGTTATATGTTGACAAAGCTGATTCTAGCCATGTGGACTGGATGTTGACATTAATAAGTTAGGCTAGTGTGATTATTAACTACACTCAATAATGTGTTAAAGGAATAGTTCCACATTTTGGGGAAAAACACTTATTTGCTTTCTTGCCGAGAGTAGTTGAGAGTCTCATATCTCATATAATATGAAGCTTCGGACATGTGACGTTAGCTTAGTTTAGCATAAAGGTCTGGAAATGAGGAGAAAAGGCTAATTTCTCACACCAGGTAGGAAGACGTAATTGAATATGAGCCTCAGTCCAGACTCTGGTTTGCCCTCAGTTTATTTTCTTACGCTAGGCTTCCTAACCCCGAGCAGCTGCTGGCTATCAGATGTCATGTCTGTGTCCTTATACACATGACCCATACATTTTGAGGTCATTTTCTGTAGCTGATTCAATTATGTTCTCCCAACCATCTGTTCTGCATAGTTAGACCAAAGCACTCCACAGCGTTCTTGGTTTGAAGGCACCCTTCGATTTCTCAGCCCAGGACTCAAACTAAGAACGTGTCTGTTTTTTGGGATTACGGCTCAATAAAACATAAGTATGTTGGGAAACATGCAGGAAATACTATCAACAGACCCACTGCACCTTTAAGCTACTACGAGGAACTTTGAATTGTGTTCATTTAGACAAAAGCGGTAGTGTTTCTGAGCACCAGAGTCCCTTTAGAAAACCTCTCATTTTACTGCAGCAGAGTCTGACAGTCTGCCCAACGCAGTCCTGGTTCTGGTTCTCCCTTGCCGCCAATCCCTCCAGCGGGCTCAGCAATACGGCCTGGGCCTCCAGCAGCGTGGTGTCGGTGTTGCGAGGCAAAGCTCTGCTCCTGGCCGGAGGATGAGCCGCTGTGCAAAGCTCTCCACCTCCCGCCAGAAGTCCGACTGCAGTTCGAAGGCGCCAGCGAAGCCGGATCTGGGTCTGCCCCTGACGGGCTGGTCACTGCCGAAGGCCTCGCTGGAGTCTGAGCTGAAGGCGTTTCTGGTGAACGTGCTTGCCGCAAATTCGTCAGATTTTGCGTAGAATTGGACCCGATGACAAGCATTAAGAATAACTATATAGAAATAGACAACATTCTTGCTGATGGTGTCGTTTGCTTAAGTAGAAGCATCAGTATTAAATCGAGACGCTTTTATAACCAGTTAGAAGTTCCTTGTAGTAACTTTAAGGTGCAGATGAAGTAGTGAGGAAACAGGTGCTGCTAATCTATACTATCACCAATGGAGCTAGAGGGTTTCTCTAGCGTCTTCCAGGGACTCACTGTTGTCACTATCGCCCCCCTGAGGGGACCGAGGTCCCTCCCACGTCTCAGTGGGCTCTGACAGGACGATGTCTAAATCTGACACTTTCCATTGGCTGGGAGGCTTCCTGATGCCAGTCCTGTCCTCCTCTGCATGGCCACACCCACCACGAAAGAGACAGTAACATAGACCAACCACGACAGCAACAACCACCAAAACGACATCAATCAACAACACCATGACGATGACATCACGATGGTGTCACAAAACAGGAACAGGAACAGTCACAACAGCAAGCACCACCACGACGACATCAACAAGTGACAAAACAATTATCACAAGATCACCGATAACACGAACACACACCACAATTAAGATAACAACAACAACAGATAAGGGAAGAGGAAAAAAAGGAGCCAACAGACAGGAAAAGGAAATAGACAGCAAGTTAGAGGCCGGACAGAGATATAAGATAAGAGACATAAGAACACTCTGAAGTGAAAGACGGCGAACAAACTGATCCATATCTTGTGCAGCGTCTTAGAGGGATCGTTTGGGTGTTTTGAAGTGGGGTTGTATGAGATACTTATCCATAGTCAGTGTATTACCTACAGTAGATGATGGTTGGCACACCACCAGCTTGGACAAGCAGAGAGGAGTTACAACACAGAAGCAAAGCAATATGCTGCTGTGAACGGGGCCGGCAGCAAAACATATTTTGCGATGGGGTAGTTTGTTTGTGCTGTTGTGTGACTTTGGTGAATCTGAACTATCCACATAATAACACAAACAGACTAACTGATGGAGGCAGCAGTAGACCAGCAGCTCCCGTGTTCTGCGAGGTAAAATTACTGTTTTTTCCCCAATGGAGTCTGGTTGCTTTGATAGCGGCTTCAGTTCCCCATCAGAAACATAGAATACATAGCTGTCTGATGGCACGTAAACGGATATTGATTTCTTTAGGAGGGCCTTTCTTTAAGGTGGCTAAAATATGTTTTGCTGCCGGCCCCATTGCTTTGCTTCCGTGTTGTAACTCCCGTCTGCTTCTCCAAACTGCCGACCGTCATCTCCAGCAGGTAATACACTGCCTATGGATAAGTACCTCATACGACCCCATTTCAAAACACCCGAATTATCCCTTTAAGATATCTAACAAACAAAACAAAAACTTGTTGTGCCAACCTGAGAGTGAGCGGATGTGGCTGAGCGGTTTGGGTTTGGGCGGTGGGTCGGGTGGCAGGTTGTACCCCGCCTCCTGTCTTCCCTCCGCTGGAACCTGGATGTAGGGGCAGACAGCCGCTACTCGCCCTGAAACTCCACCTCCTGGGTGGGAAGAGGTCTGAGGCGAGGACAGAACTCCTCCTCCGTTCATACGAGTCAGCTGAAGCAAAGATAGACGCACAGTGTTAGACCTACAGGAACTGTCAAGCTAACTTTAAATCCAACAGTCAAGAGAAATGAAACACAAATGAGGTGTGTTTCCATTAGCTGATTCGTGTACTTCTGCTCTCTTCTTATGCAGCCGGTCTCTCAGATCTCCGATGCGTTGATCCATCACCGTCACCTGGGCGTTCCTCTTGTTCAGCAGCTCCTTGTTCTGGGCCAACTTGCTGCTCTGCTCCAGGTTATGACGGTTACGAGCCTGAAAACGCACAGCATAAGAAGTCTTATACGCTCTTCTCTTCTTTTTTTAATGCTGAAAGAAGGAGTTGGTGTATTTTTACCTGCAGCTCCTGGTAGAGTTTCCTCAGTTCCAGGGCCGCGGGCCCAGACAGGGGTGATCCTTTCTGGCCAGCGGGTGCACCCTGGGACCCGATGTGTGTCCCCTGAGCTGGCGCAACAGAGTGTAGCTGAAGGCGTCCTCTCCTCAAGTCGTCCAGCTGCTGGGTCAACTGGTAAAAACCATTTAGAGAGAGAGCTTAAGAACTCACCCAACTCAAACTCGCTTGATTTTCATAATGAAACTCCACCTCAGTGACAAACAATCCCTCAACATTACCTGGTCGACTCTGACCACGGCGGACTGCAGCTCGGCCTGCTTCTCCTGAAACAAGCTGCTGACATGGTCGATCTCTGCAGCTGGACACAGACACCAGGACAATACAGATTAGACTGAAATAGTTCAAGTACAATGAGATCACTGCCATTGTCACTGCTTACTAATTAAACCCATTTAAGTTTGTCTCTATATTTGCATGCCTGCACGCATCTACAGCAACATGTCATTTATTAGCTTCTGACTACTATTACTTTTGGAAAGTGACAATGACATTTAAGTTCACTTTCAAGGTCACCTTCAATGTATTTTTTTAGCCACATTTTTGCACAGGTTTCCCCTCATACTATTCACGATACTATACTATTAATATGTGGTCGTACTGCAGCGCCTGTAATCCATGTAGTCATAATCTCTGCAGAGTGTTTAGGCTTACAGAGGTTTCCGTTGATCAGTTTGCTGTAGTCGACTTGTCCTCTCATGGCTCGGATCTTTTTCAGCTTTGCCTCCTGAGTGTCCACTCGCTCCTTCAGCCGCTGCAGCTTCTCAGCTTCAGACTAAACAAGAGAGAAGAAGAAGAAGAAGAAGAAAAAAAGACACATTTTCATTTCATTTTTAGTCAGCTTTTAATGTGACAAAAGATAAACAGTCTATATTTTGAAGTCACCTTGCTATATCCAATTTATAAACATTCACTAAACATATGGCAGTTAGTGAACGCTATTTTAATGTAGACATTTTAGAGTGGGGCTTCGAACAAATGAACCTTGGTGGAGCTAACTTCTGGGTCAGCCTGCATAACACGTGTCATGACTGACTACCCTACCGTATATATATATATATAAGATGAAGGGTTTTAAATATGTTCCGGTGCCTTATAGAAGACGTATTAAAGACTGATAGAAGACAGACAGACATCTGGAGCCCACCTGTGTCTGTCCCTGGTTAGATCTGCCTCCCTGGTGAAGGTACCTCAGTCTCTGCTCCTAGAAGAAGAAGAAAAAGGTGAGGACATGTACAATTTTTAGATTTTTCGTTCATTTCCAGACACGTTTTTAGTTGCGCAGACTCAGTGATGGCAAAAAACATGACCCCAGTTTGCTAGAGTACCTGCTATAAACATTTCTTTCATGAAACACATTATTTTTGTGAGTTTGTTTGTTACCATAATAACTACAAATGGATGAGGCCATGTTCCTCCTTTCTACTCTCATGCTCTAAGGCAGTGCTACCCAAACTTTTTTCCGGGGACACACTTTTTAAAAATGACAAACCATAGCGTACCAATTCACAACGGGCCTTATCTATAAATTGTGAGAATTTGTGCGTAAATGAACATTCCTGATCATCTCTATTGCCATTTCCACATCGCCTTACACTATCTTGAAGAGGTAAACCAGCTTTTTTGAAGAGATATACTTTTGATAAATCGCATCTTTGTTTTATGCATGTTATTAAAAACATATACACATGTTAAATACTTAATAAATGAGACCAAATAAATGCATTTAGGTGGAGTTAACAGGATCTTTTTTTTTTACTCTCATCAGTTAACCCTCCTATTGTCTTCCCGTCGGCCGTGCAACTTCTGTCTTGTTTGTCTGTTTATAAAACATACAGTATAAATTATCACCTAATTCTGTGTTACACCTTTTTGGCCAACTTCTTTCCAAATCATTACCACAAGTTTTACACTTTATTTTATTTTATTAAGGTTAATAAACCTAATTTACGTGAAATTATACCTAATTTTTTAGTTAAAAAAACCCCCATAAATTATGAACTATTTCGACTATAGTTATTATCAGAGGAACATAATGTTGATGGATTATCACGGGCTGGTATATGTCAAAGTTTAGTTAGAATATTGTTTTGAAAAACCATTTACATTTTTTTTTTAAAGGCAGCAAATAATGACACATGTGGTCTTCCCGGGTCAAAATTGATGCAATAAATTTGAATAAAACACCCATAAGTCATTCATTTTTTTTTGCAAAGACCATAGTAGGGAACCATCCATGTTATTTTGGGGGAGTTAGATGAAAAACATCCATATTTATGATATAATGAAGTTTGAAAACGGGTCAAATTTGACCCGAGGACAACAGGAAGGTTAAACAAACAGAACATACGTTAACCTTTCATATTAGATTCAATGTTATAAGTAGGCTACAATTATCAGAACAATACGAACATTCAGTCTTCCTCATGTGGCTCAAAGGTGAACTGCAGACATAAATGTTCAATAAAAGACTATGGAAGAAATTCTGCTAATTGATTTGGCGACCCTAATAAAATCCCCTGCGACCCACCTGTGGGTCCCGACCCAGTCTTTGGGAATGACCGCTCTATAAGGCAAACACTGTATTTCCTCAATCAACAACTTACTAGAGCGACATGAACACGAACATTTCCTGTTTAAGTTTGAACCCTTTATCTCTCATGTCTTTTTGTCCTTATTTTTCTCACTGTTTTGAACTGTCAGTTTGCCGTCTGATTCTTGAGTTTATTGTGTATCAACAGATTCGCCTTCATCAAGTTGTCATTTAGAATTTCTTTGTACTGACTGATAAAGATCCCGTCTAAAAAGAAAGATATAAATAGAAATATTGCTGCTGTGCAAGTGGCACATGCTGCTATTACACTGATAATGGCATCATTTCCTCATCATTTGATCAATATTTCATACAAATACCATTTACTGGTTTTCACTGCTTTAAGAAAGATATGCTGCAAGATCAGTACATGTCCCATCTGTGTTTAAACTTCTTTTTTGCAGGTAGAAAAGTTGAGTTAGTAGAGTTAAATAATTAAAACACCTGCACACCTGCAGTCTACTCACACACATATTTTCACTAATTATTTTTTTTTTATTTGGTGAAATTCTCATTACATCCCGACAGCAATCAATAAATCAGATGCTCTGGAAAAAAAAGAAGAAAAAAATGCAGTATCCATGGCTGTCGCAAGACTATAATAGACCCGTCCAATCATTAATTTAGCCAAAAAGACGGCCTACCTGCCTGCGTGCACTCTGCCCGTGCACTCATTGTCTTCCACAAGCTGCTATCTTGACGCCTGTGAGTACTAACAATAGCCATGATATGTTCATTTTTGACTTACACTACATGTATAACACTGAAAAATGTCATACTTCATGACTTTGCTTGCTGCTAAGCACGAGGCATCACCCTGACACCCTTTCACCACATCATGTAAAAATTAAAAAACATAATGATGTATTGATTTTCATTTATTTTGCATGCATATAGCCAACAGAGGAGGACCAGTCAGACACAGAGAGAGAGAGAGAGAGAGAGAGAGAGAGAGAGAGGCCTGCCATGTGTGATGCTGACTGAGGCAGTTTGCACCTCTCTCGGTATCATGCTGGCACGTAGTACAGCTGACCTGTGTGTCTCTCTCAACACACACACACACACACACACACACACACACACACACACAGAGGAAGTGGAATGTTGGCAAGAAGCCTCCCATCATTCACAGGAAACACACACACACACACACACACACACACACACACACACACACACGTTCACACACGTTCACACAGACACACTCTAATAACCCATTACACAACAGTAGCTTGTTTCATTACATAGACAGTGCAGTAAAAGTGCATGCGGTAGGGAGGTCGGTGCCAGCACAGTAGCTGTGTTTTGGTGTTTCCTGGAAGTCGTCAATCAATTTCATTAACGTTACGAGGATAGAAACGGCCTCCACGTGGCAGCTGGGAGACCTTTCCATTCAGTAAGACAGGGAAATACTTGAACACTTACACGCTGGAAGGAAACACTTAATAGCTGTCATTTAGGAGGGAAATTGCTGCTTTTAAAAAATGCTGAATATCAGCATAATGTCGCCACATAAAAAACATCAGGACCACAGTCGGCCTTGAAATGAATACCCGATTTGGTCAAATCAAAGTTGGTGGTTGACTTTAGACGAAGCAGACACTTCATCAACTGAATGGAAAGACTTTAACAAATTAAAAGAATCAGATTTTTTTTCGGGGCCTCTTTTCCTGGAGTACAATTCTGCTTCCCAGCAGCTCCCCGATGACCTCATTTCCTGTCGACTCAAAGGTCACTTCCTAGTGTGGGAATGGCCATGATCTGTGTCTCACACACACACACTTACAAACACAATGTTGTCACACACAAAAAAACTGCAGCTGAATGGTTTTCTATTGGCTCAAAATGGAGCTGTTCTTTCCTGCCAGTTCTTAAACCCTGACCTGGATCACGTCCTGTTTCCAAGGAAGACGTATGACCCAAGATCCTCACACACACACACACACACACACGTACACACACACACACACACACACACACACAAATTCCTCCAAGGCCGCAGCTCCTGGGGCCTCAAAGCCGACCTTTTCAGACAGACTCTAATGTAGATAACCTTACACTATCTGACAGGCAATACATCCAACAGCTCTATGTGTGTGTGTGTGTGTGTGTGTGTGTGTGTGTGTGTGTGTGTGTGCGTGCACGAGTTACCTTGGCGACCAACATCTGTTGCTGAGCCTCTATTTGTTGCTGTTGTCTTGTGGCCATTTCCTGGAGCTCAGAGAGGGTCAGCTCCACACGGGGAACCTACAAACACACAAACGTTACATGTATTAATACAGTATATGTCCATGTGTTTCCCCCTGTGCATCTCTAATCACTGACAAGATGAAAACCCAAACAGTGACAGGAGATAAATGCCAGACTACGGCGCATAGCTGCACTCACACATCACCTCGCACTTTAGGTCACAGAGCACCTTCGGTGTGATACAGAAATGTTATTAGGCTCGCAGCTGGTGGCCTTGGCAGAGTGACAGAATTATAGTATCGGTTCAGGGGGGGAAAAAATCGCCGGAATCCTATCTGCCCTGGTTATTACAAGGCTGTGACACAGACGTCAACATCAGCTGGAAATCACACTGATCATTTTATCCTGTATTTTACTATCAGAGGAGTGTTTAATCAAACCGGACGGGCACATGCCAGAACACTTTGTTACGTAGCTGCGTTTGTGGATGTTCTTCAGAACAAACATTTCTGGTTGTATTTAGAAATGTGTGTGTGTGTGTGTGTGTGTGTGTGTGTGTGTGTGTGTGGTTGGGTTGAGGAGGGGGAGAAATGCCTTGAGCAGACAGCAGCGGAAGGTTTCTGCCCAGTCACATCCTGCTATTGTTTATGTTCACTTATGGACACACACACACACGCACAAAAACACACACACAGAAACACACATTCTGCACCTGGTCTGTTAACATTCATTTCCAGTATGCAGTGAAAAAAAGGACTCTCCTCTGTGTTAATAGTCAATACATCAGTTAGATTCTGAATGGTATTTGATTGATAATTATCTAAGCACTGGCTGTTTCCACATGTTGTCCAATGGAAAACATGTTTGGGCTACTTTCTAGACCTGTGACTTAAAGCAGCAGTGGGTAGAATTGGAGCAAATATGATTAAAAAATATATATATTTTTATAAAATCACTATATCCTGACAGTAGTGCATTAGACAGGTAATCTGAAAAATATCATGTGCCTCTGGTGTCCTCCGGTACTCCTAATGGCATCTGCAAGATTTCACAGACCGGAGAAAAACAACCAATCAGAGCGGAGCTGGAGCCTTGCCGTCTCTGAGCAGCTGTCAATCACTCGCGAACTCCAAACAAACGGTCAAACTATGAAACTACGATCATGAATTAATATTCTGTTACTGTAATGTCTATTTCTCACCTCAAATGTTTTCAGAAACATCTTGTAGTGTACTGTTTAGCTGTAAAATGAGAAAGTTTTTGACCCGGCAGCCATGTTGAGATCAGTTGAGGAAATACCAAGCACCGCCCACCAGCCGGGTCACAAACTTTCTCATTTTACAGCTAAACAGTACACTACCAGATGTTTCTGAAAACATTTTACATGAGAAAATAGGCATTACAGTAACAGAATATTGATTCATATTTGATCAGCGCTGAATAGTTTGACCGTTAGATTGGAGTTCACAAGTGATTGACAGCTACCTTTTTTATATGAACAGCCAATAGGAACGCTCTATCTCTCTGAAATGATCTGTGATTGGCCAAAGTCTACCTTCACAGATTTTTTAAACCCTGAAAACAGAGCCATGAGGAGGTGCAGAAGTCTAACCATCTCTCAGAGCACTTGAATTACAATATGCTGAAAAGTTATTATGGCATTTTTGCCCAATGATGCCAAAAACATTCTGCCTACTGCAGGTTTAATAGTTACAACACCATAAAACATGACAGCTTCAACACCATGCAGCTCTGCACTTCATCAAATAAAGCTGTATTGTAGAGTAGAATACAATACAACAGGGGAATATAACAAGATCTTTAACCATCAGCAAAAACGTGCAAATGACTCAGTATGATGAAACATGATCAGTATAGCTTGTTGCATAATGTATTAATTTAATACATTCCAGGCCTACTTAAACGTGCCTGGGACCAACACTGGGAAAATGTAGGTTCTACTTACAAATGGCCTCAAACAGGCGCACAGTTTCATTTGGGTCTAAATGCAGAGTAATATTGATTAATAAATGGCACCTAGCGTATAAGTTTCTTCCATTACTGAGTCATTATGAGACTAATGATTATGGTTGTTATCCATATTTCATATGAAAGTCACAGAGTACAAACTGTTATGAAGATGATGTCAGTCTGCAAATATTCTCCTGTTTTAACAGTTATAGCTTTCAAAATACTGAAGTCCAATAAAAGATCACCGCAATGTTCAGGATCAAAACATACAATACAGTTGAGTCAGCACACAAACAACTAAAGTAAAAGTCTCGATAAAGGTCTGTTGTTTTCCATTGCATTTCATTATACAGATGTTTCTCTTTATTTTATTCAGTCAGTCAGTGCCAATGGACTACCTCCAGGTCTGAGAAGTGAGGCCAATGCTGAAGTGCCTTAACCTTGCATTCTTTCTAATAGCCAGCAGCGGGCGACTCCTCTGGTTGCAAAAAGAAGTCTGATTGTATAGAAGTCTATGAGAAAATGACCCTACTTCTCACTTGATTTATTACCTCAGTATTACCTCAGTCTCAATCGCTAGTTTCAAGTCTTCTTCAATACAGCACGATGTTCATTTAGTAAATTATGGTCCCATTTAGAGTCAAATAGACCATAAATCAGCCACAGCATTGTCCGGTCTGGGAGTTGTCTGTGTTTTAACCTTTTACAGTGTGTTTTCAGTTCATGAATGTTAATTATAACGTTTCGGTCGCCTAAAATTGACTTATTCTGTATTTGCTTGTACTCAGCACCACCCTGTTGTGGCACTTCTGGTTGCAAAAAAAAAACATTGCGACAGCCAAAAACCAAGATGGCGACGGCCAAAATGCTGAACTCGAGGCTTCAAAACGGCAGTCCACAAACCAATGGGTGACGTCACAGTGACTACGTCCACTTCTTATATACAGCCTATAGTCGGTGCTTATCTTCTTTAGATTTAATGTGGTGTAAAAAAGTAACTAGAAACAGGAAGGGGCCTAATATGAAACCCAGAGGAACCAAAGAAGCAAGCTTGAAGCAAAAAAATGAACACGACCAATGTTGTAGAGCCTCTTTTACTGTGTACCACCTCAGAATTGTGGTCATCAAATGGTCTGTTGGCTTCACTAAGAGATACGAGTGCTGAAGGGTCAGTTCACTCAGATTAGCAGAAAACAAACTTTTTTTTTACATACATTTTGAGATCTCTACCACAGTTGTCTGCCACCCCACTGAGAAAATACTTTTGAAAAACACAAAACAAACGTATTCATCTAAAAATAATGTCCCAGTTCCACTTAATACTAAATTGTATTTGTACTAAAAGATAAAACAGTTTTTTTTGTTGTTGTTTTATTTGGGTGAACTGACCCTTAAAACAGAAATGTCATCAAAATCTTGATACACTTGTTTAGTTACTTCATCTGTGTTTACTGAGCATTGCTCTGAAACATCAGTTGAAGATGGAAGCTGGAGATATTTATAGAGGCCTGTAGTTACTGAGATTTAAGGGGTCTGGACCTCAAGGTTTAAGGGCTTGAACGACATCATTCAAAACTCAATTTCTGCCAGAGATGAGAGAGAAATGGTCTCAAAAGGGATCGGAGGCTTCAGCCAATTCTGTTAAATATTCAAAAAGTATTCACATATCTCAGTGGAGTCTTTAACGCCACGACTCAGGGAGGAGCTGATGAAGAACCCCATTACCCTGAACTGAGCCCCGAGGGTTATGGACATTTTTAGATATGAAATCAGTGAAACAGATTAATCCCACCGGCCATTTAACGACTCTTAACTCTGGCAGCATTAGCGCTATATGTTAAATACCAGTATCAGTGATTAATGACACCGATAGCCACACTGTGCGATCACTGCCTGCAGGCTGACTCTTAAAAACATAATGCAGACACACTGTATTCCTAACATAATGCAGATTACATCATGTCTTGGACGATGACATTATGCTGGTTTCCCAGTCAGTGGTGCCACATGTCATTAGTTTACTGCTGACCTGAGGGGATTCTGCACATTCACACTTTCATGTGCATTATGAAGCGTCTGCAGATACAAACTGATCTCCTGCTAATGCACTCTGGTTTCACCTTAAAGGAGACCAGACAGTGATTAGAACATCACGATTATCATGTCGTCTTTGTGAGCAGTGATGCAAGGGGTTAATAGGTGGATAGAGCTACGTGAACTTTTCCTTCAATATCTATCATCATACATCTTTTTAATAATTTGTAAATGTACCTATATGGAAGCAAAAAAAGGCCAGAAAAATTAAGATTTTGTTCGGATTTTTGTTGCGTTTTGATTCAGTTTCGTAGTCATAGTAAGCCAAACCATGATGTTTTTTTTGTTTTTTTACAACGTTAACCACGTGTTTAAATCTGTTTAAAACTGCAGTTTAGTTGTATGGGAACGTTATTTTGTAGGAGACAGGGTTGAGTGTCGTCTTTGTCAGCAGTTATGCAGTGGTTAATAGATAGAGTTACGTGAACTTTTCCTTGAACATCTAACATCATACAATTTTATAAGACGCTAAATATGTAATTGTGACAATTTTAACTGAGTAGCATTGAAATATTTTACTTTGAAAACCATTCAGCTGAATCTATGTGGTCTGAATTACACCTGTCTTAATGGGAATTTGAAGTTTCGCAATTTCAAAACCTTTCAAATTCAAATAGAAAATTGAAGTTTCCGGCTCATCTGAACTCTCTCTAGGATTACGTGACACAACCTGATAGGACAGTCGTCTGACCGCTCCTCAGAAGCCCAGATGTTTTAATTTTACAATTTACATCCTGAATTTTGCTGACCTTTTTTTTGTTTTTTACCTGACTCCAAAAAAAATTTACATGAATATATTTGTATAATATTCGACTCAGTTTCCTGTCTGAATTTGCAAAGCCTAAAAAAACACACTTAAAATCAAGTTTTTGAAGTTGCACAACTTGAAATTATCTTCTGAAAATCTCAGAGAGGGGGAATTCAAACCACATCAATTTAGAAAGATGGTTTTCAAAATTATGTATTATTAAAAGTATAATTCAATATGCTTTATTGGCATGAATGGTAAACAACCGTTGTTGCCCAAGCGCAACAATCAACAATAATGTATAAAAGAGGATATAAATTTGATACACTTGACACAACATAATCATATTACATCACATCTTTAACGTTTGCTTATAATAAAACATAACCTGAATAGTTCTAATTAACCTTTTTCTCTAATATGGTGTTACATACTGTGCGGCTTAATGTATGAACTGTGTATATTTTCACATTTAGGTATTCAATTGCTTGTAAAATCAAAATCCTTATGGCCTTTTGCTTCCATATACTTACATATGTATTAAAGATGTGTGATTACATCTGTATGATGTTTTTGTACTACATATGTATGTAATGTATGATTACAGATGTATTAAAAAGGTGAGTAAGCAGATATTCCTGGAGCTTTCAAAAACCACATTTTACTTGCAAAAGCTTGATCATCAAACTAAAACCCCTAAAAAGCTAACATTTTAAAACATGTTGGATACAATATGCAACGCTATTTGCATTGTAAACGCCCTCGACAACACCCAAGAGTTGATTGATTGAAAAGCTTTAATCCTCATCATCGGTCGGACTAAAGATCACCTGTCAGTCAAAACAGTGTGGTCAGTAATGTGACATTTGTGTCCTGTCGATGAAGTTTTATATCCTCTCTAAGCACTGCTACGTCCTCCTAATCTTCTAATCTAATGATGACATGCATCCTCATAGCTATACACAGAAAAGTTAACAATTTTGTCTGACACTGAACAAACGGTGTCATGCATTCTGCTGCTGTCAACACAACACCCTGCAGTCTGCGCTGCTTGCGATCAGCCCCCCCGGCTGACGTTAACATGCAGTTTTCTATCAGCGTCCCGTTGTGCTGTATTTACCTGCAGGCTGTCCCATGTGATCCTGCAGGAGCGGACTTTAATTTTGCTGCATTGTCCTTCAACAGTGAATTCCTGCACCAGATCCACCTCATTCCACTCCATCCTCACAGCCTCTCAGAGGAGAACCCCGACGGACCTTTTTTTGGTTTCGGATGGACAAAATGTTGCCAGAGGCTTGACAGAGAGAAGCTCAGAAGGGGGGGAAACCAGAGCGATCCTTATCACAACTTTCCCTCTCGTCCGCCCGCTGATGTGCTGTGATTTACGACACACACTCTCCCCCTCACCCTCTCTCTCTCTCGCTCATCCCACGCTCCCTCTATCCACCCCCCCTGCAACTCTTCCTCTCTCTCTCTCATACAAACTCTCTCCAGCACCAGCATTGGTGTGTTCTCGTATGACGTTTAAAGCCCCATAATGTGACACTGCATTCAATTACTACAGCAAACAAACATGTAAACCTATAAACCAGAACACAAAGAGAGAGGGGAAAGTCACCCTATCCCTTTTTTTATACCTTCCTCTTTCTCTACATCCTATACCTCCTTCTCTTCTTACACCTCTCATCCACACCTTCTCCTTTCCATATCTGCATTCCTTCATCTCTCTTTCTCTCAATCCTTGTCATCCATCCGCAGCTGGCTTTTTTTTTTGCTGCAGCGACATCCCCTTCTCTCTCTCTCGTTCTCTCTGTCTCTCCCCTCACACCTCCCACTTTCTCTCAGAAGGGAAATCACTGCACCACAAGCCTGATGGGGCACTAGCTGCTCTCAATCAACCTCTGCCTCCTGCTCCAGATGTGTGTGTTATGAGAAAGATGATGATGATGATGATGATGCTGGCAGATTAACGGCCGTGGCCACGCGCACGGCGATCTCACGGCACACATTCCCACCGGACGTGTCCAGCGACACACACACACACACACACACACACGAGCACACGACACGTATGTGCACACGCATTAGAATAACAGCTGACTCCTGCTGCGTCATATTGTGCTCCTCTTTTGCTCTGTCTCGCTCTCTGCAACACACACACACAGACACATGTGACTTAATTGCTGCGTCACACATTTTCTCTTTCACTCTTTGAAACAGACACACATCTGTCTCACTCAGATTAACACTCACACTCACACACACTCTCACACACACACACACACACATCCAGTAATGGAAGCAGACTGGAATTTTTGCCAGTGCTGCTGTTCTGGGTGCAGGCATCTGTGGGTGTGTTAGCGGGCTTTGTGTGTGTGTGTTGGTAGCAAACATAACACATTTGGACAATTAAAAGTGATTCATTATGTTTTTAAGAATTAAAAAATATGGATTGTTAGTAGCGGTAGTATTGAGTTTGGATGACATTTTCATTAATATTCAGCAGTTTTTTGTGTGAAACTGATATGTTTGAACTATTCAAGGTTTCAAAGTTCTCCTTCAGAATTGGACTCACTTTTTTCAGGCACTTATAAAAGCATTCACACCAGCATTAAAATTCATTAAAACTATTGAAACGCCCGGCTTTGAAATTTTCTTGGCAGCTCTTTAAAAGGGGAAAAAAAAACAGTCATTCATTTTGATGAGGTATGACTTTGCACATTGCATATTCACAATTAGAATGAATGGATGTGCTACAATTGTGTTTTAAGGAAGCCTATTTATTATTCACTTCCGCCAAACGTACTTGTAGCTTTTTGGCTCAGGATGTAAGCAGATCATTAATGTAACGGCTCAAAATCTGGATTTGAATCGTTTTTCTCCAACTAAAACTAAACATTTCCTCTTATTGGCTGAACTGCAGGATTAGGATTAAACTTCATCTGACTGGAGGAACTGAATACAGACATGTGAAACACTACTTGAAATTGGTAGAGGTCAGTGTTGCCAGAAGCTAGGGCTGTCTCAATGACCATCTTTTGGGACAAGGACGCCATCGCTGTGGCTAATCTGCCACAACTTTAAAGGACCAGTGTGTAACAATTAGGGGGATCTATTGGCAGAAATTGAATATAATATTAATAGGTATGTTTTCTTTAGTGTATAATCACCTGAAAATAGGAATAGTATTGTTTTCGTTAGTTTAGAATGAGCCGTTTATATCTACACAGGAAGCGGGTCCTCTCAACGGAGCCGGCCGCCACATTGCACCACCATGTTTCTACAGTAGCCCAGAATGGACAAACCAAACACTGTTTTGGATCGGAGTCGATAACGTTACTCACTCCCATAGCTGCCGCTCTCTCTCTCTCGCTTCACTACTCACTTCCCACATACACTCTATGCACTGGCTCTGCCCCAAATGGCCTACGCTACTCTTACAACAACGGGCTCTAAAGAGGGCCATTCACATTTTTGCGTCGGCCACCGTAGTTCTCCTATGCGCTTGGCACACGGGAGAAGCTTCTGTTGGTTGCAATCTGCAACCTCACTGCTAGATAATGCCAGATCCTACACACTGTTCCTTTAAGAAAAAGAAGAAGAAGAGGAGGAAGAGGCAGAAACAAGGCACTGAGTTGGGTAGGCTCGACCTATTGCGATGAAAGCCTTATAAGAGCGTCCATCGGTTCATATACTAAGTGATGATTTTTTGGTGTTTAATAACGTCATCCAAGACTTAAGAGACATTTACTTGGATAACTTATTTTTTCAATGTAATAGTTGGGGTTTTTGAGTTTGGCTGAACTACAAGGCCTTCTAACAAAACAGAAGGCCGGAGGCGCACATCTTCTGAACACTTTCATGCACCCATATTCAGCCACAGAACAAATCATAGAGGCTCTGTTGAGCCAAATTCCTTCCTAGAACCACAGGGTATACCCAATAATAGCCATAAGTATGTTGTGTCTAGATGCAGGCATGTGTGTTGTTGTTTTTTTTTAACAAAATATCATCATATCCCACTTTCAGACTTCAAAAAACTCCTCTTCAATCCGAAGCAATGAATTCAATTTATGACAACTGGGGCAGGCTCAAGGCTCTGATTGGTCCGGCAACACTAGAGCTGATTACAGGCTTTCCTGTTGCAAATTCTCAGCGTGGCATGAACAGACCATGGGACACAGAAAAGTCTCTTCACACTGTTTTCTCTGTATCTTAGTGGGACTGGTGACATGCAGTCAGCATGTAGAAAACTTACGGTGAGGGTTTACTTTTGAGATGAACACAAGTGTGCAGAACAACATGTGAACTTTAGTTTAAGAAGTCCTATTTAGTGCTTTTATTATTGAACGCAATTGTCTGCCAGTGTATTGGTGCCAATAGTCACTTCAAGACATTTTGCTGTCATTGTACAACAGAACTGTAAAAAGTCATAGTCATGTTAGAACAATTACATCGCAACGGTCGCCACAACAATCTCATGTTGCAGCTGTCCACTGGTCATTGCGGCAGTTTCCCATACGCTGTGATCACGGTTATAATCTGAAGCACATGGGGATATTTGACCTTCTCAGTGTGTGAGTATAACGTTTGCCAACGGTGTGTATGCACACATATACTGGGCACACACTCACAATAACACAGACATGTTGTTCTGATCATACGTCCCTCCAGTAATGAAACCCATCCCCTTCCCATCTGCTGTACGCCTCCAGTAAAAATATTCCTCCTAATCTACAATAACAACCTTCAGACATTCCTGAACCAAACCTCTGTTATCAGAACCGCTCCTGTGACTCCAACGTTCACACAGCAGGGTGGCCCGCTGGTTACAGAGATCATGGTGTAACTGAGAGGTCACATCTTTGAACCCCACCCACTGACAGCTTGTCCATCAACAAGTGTCATGTGTCCTGACAGTTTCCTCCTTTGGGCGAAGCAGCATTTAGGAACAAAAACAGGACGACCTGCTGGATTTAGGAAATATTCGTTCAACTCAAGTTCTGGTGCAACACAATACCACCCAGTTTTCATCTTCCCTACAACTATAGCGTGATTATTAAAGTGCGGGTCAATTGTTTGGGAGTTTTTTTATCATTCTGTAGCATCCGTAAATACAAACTTTGTTCGAATGTATGTATATACAGAATGTTTTAGCGTCAAATGATATTTTCCCAAGCCCTTCTAAAAGCTTTTTCCCACGTGAACTGACGTAGGTTTCTGCATGATGAAGCTGCTACATATACAGTATATATACTGTACATCCTTATGGTCAATGCATTACAATCAGTAACTTAGATTTGGTCGCCATGCATGTTCGGAGAAGCAGACAGGAGTACTGGCATGGAAGCATGTCACGTTCGAAAGTCAACGTTAGACTTTGAAGAGAGCGATATAACAGCTTCAATTCCGAAAGTGCTGTCTGATGACGAGGTAAAGTAGTGAAAATATTCTAGTGTTCCGACAGGGAACTGAAGCCGTTATATCGCTGTCTTCAAAGCCACCAGACTACATTCACAAAAACAGTAATTTTACCTCCCACAACACAGGAGTATACATACAACCCCACTTCAGAAGGTCCAAACTAACTCTTTCAGTTTTTTACAAACTTAGCACAGCTAACTTTGACTCAGCTAGTGCTGGCGTTCACATTATTCATAACCTTATTGATTAGCTTACTTTGTTAACCTACAGTACGTCACTGCTTTTTGCTAACGGCTGAGAGGGCGTTTCCATTTGAAAAACCCGGAAAAGAACACAGATGGACCCGCCCTTTAATAAATCTGTAAATGGAGAACATGTCTTCCAAAATGTCCAAAATATTTCCGACATTTCTAAAAAATTCCCCAAAACTTGTTGTCATAATTCAACAATAAATGCCTTAAAATGCGAAATACGAGTTTAATCCAAACAAAAATATGTTCTAAATTCTATGTTCTGGATGTATGAGTATAATATAAGTGGAATTTAAAGTTGTCAAACTTTTTACTCACAGCATCAGCGAAGTGAACTTTTGTCACCTTTAGTGATTCAAGTCTGCCGACGTCCCTGAACCCAGACTATCACATAAACCTGCAGAAGGCATTTCTAGTGATGACATACAGTGAAAATATTCATCTTAATCTACATCAACACAACCCCTGACACGTGTGTTTTCACACACATACACACACACACACCTGACTTCTTAATATATCCTTCAGCAGTGCCCTCACACACAGCTGGATGGGGTAGAGTTACAGACTCACTTACTGTGTGTGTGTGTGTGTGTGTGTGTGTGTGTGTGTGTGTGTGCGCGTGCGTGTGTTAACTCAAAATGTGTGACAGTCTCCGTGGTCGTTTTGAGGTTAGGGGCGAGGTTTATACAACGCTGTCTTGGGGAGGGGAAGAAGGGAGTGTTGGGATAGGACTGCTGTTTGACTGACCCGGCCCACACACACCAGAGAAAAACACAGCTCCTCTTCACTGTCTGCAGAACACCATGCAGTGTTGGGCAGCAGAATTCTTTTACAATAATCACAGTAAAGATATCTATTTTTACAAAAACTACAAGCCACCACCTCACCTTGTTTTGTTTGATTGTTTTCACGGTAGATAGGACATCATAAAACTAGGCTATAGGAGTCGACAGTCATGCTAACAGCTCTGTGAGAGTTTGCTTAGGACGTTAGCGAAATGTTAATGTCAACATGCTTACAATGACAAGACAGTACTAACACGCTGATGTTTAGCAGGTGTAATATTGACCATGGTTATAATCCAACATGTTTTCATCTCAACTCGTCACATACCGCCGCTTCGTCAGGGCCCTTGGCGTCACGCCCCTTGGGCTTAAAACTACTACATTTTGTCCAGTGAAAATGACACTGAACATTGTGAACACGGGAAAGGAACAAACAGCTGATTGTAACTTGAAAGTGAAACTACGGGACAGGAACAGCGGCTTCCTGGATGAAAGCCCTGTGTTTGTTGGACCCCTCCACCACCACCCCCTCCCGCCCTTCCGGTGTCTGTCTTTTCACTCTTTAAACTATATGTTACCACACTCCCAACGCACTTTGTCAGGGAGTTAAATGTTTACTGTTGACACGGATGGGTTTACATTGTAGTTAATGGAAAGCCCGGTGCGTCTCATATCGGCGCTCAAGGGTGCCTTGTGCGCCGCTGAGGAATGGCAACAACTGGCAGTAATATCGCTAACCGAAAAAACTCAAAGTTAGCTCTAAAGGTAGTGAGAAATTAGCCATGAGTGGGTCCCAGACAAAGACTGTAAATGGTACCAGACCATACTGTAAATGGGCAGCACAGCTTAAGAGCATAGGAAGGCCCCTGCACACAGGTAATGTTAGCATGTATGAAATTTAAAATTCTTGCAGTTTGCCTGCACAAATTAAAAGAATAAAGACACACAGAAGCCACCCTCATCGTGGATATTCTTAGCATACATGAACATTTTACATTACATTCGAATTACTTTTACAATTTCAGCTATCAGTCATTCTCTACCCCCCATGTGCGCACTCATCTCAGGATGACGTGATGACGTTTTTACCAATAGGTGGTTGTAGATAAAAACTTGATCACCAACCAAAAGAATTAGGATTCATCCTCTATATAGGGACCATGAATACCTGTGTAAAATGTCATGGCAATCTATAATATATATTTGTGAAGATATTTCAACCTGAATCAAAATAGTGGATTTACTGTACCGACCAATCGACCAGCATTGGGCCTGGTTGCTAGCGTGGCTAAAAAAAAAAGTATCCCTACTACTTTTCTGAGTAAAAGAATGACAACAAGACAGTCTGGTTTCCTGTTTTAAGACAGGAGAGAGGACTGTGTTGTCATTTTTCTGCAATGAGTAATGATATTAGTGTTGAGATGAGTAATGAATAACAAATCTAAAATTGTTGTACACCCAAAACACACACACAACACACACAACTGTCAGCACTGTCATGTTTTCATCATTCTGTGGGAGGAAACATCATCTGGTGTGTGTGTGTGTGTGTGTGTGTGTGTGTGTGTGTGTGTGTGTGTGTGTGTGTGTGTGTGTGTGTGTGTGTGTGTGTGTGTGTGTGTGTGTGTGTGTGAGTAAGTGAGAGCTTTTGGATATGATTATATAGAGCCAAGAGTCACACCCTGACTTGGAGTCATGCATCCACATCCCTGAGAAACACACACACACACACGCACACACTCACACACAGACAAAATAACACCGTCAAGCCCAAACACAAATGGCCAGAAGACGCCACACCTTGCCTGCTACATACTGTAGCGTCCAGTTGAAACCACACTGACCTAAACACACACTGTGCTCTGATTGTGTGACACTAACACACACACACACACACACACACACACATAGAAACACACTGCCAGCAGTCCCGCCCTGACACATAGACGAACCGCTTGTCTGCCAACGTGTGTGCGTTGTGCGCGTGAGCGTAGTTTTTGGATTGTGAACAAAGTCAGAGAACAACTTTCAAAAACTTAAAAAGGGAACAGAAAGTTAAAGCACACAAAAACACATTTCAAAGTCACGCCGACATTCACCCAGTGTTTCCAGAGTTTCAAGTGTTCTATTATGTATGACAAGCTGATGTGAGAAGAAGGCAAAGAAGAGTGGAAGGTGGGTAGAAAGCGAACACACACACACACACACACACACACACACACACACACACACACACACACACACACACACACACACACACACACACACACACACACACACACTTGGTTGAGCTTCACAGTCACACACACACACACACACACAGAAAAGAAACACATTTCCAGAACTCACCCCCACGCTGCCGTCGTGTCTCAAACTCTTTTGTTTTTGCTTTAAACCAAATGTTTAAAAAGGTAGAGGACGAAGAAACACGCGGTACCTCAAGACGACTTGTGAAGGAGTGTGCGAGGTGAGAGGAAGAGGAGAAGGAGGAGGAGGAGGAGCTGTTTGGCTAGCTAACAATCCTCTTAGCCTGGTTATGTCATGGGACCGAGCTAATCCTACCTTCACTGACTGGCCCCGACGCATGCACACACACACACATACACACACCGGCTGACTAACCAGCAGACTGACCAACACAGAGACGCGCACGCAAACATGGTCGGTGACTGGCTAACCGAGGCCTTAGCCAACATGTACAAAGCCGTCTAGTCTGGGGGTGAAACACAATAGCTGGCATGGTTGAAAATAGCTGTTAGTGATAAACAAAAAGCTGCTGGCGTGAGGTCAGCTGCTCTTTTTGCTACATGATTCATTGTTTTGTAGGAAAGACAACAGGATAACGCAAGCCGGCAAAACAAAACATGGTTATCTAACGGCAATTATTAGTCAGACTGGTGACAAAAGGGTAATTTCTATTTTATCTCCTTCTCTGTCATTGAATACAGTAATTATACGGTATGTATATATGTACTACGTGTGTGTGTGTGTGTTCACATGGTTCTTACTGGTAGAGAACTATAATCATCACTGTCACTAATCCGTGGGCTAATCCACTAGACTACACACACAGACACAGTGCACTTACATTGTACTGTAAATGTTTAATGTTTCATTTATATTCCCTACATTAAATGAGCTGAGTTTAATTATGTATAAGATTCAAACACCATTGTCTGGCTGCACACTGGACAGAATTTGTATTATATTGGCTACCAGTCTCCGTCTGTTCTACGGTCTGTTATTTCTTTATAGCAGACCGTTGTTATGTATAACAGACCGTAGCTATGGACGCAGTTCTGATGTCGGACTCTGGCGGCCCGTTTTTGTGTCAAATTATTGGTTTCTTAAGTAAGTAGCCGCGTAATAAGCAGTATAATGTACAGCTAAGCGGGTCATTGTTGTGAAATAAACCCCGACAGGGTGATGCGGGTGAACACCGACGTTTCCAGTCTTTACACTAAGCTACTAGCGTTGTCAAAAAATATCGAAGTATCTATACATATTGATAGTGAATATTTTAAACCGTTATGCCCTCAATCTTGGGTCACTTTTTCACTGAGGTATCGAAAATGGTATCGAATATCGATATTTTTCAAGGCATTGTATCCAATTTAGAAATTACAGTATCGTGACAATACTATAAGCTACGCAAATCGGCATCTTGCTGTAGCTTCATTTAATTTATTTCCAAAAATGTCCAAGATTTTGTATGTGCAGCTTTAAAAGGGGGCTTGTGTAGGCAATAGGTTTAACATATCTCAAGGGTAAAACAAAGGGTTTGATTAAAATTGTTTTTTGAAGGCTAAAAGATAGGCCTACTGGTATTCTGGACATTAAGGTTTTAGGGATACAATAGTATTTGGTAAATCTGATCTTTCTCATGCTGTAAAGGCACGGTATATAAATACAGTATATGTGTGCATGTTTATTACATTTTATATCGCACTAGGATACATTCAGGAACAGTCCTTTACCGTAGACTATAGACGATATTGTAGTTGTTGGAGACGAAGTGAAGCTTTTCCGCAATATCATTATGTGTGGAGACACAATGCACAGATTGAGCTAATTAGGGATGCATAACAGAGCCTGTCCTGCACCCTCAGCCCAGCCCAGCTCTAGTGTGTGTGTGTGTGTGTGTGTGTGTGTGTGTGTGTGTGTGTGTGTATATCCACCTACCCTGTCATTATCGCTCTCTGTTGCTTCCGTGGTCCAGCTCTGCTCCAAAGGCTGCGGGGGGGGGGGGACTTCCTGCATAAAATGAACAATGAAAAGACATCTAAGCATAACATTTTGAAATAGAAAAAAAATTGAACATGTGAATAACACAGAGAGAGAGAGAGAGCAAGAGAGAGAGAGAGAGAGAGAGAGAGAGAGAGAGAGAGAGAGAGAGAGAGAGAGAGAGAGAGAGAGAGAGACTTGGCCTTTATTAACCATTCAATGGTGTGTAAATGGACAGGCAACATCGGCCTCAGGGTGAGAAAAGTCACTTTCCATTACATTGCGTATCAATCATAAATACACTATTTGCATCAAAATGTTTATGAATTGCAAATATATTGATACCTTTTACAATTTTTCATATTGTACGCATATATTTAGATAATTTCCACATCAGTCATGTTGTTGTCTCAGTATTCTAAAGTATATTCTGTTGTTAAAAACACGTGTTATTGTGTTTATGTGTCCTTGCTCGCACTGTCCTTGTTATGTATATATTCAGCCTTTCTGATTCCTACTAAGGATGCAGAGGACGTTGTTGGAAACTTGTCCGTTATAACAGCACTGACACACAGATGAGAAGGTGTTGCAATAAGACTGATGTGCAGGCTATATATCGTATATGTGGCTGTATGTTTCTAACAGAGGATCAAAAACATGTTAAAGAAACTTTAAAAGTAATGCCATTAGATAAAGATAAAACACATTCAATTATTAGTGAAACAAGTGGAATCTCTCCCATCTCTCTATACCTATAGCTGCATCTTTCTCTCTTGTGTACAAGCTATAAATATCACCATTCGCTTTAATTCTACTAAGACCAGACAGGCTCAATCGGGACTAATCCCAGCCAGCTCCAAGTTTCACCTCCAGTCAATAGAGCAGTCAATGCAGTACTTAACATTCAACTGAGCTGATGAATCAGTATCTTACAATCAATAGAGAACTTCAAAACACTATTTACATCCAATTGAGCAGTAGATTTTGGAACAGAGAAGCTATCGCACTATAGGACAGTTAAAATAGCATGTTAATAATCAAGAGTAATTTATGGAAACGTGTAGAAATGCAGCATCATTAGTTTCGTCGTTCCGGGATTCACTTATGACTAATTAATTACCTCTGTTCCATCCCAATACGAGCATTTCACTCTCCATTACGGGGCTGATTATTTGGTAGGAGAGCTTCTAAGAGGAAGGCCGTGTCCTTGTGTGGGAGGTGTAAACTCACAACGGGCACCTTCGATAAGCCACAGAGGGCAGATGATGTTAAATTAGCCTGGGAGACGGCAGTACGTTAGGGTAATGTGTTGCTCCGGTCCTTGGAGAGCAATTGGCTATAGTTTAAGAAGTTGTTCTATGATAATAGGTGAAGAGGCAAACACAAGTTGGCAGCATAAACCACATCTGTATTACAGTCTGGTGCTGGAACCACAGGAAAATCTGTATCTTCTCTCCGCAGCAGGCCGCCAAATGAACCGCTGCTCTTTTTATCTTGCTCTAGATCTCACCCTGCTGCTCCTATTAAACCTATTACAGATCAGCTGGCACATAAACTGTGACTGGATGGAAGATGACAGGGATAGAGTGAGATAGGAGTGGAAACAGGTGTAGCATAAACAGATTAAATAAAGGCTTAGATGCATATACTAAAGCTCAGATGTTATAGTAAACGATCAAAACACACACACACACACAGACGCGGGAAAACCTTAATGGCCTCTATGACTCAGCCAGATTGAAAAAAATCTGGCTAAAATAGTGTTATGATTAATGTATTATTCAGAATACACAGCTCACAAGCATATGATCATAATGGGATTTTAATGAATGGTAATTATGTTTTTAATGAATGGCGCAAAACTGGGAATGCACCAGCAGGTGGTGGTGAGATTGTCCAGTCCCTGCAGACACAAAAAACACACAGTGACGCTATTACAGCAGCAGCAGCCCTGCTGTTGTATGCTTTGGGCACTAACATGAACTAATATTACACAATCATTCATTCATTCATTCATTCATTTTTGCTGAACAAGTTTAACACAAAAAATAAAACCATTCACCATGGCTGATTTGGTGCAGCATCAATGCTTAATTCTGAACTGGTATTGTATTGATATTTTAAATGTCTTTAACTGTATTCTCTAAACTAAAGCACTGAGTAACTCAAAATACTGTTTTGGCAGTATAGAGAGACGAAGTCCCGCCCCTTCCGGTGGACTAACATGGGACCTTATTTTGGAAAACGTGTACGGTAGTCAACAACGAGAGACATATTTTTTGGATCCTGCTTGAATATGATGTTTGTCAATTTTGCAAGTCAAGAAAGTTGCAGTTTGTCGTAGGTTTTTCGTAGCATCTTTTAGTTTTATGTGAAACCGCTCAGTGAACTACGTCTCTCGTCTGGCACAACATACGTCACCAACACTAGCTAGCTAGCTAACTAACTTAACTATGTTCCACGCACAAATGAAACGTGCCTGATGTGTTTTATCCAGCGACTCCTGGTGTTTTTATCAGCCGGGAAGCGAAAGAACGAGCAAGACTCGTTGCGTGTGCGAGTACAAACACACAACAGTAGCTTCAGAGAGAGACGTCACTTACGCGATTTTTGGGTGTGTAGTCTTTCTAAATACGGATTTTCACAGTCTTATACTTCAACAGTTTTACAACAAAACTGCAACTTTCTTGACTTGCAAAATTATCTTTTAAATTGACAAACATCATATGTGTGATTCATGGTACAAATACAAAAAATAATTTGTCTCTTGCCATTGACTACCGTTCATATTTTTTTCTGAAATAAGGTCCCATGGTGGTCCACCAGAAGGGGCGGGACTTCACCTCTCTATTTGATCTGATAGCTCTGCAGCAGACGAAACGTTTTCCTGTCCTCGTCTCTGTCCCCCCCCCCCCCCCCTCCCCTTCAGGTTTACCTTGTTCATGTTATGTAACACTAATCATCTTATCTGGCTAATTACTGACCGAGCCCCTGACCTCACCTCTAATCCTCACACATACCACCGGCTCTCTGCGTTTCTGTGTTTTCTCTACATGTGAGTTAATGACGCTCAATACTGGGAGAAAAAAAAATCGATATGAAAGCAAAAGACGTTTGGGTGGAATGTGTGTTTGTTTTGCTGTACCTTGTGTCCAGGAGGGGCAGTGTCTGAGGTAGAAGCTGACCTCCGGCCTCCTGGCTCCCCACTGCTGGAGAAGATCCAACAATAACACCTCCTGAGGGAGAACGCGCTCTGAGAAGAGACAGAGGGAGAGAGAACGTTAGCCAAGCTATTACAGAGTGCCTTATTGTGATTTATCCAGAGAAGCCAGGGAGAGATGATTCATCAGTTAGATAATTATATACATTCAGTTACTTACATCATCACAAAGTGAGTCCTTTATTATCAGCACATTTTCACATTTCCATTTAACAAAAACACTGTCTGAATAAATTGCTAGTTTGATCAGTTTTTGCTTTTATGTAATGGTCTCTTTGAGGGGTTTGATGTTATATTTCCATGATTCTGCCTCTTTTCAGTTTATTAACCCCTTCGAACCAGTTGTCCCCCTGATTGGTCAGTCATTACATTCACCACAATAACACAACTTTGGGAGCAACAGAAGTCAGACAGCGGCTGGCGGTACCACGGTTTTGCACTCTGCGGCTCACGTTACCGCAGTTTCACAAGCATGTTGGAGAACTACGGTGGCCTTCAGGTTACGTAAAAATGCGAAAGGCTCTCTCTAGAGCCAGTGTTGGTTTGTCCGTTCTGGGTTACTGTAGAAACATTGCGGACTCAGTGAAGAGGACCTGCTCCCTATGTAGATATGAAGGGCTCATTCTAAGCTAACGAAAACACAATGATTCTTAGTTTGAAGTGATTATATATACTAATGAAAACATAGTTATGATTATTATATTCCAATTCTGTCAATAGATCCCCCGAAATGTTACACACTGTTCCTTTAAAAGGGGAATCTAAAAAGGAAACTGGATGTTACAGCTTTATTAAACACAGCAAATCATAAATTAATGTTTATATACCTCTTCTAAAAGGCTTACTCCATGATAAAAAAATGTAAACAAAGGGTTAATCCACAACAACAATAAACGGTCTGTAATGGCTGTCACTTTAACTGTCACAAAATGATTTGTGTTATTAATATTCTTTACTTATAACTATCATGAATCATCAATAACGTCTCTGAATATTTACACATTTATATGATTAAAAGCAGACAGTCTGAAAAGAAGGAAACGTCATTGTATTCTAGTGTTTTTTTAAAAACCCAGCAGCAATATTGTCACAGCGAAATACATCAATCCATAACCAACAAGACACACACTTAGACGATGGCTTAGTGCCCACACGCACTCGCCAGTTGTGGCCTTGAGGCATTGACCTCTTGTCACACAAGCAACACAATTTATACCACCATTTATTATGTGCTGCTTCACAGCGTCGCCCTCTAAGAAACAGTATAGTATTAGAGCCATTTATAGCCTGTCTGACCGCTCTGTCACACCACAGCGCTACACAAACACACTGTGTTGTCGTCCGTGTGGATCGCTACTTCTATGATTGAATGAATGTAGGCCACGCTTTAATGGACACAGTGACTCTCAGTGTTTGTGCATGTGATGGACTGGTCTATTCAAGTTTACAATGGCATGCGGTATACAGTAGGCACTTAGCACTGTATTGATTTCACGAGGTGTAGCCGACGTGATATAGGTCCGACTTTGTTTATGATCAGCTTCGGAGCAAACGATCTAGGCCAGAGTCACACTGTGATTATCCTGTCATATAATTCCAGATTATAATCATGTAAACACTCTGATGCTCGTAAAGACTGTCAAGAAGGTGTCAATAGTAATTATATTAGTAATGGGCATGTTGATGAATTATGTGTGTGTCGAAATACAGGTCTGGCTACTGTGAAAACAACAATAATATCATCATCACACTGTGTTGATTGAGCTTCAGTGGGTTCATGCTTAGCTATTTCAATGTTCAACAAACCAAAAATGAGGAATATGTGGATATATTATGACAGACTCCCACAAAAACAATAATTTCCAACAACTGTCAATGTGTCTTAAATACTAGATTAGAGTCATATCAGTTTGATTCTTCTAATTATCACCTAGCAGTCTGTTGGCAACTTGTTGTGTAGATAGACAGATATGTTATGTTTTAATTTTTTTTAAATATGTTCAAAATGTCAAAATTTGACTAATTTCATATATGTAGATGTATAGATGGGTGTAGCTGGAGCACGGATGGACTCACCATGCCCATTCCATACTTCAGCTAGGTGACATTCCCCTTCGCCGGCTTCTTTGCAGTACTCTACAACGTCAACCACTCTGGTTGCCGGAGTAACCGGGACCTCAGTTAGCATCTGCTGGGTGTCATTGAGGTAAACCGTCAGGATCACCTGTAACCACAGAAACAAACATGTTAAATGTCAGGAAATGTCTTAACAATCATCACCTTACCATTTCAGGAAGATGGACGCGATGGATGACTCATTGATTACTGATTAGGATCACATATGACTTAAATAATTAACTTTGCTAACTATTGGTTAACCAATCAACGAAAATCAATGATAACTACTGATAAATTACTCAGTTCTGTTCCTATCTCAGCAATAAGAAGCAACCTGTCTGATCACATTCAGATTAAAGTGGAAATCCAGGTGAACACACAAAGATCAAATCAAATAAACCACAGTTAAAGACACATTTAGACACATTAACAAACAGAGTGTGAATACAGAGTGTCTCCAATACACATAGACAAACACAAACTGCATTAAATCCAATCAGGAACAGCCCATTTACATCCAGTAGGTTTAAGGCAACTTGGCCTGGAAGGCAACATAGAAACCTGCAGATGTGAATTTTAATCTAATCTAATCTTCAAGACATCATGTGACAACATATGCTAATGTGATAAGAAGGCCACTGAAGTCTCTGGGAAGGGAAAAGCAGCAGACTATGTTCAGCAGCCGCTGATAACAGCAGCTTGAAACAGGATACGGCCATCCATCTGACCAAACAAGCCATTGATCACAGCTTTAATTACCTATCAATAACTGCTTGTATACACACGGACACACACATACAATTCCCTCTGGGCTTAGGACAAAGGTTTACTCTCATCTAAATGTAATTAGAATTACTGCCTCACGGTCGTATGCTTCCGCCAACCAGTCAAGATGCAGTTTACATCCATGTCTGTCCAAAATGTCATCACTTCATCATTTCATTTGAGTTAAATTGTCATAATTAGCATATGAATTCTTGAGGTATAAAATGGGTTTTGTGAGTTCACAGTGACCTTTGACTACCAAATTCTCATAAGTTCATCCTGGCATCCAAGCGGATGTTGTCAGCCAGATGTAATACAATTTTCTCCAGGCGTTCCTGAGATATCGTTTTCACAAGATGGACATGAGGTCACAGTGATCTTGACCTTAGACTTTTGACCACCAAAATCTCATCAGTTCGTCCTTGAGTCTAAGTGGACGTTTGTGCCAAATATGAAGAAATTCCCTCATACCGCGCTCAAGTGAATGGCATGTACGGACGGACAACCCAAGAACATAATGGCGGCCACGGCTGTCGCTGGCGTATAGCATAATAAAATAAGAATTTTATTTATCTTATCTCTCCATATTTACTCTGAAAGGTTCCGAAAACAAGTTTATCCAAGTCTTAAAGGGACTGTTTGTAAGAATCAGAAATTGGTTGTAACAGCGACACCTATGGCCGTTAAGTCAACAAAAGTCAGCGTCCTGTTGCTCGCCCTCGCCCGTGTGCACGCGCTACCTGAGCGAGTAATGTTAGCTGACCAGACGAAGGTCTCTCCATGAATCACTGCTGATAGTGTTGGCTTTTCCTGCCTCAGCGTCCCGACCGCGGCCGGAGGGCGAGCTGAGCGATCGAGAACGAGCACGCTGTGTGAGTGAAGGCAAGCAGGCAGGCAGCGGAGCAGAGAACTGCAGAGACTCCAGCCCTGGAGACCAAAGCTACGATCTCCCCCGCGTCCTCCGACCGCGGCCAACACTGTTTTGCAAGACGGACTTCACTAGATATAACTTTGCGGTTTTGGTGCTTCCGTGTAGTTTGTGTTGGAGTCTTGTCTGAACAGCGTAGCCACACGCGAGCGCGCATGGGACACCGACCTGGATTGATTTATACGTGTAAGAAGTTACAAACAGTCTATTTAAGTTTAAACTAATACTGCCAATATTCTTACTATAAAGCTTTTAGTTTGGTTTATCATTTTTTTTTTACATATCTGTAAAAGCAATATATGACTTCAAGGTATCAGCTTGGTAGTAATTATCCCCTCTGAAATCATTTTGTCATCAAATCCCCCAAAATTCTGCTTCCAAAAGATTAAAACAGCAATCAGAAAAGGACATCCTGTGTTATCGCCAGTGATGTCACTGCCAATGTCACTGGTGATGTCATGTCAGATAGTCAGTCGGCAGTTGAAAGATGAATTTAGGGTAATCTGGGATAGGAACACACAGGCACACCGAGGCACACATACTGATACGGATACACTTTTAATCTCAATGTTGCCTTCTCTCTCTCTCTCTCTCACACACACACACACAATTAGATTATCCATTGTCCACACACAAAGGCAGACACACACTCAAAATGTATACTGTACTAATCCACAGTATTCTATACACCTGTCCCAGATCATGTGAGGTAATCTCTGCTTGCATGCAGACGGACTGAGCAGGGACACATTCTCTCTAAAGCTTGGATTAGACACACACACATATAAAAACACACATGCGAACCCCGCGGACACAGCAGGGGGTTTTACTAGTCCACAAATCATTTAAAGTACGGCTAATCGTGGCCTCACAAGGGCTCTAATGTGTCTGTTTTACATGGTAGGAAACAGCATTTGTCACACTGAAGGGCTGTCGGAAGAGATGGAAGGCTGTTTTATATAATCAAATCAGTCAGAGTGGTTTTCTCATTTGAGGCCGATATCAACGAGACACTCGCAATTCCCTTAAAAACACTTATATTAACGTTAAATGCCATGTCATTTGACACCATCACAGAGGTCCAGTAGCAGTAGCAGGTCCAGGCTAAGGATGTCACGATACCAGCAATGTAGTAGTCGATACCAATACCAGTGAAATTTCACAATTCTCGATACCAATTCAATACCACGGTAAAAAACAAAAGTAAAACAATATATCCCATGTACTTCAATATCCACTCCTTTATTACTGTTTGCATACTGTTTTTTGTTAGGAAGTTAAACGGGTCATAATTCCCTCTCTATTATCTATTTTATATTGCTGTAAAATTATCTCCTTCAAACAACAGAATTAATCTCGCCAAAAACTTAATTTTACAAGATTACATCTGAACACATCAAGATAACATTAGAATTTACCTTTACCCGATACTCATTTTTACTGAAAAGAGCCTGAAGGCATCATAATGTAAATGACAATGTCAATGGCACATCCCGTGTTGAAATTGGCAGGACAAAGGCTAGTTAATGTTAGCTGTTAGCAGCCGGTAAGCAGCACAGTCCTGCGCAAAGGTAACAGCTAACGTCCCATGGACATGTCGATAGCGAGTTTACTGCGTCCCAAACACATTTTCTATCGTCCCCGGGATGCCATTAGTCTCGAGCCTTGACGGTACCTGTGGTACTATAGAAAAACGAGTAGCGTCACGTTTTCAGAATTTTGGCATACACTCGGTACCGAGGTAGAATTAATAACTAAATAATGGGTAAATGTGGAACAGTTAGGCGAGAAAAGTTGAGTTACATGAAAAAGACAGGGTCATTCAAATGAATTAAGAAGTAATTTGATATATCGGGTATAATTGACAAATAGTGTTTTACACACACTCTCTGGTAGCATCCTGCTAAAAGAAATACCACCTCTACTGTGGTTTTATTCTCCGTAAAAGAACTAAATCAATAACAAGAAGACAAGCGTCAGGCCTGAGACCACTGAACTGGACACCCTCTGATATTTTTCATTTCACTGGTCTGCGTTCACACAGCGCTTTATCGAAAGAACTTGACATTTTCCCTCTCAGACACCCACACACACACAGTCATACATTAATAGTGTGCAGAGCTACCATGCAAGGCACTGGCCTCATTATTGGGAGCATTTTGGGGGTTCAGTACAGTATCTCGCTCAAGGAGATTTCCACTTGTGGACAGGAAGAGCCGGGATAGGAGGCCGTTTTCTAGTTTCTACTCTCTACAGTTTACTTTTTGGACTGTAAATGAGCACCTTTGTGCAGATGCAGATGTCTAAAATGCACTTCTTTTAATCTCCTGATTTATTGCTATATACTATTTCCAAGCGTTAGCAATCATCAGAGGAGTTTTTAGCACAAATGACTTCTCCTACTTCAAACTATAGATTCCGAAAAGCTGATATACTAAGAAGCCACCCCTATCGATACACAATTAATCAGATGTGATTGTTATGAAATGATGAATTTCCTCATGTTAATCAACCAGGTATACAAGACTTTTTCACAGCAGACACTTTGACTCGTCATAGAACAACATTTACGAAAGCTCTGTTCAGTTCAAGTGTCCGGATATGTTGTGACGGTGCGACAGTTAGCCGACACGCACGACACCAGGAGTCTGACACTGAAGCAGCTAAATGGAATTCCTCCTAATTCATTTTAGAAACCCAATTTAGCTGTTTACACCCACTGTGGACTTTCAATATGGCCACTATAGTGTAGCTTACAATACTGTATACCACCCTGAAAACCCTCTATAGATAGACCAGACTATAAAGGTCAAAAGCAGGCCAGATTTACCAAAGCACCAAACCTTGTATTGCTGTTTGATGGCTGCTCTACCATTACCAGCATTTTCCATTTATGTCTGCAGAACTAATAAGACTGCAGGGGTCCATATCCATCATATCTATGCATGCGTAAGAAAACATCACATATCTTATAATAGCAATCTAAGAATGTTTCGTGAAATACAAAATTAAGTCAGTCTAGTTGTGATTCATTGTACGTTTGAACATAATAAACTCACAATGAGGACAACTTGTTTCTGTCTATCAGTAAACAGGACTCACACAAAATAACACACACACACACACACACAAAGACGCAGATTGAGTTGAGGTTCCTAAATTGCCCCTGGTGCTGAATGGAGTGACTCTGGCTATTTTAGGCATTAGAGAGGGAGAAAGAGATAGTCAGAGAAACAGAGTGAGACACTATGCGGGCAAGAGTGACAAACTGTCTATATTCCCTGTTAGTGTGTCTGCTGCAAAAAAAAAACCATCAATGCTCATTTTATTAGTTACTCCGGAGGCATTTCAACACAGTGTGTTCATTTTAGGGGGGGAGGTAAGGATGGCACAGTGGTTGGCGTATACATCCTCTGAACATAAACCCCAGCCTGATACTAAACAACAGTAAACTCCCCCACAATCGGTGCTTTATGAACATACACTGCCTGTCACTGTGATGGTAATTTGACCAATTTTGTTAGTATAAGTACATAAGAAAACTAGAGCTGGTCTTGACCAAAGAAATTCTTAGTCAACTGAGACCAAACGACGGACTACTCGACTAAAGAAATCTTATTCAACTGAGACCAAAACAACGGACTAATCGACTAAAGAAATCTTAGTCAACTGAGACCAAAATGACGGACTACTCGACTAAAGAAATCTTAGTCAACTGAGACCAAAATGACGGACTACTCGACTAAAGAAATCTTAGTCAACTGAGACCAAAATGACGGACTACTCGACTAAAGAAATCTTAGTCAACTGAGACCAAAATGACGGACTACTCGACTAAAGAAATCTTAGTCAACTGAGACCCAACTGAGACCAAAATTACGGACTACTCGACTAAAGAAATCTTAGTCAACTGAGACCAAAATGACGGACTACTCGACTAAAGAAATCTTAGTCAACTGAGACCAAAATGACGGACTACTCGACTAAAGAAATCTTAGTCAACTGAGACCAAAATGACGGACTACTCGACTAAAGAAATCTTAGTCAACTGAGACCAAAATGACGGACTACTCGACTAAAGAAATCTTAATCAACTGAGACCAAAATGACGGACTAATCGACTAAAGAAATCTTAGTCAACTGAGACCAAAATGACGGACTACTCGACTAAAGAAATCTTAGTCAACTGAGACCAAAATGACGGACTACTCGACTAAAGAAATCTTAATCAACTGAGACCAAAATGACGGACTACTCGACTAAAGAAATCTTAGTCAACTGAGACCAAAATGACGGACTACTCGACTAAAGAAATCTTAGTCAACTGAGACCAAAATGACGGACTACTCGACTAAAGAAATCTTAGTCAACTGAGACCAAAACGACGGACTACTCGACTAAAGAAATCTTAATCAACTGAGACCAAAACGACGGACTACTCAACTAAGAGGGGTCAGCCCTAAAGAATACAAAACTCAAGCTAATGCCAGAAGCAATCGTTTAGTCATATATATATAAATATATTTGAGTCAAAATAAAGTAAAGCTATTGTGTATCTCACTCACCGATGGTTTGGTTTTCCTGGATCTGATCTTCTTCTTCTTCTGTTTCCTGCACTGACTCAGTTTGAGGTTCTTAGACACAAACACCAGTCGCTCCAACACCAGCCCAAAGAAACGCTTCATTGGAAAACCATCCGCCAAAAACACACACAGCGGTGTGTGTATGTGCGCGTGTTTGCATGAGCGTGTTTTTGTATTCAGATAATTAGTGAAAGTGGTGTCTTTGTATGAGAAAGTGTGTCCGAAATATGTGAATGTCAGAGTGTGTGTGCGTAAGGGTAGGACATACAGATATAAGAGTGTGTGTCAGTGAGGGAGGAGGGGAGGGAGGGAGGGAGGGAGTCACCTTTCAGTAAGTATGAGGATAGGGAGATAGGGTGAGGAGGAGAGGATGATAGGACATAAAAAAAAAGGAATCTGGACAGTTTTCATGCCCGTTAGTGGGAGTACACCGTGATATTGAGCCAATATTGTTTTTTTATTACAAAAACGATATGGTCCACAAACAGCGTCCAGATCTGGTATGATGGAGGTGCTTCTGTTTTTATTGTTGAAATGATTGAGTCAGAGGTGTGACCATAAAAATCATTTGAGTCCGGTGGGAGGATTTTACTCATCAGCCGAGAATGTCATTTTTTAAGAGGCCTCATGGTTTTAGGTGGTCAAAGTTTAGTTTCTCATGATGGTGTTTATCCTAACAAAATAACACTCTGTATAATCTTAAATAATTGGATTTTTCAGGAATTTTCAAACTTGCCATTTTTTTTGTGATCATGAACTGGAACTGGAAATACTTGTCAAGGTAGATTAACGTAATGTTTAGATCAGTAGGTGTTTTTTGTACATTCTGTTTTCATGCTCAAATGTATATATTGCCATACTTTTTATTAATATATTTGCAGCTGTAAAGACTGCAACTAGTCTGATCTAATTTGAATCACATAAACAATTTAGAAAAAAGTTTTCTCACAAATGCTAAAGTGTTCCTTGAACCTTTGCTGCCTGACACCAAATTTTCCATTTACCGAATAATTTACAATATTTCATGCAATAGTCTACACATCCTCAGATATGTCGATTATTACACAACCGACTTCTTGATTAGTTCGAGCATATGTGACAACTGATTTATGTCGAGTCTTAAAAAAATCCCAGACGTTGCGAGGCCAAACTTTTTTTTTTAGCTTTGAGTTCAGCAGGGCCGGAGCCAGCCAGGTCGCTTAAGGTCAACACTGACACCTTCACTTACAAAATCATTAATGGCACAATACTGAAATATATTAGGGTACTTTGTTTAACTGCTACTTAGAAACTAATGATTTATGAGCTTTTTATTTGAATGTGATAATGTCATAGTCATGCCTGATCAGTATATTTTAGGAAAAAATAAGCAGAATTATATTTAATTGTACATTCAAGGTAATTGTTCAAATAAGAAAAATAAGTTAATAATATATGTTTCACAGACAATTACTGTAAATAAACAAGAAAAATATTTAATACTACTCTGAATGACAGACATGACCACCAGTAACGACTAAACTTAAGGAATGCGAGTTGGCGTTTTAGCACTTCCGGTTCCCTCGTCCCAAAGTCAATGGGTTTTTTGAATGGGTTTTTAGTTAGATGCATTAACACAAGCTTAAGAGATTTAAACGTTTTGTTCTGCGACATAAAATAGGTCAATAAATATCCCACTCGTGAATTTTGAAGCTTTTGTGTCTTAAAAAAGGCGGTTGCTAACAAGTGGCTAAATGAGACTACTGAGTGTCATCACGCCAAACACTAGTCCGCCTTTAGTTCAGTGGTGGTGACGTTGAAGTCATGCGAGCGTGCAGTCGTTCATTTGTGGAGATTATCTAATGGAACAAAACGTGTAAGTATCATAAACATTTGTTTTCCACAGAACTTATTTTCTGCAATAATCCAAAAGCCAATGGTAAAAAATCCCATTGGCTTTTTGTCGAGGGAACCCGTGCAGCGATGCTAACTTCCTGGTTGGCCTACAAAAACATTTCATCCCTGCAGCACTCGATATTAAATATTATAAATATATCTGTATATGTGTGTGTATTGGTTGGTTACTGTGGTGTGGAGTGAAGCTGTCCAGAAGCAGCAGTGGTGACGCTGGAGGGGAGAGATTAGAGAGGCTACGCTGATATACTGCAGCATGACTGCACTGTTACACACTGAAACACACACACACACACACATGGAAAGGACACAGAAGGTACATTGGCAGAAGAGCTGCCTCTCTCTCTCTGACACACACACACACACACACAAGGTCACATGTTTGGTGCATGTGCTCAAAACAGACACATGTGTGAGTCCTCTATTGCATGTATTGGAATTGACAGAAAATCAGTAAACAGTGCAGAGAAACAAGACATACAGACGAGGGGAAGCAGAAGATGTGTTGTATTATTACTATAAATTACTGTCTATCGTCGTTACATTAATGTACTTGCTCAATAAATTCCTCAACACACCAACAATAACAAACAATGTCCTGATCTCTTTTTTTTCTTTCTGTTTTATCCTCTCCCCTTCCCTTCCCTCTTGACCTCTTTGTCACTCCTGCTCACACACGCACACAATAATAAATCTTCAGTCACGGATTACTTGTCATGTGGATCTGACTGATATTTATGTCCCACAATCCTTTGAAACGGCTGCCAGGAGACGCCACACTAGACTATGACCCTTTGCTTAAAGCACATTACTAATCAGAATGAATTGAAAATGGAAAAACTGAGGAAGTTTGAGCATCATCAGACACTTTGGGGGATGGGGTAACAATTATCATTAGATTCATAACAAATCAGTTTATTAGAGAACAAGCAGTGTTTTGTTATAAATGGTCGAAGCACTTTCTGTGACTGTCATGTTCATTCTCACGGAAATTAAGATGTACTGACTTATAAGAGTGTGTGTGTGTGTGTGTGTGTGTGTGTGTGTGTGTGTGTGTGTGTGTGTGTGTGTGTGTTGGTCTCCGCAGGAAGGGATTTTTATAAACAAAATGTTCTTCCAAGTGCTTCAAAGGGACAGTACTGTACTGTACTTCCACCCACTACAGACAATACAACCACATACTGTAACAGAGACAGACAGATAGTCAGATCTCACACACAGAAACACGCTCACACACTGAGTTCAAAAAGTAAAATCAATGCAGGAATAATAAAAAATGTAAATATAAATTACATTCGGAACATTTTTTTTGTAGACAAATTCAACTGACCAATGTGAATGTGTGTCTCAGTAAGGCATACTAAAAAGAAGTGATAGAAAAAAGTCACATGAGCATAATAACACCATGCTCATCAGCTGTCACCAGCTGCCCACTGAACAGAACAAACTGAACAAACTGTATAGGGGGGCTGAAGTCACACCAAAAACTGCCAGGCTCTGTTACAGAAGTAAGAAAACCTCATTCAAAAGCCCATCGACATTTGCACCAATGCTAATAACTAAAAACAGAGCCTCGGATCAGAGCCTTTGTGTGCGTTTCTCTCCGTACTGTATGTCTAGATCAGGATGGTGATCTAAAAAATATACATATTTAATACCATAGACTATCTATAAGAAGTGGTAGTAGTCACAGTGACGTCACCCATTGGTTTATGGACTTCCGTTTAGAAGCCTCAGGTTTGGCATTTTGGTCATCAGCATTTTGTTTTCTGTCCGTCGCCATCTTGGTTTTTGCAACCAGAAGTGACACCAGAGGGTGGAGCTAAATACAACCAAATGCTGAATAAGACATTTTTAGGCAAAATGTTAATTAACAATTAACTTTCATGAACTGAAAACACACTGTGAAATTGTTAAAGTTCTACGACAAAAACACGCACAACTCCCAGACCGGACAACGTCGTGGTAGCGACCTGTCAATCACAAGGTAGCCACGCCCTAAAGCATCCCCTGCTTTTTGGTCTATTTGACTCTAAATGGGACCATAATTTACTAAATGAACATCATGCTGTATTGAAGAAGATTTGAAACTAGTGATTGAGACCATAAACTCATGTTTACAATGTTTACTGAGGTAATAAATCAAGTAGGCTCATTTTCTCATAGACGTCTATACAGTCAGACTTATTTTTGCAATCAGAGGAGTCGCCCCCTGCTGGCTATTAGAAAGAATGCAGGTTTAAGGCACATTGGCTTCACTTTTCAGAATCGGAGGTAGCCGCTTGTTTAATATCATTATTTATTACTTTTATTTTTAGCAGCCTTTATTACACGGCTTTGTTGAATACTCGATTCTGATTGGTCAATCACGGCGTTCTACGGTCTGTTATTTCTTCTTTATAGTAGACCGTTGCTATGTATAACAGACCGTTGCTATGGGCGCAGTTCTGATGTCGGACTCTGGCGGACCATTTTTGTGTCAAATTATTGATTTCTTAAGTAAGTAGGCGGTTAATAAGTGGGATAATGTACAGCTAGCAGGTCATTGTTGTGAAATAAATGTGCCGCATCGCCCTGTCGAGTTTATTTCACAATAATGACCGGCTCAATGTACAATGTACAATGTACATTATCCCTTACTTAACAGACGCCATTTCCCACAAGTTCTTGACCATCGCGGGCTAAAGTCACTGCTCAACAAAAGAGGCAAGTCCGTGAGCGAGTCGAGGGGTCGCGGATAGTTACATGTTAGCAGGACACAGAGGACTGGACGCTGGAGACGCTTTAAGACAACAGAGATTACAAAACATCGGGGGGAAATTAAACGACTTTAGAAGAGTGTTGGTGAATTTTACGGATACAAATTAAACCAAGTTATGATTTAATTACTTGGCAAATTTTCATGGGAGCTGTAGTTTTAATGAAGTTAACTTAGTTTTGTGTTAAAATATGGAGAGTAAACCCTAAGCATACGCTTCATTTTCTCTGAAAGGCAGGTGAAAGAAATGCTGAATGAGAGATTGTATTGAGTTAGGTGCTCTAAAGCAACACTAATCATAAAGTCTTTGAATTTGCTGGATTAGTTGTATTTTTGTGAATGTGAACTATGTAATAGAGGTGATTGGATACTGTCCAGGCTGCTGTAGCTTTTTTTGTATGTGCCAGTAAATCATTGTAAATGATGATGGACTCTGTTGGGATCTGGGGTGCAGCGTGCTTCTACCTGCTGTGCCAACCATTCAAGGAGAGAAGTCCTCCTGGGAGTGAAATGGTTTTCAGTCTGTTCCATCTGTCAGACTGTTGTTACGTCTGCCCAGTGGGCCTTTTTCCCCGAGTCCGGTCCATTGTATACTGACTCGTCCTATGTGTTACGCTGCAGTCCCTAATATAAATTGCATCTCTTCTTCTTACAAGATCTTGGGCTACACCTGAACTCTCTTTGGTCTTAAATGAAATCAGGAAAGATTATTTAAGAGCAGCTGGTGGAAGCCCACATAATCTTAATTTAATTTCTCAGACCAATCTGCTCACTAATGATGCATCATGGGAGGGTAGAGCAGCGAGTGTGGGAGTGGAGGAAACGGCTGCTGTTTAAATACCAAACATGAAGACGTCCTTTTTTTAGTCAGCGCATCAAAGAAAAATTAGGAAAGTATTACACGCTGAGGAGAAAATAGCTCTGCCATACTGTCCTTCCTGTGAGGCGGTTTCAAGTAGCACCTGCTTATAAACTCTGGAGGGATTTACAAGCTTAAATATGGAGTCAGATATGTAGTAGCAACCCATTGAAGACAGACCGATGAGTATTGCATTACAATACACTTTAGGAACTGGGCTGTCAACGAGCAACGTACGATGAATGAACGGCGGAATGAGCTCTAATCACGTTCTGAAGTGAATGTGCTTCTTAAATCAAACAACATGATAGTCCTGCATGTGGTTTATATCTCTGACAGCACAACAACAGTGACACAAGAAGTAAATATATTGGAAGACATTTAGTTTGAAGCTCATAAATGAAAACTGAATGAGGGGAGAGAAACAAATCCCAAAGTAAGACCAACTTCCCTGTTGGCAGTGTGTGAGAGAGAGAGAGAAAGCGCAGTGGAACACAGAGACAGCTGGAGATGATTTGCGTTTCAGACACCCCAGCTCCCGCTGCCCACACCCAAACACACACTCACACACACATATACACACAGATCAGCCGGCGCCGTCTCTATAGGAACTGCATGTGACCGGTGAAGCACGAGCTTCCAGCTCATTGAGAAGGAAACAATCCTTACACTTCTGGAGAAGTATACAGTACCTACAACTGTGTGTATGTCTCTGAATCGTTTATGTTCATGGACTTTCTTGAAAGCTTTTGACAAAATACGTCTCCAGAACGACCTCCCAGAAAACTAACAGCAATCTCAATCAGCAGCAAATAGTTCCAACTTGCCTAAAAACAAATCAAAACTTAGGTCCATCAATTCTAATCCTAACATTTAGCATAATGCTAACATACTCAAACTGACAATCCCTAACATGCTTGTGTTTGCCCTGTGTGCATTAAGTGTGTTAGCATGCTAACGGTTGATAATTAGCACTAATCACAAAGTGCGTGTTGACGGTCACGTCATTAATTCAGCAGCTATTGGGTCATAAACCAAAGTTTTAGACCAATTCACATTTTCACCTGATGGTGACATGATAAGTTGCCAAAGTTATTGCAATCCATCCTAAAGGAACTATCAGGATGCGTTGCCAAATTTTATGGCAACCCATCCAACAGTTGTTGAGACATTGTGGCGCTAGAGAAAAATTCAAGGAATCGCCAAAGTAAGTAAAATTCATCATGTTGGGGACATGAATGTCTGTACAAAAGTCCATGGGAATCCAAACAATAGCTGATGAGATATTTCAGTCCAGATCAAAGTGGTGGACCGACCGACCGGCAGACGCACCGACATTGCCATCCAAAGAGCTACGCCACTAGCATGACTAAGAAATAGCATATTGTGATTTAGCATGGACTACTTCATGTATTCATGGGAAATAAAAGTGATGGCAGCAACATTGCCAGCCAGTGGTGTAAGGTAGTTTTGACGGGCCCTAGTGCACGCTAGTTACTAGTAGGAATGTCACGAGAACTGATACTTCGGTACCAAGTCGATGCCAAAATTCGGAAAACATGACGAAGACGTCAGGGCAACGGTGTCCTGGCATCCCCGGAACGAAAATATGGTCGGGAGTGGGACGTAGTAAACTCACTATCGACACGTCAAGGGGACTCACCCTATTTTATCCATGATAATGCTACATTGCGAACAACAAATCTTTGTTGACATCGGCAGGACGAGAGCTAGTTAACGTTAGCTGTTAGCTCTGTGCGGAACTGTGCTGCTACTGGTTGCTAAGAGCTAGCGTTAACTAGCTCTCGCCCTGCCAATTTCAACAGCTGCTATTGGGGCGGCTGTGGCTAAGAGGGTAGAGCAGGTCGTCCTCCAATCGGAAGGTCGGTGGTTCGATCCCCGGCTGCTCCGGGTCACATGTCGATGTGTCCTTGAGCAAGACACTTAACCCCAAATTTCTCCTGAAGGCATAGCCACTGGTGTGTGAATGAGTATTTAGATTAGATCCTGATGAGCAAAGTTGGCACCTTGCATGGCAGCCTCTGCCATCAGTGTGTGAATGTGTTTGTGAATGGGTGAATGCTGACATGTAGTGTAAAGCGCTTTGAGTGGTCGGAAGACTACAAAAGCGCTATATAAATGCAAGTCCATTTACCACTGATTTACACTGTAATCCAGGCTCTATTCAGTAAACATGAGTATTGGGGGAAGGTAAATTCTAATGTTATCGTCATGTGTTCAAATTAAATCTTGTAAAATGTAGTTTTTGGTGGAAAAACTTATATAAATACAGTTGTGTGAAGGAGATGTAATAAAATAGATAATAGAGAGAGAATTATAACCTGTTTATCTTCCTAACAAAAACCAGTGTGCAAACAGTAATAAAGGAGTGTATGTTGAAGTACATGAGATGTATTGTTGTACTTTTGGTTTTCTTTTACCGTGGTATCGAATTGGTTTATTGAGAATCGTGGAATTTCACTGGTTTACTTGGTATCGACTACTAAATTTCTGGTATCATGACAACCCTAGTTACTAGTTATGAAGCACACACGCACACACAACATTAGGCGTATATATTTTACCAACAATGTGTTGGATTTTAGTCAAATGAGTTACTTAGGCTACTGTATTGGGAATTGCTCTCACTACATGCCCTGTCTATATTTACGCCCCTGTTGCCAGCTCTCTACCCAGGAAAGTATGTGTCGACTGCTCAACATTTCAGAAGAAGTTGCGAGATGATATCATGCTTCTGTTTTGCATTTGCTGTATCAGTCATGTGAGCTGCTGCATGTTTGCAGAATTGAGAGGAGAGCCGTATGTAAAGTGCTTTAGGAGTCAATACAGTTTTCCCAGCAGTCTGAATAATTAAGTAGACTTAAAGGTAGCAGCTTTAGGCAAATACTTTCCCAGATGCAGCCAGGACTGAACATCACAAAGCTGGGAACACTGAGTGGACAATGGTAGAAGCTAAAACTCCCTGTACTTTGGGAAAAACTAGGAAGAACATTCAGGGTGAGGTCAAAGGTCAAGGTAGAAGTGTTCTCTGTCTTTCTCTCTGCAGTAAACACATCTCTATATCTTCAGTGTATTGTCCGAGGCTGACAGCAGCCCGACCCAAACACAAAGCAGTGTAGTGTTTTCAGTGTGTGAGAGAGAGAGAGAGGGAGCGATGAAGAGAGAGGAAGATTGAGAGAGGAAGGACAGGATGGAAACAGGAATACTGATCGTTTACTTATTTTACTGTTGGTTTGCAGACAGAAACGGAGGCTAGGAGATTTTTACAACTGTTCAGCCTTATTCTGTACTATCTGCAAACTTTAGACTGTGTATGTTCCTAACATATATAAGATATATAAGAAACTTATCATGCATCAATAAGACATCTTTAAAATGGTTTGAAAACTTCATAAAATGCATGCACTTGCCATTTTAATATTATGTAATGGCATTCAATATTTAGGCAGTGCATGAATGCATTTCTATGTTTAGGATATATGCATTTGCACCGCCAATATAAAAGTGTTTCAACCAATTATGGATAAGTAATTGCAGGACAAACACACACGCAAACACACCCTCTCAATAGTGTCAAGACAGCCAGAAGTACAGTAGGACTTCTGATTGAAACCTTCAAAATAAAAGTCTCATTTATGGTATCATTTTTGAGCAATGAAAAATAAGTGAAAATCACAAATGCATATATTCATTGCCATAGAGAATAAGTATATGGAGAGTATGTATATGTAAGGTATCACTGCATGTTACAAAACAAAACGAGTTTATCAGATAACTTAGCAGGATGTCTAGCAGCAGTCTCAAAGTTTAGAACATTTAACATAAAAGGGTAACTTTGGTATTTTTCAACCTGGACCTTATTTTCCCATGTTTTTGTGACTAATGGCAACAACAATTTTTGAAATTGGTCCAGTATTGAGGCATAACGATGTAACTGGCAGCCACAACACGAGCTGTGAGGGCGAGTGAAGTCAATGTAACATGACTTTCATTAAAAGTGCTGTATTTTAGTGTCTGACAACATTATGGAAAGGACCCTACAGAGAAAGGAAATGTTTTTCTTACTTTTTGCTTTATCCGGTCTGATTGTTATTGTGTCCAAGTCACACTCAAGGAGAAGTCTCGTTGTGAAATATGAATATCCGTATACTCTGTCTCAAATAAATACGGGTGACCATCAAATTCAAAGACCTCATCCACATTGTCGAAATCATCTAAATATTCAGCCATGACAATTAAAATCTTTTAGATAACATTAAGCTATGCTTTCTGTACTCCAACACAACAAACTCTGCCCGAATGGCACTCACATTTCCACCATGGATGTATTTCACTTTTCCACCGTTGTCTTCCGGCCACACATCACCTCACGAGATTTCAGAACAAGACTTCTCCTTGAGCGAGACTCTTTCCATAATGTCAGACACTTATAATAACAATCAGAGCCTATCATGGCAAAAACAAGCACCTTTAGTGGACGTAAATGGCGGTGCCAGCTTGCCCCAATACGATTAAATTGCCATGAGCAGCTGCCCTCTACAGCGCTCTAGCTCAATACTGGACCAATTTCAGAAATTGTTGTCCATGTTAGTCAGTTAGACACAGAAACATGGGGGGAAAAAACATGACAAAGATTACCGAAGTAACCATTTAAAACTGTGGCACAGATTTTTCTGATTGCTATCGATTTTAGAACCACTTTTACCAGCCAGAATAATAGAAAACTGTTATTTATTGTAAATTTGTGGCATCTTTTCTGATTTGGGAGATGTTGTTATATATTATAACAACATCATAATATTTGATAACTTTTCATCCTTTCATCAATTGCCAATTGAGAGTAGTCTTGATAGGCTGACAACCCAAACTCCTTACTAAACCCTACATCAGGGCTGTCCAAAGTGGGGCCCGCGGGCCAAATTTGGCCCGCCATCAGGTTTGATTTGGCCCGCCAGATCTTAGCAAATTAGTTTTTTTTATTAAAAGACCCAACCGACTTTACTGTCTTTTGGAGGCCGTACATGGCTTGGGTTTATAGTTAGAAGATAGTGGCATCATATGAAACTAGAAAACCTAAGGACTCTATTTGTACCATATCATGTCATGTTAGCTTGTCAGGAAGGACGCTAAAACTCTCAAGTTGGGCTAAATTTTGGTGGGGAAAAACTGGCATGGCCATTTGTCAAGGTGTCCCTTGACCTCTGACCTCCAGATATGTGAATGAAAATGGGTTCTATGGGTACCCACAAGTCTCCCCTTTATAGACATGCCCACTTTATAATAATCCTATGCAGTTTATGGGAAACATGCAGTTCTTTGAATGCAGTATACATGTGTTTATTTTGCCTATTCTAAAATGGTGTTTTTTTATATTTCTGCACACTGGGGTCCCTAAACAGTCTTGGAAATGCATACATTGCATAAATGAGCCCAGTTGTATTCAGCAGGTGGGTTTTAAGGGGCTAACTATGTAAAACATATTCAATTAAGGGAACTTGGGATCCTAGTACCATTTTGCATCGTAATAATACAATACAATAGGTGTTTAATTTTGGCCCGTGGCCCGCCATTGAGTTCCGGTTTTGGCCCTCCAAGGGAACAGTTTGGGCACCCCTGCCCTACATGGTTAAGTTGCCAGTTTGAAAGCAGAGCGGACAACTTCCGGTTTTGTTTTGAAAATCTGGCAACTTGATATACAGCTCAGTATGGCTCAGACATTAAATACATCATGGTGTTTTACGTGTGTTTCTCTGAAGCCATTTAATACATATCACTTTAAAGCTTCTTGCTTAGACTACCTCTTTGCAAAATATAAAAATATTTCGTAAAAGTTTCACGCGCCCTGTTTTCCTGTCCATCATGTTGGGGAGTTGCTGATGTGAATAGACGCAGTTAATAACACAAGCTATAAAAAGTTATTTTTTTAATTGTAGCGGAAAAAATGAATACAAACGTGTTCATAATGAATATTTCTAAATGTAAAATGTCACTGTCAGTTTGCCTTTGAGCTCCACGTCCGGTTTTGGACTCAATGGAAAAGCCTCACAACTGTAGCTAGCTCTGAAGTCTTTAGCAGTCATTATGTTGTATATTTTAGCACAAGACGACTCATTGTCTTCTAATAAATATTTCATAAATGAATAAATACTCACCGGCAACATGCCTGCTGCTCACTCCTCCTCGTCCCGTTAGAAAAAATAACTTTCTTGTGTTTAGTTTTCCCTCTTCCCGGTCCTCCACTCTTCTTCTACTGATCTTTTTCGGTGTGTTCCTCTGGTTTCAGGTAATTTTCCATACATCCAAACTCTTCTTCTCTCTCCAGTCAGATATCCAGATGCTCAGAAAACTAAAACTCCAGCAGCTCCTATATCCACTTTCCTCTTTCAATCCCTCCCTCTTCCTTCCTCTCTCTCTCTCTCTCTCTCACACACACATTTTGTCTCTCTCTGCTGTCTCACACCGGGGGAGGAAACACACAACTGGAATGTGAGAAAGCTGGAAACACCAGTTGTAGTTTCATCATCTGTATTTCACTGATTTTCATGCTTTGCTCAGTCAGTCAGTCAGCAGGCGGTCCTCCTGGTCTGGTCTGCAGGGTCTGAACTGGGTCACCGTCTCGATCATCCCTCCCATCTGTCCCCCGTCTCCTCCTCCTCCTCCTCCTCCTCCTCCTCCTCTTCCTCCTCTTCCTCGAGATAAATAGCCTCCAGGTTCAGTCAAATATGGAGCACAAAATAGTTGGTGGAACAATCACCAATATAAAAATCAATACGATTTTCCGGCCGGTTTTAATTCATGTTATTTTGAGTGAGCGCGCCCTCCCTCGGCTGACTGGTGACAGTTCAGTTCCAATTTATAAGCCCAGTATTTCAGAAATGTATATAATTAATTAGATTAATATCTTAGCAAAATATTATATCCATAAAATGATATGGCTTAAAACATCCTTTTATACTTTAAACATTTTTAAAAATAAATTAAAACAAATAAATTCCAAATTGGCAAAATAAATAGAAACAGCTGTATATAAATATATATAATAAATCAAATATAAATTATTTAGACATTTGAAATGTATTCCAATTGTTTAACAGACCACGATTGTTTTGTTTTTTATCGTCTTTACCTTTCCTTACATTATATTTGCTGTATAATTCATTTTGTTTTTATATTATTTTTATACTGTGAAATATATTTCCTGAATTTTTTTTTTAAATGAAAATCTGAACATGTACTTTATGTAACTACTGTACTGAACTTTCTAAATAAAGTATTGGGGAGAAAAAAAGTTCCAACTTATAGTATGTGACTCTAGCACACTTCTAATATGTTGATAATTTTTATTTCACCATGCCCGTGACAATCAATGGTGATTTTAGTATAATGTTAGGGCTGACCTGATTGCTTCGAAGCTTTGACCATTGCCATGGTAATCGACCTCCAAATCAGTATTCGAATGCTTCATTTTTTTCATTTTCAAGTATGTAATATTAATGTATAAATCCCAAAACACCTCATGAAATAAGAAATAATCCCACAACATTATTAATCATTCATATTCAACATTATTAGTTATTGTCAAATGAATATCGCTTTTTGTTGTGTGTAGAGGTGCATGTGTGTGCAGCGGTAATGTCCCGGGCACTGAAACGAGGGAGATGGAGACGCCTATGCCGTGCTGCACCACAAAGCTTTAAATACCTTTGAATATTTCTCATCGAAGCTTCGACGCCCAAAAAAGGGTATTCGGTACAGCCCTAGATAACATTTATTATATGTCATGGTATTTTCATAATACAATCCTATGGGGACTTGGGGTTTTCCATAATACATTATACACCACTCCCATTTATTTCTAACCCCGATTCTTGTTTTCTGTCTTTATATGCCTCCATCTGTGATTAAAATATTTTATTGAATAAATACAAAAAAAGATAGACTCCACGGGACATTGAACACACACAGTCACACACTCACACACAGTGTTGTGTAGCTTACAGCGAGCTTAGAGATGTTCAGCTGTCATATATTGAGCAGATTATCACAGAGCTGTCCTCTGCTGCCAAGGACGCTGGAGGCCTCTATGTGTGTGTGTGTGTGTGTGTGTGTGTGAGTTCTGACTGATCAAGTGACACTGTACAAATCACAATGATATGGAACATCCCATTACAGTACAATAGTAACTTTGCTGATGTCTGTTAAGTATTTTTCTTGACACTGTGTACTGCAGGACTTTTTAATGTGTTCAACCTTGCGAACAGAAATGGAAATCATTCAGAAAGATATTGAGAATGTGTCCTTTTTACATTTAACCCAAGTGCAAATGACTCAGTTAGTTTGAACCATTTGGCAGGACGTTAGCACCCTCTACTGTCCACAGGAGCTACCAACACTCGACTAAACATGGAAACATTTGAACTTGACTTCTCTGCACTGGAGCAATGGATATTGTATCTGTATATCAGTAAAGTCTGTTTAGTTCACTTGAAGTCTAGCATTACAGTCAGTTGTGTCAAACTAATGTTAACTGTACACAGGCATTCTGCAGACATATTAGTGACTGTTTGCTTTTGACAAGTGGCTACAGTTATTGTTCCCAGTTTTCATTTACCCATTACACTCAGTAGGGGTTGTAAAAAAACAACAATGACTCTCTTATTTGTTAGAAAAAAATGTTAGTTTGTATTTTCTACTGTTGTATTCGATTTTGCTCTACAAATAAAACCAAACTTGAGCAAATAAGGGAAATAAAATATTGTACTTTCCTCCGACTATGAGTCCACCTAAATCTTTTTATTTGTCAGGCCACTGACCTAATGTTGTCTTGAAAACCTGCTCCAGGATGTAGCGTGAGATTCAGTCAGCTGTCTCTTTGTGTGGACATGAACAGGAAAGAAGGCGGTATTGAAAAGCAACATTGTCGATACATCTCTTCCTCAGATATGTATTTAAGAATCGAGTCTCAAACCCAACGCATGGTGCATTTATTGTATTCATCCACCGTGGCTCTTTTGTTCAAGGTTAGTTCATGTGCGTGTGTTATTGTCAGGTCAGTCAATAAAACCAATCAACCTTGAATTGGCTCCATGTGATGCTGTCACTCTTCCACCCTGACGGCCACATTCACACAGCATAACCACGGCCAGAGGCAATCTCTCACCGTCACACACACACACACACACACACACACACACACACACACACACACACACACACACACACACACACACACACACACACACACACACACACACACACACACACACACACACACACACACACACACACACACACACACACACACACAGAGTTCACCGAGGTCAGACAAGGCTCAGCATCACGTTGGGCGGCTGCCATGTTACAGCTACAGCCTTATATGCAGTCCAATTACTGTGACATGGAACTGTTGTAGAAGCAGCCTGGCAGTTTGTAAAGCTTCATTTAAAAATATGAACTAAAATGTGCTTTTGGAAATATATGTAACATGGTTTCCACTGACATGTTGTGATTTAATTATCTAAAGTGATGTCATTTTTGTCAACTTCTTATCAGATAGATACTATGTCGTCTGACTAAGGATGTCACGATAACAGAAATTCAGTAGTTGATACCAGTGAAATGACGCGATTCTTGATAACCAATTCGATACCACTGTAAAAAAAAAAAAAAAAAAAAAAAAAAATTAACACTTAGAGCTAGTGTTATTACATTAAAAAGGCCATAATTCCCTCTTTAAGATCTATTTTATATTCAGGTTTCTCACCAAAAACTTAATTTTACAAAATTACATTTGAACACGTTATAATTTACCTTCTCCAAATACTAATTTTTACTGAAAAGATGTGATTAAGTTTCTTCATAATGAAACTTCATGCAACATCCGTTGGGGACTAGCTGTTAGCTCTCAGTGGTTTTCAAAGTGGGGTCCCCCAGGGATCCTTGAGGGGACCCCAGCAAAAAGGGGAATAATTTATTTTCACTTTAATGCCATCCATAAGTAACACAATGACAGAATGTATGACTATTTTGGTCGTGTGTTTAAACGCAAAAATCCTATAAGATGGGCAACCAGAAAATTTTGATCAATTCTATGCAAAAATGTTACGCTTGAAAATGAAATAAAGAAATATGACAACTCCTTGTTTTCTAAACTCACACCGCAAAACAGACACGTCTAGCTAGAGTTATCAAATTAGTTTCTGCAACAAGAAAATGTTACATTACTAAACACTTTAATTTTCCAACAAGACTACTAGATTTGTTTCTAGCAGACAGACATTTCACAAAGAAACACTGTGGAATCAATAAATAAATAACACGTACAAATAGGTAGAGGGTACAGAGAAAGAAAATAAAAAGCTATAGAAAAAAAATAACATCACAGAGACCCAACAGCATCTTACAAACACAGCAGCTGACCAGACAGCTTAAGTAGGTACAGAGCCGGAGATAGACGAGATAGAGCTATGGCCACTGAGGTTGCAGTGGCAGCCATGTTGGCTCCACAGTCCTGCTCCATGGTGGTTGTAATAGGAATACAGAAAGTATTCAGGAGATTGTCCCATTAGTACAATTTCACTGTTCAGTGGTGAAAACCCGGGGCAACAAAATGACCTACATGTTTGTATCACTAAAAGCTCACTCCTACTTTGTTAAATGCCGGCTTAACCGTCTTAAATAGTACATGCTCATGTGTCTGCATGGAGCCTACTATCAGTCAACAGTGCATTCTGGACTGTTGTCACGCAAATACCACTCAATAAAATCTATACTAAAATTGTTAGCGGGACTAATATAACATACTGTATGCTGCCACTCCATCATACACTATGTTGCACTACATTGTGTATGGTGAAGTGGAGGTACAGAGCACTGGGGCAATGAAGCACCAAGGACACATTGATGATCTTTACACTTGACAGCTAATAGGACAATCTACCAAAACCTTAAAGTGTTCCTTTATGAATACATTCACCAACTGACCTTTTAAAAGGGATAGTTCGGGGTGTTCTGAAGTGGGGTTGTATGAGGTACTTATCCATAGTCAGAGTATTACCTACAGTAGATAACAGTCGGCACACCCCCAGTTTGGAGAAGCAGACAGGAGTAACCACACAAGAGCAAAACAATATACTGCTGTGGACGGGGCCGGCAGCAATACCGTATTTTTTATCCGCTTAAAAAATCTAAATCAGTTTAAGTGTATGCTATATTTAGAATATTGTCGCCAGTTTAGCTTGCCATGAGGCAGCTATACAGTCTATGTGTCCGACGGGGAACTGAAGCCGCTATCTATCCTCTCACCAAAGCAACCAGACTCCATTGAAAAAAACAGTAATTTTACCTCACAGAACACAGGAGTGGCTGGACCACTGCTGCCTCGATCGGTTAGTTTGTTTGTGTAGTTGCGTAACTTTGGTTAGTTCAAATTCACCAAAGTCACACAATAGCACAAACAAACTAACCGACTGAGGCAACAATAGACCAGCAACCCCTGTGTTCTGCGAGGTCAAATTACATGTTTTTTCAATGAAGTCTGGTGGCTTTGGCGAGAGCCTAGATGGATAAAACAGCGTCAGTTCCCCGTTGGAAAGAGCTGTCTAACGGCGAGGTAAAGCATTGCTTTTGTTCCGTGGAGTAACTTCTGTCTGCTTCTCCAAACTGGGGACGTGCCGACCGTCATCTACTGCAGGTAATACATTGACTATGGACAAGTACCTCATACACACCACTTCAAAACACCCAAACTATCCCTTTAACATGTTGGCCCTCTTGCCTTGTTGACACATGAGGGACAGTGTCAAAACATTTACAGCCAGCACAAGTTTGTTCTAGGGAAGCAGACTGTGCGCCTATGACATGGGATGTACAAGTAGGTAGATTGTAGTGTTGTTTAATACAGCATATGCCACATTTATAAATCTTTTTAAACTCGTTATCAAATTTCTTAAATATTGTATGCTTTCTAATTCGTCTGACTTCTTCGTCATCTGCACCACATTCTGGCTGCAGGACATCAATTTGGTCAGTGAGGAAATATTGGAATCAGTCTGAACTGCTGCGTGGATTGATGTGCAACAAACCAGCAAGCCAAAGCACATACTGCCGACTATTTATTCAGCATTTGTAGTGATGGAGCTTAGAATAAATATCAAGCTGCAGGCCAGTTTAACATCACAAGAACATACTTGGCTACTGACACAGAATTTTTAATAATGACTGATCCCGATCTCAAAGTAAATTTAAATCTGAAGCCTGTTAAAGGAATACTTCACCCCCAAAAATGATCATTTGAATATCAATTACTCAACCTGCGTTACCTTGAATTCTTGAAGAAAAAGTTGCTTTTCTCACCTGCCTCCATGGCGAAAGAAGAATAAAAAAACAGAGAAAATTCTTGATGAATTGAAGTAAACGGGGGCCGCGTTTAACAACAACAAAACTATATCAAAACATGCAGTATAATCCAAGTGTCATTTATTCAGTCGTATGCTCACTACTTCCCAAACACATGTATTCTCGTTAAAACCTTACTATTAAAAACACTTCCGCATAAACGGTACTCGCACGGACGCGTAGCGCGCCTGAGCAAACGTAAAACTGTTTATGTGAAAGTGTTTTAAATAGTACGGTTTTAGCGAAATTGCACGAGTTGTGTGAGAGTTTGCAAACGGATGTTTTTATATAGTGTTGCTGTTGTTAAATGCGGCCCCCATTTACTTACAATTTTACAATTCATCAAAACTTTTCTCCGTTTTTGGATTCTTCGTTCATCGCGGAGGCATGACTGTTTGCATTTATCACAAATTCAAGGTAAAACTGGGTGAGTAATTGATATACAAATGATCATTTTGGGGGTGATTCAGGTGAAGTATTTCTTTAACATCAACAGCATTTACTGTAGCTGCATCTGTAACAGTGGATTGAGAAAGTATCCTTTGGAATATCTTTTATTTTTTTACTTTTACAGCCAAACAAGCATGATTTCACAGTGATGCTGACAGTTAAAATGTATTCTGTCTGACTGTGGGGGTTTCCTTTAATGGGCTAAGTGGGTGGGGGGGGGGAGGTTGCTACATATTAAGGTGAGGTCAGACCCAGGAGCAGAAATAAAAACTTTTAACACCTCCACCTCTTTAGGCTAATTTTTTATGTAAAATCAGAAGTTGTATATGTTTTCTAGAAGATTTTCAGAAATGTTAATCTTTGGAAATACACCAAGTGCTTTGAAAAGATGTCATGGTCTTCAAAGTTACCAAACATTTACTCAACTTTCCATTTAACATCAAAAGCTGAAAGTCTCCTATGAAGCTGCAGTGAAGATGTAAGGAGGTTGTAGATTCCTACTGTATGGAGCAGCTCTGTCCGTTGGCATCTTTGGAGCGCAGACACAGTTTAGGCTTGTAGCCTTCCAGGTACAGCAGCTGCTTGGAGTTGAACGCTCCCCGACGCTTCCTGTCCACATGAAAGAGACGTTATGCTCAAAACAAGAAACATTATCTTCTAAAAAACAATGACAGGTGTGCAGGGACAGTACTGAATGTGGTACATGAAAAGACGGAGCAGTTGTTAGTACAATCAAGTAAAATGGAGAACACTAGTGTTTTGTACTCACAGTCTTATGAAGTGCACAGCATCTTCATATTCCATCCCACTCTCAATTAGAGCCAGGGCCACCAACACAGGAGCTCTGAGGACAAACAACAAGTAGATACACATGTACAACCATCTGTTTGGGCTATAATCCTACGGCTCTGTATGAAGCACAGACTTTAAAACAGCATTCCAACTCAGTTTGTGTACTGACTTTTGGCTCTAGCTTTGCTTTTTAATCAAGTCAGTAGCAAATTTTACTTTGAGCCCCTGTAGCTACAGATCAAACTGGCACCACAGTAGCTGGTAATGTGCCATTTTGACACGACTACAACTGACAATGAATGCCAGGTTTGAACAACAGATTTTGTGCATATCTGAAAAAAAAAAAAAACCTTACTTGGGTGAACATTAATTTATCTTGGCAAGCCGTTTGTACACGATAAACTCAACATGTTAAATCCTGTGTGTAGTGCATACTAACCGTCCTAGTCCAGCAACACAGTGCACAGCCACACAGCTGCCAGGCTCCTCTCTAAACTTTGTCTGCAGCAGGTTCAGCCAATCATCAACCACCTGTTCTGGGGGGGCGGAACCATCGTCAAATGGCCAATCCTGGAGGGGATTTCAAGTCATTATTTGATCTCATCTATTTGTTGCAAGGTTAAGATTCAGATACAGACAACATTATATATCCCAGAAGGGCAATTCAGATTTACAATCTACCCAGACCATACACAAACTCACAGACACACAGACAGCAGCAGTCACCAGTATGTCAGAGACAATCGATAAGTGGATAAATAAATAACTCAGTCCACGTGCAGAGATGCACACTGGCAACTCATGTGACCCCATGCATACTGACTCACATGAGGACCAGGCGAAGAATCAAAATTCACAAATAAATTAATAAATAAATAAATAAAAACATTTTATACATTGCACGTACATTACATACATTCAATGCATGTATAGGCTTACCAGCCATGTGAATAAAAACAGACATTCGTGTAAACCGACTACTGTGGTTGAAGAACAAAATAAGGTATTCGTTCAAAAAAGCTACTATCAACATTTAGCAGCCTGATGGCAGAAGGAAAGAAGGACTTCAAGTAGCGATTTGTTTTCCTAGGGGCCTAAGGGCATCAAAGTGAATTCACTGGACAGGACGTGATCGATCTGTTACGGTAATGCCTATTTCTCATCTTAAATGTTTCAGAAACATATTTTAGATTATGAGTCTGTGACCCGGCTGCCATGATGAAAACAGTCGAGCCAAAACCAAGCACCGCCCACATCAAACGTTCTCATTTTACAGCTAAACAGTACACTAAAATATGTTTCTGAAAACATTTAGGTGAAAAATAGGCATTACAGTAACAGAATATTAATTCATATTTGATCAGCACTGCCTAGTTTGACCGTTTGATCGGAGTTCACAAGCAGTGATTGACAGCTGCTTTAGAGACATCTCGGCTCTGATTGGTTATTTTCCTTCGGGCGCGGTGGAATCTTGTAAATGCCATTAGGAGCACTAAAGGGAGGCAGAGGAACCTGATTTTTTTCCCACAGATTATCTGTCTCATGTACTACTGTCGTGACAGTTGGCGCAAATATGTGTGTATCTATTTCACTTACCAGGACTTGTATACCTTCTTGTTCCACTGGTGTCTTGTCATATGTAGCAGCACACACTCTCACCAGAGTGTTTACTCCATACGCCTTCAGATCCTGCACATCAAAACACACTTGTTAACACTGTTGCTTCCTCTATAACTAAAAAGGAAATGAATGAAGGATATAAATACATTTTTAAAAATGTGTGTTACCTCTATAAACCTTCCCAGTTGTGCATTAGTGGGGTTGTGCGTAATGAGGAATCTCAGGCAGTCATAAGAGATCTCCACTGGAGCCGGTCGATTCATTTTTAGACCCTCAAAGGTTTATTAACAGAAAAAAAGAAAAATCCTGTCCTTCAAATAATGGAGTAGCAGACAGAGCCTTCGAAGGAATCAAAGTGAAAGTGTTCAGATTGAAAAAAATGTTTTCACTAAATAAAAAACTGCTTACGAACCAAAAATGCAAAACCACTTTTGTAAATATTCTATTCCTTTTGTGACAAAAAGTCGTCTGGATAAAAAACAATAAGACAAGGCAAATTTCCTGCGATAGAAATAAGAGGGGAACAAATCTAAACTTTTCTTGGCAATAAAAGGAAAAACTAAAATTGGCTTGGTTAAAAACAAAAAATAAACTCTAACAGATTGGAATCAAAACTGGAGACTGGAGAGACGACACCCAAAGTCCAGAGAAGAAAAAAAATTAAGAGAGAAAAAAGATCTGTCCTTCCTTTCTTTCAAATCTGCTAGCCCATTCAGAGAAGACTTGTACAAATCGGAGTAGAAGAATAAATGAAATGCAGGAAAGGAGAAGAGCTGTGAGGAAACTCCTGGGATGAAGCCAAAGCCTCTCCTACTCCCCAGGACAGGTGACAGGCTGAAGGTTGGCTTGTCTTCATATGGTTGAACAGGATGGCAGTAAGGACCTATGAGGACATGGAGATGGTCATAAAGGCATCCTTCCATGCTGGTTTATAATGAATATGATCTTTTTGTCCACTGACCTATTCTCAATAAGATGTTTCATCTGTGATTCTAGCATGAATAAGATCTGATAGCCAATTCTGCTACTCTCTCACAATTGCATTTTTGATATTCAGAATGAACATTCTGGATATCTGCAATAGAATTATTACTAGGAAAAAGTCCCATTTCAGATATCTACAATTTAATTGTTACTATTCATAACTGAAGTTAGCCATTTCAACATCTATTAGCTAAGCTTGACTATCGGGAATTAACATTAGAGATATCTGCAACAGCATTTTGAATTGTAATTAAATCGTGACTAGTCAGAATATCTATAATGTCATTCTGACTAGTCAAAACGAGAGTTAGAGATGTCACTGAAAACAACAGTCGACTCGTCATACATCCCAAATGACAATTGCAGATATCTGTAATTCAGTTTTGACCATCCCAAATAACAGTCACAGATATCTCAATCGTCATTATGACTAGTCCAAATTGTTGCGCATGACATTGCTCATGCAGGGCTTCACATTAGATATTGTCCCAACAAAACATCTGAACAGTGTTAGCAGAAGCTTATGCTGTTGTGGATAGGATAGTGAGAAAATGCCATGAAATAGAAAGAGCTTATAATCAAGGAATTTGTGGCGAATGAGAGCTTTGTTCACTAGAGAGTTGTGGTAGAAATTGACAGCGTATTGTAGATTTATTGTCTTACAGACTTGATAAAACCATATGGTTGCAGTGCAGTGCCATAGTATGTTTGAATAGCTGCTCCCACCTCCCACTTGCCGTTGCTTCCGACATAATTACAGATATCTGCAACACCGTTTAGCCTAGTCAAAACTCTCATTCAAGATATCTGTAATTACAGTTTGACTAGGCAGAATGAAAGTTAAAGATATCTCCAAATGAGATACCTCTAATCAAAATTAATTGCAAGATATCTGTATCTTCATAGTAGATATCTACTATTAAATTATGACTATTCCTAACTCCAGTTTCCATCTAAAACATAATTTCAAATAATTCCAGTACAAGAAATCTACAACGTCATTCTGAATAGTTCAAACTTAATTTAAGATATCTAAAAAGGACAATGAAGATATCTTGAATTGAGGGGAATTAAAAGATATCTGAAACTGGAATTACGACTGGTCAGAATTCAGTTGCAGATATCCATAATTCACATTGTGGATATCTGCAACTGAATTGTAGATATCTGTAATGAGAAACCCCATACACATGAATGGCAAATGTGGTTTGAATCTTACTAGACAAAATGTAATTACAGATATCTAAATTTAGAGTTTTGCCTAGTCAAAGCATAATTACAGATATCTTGAATTACAGCTTTGAAATGATGTTGCAGATATCAGTAATGAATATCCAGTCTAGCTAATAGATGTTAAAACGGCTTACCATACATACAGTATATGGACATGTACTTAAATCAGTATTTGTATCACCACTGATTCAGGTGTACCTCTACTGTCGGCTGCCCATGGACAGTAAAATGGTAAAATGAGGAAGTTTTTCATGATGTACCCAAATAAAGACAATACCAGCCTGTATACTACACACCTGTGCACGTCAATGGCAGTGTTTGCGCCTAGCTGGTGTCTCCTGTTCACTTGTCCACAATAAGCAGCAGGTGCTGGGCTTGGCAAAACTCCCCTCCGAGACTCGCAAACGCCATACATGTGCAGCCTGTAGAGAGAGACACAGTAATGGATTGCTAGTGTGATTGCTAATCCTCCTAAAATCCTTACTAGTAGAGGTCAATTTTGGATAAGATTTAGGGGAACCAAATTATGGAGTAGCTTTTCACATCTATCAATAAACTGTTCATCTGTCAAATGTTTCAAAAGTCGCTTAAAGTGTCATTTAATTGCTGTCTTGTAATTGCTTTTCCCCATGTTGTCCATGTATCTGTTTTTATGCTTTTTATTTTTTCCCACTCACAATGTTGTTTGGTTACGATTGCCCATAAGTCTTTATAGATATTTAAATCAATATCCTCCTCACAAACACTAACCATACACTTCCACGCAACACACAGACACACACACTTATCTTTTTTGATATATTTACTGTATTGTTATTGTTGTTATTATATATATCTTGTCCTAATTGTTTGTTATCACTGTTATGTAGTCATAGTATTTCTTTATATTAATCTTGTCTCTAGGCGGAGGCTTCAGATAAACACAGTGGGTTTTTTGCCTCTTCCTGCACTGTATATTATTCATTTAATTTTTTGTTATGTTGTATTGTCTTAAATTGTGCAAAACAAATAACCGTGTAGCTACTACCTTGCACAGTATTAATAAGAGATGGGACTGTGTTGCAAGTGACTCGTGGTAAAATACTCACTGTGATGAGAGCTGAGGAGATGGTTCATTGAGCGTACACAGGAAAATGTGACGGCTCCGGGATGTAGACACACCATTGATGATGCTGCTGCTTCTTGTCTGGGTCCTGGCTGACAACGGCCCGCTAGCGTGCTGCTAACCTGCTGCTGCGTAACAACGGAAAACATGTTAATAATGCTCAGTTTAACGTTGCGTGCTTGTAGTAGTGATGGGAATTCCGGCTCTTTTTAGTGAGCCAGATCATTTGGCTCAGCTCACCAAGAAGAGCCGGCTCTTTCGGCTCCCAAACGGCTCTTCATTTTACCACTTCTGCCTTTTATAATTCAGCCAAATTTAGCGCTGTTTTGACCTATGATTAGTATGTGTGCACATATATCACTTAAAGTATTCAATATAATTATACTAATCCTTATAATTTCCAGAATACCATAATTTTACATGCTGCTTCGTTTCCGACTTTCACTCATCTTGTCGCTATTCGCGCACCGCCCTCCTCCTCTCCCTCCTGCTCTGCACCTGTAGACCATCACCTTGCACCCCGCCCCTCCCTGCTTGAGGGCATGATCCTTGTCTGTCATCACCTGATTAGTCACAGGTACGTCATTAACACAACATTCAGTCACAGACAGAAGATCGTCCTATCATTCTGCCTTGAATTAATTAAAGAAGAAAAAAGAAAAAAAACGACTCTCGGACGGGAGCCGGCTCTTATCTTCACTTAAAAGAGCCGGCTCTTTGAACCGACTCGTTCGTGACCAACACATCACTAGACTTCAGTAGCTTATGAAGGAAACCAACCGTAACACCAACCTAACCTTTCCAAACGTGACCACATTAGTGTCGTTAACTCATTAAGCCCGACTAAAATCCTCCACCTGTATCCCTGCATAACGGAACATAAGATAGTCTACCTGTTTTTACATATATAGTTTTGGCACTGTGTCCACACGACAATAACGGGGCGTTTCAAAGCTAACGTCACGGTGTTCACTTAACGTTAGCGAACTGTACCAATGGCCGTTTGCACCTGCAAGTTGCCGACCGTAATTAACGAACAGTTAACGGTACAGTAGAGCGTAAAAACACTGCTAAAGAGGCTAACGAAATGTCGCTAGCTAATCAATGATGCTAGCTATGCTCAGATAATGTGAGTGTTAACGGTTGCTAGGACGACGTTCTAACGGTTCTAACGGTAAACGTTCTAACGGTCATTACAGCCAGCTAGCTTAACGTTAACTGTTGCTAGGGGCGACGTTCTAACGGTTCAACGGTTAATTACAGCCAGCTAGCCTAACGTTACTACTACTGTACTACTGTACATATCACAAGAGGTTATAACAGACCTAGTTTAAAGACAACATGATTTACCTCACTAGACTTATCAGCGACGCCATCTGTCATTAGTGGCTCAGCCGCCAGCCAGGTCATGTAAAACCAGGTCAACAACCATATCACCCAGGATAAACAGACAGCTAACACACTTCCAGGCTTTAAAGCCGGGTTCAGTAGCAGCCAGCGGAGACAGCGGTGTCGTTAACGCACACAACACTAGTTACATTATAGTAATAGTTGCTATATATGATATTAAACACACAAGCTACTTACAAAACGCAGTAGTTTCACGTTAAAATCCCGACGCTTCTACTGACAGAGAAGAGTCTGCGAAGGAGACATGTTGAACAGAAGTGTCGAGTTAGCTAGCTACAATGAACGACGCTACTTCCGGTTACTTTCAACAATAAAAGTGATTAAAATAAAATACACATTGCACTGTTTTAATTTGTAGTGTGATGAGAAGTACATGGGCTTATGGGAAATGTTGTTTAAAATTACTGCGTGATTTAACATCAACTCAAACATAATTATAAAATACTTCGCGTTTAAATAAATAATTAAAAAATAGTAATAAAATAATATAATACACATTATACATTTTACCTTTATGTTAAGGCAAAGGCTATATGGCAGCAGTGGGCACTTGCTTATTTGCATTTAACACGAGGCATTTAATAGGAGTGTGTATTAAATTAAATAAGGATTAATCAATTTTGCAAAGTCTCAAAAAAATATTTTTTTCTTATTCATACTTATTTTGTAATAATGTGTATATTTTCTTTTCTGTATTTTTTTTCTATTTCAAAGGTTTTTCACCTAATGACTAATGGCTAATAATAATTTCAAAATGAACTGAACTTTCAACTCAACCTACAAAATAAAGGAGGGGAAAAGGAAAAGCTGTTTGTCATTGAGTGGATTCCAGTTAAAAATCTTCGAGTGGATGTTTCAACCTCTCTCAAGTTGGGATACTGCACATATTTAAACAATAACTTGACAGGTACACTTCTGGTATTATTCAGCCTGTCTCCTGCTACTTTGACGAATTTAAACAAATCACTGTAATGCTTGAATATTGCTCTGTTGGAAGTCTTACTTCACATTATGTTGCTTTATTTTTACAAAGGTGCTATTTTATGCCTTTGTAGCAGAGTAAGCAAGGTCAGGTTTATTCAGGCAAGTAGCTGAAACTTTAATTGATTGCTGTCCTCTGCTCTCTAAATGTCCCATTTTATTTTATCCAGGCATAACTAAAAATACTAACTTTCTTAGTATTTATTTAATATAATGGCACTGTATGATACAATAAGGCTGCAAGCAGGCACATTGTAACTGGCAGGCTGATGCTGAGGTCATTGCTGCCATCTACTGTTGTACAAGTAAATCTGCAAAGATATATACACACTTGTTTTTAAAAGTCAAGTCAGTGAATTCCATGAAGTTCCGTTAAACTTGTTAATGTGTTTCCTGTCCGCTTGGGAAGTTTGCAGCCTTACCCTTCTATAGTTGTCTCATTAATGGTGTGCGGTTCCTGGTTCCACTCTGAAGACAGCACTGATAATGTGTCTCCCAGTAAAGCCTTATGTGTGATTTACAACTTGACCTCTAACCTTTATGCTGGCATGACAACATTTTCTAAGACGTTTTAAACAATGTGTATGGCACACATTGTTGTAAGGTTAAACTTTACTCTAGATTTTATCATGTTCTTATTTTGTTATCTTCATTTATTTTATTCTAATTAGGGCTGTCAATCAATTAAAATACTGAATCGCGATTAATCGCAAATTAATTGCAAATTTTGTATTTGTTCAAAATGTACCTGAAAGGGACATTTATCAAGCATTTAATACTCTTATCAACATGGGAGTGGACAAATATGCTGCTTTATGAAAATCTATGTATATATTTATTATTGGAAAACAATTAACAACACAAAACAATGACAAATATTGTCCAGAAACCCTCACAGGTACTGCATTTAGCATAAAAAATGCTCAAATCATAACATGGCAGTGTGCTGACTTGACTTTGACTTGCCCCAAACTGCATGTGATTATCATAAAGTGGGCATGTCTGTAAAGGGGAGACTCGTGGGTACCCACAGAACCCATTTTCATTCACATATCTTGTGGTCAGAGGTCAAGGGACCCCTTTAAAAATGGCCATGCCAGTTTTTCCTCGACAAAATTTAGTGCAGGTTTGGAGCGTTATTTAGCCTCCTTTGATATTCATATTCATATTTCATATGATACCGGTATCTTCACTCTAGCTTTCAAACTGAGCCCGCTACAACCTCCGGAAGATCGATTGAGTTAACGCATTAAAGAAATTAGTGGCGTTAAAACGAATTTGTGTTAACACGTTACTATCGCTTTAACTTTGACAGACCTAATTCTAAAACAATCATATATTCACAGCTTATGAACACTTTTCACATTTCGTATTTTGTCTTGGCACTTTGCATAGTTATGCACACATTGTGACTTAATACATATTAAAGCATTTATTCTATTGTATTCAATGCAGTTACTCTATTTTAAATAAACTGCTGCAACAAGTTACTGAAACAATTCGATACACTACATTTATATAGGTATATACTGTAGGTACAGTATGTAGGATTGGCGCATCTAGTGGTGTGGTTGCAGATTGCAACCAACTGAGTACCTTACTCCTCCCTTTCCTAGACTGTCGTAACGTGAGCCGCCGAGTGCCAAACTGTGGTAACGCTCGCCGATCGCCTCGCTCAGAGGCCATCCTTACCATAATAACACTACTTTAGGAGCAACGGGAGTCAGACGGCGGCTGAGGGTACCACGGTTTTACACTCTGCGGCTCACGTTACTGCAGTCTCACAAGCGTGTCGGAGAACTACGGTGGCTTTCAGGTAACGTAAAAACGTGAAAGGCTCTCTCGCTAGAGCCAGTGTTCGATTTGTCCGTTCTGAGCAACATGGCGGACTCCGTGTAGAGGACCCCCTCCCTGTGTAAATATAAAGGTCTCATTCTAAGCTAATGCAAAAACAAAACAATTCTTAAATTCAGGCAATTCTACACTGATGAAAACATAGTTATGAATATTATATTCCATGTCTGCCAATAGATCCCCGAAATGTTACACACTGTTCCTTTAAATCTGGTTTAATTACGCTAGTCTGTTACCATGTGAACACATTGCTCACTGTAAAAACACATTTTACATTACTCCTTAAAGGCCTCTTGGGTGTGGCATCTTTCTCTCTCTTACTCTCTTTTTCCTACACACATAAACCCACACACAAACACTCACACCAACCGACCAACCACACACAGGCATTCTGGGAAGGATGGATGTTTTGTCTTCTTGCTCAATGAACCATATGTGTCTTGTTTCTTTACCTATTTAGAAGGTGTTAGGTTACGTGGCTCGTAGGGAGTGGAGTTTTCCTGTATCCTGCAAACTGACAAGACAGGACATGTAAAGTCTGTGTGCGTGTGATGACGTCGCAGCTGCTGAATCTGGTTTGGCAGGATTTCTGAGGGAAGGGCGAGAGCAGAGACAGACACAGAGAGGAAAAGCAGTGGAACAGTTTAAACCAGTTTTCACTGAACCGTTTTTAACTTTACTGTTTTTTATATTAATCGTTTCCTGCTGGTGTCGACACAGTGCGTTTTGGTATTTGAGCCCGGTTTCAGCATTAGGTAAGGTTCTTTTTGTTGGATTTTCATTAATTTTGTATCACATACTTGAGGTCAGGACTAAGCGGTAAACAACAGACTGTGGCCAGCAGTGTTTAAATTGAACACAGGCTGAGTTACAGTGATGTTACTTTCCTTGTTTACCCTAAAACAAAACGATAGACGTTGTTATCTATGCCAACATATGCAGAAAACTATAAGGGTAATTACACTTAAGAAAAGACACAATGGGAGTAGCGCTTCCTTTTGCTATGACTAAGACACAAACTGTGGCAAGATGTTGAACAATCAGTATAAGGAAAATGTAGTTTTATAAACTGTTGTTTCAGTACACAGACAGAGGCGTTTGTGGAATGTAGCCCACTTGAAAGTTAAACATTTCCAGTCACAAACACACTGAAGTATATATAGCAACAGGTAAATACCATGCGATTGGTCTTTTAATGGTAGATTTAATGCTTTCCTGACATTAAAAGGTTGCTCTGTTTACTATATAATGAAGATCTACCATTAAAAGACCATGTCCCTGAAGGGATATAGGGACTATATCCCTTCACACATTCAATACAGGTAATTTTCAATTTACCATGTACATATTTTAAAAGGTCACAGCCTGTTGGAGGTTAAAACAAAAATAATAATAATGTCAAATCTGAAATGGTCTCATCGTAATCAGAGCAAAGTAGTATGTGGAACTTACCGGACAAGCCTCATTGCTGCGAAAAAGTTATTTTATTTAGCCTATTTGACTAAACTAAGTGGTAATGGAGTTAATCCGGAGTTTAAAGTGTTAACACTGAAAAGTCCTCAAGGGTGAGCCACTCCTGTTTTGTGAAATCTAAATATTTTACTCGTTCCTAAACAGTACGTGATCCTGCTCTGCTCTAGAAACCATACAGGCCTAAAGATGCTGTAGCAAATCCCATGTGGATATTATTTCTCTTTATGACCAGTAATGTGGTGGGATTTCAGGTGTGATCATTGTGGGGGGAAAAAATGTGATACTATTCAAAAAATTAATAAATTAAATTTGAATAAAGGCCAGGTTTGACAGCAAATAGGAACATACATGTGGTGAAATACTGAATTAGATACATATTTTTTAGTGAATTAATGTCTGTTATTGTGTTTTACATTAAAATTGACTGAACATTAATATAAAAAAATTGCCAGCCCCATGTACCTATGGTAACCACGAGAGTTCAATAGAAACTGAGCACTGATTGTGGACTGATTTGCAACCACAAAGACATATTTGCTAAACACACACACATTCAGTATCTAAGTAACATAAGCTCTGAAACCACACAAATGTGCCAGGAGGTTTATGATTGAAGTTATATTTATACTACACTAATAACACCAGGCTGTTTCATTCATGAACCTCATTATCTTGACACACATCACATGCCATTGTTCCCCACTGTGTTCATTCAGCAGCGATGCTTACTGTTACTGTAACACACACAGCAGCTGTGTGGACAGAATTAACAGGACGGAGTGAAAAGATAAATAAAGACTGTTTGGATTTCTTTTTTTAAATACAGTACGCAGACACATAGCCACATTTAGCTTTGGATTATGGTGGAATTAAAGTTGTGTTGACTTTTATTTGTAAATGCAGCACTAGAATAGAACATGTGCAACCCCTGTGTCCAAATGATAACTTGTTAAACTAACTTAAAAATGCTGTTATGTGTACTAGAGCCAGCTACAATAAAGGCTATTGCATTCTAATGCCATTTTCAGTAGCAATTACAACTGAACTGACTTTAGACAGTATTTTATATTATGTAACACTGGAACAGAGTTTTGACTTGTCATATTAGGAAAAGCACGGGTGCACTGTAACTATATTAACAATGGATTAAAAGATCTTAATCCCAGTTTCACACTGGTTTGTCTGCTGGTCATAAAGCGCCTTGTTTGTTCATGTTCATTTGTTTATAATTAACAATTTTGCATTAGTAATATTATGTTTTTGCATGAACTGTAAAGCTGCCAGGATTAATGTAAAGGGGGAGCAGTGGAATCTTTTTCTATCGTCTTTTTGTTACAGGAAAGGTTTATGTGTTTGTCGGAAATGTGGTCTTAATTCTTTATATACAGTCTGTGGTATGAAGAAAAGGCAAATGCCGCACATGCAGTAGCACCTTTAGCTGAAAGAAAGGCTTTCATGCCGAGATTTAGATGAGCAAATTGATTCATTACAGTCATTACGGTAAATACGTAGCTGGAGCTAGCAAAAAATGTAGGCACAGCTATAACATCTACAGACATGAGATAAACTCTAAATGTCACCTCCCTCTGCTAGCAGATCTGATGGCTAGTTTAATAATGTCATACAAGCCCATGCAAGCTCTAAATCAGACATAGCAGTGTTTGTAGTCACTATTCATGTGACTTCTTGTAGCATCTATTGGATTGGGAACGATGAGGCTTATCCTTAACCATAAACCTACATTTGCCCTTCTTATTGTAGGAAGCAAAGCCAATTAGAAGCAAGTTAATCACACAATGAATTCAGCTATGATCTGTTTCTGTCTTGGCATAAGGATGTGGAAATATAACCCCGTTTTTTCTTCCTTCCTCTCTGTTACAGGGTGCTCTTGTGTCTATATCACCCAAGCCAGTGCAGCAGCAGGGATGAACTGGTCGGGGCTGGAGGGTCTGTTGAGCGGAGTCAATAAATACTCCACTGCGTTCGGGCGGATTTGGCTGTCCATGGTGTTTGTGTTCCGCGTCCTGGTGTTTGTGGTGGCGGCGCAGAGGGTTTGGGGCGACGAGAACAAAGACTTTGTGTGTAATACTAAACAGGTAAGATGTTTTCTGTGCCGACACTTCCATATACCTTTAAATGTTACTTGGTTTATTGGAGAATTTTTTTTACCCACTACGAGGCACCCCGTTAACATCACGCCAGTTTTGTTGATGAAATTTGGTAACGTAAAAGACTGTCCTGACTGTTTATGAGTTTTGTTGGCTCTATCCGACTCACATGAAGAAGCATTCCACTGATTTTAGACCTGATTATCAGTTCACCTGTGACTCAACCAGTGAAAACAGCAGCATGTCTGCTGGGGCTGTGGAGGATGCTTTCTAAAGTCTGAAAAAATACTCCTAGTGATGTCATCAGGGTTATCTCGGGTTGGGCTTGACACCTTCAATTTGTAACACAAAACCTGAGTTAACTTTGTGGTTGTGGGATTTGAAAGACGTGGGATTTTACCAGGCAGGAGGGTCTAACAAAAGACACTATTGAGTTGCATTATGGTGTGAACTGTAGGATCCAGTGTTTTATTGGAATACGAGAGACTAAAAGTAAGGATATCTCAGACTCTGTTGAATCAATTTTGACCATTCTTATTTTTTTCTGTCTCTTGTGAGTCCCCCAACTTTATGGAAGTGCAATACCAAATCCAAAGTAGCCCTTTAATAAGGGCTAGGCCTGATTAAAGAAATATGTTGACTTCTTAGGACGTTGACACACACATTTGTAAGTTTAGCCCCGTGACTAGAAGATTGGTAAATCATCTTTCGTCAGTCTATTAGGTTCACATGGTAATGTTTTAGCATATACAACATAAAGTAACTGGTAGGCAATCAGCGCTATTTCTCAAAGCAAACCTTTGATTAATATAGCCTTCTTTTAATCTGTAATCCTAATTGCAAAATGCTTATTGGTCTGTAAATCTTGCAGGGAAAAGATCCCCAAAAAAGGGCTGCGGGTTAAGATGTATTGTAGCTTTCTACCAGTATAGAGGCAGCATAACCTTCATCACATCCTCCGGGTGATATTTAATTCTGGCAGCACTAGTGGTATTGTTTTGTATTCATCATTTTATGACAGTTACATTAGCTGTGCTATGAAATAAAAGTATTGTCTCTTTGAAACTCCTGGGTTCCTTGTGTTTTATCTCTGGCAAAACAACGCAACCACCTACGCTATCACTCATTGTACCCATCTGAGACAGTCATTATAGAAAAAGCAATACGTTTTCTAAAAGTTCTTTTGCTTTGTTTTCAGCCCGGCTGTACCAACATCTGCTATGACTTCATCTTCCCCATCTCCCACATCCGTCTGTGGGCGCTGCAGCTGATTTTCGTCACCTGCCCGTCTCTGATGGTGATGGCTCATGTTAAATACCGTGAAGGAAAGGACGCGAAATACGTGGAGCTGCACCACGGCTCTCACCTGTACGCCAACCCTGGCAAGAAGAGAGGAGGCCTGTGGTGGACCTATCTGCTGAGTTTGGTCTTCAAAGCTGGATTCGACATAGCGTTTCTTTACATTCTGTATCGGATATACCATGGATACGACTTGCCCAAGTAATGCTCATATCTTTACTTCTAAAGAGGACCTATTATGCTTTTTCCCTTTCCCTTAGTGTGTTATATCATTTTTTGAGCATGTAAAAGGTCTGCAAAGTTACAAAGCCCAAAGTCCATGCCAAAGGGAGTTACTCTCCACAACAGAAACATTGCTCCTGAACTACCTGAAACGCCTTGCTTACCTTCTTTAACGTGGTGATGTCACCAAGTAACACATTTGCACAATACCCCTCAAAAAAAGCTAGTTAAAGCGGGGCTGGAGCGGAGTCTAAAGAGTTTGGTTTGGTTTACCAATCACAACAGAGTGGGACAGCTGACCAATCAGAGCAGACTGGGCTTTTCGGGAAACATGTTCTAGTAGAAACTCAAAATACAAGTATGCACTTGAAAATAAGCATCATAGGTCCTCTTTATTCATCTTTAGCATTAAAGGAAAACATGAAAATTGAAGAGAGCGGCAGCCAAACTGATTATCTACTGAATTTCTATTCTTCTCTACTCTTTTCTTCTAGGTTATCCAAGTGTTCACTGCCACCGTGCCCCAACACCGTGGACTGCTTCATTAGTCGCCCAACCGAGAAAAAGATCTTCATGATCTTCATGGTCGTTTCCAGCGCGCTGTGCATCTTAATGTGCATCGTCGAGATGACTTATCTCGTCGGCAAGCGCATCTCCAAATTGTTAAGGGTCCGCCAAGACAACGAGAGGCTCCTATTTGCTGAGCAGCATGAGCTCACCAACATGGCCCCACCCAGGTCCCAGTATCGCAGGACTGATCCAACGCTGACAGAGAGCAAGATGAGTTTATACAAAAGGGAGAAGATCAGAGACGGTGGTGTAACTACGACTCTGTAGGACACGACGGTCACTAAACCATGGGTTTGTTTCTAACGGGTAGCCATGCAACAGGACCAAAAGTTACCTAATAAAGTTATTGAACCAAAAGACTGATAAAAGGGCCGACCCTTGTGTATCGCGTCCTGTGACTCAGCTGAACATGAAACATTCATGACTCTCCTTTGGAAGGACCTCCAACACTGGCTGGTTGTATGTTGAACACTGTTAAAGAAGAAGACTACTACTATGTGTGGATATCACGTTTTTACCTTTGTACCATAGATCTGATCAGCTTATGGCTGACTATACAAGGACAAACCTGTTTTTTTATAGCACAAACCTGATGTTGGGTTTGAGGGCATTGCTGATTGTTTGTTGATCATGAATCAACACCAATATGTCATGTTACATGTGGTATCGCATAGCCAGATCTCCACAGCGCTGTGTCAGCGCTAAAGAAAGGTCTGGCTCCACACATTATCATTCTGGTATAGGGGGAAAAAACACTCTTGCTTGTTTGTATTTCTTTAAACCAATCACAATCGTCTTAGGCGGCGCTAAGCCCAGGATGCAGCGACGGCGCCCTTGCAGCACATGGGAGAAGTTTGCCCAAACCAAACCCAAACCATTATCTTTTCCTATACCTAACCGAGTAGGTTTGTTGCCTAAACCTAAGGAGGTGAATGACGCATGGGATATGCCAACACGATCTTATCCCAACTCGTCACATACTGACGCTTTGTCAGACCCCTCCGCATCCCTTTTCAGTCGCAGTTAACACATACTTAATGTTGTGAATTAAACAAAAACATTGGCTTAGGTTTAGGCAACAAAACCACTATAGTTAGGTTTAGGAAAAAACAACATGGTTGGGCTTAAAACTACGATGTTTGTACAGTGAAAATGCGACTTGATGTTGTGGCGGTGCGTCTCATTCTGGCGCCGAAGGGTGCCTTGTGCAGCGGTATCGAATGCTGACGGCTGTGACAAAGCGTCAGTATTTGACGCCCTGGGAATGAGAACGGGCTGCATACACGGCGGCTCATATCCACAGTCCGGTGAGTCAGACTATGTTACATGTAACACCCTGGTGTACGTTTTGTAAATTACAGCACTTTGGTATCTTCAGCACTGTTAATAGCTTTGTTAATTGTGTGTTGCCTCCAGTGCTCTGTGCGTTCATATTTCTTCTACTAAAGGGACCAAAATGCTGCTGGGAATTCGATGAGATGACCTCAAATGTTGAGTTATCCATCAAGATCGAAGATGGTCTAAATCTAGATTTGGAAATGCACTAACTGATCTGGCAGATGTTACAGGATACAAGGTCACAAGGTCATTGTGTACTTTCAACCTTGGTTAAATCCCCAGACATAGAGCAGACTATTTCTGCTCTGACTAAAAGTCAACTAGAATGTCATAACTTGGTCCAATAGTTTCTTTTAAGGCTTGTTTTTATTGACCCATGTAGTGATATATTTAATTGATTGTAAAATAAATGCTGGTGTCTAGACTGTTTTTCTTTGCAGAAAGCTCTATTATATTATGTTTACCCCACAGATATATAAGTTATGCATATAAAGTATGAAGCTGCCTACTGATATCATTGACAAACTCACTAGAGAAAGGGGAAGGCTTAAAAAAAATCTAATTAAGCAGCAGATGTCAATGAACAAATTTAGGTTATATTTAAAATTGTGTGCAAAGTTTGGTGTCTATCATTTTTAATACCCTAGAAATGACTTCACAAATGCTTCACAGCACACATTTCGGTTTGGCATAGCAGGAAAATCACAAACGTGTTTCTGATAACATAAACAATTACAGTGGGCCATGTATGCACGATACCTGAAGCAGCTAAATCAGCCATCATTAGTTTTATTATTTACACCTCTACTTTTCCATGAACATAGCCTGTTGTGCAAATGAATGCATCCAGACATGCAGCCTTTTATTTTTTAGAACATTATCAATCAAAAATTAGACTGAAAATAGTTCCATTACGTTTTGTTACCACTAGATGGCAGCATTGTCCAAGTTAAACAAACCAAACTCTATCTCTCTATCTGTAGACATTTTGGGGAGTTTGTCTTAACGAAAGTTAAAAGTGTAAAAGAAGCAGCCACATTGAAAACTTCTTGATCAAGTGCTTCTTTAAAAACCCTAAATATGGCTTATTTGCTCGCCTATTTGCCAGTATTTGAATACTATGTCATACTAAATGGCTTACCAAAATGAAAACACTGGCTTTTTAGATCTAGCAATCAATCTAAACCTACAGTTTATAGTAATACTGCATTTAATCTACCTCATAACAACTATATAACATAATGTAAATATCCGACGAGGATTGGATTCGAACCCACGCGTGCAGAGCACAATGGATTAGCAGTCCATCGCCTTAACCACTCGGCCACCTCGTCCGTTTTCACATCTATATTAGGTCATCATATGACGACATACAGTAAGTTACAGTATCATAGTATATTCAAATGTCGACCTTTGAGTCCACTTTACGTTGCTGCTCTTACCTGAATGTGTTTCACAGGAAAGTGTGTGTTCAAATCTACTTCTACACCTCATTAAAACGGTGTAAACCTTGCTATAAAGATACTACGACAAAGTAGCTAACTTTGAGCTAAAATGTACCTGTACCGACCTGTTTACCCACTGCCAACGAAACGTAGGTAACTCTCGCGAGATTGGCTGCCAAAGCGAGCATATCCCTTATTTGACGTGAACATAGACCTTAATCATCTCGCGAGAGTTTCGCAAATAAACTAAATTCCGGCATCTACACTAATAATCACTAACACGAATGTGTAAATTAGATGTTAACATGTTTACTTTAACCGAAGAGCAACAGGGTGCAGAATCACACACAACACCTATTTCTATCCACCACACGGAGCCAGAGACCAACAAATAAAATGAGCTATTTTAAGCATGTGAGAATGGACTGACTATTTAAGTGGGTCTTACTCTAGCATTACGACATCACCATAATTAATTGATAATTATGTGAGAAAATCCTAATATGACACTTCAGTTACTATAGCAAAACCGGAATATATTGCATTTATTTTGGAATAATTTCCATATTGTCAACCTCCGGAAGATTTTCCACATCGTCAGCCATCATGGCTAAAAGAGAGAGCAGAGCCAACAGGGTAAGATTTTCAAACAAAGGAGACACATTTAATCCATCACTGCATTTATAGAAAAAGCCTGTTTTTGTTTTTAGATGTGATCATGTGTTTTTTGCCAAAAGCCTCAACAATTACAACGGATTTAATTCACCCTCTCAGAGGTTGTAGCAGGCTCAGTTTTAGAGGTAGAGTGAAGGTACAAATATCATATGAAACCTAAGGAATCCATTGCTACTATGTAAAGAAGGATGTTAAATAATGCTCAAAAGTTAGGCTAAATTTTGGCGAGGAAAAACATGTCCATTTTCAAAGGGGTCCCTTGACCTCTGACCTCAAGATATGTGAATGAAAATGGGTTCTATGGGTACCCACGAGTCTCCCCTTTACAGACATGCACATGCATGTGATTTATGATAATCACATGCAGTTTTTTTAAATGCAGTATAAATGTGTTATTTCTGCCTATTCTAAAATCATCAATTTGAATATTTCTGCATACTGGGGTCCTTAAACAGTCTGGGAATTGCATAAACTGGGTATCCCTGTAAAGCTGAGACTCTTGTGGATCTCAATTGTATTCATGTGTGATGATGTTAGTCCCCATAGTAGCCAATTCATTTTAGTGAAAGAAGATCACATTAGCTCTCTCTCCACCGCCATCTCTCTGCTTTGGAGAGAAGCTTTGATTTCACCAAGGTTGCCTGGAGGAAAGAACTCCACAAGGCCAAACAAGAGATGGGACAGAAAGAAGAAGCTCTTCACCGCCATTTCTCTGCCGTGGAGGGAGCTCAAGAAAGGCACAGGAGGAGTTAAGAAAAGAAGGATGAGAAGATCATCTCTCTTGAACAGAGCCTCCATGCTCAAAAAGAGGAGACCGAGAGGGTGAGAGCCTCTGCCGGTCAGTTGATGGAGGTCAGCGGGGTCAAGAACACGGAGGAGATGTAAAGCTGAACAAAATCAGCCAGCTTGAAGAGCTCCTCAGAGACAAAGATCAGCTCATCGCCAGGGAAAACAAAGTACGGCGAGTGCGTACCACTACCAACGATCACATAGACACCCTGGCCCAGCTGCTCACTATACTCACGCTGCTCTGAAACAGAGCCAGCTGATGTGTCACACTCTGGAGGAGAAACTCCAAAAACAGCTGGCTGACAGAGAGGAGAGACACCGGAGAGAGCTCACATAGCAGGCAGAGAGCCACCAGAAGGAGCTTTCTGAAAAGCTATAGAACAATCCAAAAAGGAGCTGTTCATGCTCAGTGAGAGCTGGAGGAGGAGCGACCAGCAGCATGAAAAAGAGAAGAGAAAGCTGGAAGAGATGCTGCTGGGAAAAAGAGAAGATCTGGACATTTGAGGGGGCAGACAGAAAGGAGGATATCCAGCACCTCATGAAGGAGAACATCCAGCTTCGGGTATGCAGCCTCAGCTCATCTTTTTGATTCAAACAACAGATGACTTTAGACCTCTGGAGGTAAAATAAAATATGTTGTCTTTCTCTTTTCAGGTGCTCATAGAAAAAGATGAAAAGAAGTGCTTCTTGGGCTGGCGTCAATTTGTCTGCTGTTTGACCTCAAGACAGACAACTCCCTTCCAAGAACCCAACCGTCCTCCTCCACCCTAACCCCCTCTCCGTTCTTAACCCCGATCAACTCCCTCCACTCCTCCCTCCCTACTTTCACTTTCTCCATTCTTTCATTCAATTTAACCTTTTAGAACAGTCATTAAATTCATAAACCTTAATTATATGTATGTTTGTCTCCTATCTGTGTGACACTGTCTGGGTTACATGGTGGAGAGGAGGTTGTGTTGCTCAGGCTCCATGTGTTTGGTGACGCCTGGAAGCCACTTGACATCCTCCTTGGATCCATCTTTTCATATACTATGCTTAAATTATATGTATCAATTTCTGTCATATGTTTTTTGTCTATGCTGTAATTTCATTATGTTGTTACGCTGTATGCACGACCATCTACTGCACGTCTGTCCATCCTGGGAGACGGATCCCTCCTCTGTTGTTCTTCTTTTTCACTGTTAAAATGTTTTGTTTTGGTTACGTTTTTCCTCATCCGATGCAAGGGTCGTACTGTAAAGGATAGAGTGTCATATCCTATACAGTATAATATACTGTATATCTGTACAGGATATATATGGGGGGCTGTCAATTGATTAAAATAGTTAATTGCAAATTAATCGCACATTTTATTAAAATATACCTTAAAGGTAGATTTGTCAAGTATTTAATACTCTTATCAACATGGGAGTGGGCAAATATGCTTGCTTTATGTATATGTATGTATATTGGAAATCAATTAACACAAAATAATGACAAATATTGTCCAGAAACCCTCACAGGTACTGCATTTAGCATAAAAGAATATGCTCAAATCATAACATGGTAAACTGCAGCCCAACAGGCAACAACAGCTGTCAGTGTGTCAGTGTGCTGACTTGACTATAACTTGCCCCAACTGCATGTGATTATCATAAAGTGGGCATGTCTGTTAAGGGGAGACTCGTGGGTACCCATAGAACCCAATTTCATTCACATATCTTGAGGTCAGAGGTCAAGGGACCCCTTTGAAAATGGACGTTTTCCCTCGCCAAAATTTAGCTTAACTTTTGAGCATTATTTAGCCTCCTTCACGACAAGCTAGTATGACATGGTTGGTACCAATGTATTACTTAGGTTTTTTAGTTTCATGATGCAAGTATCTTCACTCTTGCTTTAAAACTGAGCCCGCTACAACCTAAAAATCGCAAGTTTCAATAATAATTTAAAGAAATTTGTAATGTTAAAACAAAATTGTGTTAACTTTGACAACACTAATATATGTACATACAGATATATGTACAAATATATCTAAAGGATGAAGATCAATACGCAAATATTTGTAGTTTTCTTTAATATTCATATTTGCAAAACACCATTGATGCAGGTGTAACCTTATATGTAGAACAAGCATGAATCAAGCATGACTCAGGCCCTTGCAACCTCTTATGTTCATGTTCACTGTGATTTAGCATCACTACACCTTCTCTGTCCCTGTCGAGTTCATATCAGTTTTTATTTCTTCGGCCTATTTTATCATCTAAATGACTGAAAGCTTGTTTATAGCTCTCATTTAGTTTAAATCATGGTTGAGTTGAATGGCTTTTCAAAGACAGTATGTGTTCTTTAATACAGTTTTTATTATATAATCGATTGTTTTTGTGTATGCATGATGTAATAACTGACCCAACCTCATGAAAAGACTAAAAATAGTCTAACCCACCTACTGTATCAGTGTGTCTTGAGGTGTGAATCACAAGGCGAAACACAGACAGAGGGGATCGAACATTTATTTACCCTTATTAAAAGTTACAATAAAACCATTAACATCTTCAAACGATAGCAAAATAAAGAGAACCAAAAAAATATTGGCCAAAACATATTTACAGAGACAGTTTGCAGATAAAAAGCTCACATTTTTGTACACAATCCCAAACCCCCTGCATCATAAACTCTGAAATGTGAACACTGCAATACTCAAGAAGCTTGAATGTGGTTTTAGCCAGAAAAAGAATCTAAATGCACGAACAAAGACATTGCTCTTTTTCCACCTCCCCTCCTCGGTTTTTCACTTTTCTATACATGACAAAATACTTGAAATTTGGGGGTAAAACATAGGAATGTAGAATTCTAAAAATGAATAAGAATCTTTTTGAATGTGTCCATGTAACAGTCACTTCGAGTGAAGGAGATGCTCTGCCCCGCTCCGCAACGGTGACAATTTTTAGATCCCAAAAAAGATGAGAAAGAAAAATTAAAAATGTTATAGGGCTGCCACGCTGTTAAAAAGGATGCTTCTCCATGAATTGGGAAAATAAGTCAGTATTCCTGATTCGCTCCACATCCAATCCATTTACCTTCGCCACATGCCAGTCCCTGTGTGCGCCAGGAGGGGGCGACACACGGTGACGCTTTCATCATGAGAGGGCCCGGTGAGATTCCGTCTGTCGAAGAACTAATAAAAGGCAGTGAACTGGTGGTTGAATCAGCAGACGTGATATATCCTTTGTCTTCTTTTCTAGTTTTGTTTATAACTTTAAAGAACGTGGCACGAGTCTCTCATATATATATTTATATACTTTAATCTTGGAAAATCAGTTCAGGTGCCGTGGCGGGGGGGGTGCAGTCACTCTGCCTTGGCCTCGCCCTCAGAGGCTGCAGGTGTCGTGTCCTCGGCGGGGGCAGCGGCGGCGGCCTCCTCGGCCGGGGCAGCCTCTGTGGGTGGGGCCTCCTCCGCCGCCTTGGTCTCTCCCTCGGGTGCGGCCTCAGCAGCTGGAGCGGCGGCGGCGGCCTCGTCCTCTTTGGCCTCGGCGGCCGGCGTCTCCTCTTTGGTTTCCTTGGCCGCGTGGCCGTTCTCCTCGGGCTTGTCCTCTGCCGTGGGGGAGGCGACCTCCTCCTTGCCCTCCTCGCTGCCCTTCTTGTTCTTTTTCAGCGAGATGCCCTTGAACTTGAAGGAGTTCTTCAGAGAGAACTTCTTCTTTTTCTTGCCCTCCTTGGCGGCCTCGCCTTCCGCTTTGGCCGCGTCGCCCTCGGCCGCTGGAGCCGGCTCGATGGCATCCCCCGTGCCGTTTTCACCCTCTTTAGCTGGCTCGGCTGTTCCATTTCCATCGGCGGCGGCCACTTCCCCGTCGGGCTTGGCTGACACGTCCCCATTGGTTTTGACGTGACCGTTCTCCTATACATACAGAGAAGAAGGACTTCATTAGTCACGGATTAAAATAATCAAACTGGGTCAAAATAAAACACATCGCCTCTGGAAATGGAAAAATCAGTCAGATGGATAAACTGTAGATGAAATTTGTTCAAATAAATCTAGAGATCTGGCATGTGACAGATTAGCATTAGCCCATTTACTCCCCAATAGTTAATCCATGTTATACTTGAGGAAAGCTGCTTGCCCAGAGAGTGGTTCAGAGGAGGGGAGGGTGGGGGGGATTCAATTCAACAGCTGTTTGCAAGACTCCAATCAGGCACACGGGGGCAGTAGTGCTGCATCTAAAACAGCAACACCAGCCAGCGAGTTGGGGAACAAAGGAATCCCCATGAAACCTGCTTTTCTGCTTCTGCATCCTGAGAGCTGCAGCTCACAGTCTACCACTGCGCTCTGCATGGGCTCAGTGTGGCCACAATACAGCCAGCAAGCACATATCAGTCATGACAGACAAAAGCCAAATGTCAGATTAAGAAGTCATATTCAATGCAATCAACTGCACTCATATTGAGGGAGAGGAGGGGGCTACAAGTCCAACTACCCAAGTTCATTAACATGTATGGAGGGTGTTTATCATATAATCTTCTGATCAGACTCAATCCCCTTGTTTAATGATCAGAAATTAAATCACATGTTGGTCATTAAAGCACATTTTATTCCCTTCATTGTGGAACTATAATGTATGAACGCAAATCATATTGTTTACCACATAAATCAGACTCAATCCCCCTTGTTTATTGCTCCTAATGATCATTAAAGCACATTTGATTCCCTTCGCTGTCGAATTTTGTGAGACACAACTATATTTAATAGTTTGGGTTAAGGGGGTTTCGAATACCCATCCGCGCTTTTGTTTGCAACTCCGCAAAATGCGCCTCCAGCACAGCACAGCGCATATTTGCATCCTTTGCACCGTCTTTTGTTCGACGTGAGAGCGACTACAGCCAACATCATGAGAGAGAACACGGTCCAGACACACGTTTCGACCCGAATCTGTCGTTTCTTGCATATAAAACGTGCGGGTAAATCGCCCCCATGGGACCCGGCGGCTGGGCGGAATTAACAAAGAGCAGGCAGGTCTGGTTGCAGAGCTGAGCTGACGAGCATGGCCACTCGAAGGGCTGCTGCTGCTGCTCTGCTGCTGGATGGATGGAGGTCCCACTGTTTTTTTTTTTTTTAGACAACCTGTTATAGCCTCATTTAAACTCATTTTGCACAGATAAAACCTGGATCTCAGTGCAGCAACAGCTCGTACCCCGCCGTGCCGTGGCACCCATCGTGCTCTAGTGCCCCAGTGGGCGTTGGGTGCCATGTGGCTCCCTGCTGATGCTCAACATGTCAGGCCTGCTTTAACTCACCTGGCCGTTGGCTTTAGCAGCAGCAGGATCAGCTGCAGCAGCGGCTTTCCCCTCCACAGCTACTCCACCCTTGGACAACTGGGCTCCCATTTTTTTTTTTTTCCTTTAGGTTTTTGTGAACAAAAAAAGAAAAAATCGAAAAAGAAGATTTGAGATTTAAAAATCCAGCTCAGGGATGAGATGTTTTGCCAAAAAAGAGGTGAAAAATCCGACCGGATCTCCTTCTGCTTCCCTGTAGGTTTTGGATACGAGAAGATCCCCCTTTCAGTGAGTTTTTTAGTGTGGACCCCACGGCGGCTGAGCTCAAATTAAAGGATGTCGGTGATGAGGCTGTGAGTATTTCAACCGCGCCTCAAAATCGACCGGAGGCTCCTCCCATGGGCGTGGCGAACCGGGGTTCGTCCAATCAGCAGCCAGGAGATGGACCTCCTTCACCCGCCCTGTCACTGCAACAGTCTGCTGCTCAACTGGGTGATCAGGGAGACTTTTTCCACTGTTTCACATGTCTGGAAGATTTTAACTTTTTAAACTTTATTCATTAACAGCACTTGTTGCAAGAAAAGATCATAAAGACATTTCTATTTTGATAAAGAATCAGAATAATAGAGAAGTAGCCTATATAATAATGTTAAATGGATACTATAATGGACAAACAATATCATAAATGTTATAAATTATGCTTTAAATGCACTGGTGAGGACAACACACACACATCATAGAAGTGGTGGTGCACTTTAAACTTTAAACTTACTTTACACTACATCCCATATACCATTTTATAGACTGCACATATTACATCTATTTATTGTACACTATATTTTTTTTATTGATGGACGGTACACGCTATGTCCATTCATTATGTTCATTCACTATGTATATTCTGTATTTCTATTTATTGTTTTATAATCTTTTTGTACACCTGTACCTCTGTATCTGCGCTTTGCTGCTTTGACAACTGAATTTAGTAAAGGTTCATCTTATCTTATCCTTTATCATCAGATTGTGGTTCCCAACCTAAGGTTCAGGACCCCAAAATGGAAATAAAAACTATTTCTGCAACAAAAAAAAGTTCTTATGTAGAAATTGTAAAGTTTTTATTTAGATAAATGATCTGTAAATGCCAGCGTGAAACCTTTCAGCATCTATCCTGCCAAATATATACTTAAATGAATGAGTTTGACATTTTGGGAAATATATGCTTCAACGCATTCTTGCCCAGATTTAGATGATACCCCTCTCATGTTTGTTTTGTTAGCAGCTGATTAGCTTAGCTTAGTATATGCTAAGCTAACTGGGAAAAAAAACTAGTCTTGTTTTTATACTTCAGTTTTTGTATGGATTAAAAAACAAGATATAAAGAGTTAATTAGTGAGCTTTTAGAGTTAGAGGTGGATTTTGTTATCCTCATGCTGTGTTCACACTACGGGCGACACAGCAAAAAGCTACAAGTCATTTTCCATGGAAGCTGGTGACATGAAGCTATAAAGGGGGTTCCCAACCTAAGGTTCAGGTCCTCAAAAGAGAAATATTTCTGCAGCAAAACTACCTAAAAAACTACTTGTAAACTACCAGAGTTTTGCCTTATCAGGTCTCAAATAACTATTCAAATCAGCCAATCTGGGAAGGGAACATCACTTTCACTCTAAGATATACCCATGCACCTATGATAAAGGGGTTGCAAAAAGAAATGTTTTTGCTATAAAGAAGCAAAATGACTGGGGGCCAACACGGTGATTATTCCAAGCTCATGATTTCCAGACTCCACTCACTGCTTCACCCTCGCATACACACTTTGTAAGAAGATAACGTCAACTTCTTCTCAAGTTTGACAGTTTCAGTGACTTCCTTTAGCTTAAAAAAAACCCTCAGATGATCTTTAAACAAACGACTATTTCAATGAGCACTGAAGAATTCGTTAATGGCCTCAGCCGGACTTTGAGTGACAGGCCTGCCTCTCCAAGAGTAAACTCGTTACATAACGCACAGTGCTTCGCAGCGGAGAGCTTTGCGATGGCACTGGGGCCGCTTTGTCACCGACGCAGACAGGGAGACAGTGAATCAGCCTGTCAGCCGGTAATGAGGTCTCTTGGCCAGACGAGCGAATCCCACGATCGCAGCAATGACACTGCATTTTTTTTCCTTGTTTTTTGGGAGACCAAAGCTGACGGGTTCCTCTTGTGATCCGGCGAGGTCAGAGGTCATTGTGTTTTAAGCTGAGTTATGAAAGCCAGTCGACTGCTTCCACAGACCGGCCCAGTCATGAGACGGGGTCATACATGCGTTTATATACATGCCAGCTGTCGTTTTCGAGCCGTTACTCTTAATTGTGGCAACCTTAACCAAATTATCCCTTCTTTCCCATCAACAAGGCACTCATTTATCCCACAGATGAACCCATTTCAACAAAACGGCACTCTGTTTGCTTGTCATCTTTATGGGACTTCATTAAGCGGAATTTATGATTTCCTCTTATTAAAGTCCCGTATTCTTCTGAGGCATCCCTTTATAGCTCCATATGTCTCTTTCTGTAATTGTTTCCACCGATCCGATGGCACACAGAATGAACCCCCTCCGCGCGCGCACACACACACACACACACACACACACACACACACACACACACACACACACAGACATGTCACGGCCATGGTATGCGAGGCATGCATACACGCCACCCAGAGAATGATCTCCATCCATTCAGTGGGTTGAGCTTCCCACAGTGGAATTGCTACACCCTCAGGGGTTCAAAATCTGCACCCCCCTCCTAACCAACCACCACCACCACCACTCCATACATTCTCAAAAACTGAGTCAGGAAGGAGAACAACATGTCTGGAAGATGTTTTTAACCCCCACTGCTTGCATACAGCCCAATCATGGCTTTGGAAGTCTTCATTACTCTCTGATGTGGGGATCGGCCTTTTCGTTCTGATGAGGTCTATACATTAAGGTTGTCAGATTTCAAAGGGATGTTACTGGTTTGATCAGCACAATAAAGGAACTGTTTTCACAGCGGGGCATCCAAGCCTCTATAGAGAGATGTGGTTAACCTCAGAACTTGTCACTCAAACTTAAGTGATATCTTTATCGTTGTGGATAAGCTTTAAAACATATTAGATTTTCTCCATTTTTACTTTTAATTAGTATTTCTGACCACTAAAATATATTCCAAAATCTTCCTTAAAAAGTAAATAAAACAGAAAAATGCTGGTCAAAGTTTGTAAGTACTTTAATTTGCTGGGAGGACTCAGTGTACTTTGTGATTGTAAAGAGCAAAACATAAACAGAAAATGACTTATTGATATATCTCAAGCTCCTAAGGCCTGTGCAACTCAGTGGAAGAGATTTTTGCGTTCTGGCAGCATTCCAGTGTTGACAGTAAACTTTTAGAAAATGATCTGTAAATGCCAGAGTGAAACCTTACAGCATCTATCCTGCCAATCAATTTCTATGGATTAAAAAAACAAGATATAACGTGTTTTTAGTGAGCTTTAGAGTTAGAGGTGGAATTTGTTGCTATGTTCACACTACGAGTGACACACCAACAGGCTACAAGTCATTTTCAATGGAAGCCGGTGACATGAAGCTACAAAATGACACCCGACACTTGTCGATGTGTGACGTGCTACAAATAAAGTTGAGCTGGTTTCCACTTTGTTTAGTGCTCCAATGACGTGGTGAAGCCTCAACCAGCCATATGTTTTGTTTCACCTTGTTTCGTTCCATCTACAAAAATGACGTTAGCTAGTTTCCAGTGCTATTTAATGACATAGCCTAGCTACTGCAAAGAGCACTTGAGCTACACTTCAATGGCGTCTCGGAGTCAATGTCGCTGCCATGCTTTGGCTGTTTTGCTGCATTTGTTGCTCGTAGTGTGGACATATGTTTAAACTGAGCCTGCTAGCTGTTCCCCCTGTTTCCAGTCTTTGTGCTAAGCTAAGCTAACCAGCCTCTGGCTATAGCTACATATTTAAAGGTGCTAATTATGGGATTGGGAGCATTTCTGTTGCCTCTCAACGGCTCTCAACATGGCAACGACGAGCTGGGCAATTCGAAGCTAAAAGCGCTAACGGTGCTAACGACAAAAGTGCTAACAGAGATAAGAGTGTTTAACTGAGGGGGAACCAGAGGACGGGCGCTACCCTTTCTTTGACAACGCTTTCGGTTCGGGATGGCGTTATCAGCTGTAATCGCCATGCAGAGCGGCTGCCATGAGCTAGCAAATGGGGCACACTCACATGCACAAACATGCACTAAAAGCCCCCGCGGCCAGCCCGGCAATGTCAACAAAGCACAGAGAAGCTCAGATTACAACACACATTGAAGGAGAGAGACTTCATTGTCTGCTCAGGTAGACATTACTCCTCAATATCTTTACATAGACATTAGTTGTTTGCTGCTATATTAATGCTCTGAATAATGAATTTAGCACATTTAACGTACAATACAGACATGAGAGTGGTATGAACTTTCTGTCTTACATACATATCCGTACAGACACATTAAGCACACACACACTAGTAGCCTAGTACACACACTGTGATGATGACGAGGCCTGGTTCCCTTGAGAAAAATGAGATTGTGGCTAGAGGACTTCCCCTGGCCTCCACCTGCCTACTTATTTATGTCACGTTTATCGTGGCGCTTTCTTCTTCTCCTCTTCACACACTTTTTCCCCCCTCCGAGCTAGTCAATGCCCCTGTTTGTGTGATTGCCCATTTTTCATGCCCTGACACAGGATGAGCTCTCAAATCCCGTTAAAAGCCTCCATTGTCTCTGTCTCGGCGAGCCAACTGATGAGCATCACAAGTAGAAAGAAAGAGAGGAGGAGGACCGGAGCGAGGGAAAAGAATCAGAAACATGTCTCTGGGGTTCCTTTTGCTTCAGGGAGGAGAAAAGTTATCTTTACGACAGTCACCTTGAACAGATTGAGCATATCAGCGTGATGAATATGTAATTTCCCTGGGTTCCTCAGTTTGTCAGCAATTCATGCATACACAATCACCAAATACAAGAGTGCAGGCTGTTTCCTGTGTGTATCCTGTGTGGGACATTGATGGCTACAAATGTGTCGCAGTTTTGCACAGCTAATGGCCCAAATACCTCAACACCTTATGCAAGGCATAAAATAGCTTTTATAATAAGAAATAATGTGAGGAAAAAAGTTTGGAGCCAAAAAGTGGATTAAATATAACCACAACACAAAACATTTAGTTTTAATGCATCACAAATGTGGTATCTAAGCAAACATTTAAATTAGATCTTATGTCTGGTATAAACAGAACATTTGCATTGCCAAGCACCTAATTACAAGGAGTATCAGGTGCACACAGCCCTCTTCACTGCCATGAATAGGGGTGCGTAGACTTAAAAGAAAGCCTTTTGTAATGCTAATTAATTCGATCAACTGGCTTATTGACTGCAAAAAGGCCCTCACCAGCAGGCAACCACAAAGCTGCACATGGCAGCCATCTTGGCCGGGGGGCTTGTGCAGATGTATCTGTCTGTCGGGCACTCAGAGGAGGAGGAGGAGGAGGAGGAGGAGGAAGGGATAGTAGCTGGATGTCCGATGCTCAGCCAAGCTTTGCATGTTTGACTCGCCTCATTGATAAAATAGTAATTCGCATCGGGGAGCGTTCAAACACAACACAACCTCTAAAAAACACAACAGTAATCGTGTTGATGCGAGTAGATCTCCCTCGCATCCCTCCCTCCATCTTTCTGTCTCTCTGTGCCTAAGGTGGCAGACATGACGCGACAAACACCCCTCCCTACATTTCTGCGCGCGTGCAGACATGCCACAGAGCCGGTTACCATGGCAACTGCTGCTTCCATCGACGTCTCCGGCTGATGTTAACCGGGGTTTGGTTTGGTGGGAACCCAGTCAAAGAGGAGAATGGAGGGAGGATATGGCTTTGGTGTTGTTTTTGTTTGCCTTATCATCTCGGGCTTGTTTATTTGAGATGACTTTGACTCTCACAATTTATGCAGCCGAGACTCTCAACCTCTGCGACCGCAGGGAAATGAAGCGTGGTTTCCTTTTAACCTTTACCCTCACCATCTTTCCGTCAGACTTTTTCTGCCTATAGTCATAAATTCTTTCTCTCAGTTTTGCCTCCCCGTGTGTTTGTGTCTCTGGCTTCATCAAGGCTTTGGCAGATTCACCCACTGGTGCTTTGTTTCCATCTGTTGTCCTAACATACAGGCCAGGTAGGAAGTCAGCGAAGGGATAAAACAGATGGCGAGACAAGCGAAAGGAGAGGGTGAGGGGTTAAGAAGTACAGAAAATGTTGATGGGTGAAGCAGAGGGAGAGTATAGGGGCTGGGCAGAGTCCATGTATGTGTCAGACAGGGGGCATACAGTAGTAAGGCAGCTCATCCACACTGCCAACGGCACTGCGGCGTTACTAGGTCAGTGTGCCATCATCTCATTCATCATTATCACAGCCTGCTCTTCCTCCTCCGCGCTCCCTCTTCATCCCTCCCACGCTTTCTTGCAGTTGCTCTCTTCTTCCCACAATGGGAGAGACGCCGAGCTCCAGAGACAGAAGGGAAAGTAAAACCAAACAGATTCATGTGGCTGTAGATTCTTTAGGCCCTTTACCACTGTACAAAGTAAACACTATCACCCACTAACATCTGGCTTTTGACATCAGTGGGAAAGGCTACATTCATTCCTGAGAAAAATGATTCCGCAGTACGCGGGTATTTATAGGCTCCACCCAGGTGGACACGCTAATTTTCACCCCTTCAACGTGCGTTGAAGTGAATATACAATGAATAAAATCAACAGGGATTTAGACAATTATTATAATTTATTAACATACAATTCATATGTTCTCCTCAAACCCTTAAACCTAACCCGAGTTGGATGTGAAAACAAACAGCCGTTATATGCGCTCCTCAAAGCCACAAGACTCTAGTCAGACAACTGTAATTTTACCAAACTGATTGTTACAGAGTTAGATGTGAAAAGAAACAGGCAATATAGACCATGTGCTCCTCAAAGCCACCAGATTCTATTGACAGAAAGATTAATTTAACATCACTGATCATTGTAAAACATGCTTCATTCAAACTCGACAGAAACAAAATAAAAACCGTCTTGTTAGTCTTTCCACTGTTGCCACAATCACTGACTCTGGTCTGGTTAAAATAAACCTATAACAGCCGTTATATGCACTCCTCAAAGCCACCAGACTCCGTTGACAGAAACAATTTGACATCGCCGTTCATTGTAAAACACACTTCACTCAAACTTGCCAGAAACTAAATAAAACTAATCAAAACCATCTCTGTTGGTCTTACCACTGTTCCAACAATCACTAACTCTGGTTTGAGAGTTTGAAAGAGAGACTGAATAAGTAACAGACATAAAAAAAAGAGGTGTCTTTTTCACTGCTTACTAACCCCTTTTTTCTGGCGCTTTCATCGAATGTGACACACCAGAAAAAAAGTAGAAAGGCATATTCGTCTACTGACAATAGGGAAAGGAATTTCCATTGTTTCAAAAATCCTGCATATATGCGCTGATTTTGGTGGAGAAAGGGTATCAGTTTTGTTAAAACAAAGTACTCTTCCTCTTATCAGTAGGCACACCACAAAATTGTGCATCACAGCATGTCAAGACTTGGATAAAATCAATACCACTCTCATATCTGTTCACTAAATATGAAGCTGGGCCAGGAGGTGGTTTGCTTAGCTTAGCATAAAGACAGGAGGAAAACAGCTAGCTATCTTGTTTGTTTAATCCGTACATAACACAAGGTGTGTAAAAACTACAATTTGTGGTTTTATAGGTAAGTGTGTGCTGCAAAAGTTTGGTCCACTGTCTCCACTGGTTTACTGTCTTTTGCTGATGTCTTGGAAAGGGATGGAAAGTGGGAAACCCTGTGACCCTTTATCATTTATTCATCCCATTACTAAAGACTTGTTCCTTATTAGAAAGTGCTATATAACAGCATAAGCAACTGTGAATGACCTGTCAATGTCAAAAAAAGTGAAGAGAGCTGCTATCACCACCATTTATCACATACATATCTGTCAAAAAATCCCAAAACATCAGATGCCCTGTGACAGACAGATCTCATTATTATCCCTGATGAATTCAGTTTAATGATCTGGAAGCAGAAGCGCCAGATAGCACGACACGCTCCACGCCAATAAAACACAATAGGCTCTAATTCACGACAGCTTTCCATTCCTGCATATTAGAAAAAGGGCCTGAGCGATATCGGGCCACATAGACGCATCTCCCCTGCTGCTCAGAAATCGCTGGCAGCGTGAGTGGCGTTTTGTTTGGTATACACAAAGACATATATACGACAACAACCACTTGCGTGTAACCGCATGCAAATGCATTTACCCCCCACCACCGCTGAACACACAGACTCATTAGCTTCGATAGCTTGTCTGCTATCTGGGGCTTTTTTTTTTTGGCCAATCTGTGAGATCATCACTCTCTCTGAGCCCCCATCAGTTTTTTCCTCTCCGAAGGCTCCTCAAACCCCCTGCAATCCCCCCTCCTCCTCCTCTACCATCTTCATTGTAATGCAGATTTAAGGATCGGTTGGGGGATGGGAGCAGGGAGGTGGGGGGATGGGGAGAGAAGAGGTTTGTGGAGAGGCTGTGGTTGGTGTTAAGTATGACCTGGCAGCCCTGCTGTGCCTCAGCGGGCGGTCCGGCGTGGGCTGGGGGGGGAGGGGAGCCCAACAGAGAGACAGAAAAGAGAGAGCTTTGAGGGTTATCCCCCCAGCCTGTATACATGACTCAGACATCAGATATCAACATCACAGCCTCTTGAAATAAAAAGATGGCAGACACGCTATCTTCATTCAAACATAATTTCATCCAGGAGTGGTGCAGAGAAGAAGAATAGGGACGTTCAATGTGTCTAGACATAATGAGCTTAATGTCACCGAGGTCGCGTTGTTGTTCTCCTCTGTCATACACTAATACCATGTCGAACTAACTGGAATATGAAAAGCGATCATAATTTGCAAATGGCAGTGCATTAATCTGTGTATTTATCTGTGCGGAGGCAGTAAAGCCATTACCGAAAACACCACTAATTTGGCCCACACAGATTGTTCAGCTGTTGTCGCTGTCTGAGGTGTTGTGGTAAGTTCTGCAAGTGTGTCATATGAGTGTTTTCACCATGTGTGTGTGTTTGGGGTCTGTCTAGTTCTTATGTCTGCAGATTAAGCTACGTGCACGCTCGTCCCAGCTGTCGGAGAAGTCAAACCTTGACTATTTACAGAGCAACTGTCCCCCCTCCCCGTGACAATGCACCCCACCACTCGTACCAAACACACACACCAGAATGGAGGGCAGAGATGGTAGAGAGCAGCCTAGAGTCGATACCCCGGCCATTGTGTTTTAATGAGCCATGTGTGGGATGGATTCATTGACTCTGCACCTCTTTTTGTGCTGCCTGTTGTTGACTCCTCATTCCCCCCATTTGATTACACTGAATTGCACTCCAAACGCCGTAACAACAAGTAGCTCACAGTTACATGTCTGTTTCAATTAGAGTGAAAGCACTGCTAACATGTCCACACATGCATTTATCATAATAATAACCATGTGATCGTTTGCCGTTCTAATTTCCTGGCCCTCCTCCACATTGATTCTGACTGCAGGTTCAGTTACAGAGTCAATGGCACAGAAGAAAAGTGGATGTTTGCCAAATGATGCAGGTCCTCCAGTACAGCAGCCTTCCATATATACTCAACTCAACTCAGTTTCTCGTAGCTCACTCAGCTTTGGCGCCGTTCATTATTCGGTTGTCATTTCGCTCCAGTTTTCCAGTTTCTCCATCTGCCATTGCAGCTGTGTTGTCATGGAGCATCATTGCGGCGTGTTGCGCTTGTTTTGCGCCTGACCTATTTATAACCCGCCCCCTTCAATCTCTTGCCCCCAATTCCCTCTCTCGTCCTCCTCCAGTTTTTATCAAAACACGGTTACGTAAAAAAAGCAGCTCCTTTTGAACCGGCGCTGGGTCGTCACTGTGGCATGAACATCTTATTAAATAATTCAGAAGATGGGGTGAAGTGTTGGTCTGGGTTATTTCAATTTCACTCCAGAGATATTCTTAGCTCAGATTCTCAGAAGTGGCATAACGGAGGCTACCTTTGTTTGAAATATTTAAAGTCACCGTGAAACTAGAAGCTAGAGCTTTTTCATCTTCCATAATGTGACGTATGACTGAGGTAAATGCACACACCTACATTGTTGGATCGATTGAGAAAACACACATGCTGCTATGATACCAATGAGCTAATGGTCTAGATTTATATAATGAATAAATGGATAAATTGGATAAATGTATGTATAAGTTCAAGATGAGTCATCAGACAAATAGTAATGTTTTACAGGATAGAGAAAAAAAGTAATTTCGATTTAAAAACACTATATTTGGCACATGCCAAGAGATGGCGGAAGAACAGGGACACAGGATAAGAACTTGAAAAATTTATTTTTGTTTCATTGTATCTTTACATGTGTGCTGTATCTGTGGGTTTGGGTGATTGCATGAAGACCTCAGATGTCAGTGATGCAAATGGAACATTATGGGGTTACGGTGGTGTGTTTAGTGTTAATAGTTAAAGTGCTTTCCTGTGTTATTTGTAGCCTTTAGTGGGGTATCATTCAGGTTTTAGGAGCAGTGTCCCAGTCGGGATGCTCGTACATATTATACAGAGACACATTCTGAATTTATACAGTGAATAAAAAATACTAGGAGAGTTTTGGGTTTTGGACTTAAAACTATGCAATTTTACATTATTTTGGGCCATTGTTATTATTAGTTAAATGATTATTTTTGTTATTTACACATATCACAGCCTTCGTCTGAACATTTATGTCTTCTGGAAAATATTTTCACTAAAAGAGCGGATTCATAAAACTTTTAAATAATGTTTCATGAATTATATTTGTTCACAAATAAAAAAAAAAAGTATGCTGGACAGTTCACTAATTATTCTACATAAAAGGATATGTACATTGTATTGATAAATTACAGCACCCTTGTTCTCAACCCCTCCTCCGTGCCATGCGTCGGCTCGTCCAGATGCTCTCCGCATAGTTTTTATATTCATACGCCTTATGAGGCGCGTTGTGTCCATTATGAATCTTCCAGAGAACCTGATATAGAGAGGGCAGAAAAGAGTACTGTCAGCTTGTGAGAAGTGCCCATGTGCAAGAAAAAGTCACGGTACGCCAAGGAGTAGTGCTGGTTCTGCGTACCGGTGAGTATCGGCCCACTTTGAGCACTGCTCCAGACTGAAGGGTGTAACTGTGTACAGCTCCCTCTCCTCTACAGATTAACGACTGTAAGGCTACAAAGAAAATGACTTCCGCTTGTCAAAATCTCACCCAGCCTGCTAACACTGACCGCGAGCCAGCCTTCACAACTTTATCATCACACCATCAGTAGCATTGCACTTGACTGCTGGCAGTCCAGCTTGCCTTGTCTCTCATTGAGCCAGCACTGTTTCCCTCCTCCTTATTAGCACTGTAATTGACCCAGAACTGCCCAACTGTGTTTGCAGCGCAGCACTGACCTCATCTCCACTGGTCTGCTGAGACAGCTAGCATTGATCTACACTAGCTTGACCAACCTGCCCAGTTGAGTCTGCATTAACCTCCCGCTATAGCCTATAGGTCTGGTTAGCCCATAACGATCAGGCTACGGCCCGACAGTGATTGATTAGGGATTGATTGGTTGAAACAGGGGCTAGGGAGGGAGGTAAGGATGTGGTTATTGGAGGCAGTTATTTACGTTTTGTGTCTCATCAGGAAATGGGCACCGGCCAAGATTTACTGTTACTGCCCGTATTATTCTCTCGAACATTCAGCCTGAGATACCGCCCTGACGGAGAGACACATTAAAAACAAAACGGCGTGAATATATCACCCGCTGACAGGCACAATATGAAAGACACCTGCTCCAAAAGCCATTTGTCAGATCCAACGGGAAACACTTCCTTTGTGTGTCTTCCCCCCTCGGGGCTTACTAACAAGGTTATCATGGGTCAGTGATGAGCTTGGACTGGAGATCAATTGTAGCAGTTAGAAGACCCTCTGTGTTTGTCCACGCCATCAGTAAGGGACATGGGTGACAGCAGGCATGGTATTGGGGTCAAGGGCATCGGTTGGTGCAGGTCACAGGAAGTTGTGCGCCATATGATCAGGTGCTGCTGGCGGACTTCCATAATATCCTCCAATACCCAACATGTAAGCCGATCAGGCGCCATTCAGGACCGTGTGGGAGATAATCTGCTTGAACCCAATGACAATGGTTTTGATATATATAGGAGGCCGCAGTTTGATGAGATTGTCCGTCCTTTATTGATGTCATTCAGGATTTAAGCCCATGGACGTGTAACATAAGCACATTACCTGTGTCACAGGGAGATTGACCAGAACGACGTGGTGCACGCGCACAACTGGAGCAATTTGATCGCTGTCCATTGTGGTCTGATTTCTGTCACCTGCTGGTGCGGAATGCCCTCAGGGGGATAGTGGCAGGTTCATTATGGTAAGCAAAGCCTGTTGAACCATCAAGGCTATTTGATGTCATGATTAGTCCCTGCGGCGTATGATGGATGTTGATGTGGCTGGTTATTGGGCAGGTCCTTTTTCATTTGCTTAAGAATTTGCCCCAAAGGGTTTCATTCCTAAAACATTCCACGGTGTCCGATTTTCTCCCCGAATTTTAAAAGTATGGAGATAACCGAAACCATCAAACTCTCACATTCCAGCTGTCTTAAGGCCCTGACACACCAAGCTGACGGTTGGCCAGTTTTGGGTCGTCGGTGAGCGTCTGTCGGCCTAGTTTTTGCAGTGTTGCTGTCCTGCACTGTTGGCACTAGTCTGCCCGTGTAGCAGTTTTTTTTAGTCGATTCAGCATGTTGAATCTGCGGCGGAGGCCATCGGTGAGAGAAATCACTCTGATTGGCTGTTCAGCTTAAATTAATCAGCGCACAAGAAGAGAAAAGGACGTGAGGAAAGCAAGCCAAATGTTTGAAGTGGCCAAACGGTGGTACTACAACTTCCGTGTCCGTCTTGTGATGCCATTGGGCCCAAAAAATACTTTTTCCTATAGATTTACATCGGGAAAGAGACGTCTGTAACTCAGCAGATAATTTTTTTTGAGGTAAATCAATGTCTGAGTATGAACACTTGAATAGACCTTATTTATATCATTAGGTCCAAAAAGTTGTAAAATACAGCTGAATCCAGAATCTTTCCCTTCCTCCGTTAATGTGAATGAGAACCAGACCGAGGCTTGGCAGAGGGCTGGGAGGTGGAGTTAAAGGAAACTGTACTGCGCCTGCTCTATGGGCCCAATGGATGCGGAAGATTGCCACATGATCCGGGTACTTTATCACTCGGCAGTCAAGCTATTTTGGCTTCACGCGCCACAGAGCAACTCTCATAGGAATGAACGGGAGCCCGTCTACATTGCTGTATCCAGTTCTCTTTATACATCCATGAAGCAAACCACAGAGTGAAGTCAAGAGGGCACACAGAGAAGGCTCTTCTCATTTTTCATCTTTATTGCATCTGATCCGTTCCAACACACGGATATTTTCACGACATGGCCATCTGGAATGAAGCGAGGTAGTGAGTTAGAGTGCTGTGAAAATGGTCTGCAAACACTATTTTGGTTCATGTATGTGGCATAACAACGGCTTGTATATCCGCAGTCCTCGGTCTTCCGGTTTCCCTTTTTGAATGACGAATACAGACTAACACTACCTGCTGGTAGGGAGAGTTATTTCATCTCACGGAAGGTCCAGAACGTACGCCGTAGTTGGCCGTTGTCTGTAGTCTGTAGTCTTTGCTGGGTGTTTGAGTGCAACTTTTGGGCCAAGACACAGGTGACATGAGGCGACGCAACAGGTTGCATTTTGTGACCGCTAGTTCTCTGATGTCGGTTTGGTGTGTCTGCCTTTAGAATGGAGGGAAAAAGAGAAGTTCACATAATTGCCAAAATCTTTTACACCAGGTTGATAGGATCTCATAGATGTGCAGGTACTAAACATTTAAAAGTGCTGTCTGGTTTTACGCTCTCTGCAGAACATTCAGAGGATCCTTTAAAAGGGAGATTTATGGGAGTGTCACGGGAAAGTTGCCTGGGTGCAGGCGAGTTGTCCCTCCTAATGGGCCGACCGACCCCAGCCTCCTCAAGGTCAGGGTGATCCGGAGTAATTAACGACCAAGCGCTCAGACTGGCTTTATCTCGGCTCCTGCACTATCATCAAACACCTCAAACCTTCAGAGGCTCCTGCCCGGCTCTGAGTTAACACAACAATCCACCGCACACCTGCTCACACATCGCTGCGCTCGCACAGACGCACTCAAGGTTGTCCAAGGACGCAGTCTTTAGCTTGATCGATGAGCACGTCACACGTGTCTGTGTGTGTTCCCAAATTGCTGTGTCACAGTATAACAAGAGGTTGTTTCAGGGCAGTAATGGCTCGGCTATAGGGAGGAATAAAGCTTAATGAGCTGAATGGCCTCGGTATTCACAGCTGAACATAAACACCACACAGAGAAGCAGCAGCAGCTCTCACTGCTGGGCGTGTTTCTAACATCCCAACCTATATACCCATCTTCTTCTTCCCCTTGTCCAACCACAGACCGAATCACCTTATAAGGGTTGAAAGAGTTTGGAGCCTCGAGTAGTCTGGCAGCAGGCGAGTGACTGTTGGGCCTGATGTATGGCCTTGTTATTCCAAATAGAGAAGAGGGAAACAGCTGATTATTGATATCTGCTAAGTGTCCAGGATGAGTAATGTGGCTGTCTGACCAAGCAGCTGTTCACCAAGCTTTTGGCAGGTGGAGGAAATCAATAGCAAGACACACCTTTCAGATGAGGATAACGGATGAGAGGGGGGCAGTGTAATGGAAAGATACCCATCTTCTGCCCTGAGCCCGGGCCTCTCCAGCAATCACAGAGACAGTAATGACACGGCGTTGATGAAAGCCAGTCCGGGAGATGTTGGATTTCAAACGGCCTACATGTTTGACCACCGGTGTCTGTAATAGTGTTGAGGTTTGCAAACAGACACAGAGGTTTTCCATGTTCCCTTAATCAATTCACTCTCAGAAGTAGTAGAGCCATTATCGCTCTAAAAATGGAATCAGTGAAGACTGGTTTATGGTCACCGTAGTGAAGTCGGCGCGAGGAGCACGCGACAGAATATTATGTCATCGCGGCTCTGCAAGTTGTCGCGGTGCTTGGTCGAGCACCTCTGAATTTTTTTGTAACAATGTGCCCACTGCGCGAGATGTGGCTTTCATTTCAACATGGATGCTTTCGAGGGAAGACTGGCCGAGCTGGTTCGCCTGTAGAGACATCTCTACGACTGTTCATCGAGAGACCACAGGGACAGTCACATGGAAAGAGATAGGCAACACACTGGGGAAAGAAGAGCTTTTTGCCGCAGTATGTGAAAGAATGAGATATCGTTTTGTAAAAGCTAAAAAAAAAAAAAAAGGTGTCATGGAAAGAGTGGCGACCCGATGGGAAGCACCGAGAGATGGAAAATCATTTTTACTTAGAGGTAAGCGACAGTAATACTTACAGTGCATAAATGCAATGTTTGGCGGTACATCGGTGTCTACTACTGTTGCCAGGCAGCCTACTTTCCTTTTCGGTACCACTTATTGACTTCTTGTTTGTACCCATAAACACCATCTACGAAGGGCCATGCCCCCGTGTCTCGTGCGAGTATAAACAAAGCTTCAGTAGGCATAAAGTTGTTAGCAACATTGCGCAAAAAATCCATAATAATCTTTCAGCAAATTGTAATTAAAGTGTTCTGCACCTCCTCATGCCTCTGTTTTCAGGCTTTAAAAAAATCTAGCCCGTGACAGGAGACTTTGGCCAATCACACGTCATTTCAGAGATAGTGTTCCTATTGGCTGTGCTCCGGCTGGTGGGCGGTGCTTGGTATTTCCTCAGCAGATCTCAACATGGCTGCCAGGTCCTAAACTTTCTTATTTTACAGCTAAACAGTACACTACAAGATGTTTCTGAAAACATTTGATGTTAAAAATAGGCATTACAGTAACAGAATATTGATTCATATTTGATCAGCGCTGCCTAGTTTGACCGTTTGATTGGAGTTCGTGAATGATTGACAGCTGCTCAGAGACGGCAGGCTCATGATTTTTTTCAGATTACCTGTCTCATGCACTACTGTCAGGATATAGTGACCGTTTAATCATATTTGCTCTATTTCCACCCACTGCTGCTTTAACTCTTCCTCCAGTTGTTTTCCCACCTCCCATAGGCTCAGATGCATCCTCGTATAGATTAAGACAGCCTCTCATCAGCCTCTCATCAGCCTCGCTCCCTACAGACATTCCCAATTGCTTTCACTTTTTCATCAGCTTGCATCATTAGACGTCACATATCATCCACCGATATGTTAAAGAATGCCGTTCTACACACACACGAACCCATTTGTGTTGAGTAAGATGTTACAGCGGCACCCAAGGGTCCCTGACTTCTTTGTCTGCCTGATTGTCAGCGTCTAAATGTAAAAGATACGGTAAAGTCTGTCAAATTACAGCTGACGGCACGTCGTGACTCTTTCTCCTCATGTTGGTCCCCCCGGCCGCTCCTCTCTCCCTTCTGCTGCCGTGCAAATGGATTAATCTTGTAGCTCCCAGTCTGAAGGGAGGGTAGAGTGGTACGCTTGTGTCAGGGCACCGTGAAATATGCATGTGTGTGTGTGTGTGTGTGTGTGTGTGTGTATCCACGTTTTGTGTAAGAGTGAAACAAAATCGAGACAGAAAGAGGAAAACAGATGGAGGAAGAAGAAATTGTGAGACTGCGTGGGTTAAGGATGGGGAGATGAAACTCAACATGTGGTTATGAGATGATGAAATTTGCATCTACCCCGCATATTTCTATGTTATGACACAGATGAAAAAGGAGGCCTATATGCCCTCAGCTATGTAAAGATCAAGTGAGATCTGTGCATATTTTTGCCCTTTCAGGCAAACGTTCCTCACATAAGAGTCCCAAAATAGAGTCATATCCATTAATAAACCATGTACCTGCTGTGCATCCCAGTTTTTTTTCCAGCATCCCTGCAGGAGAGAGAGAGAGAGAGAGAGAGAGGAGGGGACAGTCGGCGGGTCTGCCTGTTAACAGAACCGGATCTGTGTAAAGCCCTCAGTCACCAGTAACACTCATTTCAGCAGCTTCTCTACATTATTAAAAACGTTTTAATGGTCATATCGCATGAAATATTCACTCTCGTCCTGTCATTCACTGTAAACCTCCCTCCGTCATTTATGACTCCACATCTTCCCCCCCTTCGACCTCCCGCTGCCCTCCTATTGCTTTTCTCTCACTCTCCCTGTTGACTGAGCAGCGGCATCAATGACAGGGATTTAAGTGGTTGCCATGACAATGCCATGACGACAGTGATGGAATTCATTTGGCATGGCCGGCGGGATCACATGAATGGATGAGTTTGAACCTGAGGAACCTCACATCTGGTAGCTGTCTGTAGACGGTGTGAAAGTAGACCCCCCCCAAACCCCGCAAACACAGAGGTGCAATACATATTGTATCGCCATTCTGAAAGCTCCACTGCCACAAAGTTGAGGTTTGATTGTCAGAACCCGTGGTCAGACATATTGACAGTAAGAGATGGACTCAGCATGTTGTTGTCGTTGTAACTTGCTGTGCTCTGTTGCATTTTAAAAGCAAGAAGACTAGACTTTGAGTGTGTATAAACCGACCCAAGTCCAGACGGGAACGTCAGTATTGTACAATTCCACAAAACCTCAGATCAAATTCAATGCCTACATTTTACAAATCTTTTTTTCTGCAATTCGGAAAGTTTGTGGTTATGGCAAATAATTCAGGTATGGTAGGTTAGGGTTAAGCTGGAAACACACCAAGCCATAATTCAAAGAACTAGTGGTGACAAAGGCCACCAGTTGCGTTGCCTCACGTCGCCTTCGTCTTGGCCAAAAAGTTGCACTCGAAAAAGCCAGCATGCTTTTCTGACTATTCTGACCACAATCCTTTGCGCAGTGGATGTATGAGCAAGAGGGTCAAAGTTCAAGGTGCAATGTTATGATGAAGTAGTATGTCCCAATTGTATGCATACTGCATGCATTACGTACTATTAGTAAAAAGAAAAAGTATGCGATTTGGAACGTAGCCCACTTCTTTTTAATTGCACACCCACAGATTATTTTTCATTTTCAAACTTTCAAACTAGTTTTCAGTCCCAACTGACATTGACTCAAGTGACATCACTTAAGGCAATTTATCAGACTTCACACAGCTTCCTTATCAGATTAAACACAGCTTCCAGCTCTGGAGCCACAACTACAACTTGTTTCTACATATACAGTGGAACTTCCCAAGACATGTAAGAAGACCGATGTGTAAAATCAATGTACTTCCCCTTTAAGTTTAAGGTCAGGCAACTAAAACATTGGTTAAAGGGGCTGAATTCGGGATTGGGAGCATTTCTATTGCCTCTCAGCGGCTTTCAACATGACGACGGCGAGCCAGTGCCTCGCAGCTAATGGTGCTAACAGCGCAACAGCGGCAACAGTGATGAAAGAGATAGCAATGTTTACCTGGTGGGGTGGGGGGGAACCGGAGGGTGGGTGCTACGTTTCCGCGACAGCGCCGTCTGTCTGATTATGACAGAGTGAGATTGACTTCATTCTCTGCTCAGGTAGACATTACTCCTCTATATCTTTACATAGCAAATAGTTGTTTGCTGCTATATTAATGCTCTGGATATTGAATTTGACACCTTTAAGGTTGGGTTAAGATCATTAGCACTGAACATAAATCGCGAGCTGCGTGACTGTTCACTATAATTCTCAGGTATACTGAGCTGAACCGAGAAGGTGGGCGAGACGGAAGCGGGACCAAGGCTTAAATATATTTGGGACAGATATGATTAACTGAAGGCGGTTTTGCAGTGGGCGATCTACATACCACAAGCACTCACCACTCATTCCGCCAAACTCACCACTCCCCTGGAGCCTGCAGCAGACAAGGAATCATGGGAGGTCAGGGTGGGCGGGGAGTTGCGATATGACATCACATCCATCATGGCTGCCACGGGCCCCCAGCTGCCACCAGCTGTTGTACATTAAGCAAAGTGCAGCAGGCGGATTTGGCTGAGCCAGTTATGGGATAACTCAATAACATTACTCTGTTAGGGGCTGCCTTGAGCTCTTTATTTCATAATGCATCGTGGTTTTACCGCCCGGCCCGCCATCTAACCCTCAGGAGCTGTCGTGAACTTCTAAGCTGATTACCGTGCCCTGCGCTAAGTTTATGGGTCATTATGATTGGCTTCTGCGCATCAGTCAAGTCTTACCACACCTTGGCGTCTTTATCTATGACAACGGTGTCGGCATTATGTTATTGTACAGATGGAAGTGCTGAATTTCATCAAGCAAGGCCATCAAATCAAACGCACGGCGCTTCCCCGGCCCCTGGCTTATACACTCTCAACAGGACTGGGTCTTAATGCTTTCGTGGAAGTAGGTTAAGTGCCTTGTGCCAACACAGAGTGCCACACAGCATGCCTGCATTAATCTGACCACCACAAGTGCCACACAAGTGTCCCTTGGTGAATTCTGGGAGCTCACAAAAACTCTCCCAGACTACCGAGGAAGAAAGTTGTGTAAGTCTGCAGTTGAAAAGGGACGAATGTCGAGCGATTTCTAAGAAATGCAAAAAAAAAATTCAACCCCCTGCTGGTTTGCTGTTGGTCTGGGTGTGTGTTTGATGTGTGTGTGACTGAGAGAAAGAGAAAGAGAAAGAGAGAGAGAGAGAGAGAGAGAGAGAGAGTGAGAGTGCAATATGTAGCAGGGCCTTTTGACAGTAATTGTTTGGGATGGAGGTGGCAGCTGTGGGAGAACTCCGGGGCAGAAAGGTGATAGTTTGACCCCTCCCCACCCTCTGGGCTCCACTCAAGCCATGTCCACGCTAATGGAGATGAATTTGAAACACCGTCTTTTTCTCTCCGTTTTGGCCTTCATCCATACTAAATCGGTCTTTCAACAACAGAGCCTCTCAAAACAACGCTCTCAGGAGAGTATAGAATAAATAAGCTCCGTGGACGAGGAAGATTTAGCTTTTTGAAAACAGTTGTGAAACCTTTGCAGCATATAGCACTGCATACATTGTCAATATGCTGTCAGACTACTGCATAAGTATGAGGTTATCTGATTGAGGGTCTTTACACAGACCTCCATCACCATCCTCCAGTGGCAGGACAGGTACTGGTACGGAGGAACATGTTTTGGGGCCCTCTTCGAACTGAAATTAACATGCACTTTTGCTAAAATTGTATTGATCAAAAAGATGGCTAGTTATTAGGGGTGGGAAAAAAATGTATTCACCTATGCATCATGATTTTTACGATTCTGAAATAAATCTTTTAATGCCCGAATCGCTATATTTGCTTGATTTGAGTCTATGCCGATGTAGAAGGAAGTTAACGTTTTTATTGTTGTAGTCTGAGTAACGTGACGTCATATCCGTTCTGTATCCGTCAACCAAAACAAACCGCAGTCGGCTGCAAAGAGAAAGTACATAACAGCGGAGGGTCTGCATGGATACGACCTGCACCCTCACATTTTAAATCCAAAGTGGTAAACACTACACATACAGTAAAGTATTGGAACACTTTGGGTTTCACATATTGCAGGAAAAGCAGAGCTAGACATCATGGCCAAAGCTTCATGCTAACTCCGTCATGGACAAGAAACGTTATCGTATTGCGGTAACGTGCGGTCAAGCCAGCTGTCGTTTTCAACCCGGTTTGAAGCTTAATAACGTTGACATTCTAAATATTATCATGAATAATGTACAGAAATATTGCGTGCCTTCGCTTTCTTTCTGTATATCTCTCTTTCACACACACAAGCGACGCGGCGCTCGGCGTCTCTGACTGTAATTGTCTCAGCCTTCAGTCCAAAAGTCAACATTTATAGAAAAAAAGATCAATGTAATCATTTCCAAAATTCACAACATGCTTCCATCCAACTAAACACTCTGCTTCAATCCATATTTGTTGGCGTTTAGCCTTTCAAAAACACAAAGGGAGGCACGCACCTAACGGGGCGGTCTAGCAGCAATTAACAGCATCATAAATCTGAATGAACTATACTTTGGTGCTTCGGTTTCTGTAAAATGATCTGGACAATTGAATTGTGGAGAATCTAACCAATCTAAAGATGTGTAACATTTCCATATTGACAAAAGTTACTTGTAGTTAGGTAATTGAGACCTGCATTTATTTGTCAAAATGTGTCGCTGCACCGGCAAGTAAAAGGGACTCAACGTCTAATTGGGGCTCGGCTTTTAATTGACGTTTTACTGTAGTTACGTTTAGGACAAACATCATGGTTTGGCTTAAAATCAGTAGGTAAACAAAATACAATACGTACGCAAACAACGTAACATAAGTACGAAAACCATGTCACAAACGTCACGAAAAAAAACATGTCACTAACGTAACTTACAAAACAAAAAACGTTCTCCTGGTTGAAAGTTCTATGTTTGTTGGACCCATCCACCTCCTCTCCCGCCAGCTATAAACAGTCTTTCTTACTTTTTATTCTACGTCACTAGCTCTGAGCGTAGCACATATAGGTGGATGCATTTTCATTGCAGTCAGTACAGACATGCTGTACTAATGACAGGCCTAAAGCAAGGACGGCGTTCTTATTGCACGTTTATGTCTTGCACATTATCGTGTCACACATACCCCCTTTTTTTCTGCAACCGGGCTGTCTTGTTACATTTCTTGTGCCATTCAAGTTATTAAAGGAAAAAAAAATTTTTTCCACTAGCGCTGCCCTTTTAAGAAAACACATTTGCTACATCTTGCTGCCAACCCGGGGCACGTACAGTAATCATAGCTTTTAGTCAGTATTTGGTCCATAAAGCATGCATTACATCAGTAATAGCGCAGGCTTGTCCTCAAGCTAAAGATTTGATCAGAGCAAAGTAGTTTAACAGTGTCAATAAAATGTACCATAATACCAATGAAGTGTATGATAAAGATTTGAGTCATTTTATAGGGCTCTGGGTTGTTTCCCACTCTGGTACCAAGCCTCATTATTGCTACTCCAAATACCAGCTCCCTGTGTTAAATATCAAACTCTATCAGAGAGCCTTTACCTGCTCTTTGCTGTTACACGGTGTCTGCCTTTGGTTCAGATCACAAAGGCTCCCTCAGCCATCTAAAAACTTCCCCTCCATCTTCACTTTTGATTGCATACCGTCTGGTTGAGCCACCTGGCTTTATCCTTCTGCCTCTGTATTGGCTGTACGCTTGTTAGTCTGCCTCCTTGTCTGTCCTTTAGCCGGCTCAATAGGAGGGTATAAATACCTTTTACAAGCTTCCCTCCAGTATCTTTCTTTACCTCATCCTGTCCTTCACATCCTTCCCTCGGCCTGATTCTTCTTTCGTCTGCCTTCCTTCCTTTCTGGGTTTTTTTTCTGTATTGACAAAAACATGTAGGAGGTTAGACAAAACATAATAAACATTCTCTCTCTATATATATATTACACATTATATTTTTGTGTGTATATGAAAAAAAAACACACAGGACAAAGCAAAAACAGACAGACAAATCAGGCCATTAAATAGGCGTTATCAGTCGCTAAAAGCACCATAGATGTGGGTCATTAGGGGCCTACTATACCTACTTCGTTGTAAAAATGAAAGTGAAACTTAAAAGCAACACGTTCTAACATTTTGTAAAACTGAATGAAATGTTACCTTTTGACCACAAACAAAAAGGCTTCTTTAGATTTAGGCAAAAAAAACTACAACTTCTTTAGGTTTAGGCAAAAAAAAACTACAACTTCTTTAGGTTTAAGTAAAAAAAAAAAACTACAACTACTTTAGGTTTAGGCAAAAAAAACTACAACTTCTTTAGGTTTAGGTAAAAAAAAACACAACTTCTTTAGGTATAGGCAAAAAAAACTACAACTTCTTTAGTCTTAGGCAAAAAAAACTACAACTACATTAGGTTTAGGCAAAAAAAACTACAACTTCTTTAGGTTTAGGTAAAAAAAAACACAACTTCTTTAGGTATAGGCAAAAAAAACACAACTTCTTTAGGTTTAGGCAAAAAAACACAATTCTTTAGTTCTTTAGGTTTAGGCAAAAAAACACAATTCTTTAGGTTTAGGCAACTAAACTACAACTTCTTCAGGTCTAGGCAAAAAAAACACAACTTCTTTAGGTTTAGGCAAAAACAAACAAACACTTAGTTAAGTTTAGGTAAAAACATTGTGCTTTGGGTTAAAGTAACTATGAACACAAAGACAACTATACATTGTTGGTTTCACACAGGATGTGAACCTCGGTCTCCTGGGTGAAACCCCTTGTGTCCCATTCATCCTACCAGAACTCTACTTACAACTTTCACACTGTCTATACTACAGCGCCTGACTTCTGCTTCTGGTCCTGTCATATTTACTATGGTTGCTAGAGGTCCCTGTAATAGATGATAAAACCTACTAGTGGGTGTAGTAGGCCCCTATTGGCCTACATCTATGGGGCTTATAGCGACTGATAACGCCTATTTAATAGCCAGACAACAGTCTAATCAGCTGCATTTTCATATTATGTCGAGCCTGCAAAGCACAGCATTCTGCAGCAGCATGTGTGAATGTCATCAGTGGTTACGGTAACTCGTGGACATAGAGTAGTGTTCAGTGACAGTTTCACAGTGATAAACCCGGTGGGGACAAGTGAGGAGAGAGGAGTGTGTGGCTCACATGCAGGCCTGGGGGGCCACGCTCTGTCCATGGGGGGGTTGGAGCAGAATCTGCTTTGGACGTTACAACAATCTGGGTCAGTCAGGCTGGTATAGAGAGAGAGAGAGAGAGAGAGAGAGAGAGAGAGAGAGAGAGAGAGAGAGAGAGAGAGAGAGAGAGGTGACCTCATTGCTCCTGCATTATCATTATTTTCCCAGTCCGTCACTACGCTGGGACTCAGGGAGACCCTGCACCAGGAAATACGTCCGATTCCCCCCGTGACAGCACATGTGCATACACACACAACGGAGAGGAAATGTAGTTACGACAGCGCCGAACTGAGAGGTCAAAGGTTACCATTACAAATGGCTCACTCTCACGTTCAGGCGCACTAATCACACTCTCTCACACAGTGACCCTGAACCCGTCTCTCTCTCTACGGTGCCACACATCTTACGGGTTGAGATTTTTTCATTTGAAGTGGGCCCCATTTTCTCACCATCCGAGTGTTTCCTCTTTAATCTCTCAGGCTTTCTGTGCATGAGCAAAACAGTTTGATGAAACACCATCAAGCCATCAATGAAAGAAAAAAAAAAAAAGTGCCACCTCTTTAACAGCACATCTGTTTAGATCTCGAGGACATAAACCAGCAACCTTTCCCTCCTTTCATTGCCTCGCCGGCACTCCCTCTCCCTTTCTTTGCGCTCCTTTTCTCCAGAGCCCGTCTCTCTCTCTCCCGAGTCCTGAACCCCTGCCAATGACTGTTAGAGGAATCTGATTTGCGTTGATTACATTAACATTCTCCAGATGTTCATAGTCGGGGATCTGACACCTCTGTCCCACAGCTGTCTCGTCACGGAGAGCAAAGAGGGATGCGAGGCTACGTCTTGTCGGAGCTGTGAGGGAGTGCTGTATCTCAGCAGAACATGAGCCGACGTACGAGACGGACTTGGACCGGATTCAAAGGAAATGAGGTGTGAGCTTTAAAGAAAAATATATAGCGGAGGTGTACAGGAGGATGAGGAGAAGGAAAAGACAGAGGGAGTTGGATGCAAGTGAGTGATTCAGGAAATAAATGAGCCTTGTGAAAAAGACGCTGAACAGAAATTTGTGCAAGAATAAAAAAATAAAACCCAGAGAAAGTAAGGAGGTGCAGGAGAGGAGCATTAGTTTGAGAGGAAATACTCAATTCCCTTGACTCTGCCCAGTCCATCTGTTTGGTCCTGTCTTTACAGGATTTGGTGCTTGCTGCATGACCACAGGAAGTAGCCAGCCCCCCTGGGTCTTCAGAAGGGAACGTGATCCTCTTAATAAGCCCTGACACGGTCCGCCACCACTGCCCTATACTCTTCAAATGTCCCTTCAGTTTCCGCTGTAAGCCTCTCTTTGGCCTTGGAGAAGGCTTGATGCTCAACACAGAGGCCTCGTAAACAAAGCCAACATTTTTGGGAATTACAGAAAGAAACAGAATTACGAGCTCTCACAACATGTCTGATGATTGGTTACTACGGGGTCAGGTTTTGTAGATTGTGGAGGGACCTGTTCACGCTACAAGAAGCTCATATGTCTGACACATGGGCCAAAACCCTAGCAGCACTGCAAGGCTGCTTTGAGCTAACTGCTTACGTCAGCATGCTAACATGCTCACAATGAAAATGCTCACACGCTGATGTTAAGCAGATGTTTGCACCATGTTCACCATCTTAGTTTAGCATGCTAACATTTGTTAATGAGCACTAATACCTTATTACAATTCATCCTGAGGGGTAGCTTGATTGTGTGTAGCAAATTTCATGTCATGTCAAGACATTTTAGTGAAAGCCAACTTGTTGGTGGCACTAGAGAAAAAGTCAGGGGATAACCAAAGTTAGTCCGATTCATAAGTAACCGTTAGTAATGAGAATTTCAACAAATGTAACAGCAAATGTTTTTTGAAGAAAATTACCAACCCTAGCTTTAAAAACATTTCCTTATTATGTTTATAGAAAATGTGACCCAGGTAGAATTAGGCCTGCATTTATTACAAACCATATTTGCATAGTTGCAAATTAAACATAATTTCTAGGAGACAGGGCCAATGTTTGAAAAGTTATTTCTTTCTACATTATCTTCACATTACAATAATGCTTTTGTTAAGGTTAGAGAAAGAGTGCGGTTATGGCAAACAAACTATGGTTAAGGTTAGGAAACTAAAACGCTGGTTAAAAAATACAGTATATATACAGTATAGTGTGGGTGAAAACATACCGTATGGCTCGTATAAGGCATGGAATGTATGGTGTGAGGGTGTGACATGAGAATAGCATCAGTCAGAGGGAATCTTAGACTTGGCAGAAGTCGCCATTTATCATTGTTGAATGGTCTAAGATTGGAAACAGTTTTGACATTTTTACTGACACCCTCCAGTAGATATGATCAAATGCGTGCGTGTGATCATGTTCCACCACATTTCCCTCTCAGCACATTCCAGATCATCCTCCATGTGTTGTGCATGTATGCATGCCATATGAAGCCCTGTATCTCTGCTATGCATCCCATAGTGGAGATCACATTCCTAAAGATTCAAGCTGTACGTAAAGTGGGGAAGATTACATTTAATAGTTGGATTTGATGGATTTGATTAAAAAATTCCAGCCATGTTCATAAGTTTTCTGACAAATATCAGTGACTTTTCCTTTGTATTCACTCTTTTCTTCACTCTAGTCCCTCACTGGGATTGAAACCAGCAGATCAGATGCCGAGGGAGAAGTGTGTTTCATATTTGAAGTTCCTGTGGACTGTGCACATACTGTACATGTGCATGCCTTTCTGTGGAATACTTTTTGTTGTTGTGTGCTTTATCTGAGTCCCGTGAGCTCCAGCTCAAATACTGATGTCCTCCCTTGTGGTGGTTTAAAAGAGGAGGAAGACAGTGAGGTTTGGGATCAGAGAACGAACATGAGAGGGAGATGAAGAGCAAGAAAACAATCCTGATTCTAACCGCAACTGGACCAAAAGCACCTGCAGAAAAATGTTTCCATGAAAACAAAAACTCGCTGGCGTCAACATCTGGTTAAAGCTCATCACTATCTAAACCCCAACATTCTTTCAGCCTCATCTCAGGATGGAGGAACACAACTGGAGGAGAACCTCTATCTGCTATCTGTAAACATGGACAACCAGAGGAATCTGAGCTATGACTTGGGTTAGGTACACATGCATGCAAAACGCACACAAACACACCACGCCGCACACACTGATAACAATGTGGTGCAAACAATCCGCCACTTTTGGGGTGCCAATTTTCTCAGCAGGGCATGTGCGTGCCTGACCGCATTCTTTTTCACGTCGGTGTCAGAATAAGTGTCATTTTTGTGGCACTTCCTTCACCCGAGAATGGAAATCTGTAATCTTGACTTGCTTCGGTGGAGAATTTCTTTCACAAAGTAGACGGGAGGATACTTGTTGACTCCGTGTAGTAATTATACTGCTCTGCTATTGCATTCTTTCTTTGTTTTGGATTTCCAGTTGACAGGGCCTGAGAGAAACAACAGAAACGGCACTCGGGGTTTTGCTGACCTTGAACGGCTGGTTAAAGGTGTGAAGTCAGCTGATATGTAAGGAAAATAGCTGTGTTATATCATTACCTTATCAGGTTAACCGTACATCATTATGAGTTGTTTGTAATTCTTGTATTATTAAATTTTTTGTTTGGTATTCTATCATGCTGGTAAGGAATTTTATTACACAATGGAATTCACTAGTTAGTTAAATATCACAATACAAACATATGAAATAACTTTACATGATCAAATAAAAAACATTAGGTCCAAAGAATAATTCAGGGTTTGAAGAGCCTTTTTATCTCTTATATGAGTCCAGATGTGCACCCTCCGGACTTGCGGACCAAGCCCTCTCTGACTTATGTCATATGTACTGTGACGTGTTCACAATCATCGAGTCAAATCAGGGAAATGCACCGTGAGATGGGACTCGAGACCTCAAGTGTTTCAATGCAGATGAAATATCTGACCCTATAACTCATTGTAAAGGATTTTGATGATTGGTTCTATTGATTGGCAGCTTATGCATGATATGTGCAGGGTCTGCTGCATGACACAGTAGCTATAACGGATAAGACATTTTCCCTTTACATGAGCTGCCAAATACAAAATTATATTCACATTAAACTCTCAGCAGAGGATCCTCACAGCAGAGAAGCTTAAAGCGAAAGTTCAGACAGGAAGACCCTCTTAACACTCTCTCCCTCATTCACAACCTTTCTGTCTATCTCTCGCTACTGGCTCCTACTCTATCAGCTGACTGTGGGTGGTTCACTCTTAGATAACCAAACAGATTCCACCACGCTGTCCATGAGCCAATCATATCGTTGCAATCAGATTTGAAAACTGTTCTTGTCTCTGCTGCGTCAGTTGTCATTTCAGTGCGACTCGATGCAACCCGCCTCCACCCCGTCACCTCCAGGCTTCATCATATTCAGTGCCCTGGCCTGCTCTACATTCCTTCATTAGATCTTCAGCTACTCCTTTCACCACCACCACCAGTGTCTAGACTCCAGGGGGGGGAATATATCCTAATCTCATCACGGCATCACTACCCCCTTTGATATACTACGTCACGATGGAGTTATTCAGCCTATGCATGTTCTGTATGTGCATTATCAATCAATATACTATGGGTAATAGCATGAGGTCGGCTTGAGGCCCTTTGTGGATTTGATAAATTGTGGATTTGGACAGCTCTCGGCACTTGCAGGCTTCCTGGAAAGCAACCCTTACGTCTACGAGTCTGCACGTTTGGTGAAGTCCATACAGTTAGATTTTCAGCCATACTGAAGCCTGTACTGATGGAAGCCCTGCTTCTAATAGTGATGTGCAAAAATGAACGAACTAATCTTTTTGAACAACTCTTTTTAGCATCCGGTATGTACTGGGTCAGCCTGTTAAACGGACTAAGTGATCATAAATTCCCGACTTGCCCACTAGCCGTTATCGTAGGGTACTGCTTACGCTGCGTGCTACGGTGGTGCAGTCATTCAAAACGATTGAATCGGACTTGAGTCAAGACAGTACGGCGGGTTCACGGTCTATACGTGTGCTCCTCGGATGGCCCCCTATAACGGAGAGTCACGGAGAAAATGACGCTATATTTTGCAAAAAGTATAAAAACTCGAAAGGTTTGAAAGGTTCAATACATTTACATGTATCAACTCAGAGCCGATTCTGTGAAAAGAGTCGGTCTGCACATCACTAGCCTCTGAAGCCCCGTCTGAACCAAGCAGTCCAGTTCAGTTCGTTACACATTAGAACGGTTATTTTCCTGTTTCCATCAGCAAAAGCTGTGGATAATACCTGGTATTTTTTATAGTACCACCTCAGTCGAGGTTCCAAGCGAGCTGAGCCAATACGAGAAGGTGGAGTTAAAACAATGCAGAGCACTGATTGGTCAGAGAGAATCGTCACTAGTGCAACACGGGACATCCTGCACAAACCTGCCATTTGTAAATAGTCAAGCTCATCAATAGTGATTGCAATTTCTTTTATTCACTCAACCCAGATTTGGCAGAGCACGCTAAACTACAGTGTACAACTGACGACGTGCAGACGTCCCTCTGTTTGGTTGCAGATGAAAGGATTCAGCGAGTGTCCCGTTGAAGATGATGTCACGGCAGATTCATGCGGCATCGCTACGGTGATCAGCTGAGAATCCCGCCTACACTGAGGGGGTACTATCCGCAGTGGAAATCAAATAGAGAAAAGGACCTCGTACCAAAAAGTGAGTCGGGTCGAGCTGTGCCGTACCATGCAGTGGAAACACGGCTTAATAAACAGATCATGTTGAGTGTGGAGGTCTTTCACCCCAGCCCTGTAGAGGGGTCTCAATAGTCTGACCAAGGTCCATTTACTGCTAATCTTTGTCAGAGCCCATAATTACCACAAAGTCTGTTTCACTCTCTTTTTTACGACCACGCCATATTTGCTACAATAGGCTTCAAGGTGTTCCAGTTTTCAATTAATTTCTCCCCCAATGTCACCAAAATGACAACCATTAGCATTAAATCATGACGGCATTTAGGAAACCATCTTCTTCACATACTCGATTAAGCTTTCTTATTAATACAGCACAAAGTGAGAAAGCATGAAGCAGGAGATCCTTGCAACACAACTATTAGGGATGTAAGTACGGTGGATCCTATAACAAGTTTTTCAGAGACAGTATATTTCATTTTGACTAGTAATATGACTTTATTGGATAGTTAGTAGAAGCTGTATTTTTCCTCAGCTGGAACCTTAAAATAGCTCCATGGCAGCTACAAAGTGGGACAAAAGCTGCTGACTGAAAATTAACTGACTAATGACTTGCGTGTTATGCGAACGAGGAGCCACAGTAAAGCTCATTAATTTCAGTCTCAGCATCTCTGGGGCTCTCTAAATGATCCCCTCATCATGTCATGGCGATGATCTATATCCAGCCTCACACAACACCTGGGATGCTGCTCACACTTTGAATCGCATTCATGATTTTACCACTTTCAGTCCCTCCTCCTCCTCCTCCTCCTCCAACTCCTCTGCCCCCGGGTCATACAGGAAGTGACAATACCCCCGCTGGGCAGCAGAGCATATTATGCAGTTTGCCGGGGCCAATCATCCCCACAGGAAGAGGAAGAGACTTTGCATGTTTTCCCCAGAGATACCGAAGGGATGACACACGTGTGAAAGATTGTCAGAGGGACATTTGAAGAGTCTGAGTGGTAGGCTGATGAACGTTTAAAGTATTTACAACATCTGCTGGAGCCAGGACCAGAGGATGTTGGGTAATAGTGGCTGCGCTGAAGTTGAGTCACAGACTCTGTAGACCAAATACTGATAGCAGGCCATTCATTGTCAGCGACGAAAGGGAATGAATCACCTAGATAAGTGGAGTTAATGAAGTAGCAGATATGAAAGATGAGGATATGCAGTTGAGGTCGGACAGAACGCTTCCGGCCTCGGCTCCTGGGAGGAAAGAGGAAATCCTTTCATAACCAATGAGCCTCCACTTGAGACGCCGTCTAATACCTGGACGGCAGATTAATCAGCTCTCTTCATCATTCCCTGGATTTGGTGATTCAGGACAGGAGCTACCTAAAATACTTAACCTTTAAGGAGCATTACCTTTTCAATTTAACTGCTTTTTTCTTTTTAAGGTTTAGAAATGTGTCGTCCCATCGGGTTCGGCACCTCATATAAACCGGCCGAGCGTTAATGGCCCTGTGACACACTCGTCCTCGGGGCTAACTGGCTGACCAGTCTGTCTCTTTGCCTGATCCTGCCCCATTAACCCTAACCCCCAGGAGAGATCACAAGAGTGAGTTTCTTGAATGTGGCCCCATCCCGGCTGCCTTCAAAAAGGCAGTTCTCCACCAATTAGGGCCTCATGAATAAGAAGAAGTATGGGTGGGGGATGTTTAAAGGCCCTGACACACCAGGCCGAGCGTCTGTCGGCCTAGTTTTTGCTGTGCGTCCAGCACCGTCAGCTGTAGTCTGCCCGCGTCAGAGGCTTTTCGTCCGATTCAGCATGTTGATGTCGGTGAGAAATCACTCTGATTGGTTGTTCAGCTGAAACGAATCAGTGCACAAGAAGAGAAACGGAAGTGAGGAAAGCAAGCCAACGAGTAAAATCAAGCGGGCACACACAGAAGGCTCTTTTCATTTTTCATCTTCATCTCATCTGATCACACCAATACACGGATATTTTCACAATGACATGGCCATCTGGAATGAAGCTAAGTAGTGAGTGAGAGTGGTGTGAAAATGGTCGACAAACACGGCGTTGTTTCATGTACGTAACATAACAACGGCTCCGCCATCCTCGGCCTTCTGGTTTCCCTTTTTGAATGACGAATACAGACTACTGCCGCCTGCCGGGTTGGAGAATTATTTCATCTCATGCGGCCACAGATCGTACATGTTCAAATGCAACTTGTCGGCAAAGACAAAGGGGGAATGGGGTGTGTTAGGCTAGATCAAAAATAATTTGTGTCAAACTGAATGATGTCCACCACCAGTGAAAACAGATAGAATAAGTTTTTTCGATTAGCACGAGATATTCATCTTATCTTTTTCCCTGTGTGAGTGTCCCAGCTATCTGCTATCTTTAAAAGGCCGGACTACATTCTTTCACAATGAAAATGACATGACTATCACTTCAGTCATCTTACCACACACAAACACACACACCCTCCCTTGCCGACTTTTCCCGCAGGTTTCCTAAGGACAAAACTCTGAGGCAAGAGATAAGGGCCAGCGGCTGTTTGAATTAACAAACGGCGGCCCAAAACAACATACCTTTCCCTCACTTACAAGCCAGTAACAACAACTGTTCAGGAATTGATGTTGGCACAAGAGAGGCAAGACAATGCTTTTGTGGTTTCATGAATTTTTTTGTTGTTTAAACTGTCTCTATACTTCCTCTTGTGACTCTCCCCTTCAGTCTTTCTTTACATTCCTGACATGCTTGAGTAGAGCGATGACACGTGCCGATAAGAATGCCGGCTGAGAGTTTAAAGGACTCCCGTGTGACTCACTGCTTCAGGCCTTCAATCAGCACGAGGAAAAACCGAGGAGGGGGCTCAACATTTGATCAATGGGAACTTTTAATTCCACACTGTCATGAAATATAATGTATAATAATATTTTAATGGGAAATTGCTGTAGATAAACTGGGTTGTTTCATAAAGTAAGTAAGAAATGCCCTGAATTTTCAGAGATTAACCTGTAAGGTAGTTTAACGCCACTAAGTTCTTTAACGCATTACCACAACTTCCAAATTTTAGGTTGTAGCGGGCTCAGTTTTAAAGCTAGAGTGAAGAAAACCTAAGGAATCCATTGGTAACCATGTCATACTAGCTTGTCGCAAAGGAGACTAAATAATGATAATAATCCTCACTTTTGGTGAGGAAAAACTGTCATGGCCATTTTCAAAGGGGTCCCTTGGCCTCTGACCTCCAGATATGTGAATGAAAATAGGTTCTCTGGGTACCCACAAGTCTCCCCTTCACAGACATGCCCACTTTATGATAATCACATGCAGTTTTGGGCAAGTCATAGTCAAGTCAGCCCACTGACACACTGACAGCTGTTGTTGCCTGTTGGGCTGCAGTTTGTCATGTTATGATTTGAGCGTATTTTTTTATGCTAAATGCAGTACCTGTGAGGGTTTCTGGACAATATTTGTCATTGTTTTGTGTTGTTAATTGATTTCCAATAATACATATATAAATACATTTGCATAAAGCAAGCATATTTGCCCACTCCCATGTTGATAAGAGTATTAAATACTTGACAAATCTCCCTTTAAGGTACATTTTGAACAGATACAAAATGTTTGATTATTTTGCGATTAATCACAATAAAAAATGTTAATCGATTGACAGCCCTAATTTTAACATGTCCGCTTCCCCACAGTTTAATGAACATTTATCAACAGTAATATACTGTAATTTAATTAATTTTTACCATAAAACACACTCTGTATTTTCACAGTTAATTACATGTAATTTTGTGGTACGGTTATTTTCTGTAATTTGACGGTGTCTGTCTGGAAACTATTCTGCTTTTACAGTTTTTTTACAGTCACAATGAAATCATGAATGTAACACTCAACCATATTGTACTGTACGTATGGGATATTCAGCTCACAGTGTTCCTCCAAGTATTCCCCGCAGAAAAGGGTGTTTTCCCATAGTGCTATAACAGCCCAGCTGTGTGAGCTCGGGAAATCAACACATCTTTTGACAGGAAGTTCCATCAACACACACACACTATAGCGAGCCAGGAAGCTCTGCCAGGCTCGGCCCGCCGGTTCATTCATACATCTTGACACACAAAAGCGCAGAGCGTAACCAGTGAGCCGAGCAGACGGAGCTTCGTGTTTCAGTCGGAGAGATGCAGCAACTTCTGACAGGATATGAAAAGGTCAGAGGTCAGCAGAGAGCTGGGTTTTAAGTTGGGATCTGTGTGGGTGGTTTTAGGGGTTTACAAATATAGCAACTGGATCATCCTTTGACTTTGGATGTATCCTCTTCATCTTCAGATGGGGGCTGAGATAGGTCGTAAAAGTGGAGAGGAATTTCCTGGAAAGATGCAGATCACATGTGTTGATAGCTCAACTTCTCAGCCTGCTTTCTCTCTTACACACAGTAAGAAAGTAAATGTTTAAGGTGACTCCAAAGATTAAATAGCTTTTATTGTGCACACAGGGCTTTGATCATCATAATAAAAAGATTCCTATCGCAAGGGCCCTTTCAGAGTTATAGCTCGTTCCTCCTCAGCAATTTTATTTTGACTGGAGTCTGACCAGCTATTAAAGGAGACTATAGTACAGATATTACAAAATAACCTCCATCGGAGGTGAGGCAATATCTTCTTAAAACTCGTGAAGCTACAGCCTCGTATATCAACACTCACATACAGACCTTCTTTCGACGGTGACTTCACAAAATGTTTTCCACCAGAGCCCTATTTTTCCCTGAAGGGGAGAATAGTAAGACAGACAGTGAGAAGTGTAGCAGATATGTCACTTCTCTGCCCGGGCTTGCCCTTCACATGGCCCGTGGTCTTGAGTAATGAATGGGCCCATGTGTGTCAGGGTGTACAGTATGTGTGACTACATGTGAGTATGCGTGAATAACATCTGTCTTGCCCTGCCTGAAGGTGACTGATTTTCACGGCAGGAAGTTTCTTGTCAGTTAGAGGAAATGTGAGTTAAAGTCGGGAAACAAACACGCTATATCGTCGCCACGACTTTTGACCTTTTAGTCATCCCATTCAAGGTTAAACACTATCTGTGGGTTGTGGCGCCAAAGCATGCTTCTCATTTATGCCCATTAAAAAGAGTACTCCACCAGTTTAGCATTGCACTTCTATAACAATGTTGGACAGTTTTCTTTTAAGTCGCAGATGCAGCAGAATCAGAGATATAATCTTTTATATTCCATCCATTATTTTTGCTTGTCAAAACCTGGTGCCAACATTACCCACAATGCAACTGTCAGAGATGCAGGTGTGTCATGCTAGTACTAGCTAATGTAACCCCAGGGAGAGATGAGGAGCGGGCTACAGAGGTCTTTCTAACTCCACACCCCCCAGATTATTTTTTAGTATTCAAACTTCAGCCCCAACCGACGCTGACTTAAGTGACATCACTTGAGGCAATTTATGAGACTTTACAGAGGTCCCTCTGGAGACACAAAAGGTTTTATACAACTTTTTCCACATGTGAAGTAGTATTCCCCAAGTCCTATGAACAGACTTTGATGTGTAAAATCAGCAAAAAGGAGGTCAGTGAGGAAGAGGAGTTGGGCAAAAGAATGTGTGAAGGGTTTGAAGCACGAGAAGTGAGAAGCTCTCTTGATTCAAAAGTATTTTTTTGGGGTGAGTGGGAATTATGCTTTTTTGCTTTCTTGCCAAGAGTTAGTCAATTTTTCACTAGTCGTTTTAAACAAATGAGACACGACCTGTTAATTAGTGGGCTTTAGAGGTGCTGGATGTTTTTACCTTTGGACACAGCCAGGCTAGCTGTTTCCCCCTGTTTCTAGTCTTTATGCTAAGCTAAGCTAAACTAAACGGCTGCTGGCTGTAGGCTTATATATAATGGACAGAAAGTGCTATCGATCTTCAAAGCACAAAAGTATAGCTCCCACAATGTTGACCTATGGCTTTATGGTAGTCATCCTGTTTTGTGAACTTCATAAAAAAAAGTGCTCAATACGTAATTCAGAGCACATCTATTGCCTCCACGCAGCTCTCAACATGGCGACAGCAGAGCCGGCGGCTCATAGCTAGCGGTGCTAACAGCGCTAACGGTGAGAACAACGGCAACAGTGCTGACAGAGCTAAAAGTGTTAACCTGTGGGGGGAACAGGAAGGTGGGTGCTACGCTTCCGTGACGACGCCATGGATCGGGATGTAACCGCCGTATCACATACACTAACATACACTGAAAGCACGCACGGCCGGCCCGCCTATGTCAACAAAGCACAGAGAAACTCAGATTTCAACACACACAGAGGTGAGAGTGACTCCATTCTTTGCTCAGGTAGACATTACTCCACTATATCTACTATACCTAATATTGTATAGAGAACCTTTATGGTGATCGGTGGGTTCAAAAGAAAGATGAACTTCAGACAAGTCATTCTGGGATTTCCCTTAAAACTCCCCCCTGAAAATACAAGAATATAATGACTGTCTCTTGTGAGTGCTCAATGTGAAAAAAGCCATCACTATCTACTCTAAACAAGAAAAACAAGCTCTGATATGGTGCGTCCGTGCATCCGTGGTCCTCTCCCCTATTTCCAGGGTCACCACCTCCTCCTTCCACCTCTCCCAGCCCTCTGTGACCCCTCCTGCCCGGGATGCTCATCCTGTTTCCTATAGTTTCCTCTTCCCTGCGGACAGGAAATGGCTGGAGCCGAACGGATACTCACACAGAGGGGAGCCAGCAGGAAGTGATCTCACTGCAGCACCTGCAACCAGGAAATAGAACAGCCCCAGCAGGGAGTTGGAAGAACAGGCCGTGTAACGCTCACACACATATACACAAACAAGTGCCTAACCCACAAACACCCTCTTACTTCCCCTACAGCTGTTGGCACTGGAACCACAACACAGGAAACAAGAGTGTGAGCAAATTGTCAGATGCACAATCGCAACTCTTCTTTGCTAACATTATCACTGTGTTTTGACTTACACATCTTAGATATCAACTGGTGTATAAGGGTTGACGAAACAGTCTGCGTTGACAGACTGTTTCTTTGAGACCAGGGTTTTCTTTGCTCTCTCGATCAGGCTGAGGCTGAGGTAAATAACTTCTTCATTAAAGCTCTAATTCAATTTGGGGCATGGGGGGTTTCTGGGGAGGAGTGTGTGCGCATATAATTGTGTTTGTGCCAGGGGGATATTCCCCAAAGCGCTGTTGATAATCTAAAAAGTTTGAAATTCTATTACCTATTCAGGAAATACATTCCAAGGTCTTATTGATCGCGCAGACGGTCGAATAATTTGAGGTAACGAGGAGCGGCGTCAGGCTTGCAGCGCCTCTGAATCCATGCTACCGTTGGACGGAGGCGGGTTGAATGTCCCCTCTGACTCCATTGTCGATGTAACGCATAACATCTAAGTTTTTTCTTCCTGAAATCTGCTCAAAGAGCTCATCTGCAATTGATTCGTTGAATAAAAGAAATAGCTTGGCATTATGGAAAATGTGCTTATTGACTTTCTTGCCAAGAGTTAGATGTGAAGACTGATATCACTCTCTGTCTGTCTGTTTGTCCTTCGCATATCTCAAGAACCGTTCATCCAATCTACTTCACTTTTGGCGGATGTATAGTTGGGGACCCAAGGCAGTGCTTTGTAAGATTTGGTGTAATTTGGACTTACGACATGTTCAATTTTAATAAACTTTGAATAAACAAGTGACCAGCGCTCTGTGCAGCAGAAGGGGCAGGGCAGATCGTGGCTCATTGACTGCAGTTCACTTTTGTTGCTGGATGCTGAGTATACAAACGTTACAACCAAACTCTTCTTCACTTCCCTGGAGTCAATGAGCGATGAGCGGTTCTCGACCCCAGACTGTATATAAGAAGTGGACGTAGTCACCGTGACGTCACCCATTGGTTTGTGGACTGCCGTTTTGAAACCTCGAGATCGGTATTTTGGCCGTCGCCATCTTGTTTTTTTTACCCTCGCTATCTTGTTTTGCAACAAGAAGTGACACAAGAGGGTGGAGTTAAGTAAAACCGAACGCTGAATAAGACAGATTTGGGTGAGCAAAAATTAACTTTCATGAACAGAAAACACATTGTGAAAGGGTTAAAGTTCAAACACTAAAACTTGGACACCACACAACACCGTGGTAGCAACAATCACAAGGTAGCCACGCCCTAAAGCATGCCTTGCTTTATAGTCTATTTGACTCTAAATGGGACCATCATTTACTAAATGAACATAATGTTGTATTAAAGAAGACTTACAACTAGCGATTGAGACCATAAACTCATGTTTACAATGTTTACTGAGGTAATAAATCAAACGAGAAGTAGGATCATTTTCTCATAGACTTCTATACAATCTGACTTCTTTTTGCAACCAGAGGAGTCGCCCCCTGCTGGCTATTAGAAAGAATGCAAGTTTAAGGCATTTCCACATTGGGTTCACTTCTCGGACCCTGAATTTGCCCACTGTTCTCGACACTGCTGCAAGCAGCACTTCCTTGGAGCCAAGCAATCGGCCCGCTCCCAATGACCACGCCACAAACAGGCACTGCATTAGTAATTATGAATCTACCATGCCATAGATTCAGATTTACTGTACAGATATGATATCTATTACTCACTATTATACTGACTATTATAGTTTCTTTGGGGAACTTTGGAGAAGGCCCTTTCCTGTTCCAACATGACAATGCCCCATTGTATAAAACCAGGTAAATAAAAACATGATTTTCCCAGTCTGGTGTGGAAGAGCTAACACCTTTGGGATCAAGAGGAACACCAACTGTGAGCCAGGCCTTATCGCCCAACATCAGTGCCCCAAAATGCACTTGAGGCTGAATAGGAGGAAATCCCTGCAGCCAGTTTACAAACTCTCAGGGGAAAGCATTTCCAGAAGTTTAGAGGCCGTTATAGCATCCTGTTAAAGCTCATGATTTACTCATCACGCAACTATAGCATCCGAGTATATGAAAAAAAAGGTGCTACAGTAAAGCCACTGTGATTTAATGAAGTGGATGTGTGCTGCCCAGATAGACCTCTTCAGTTCATCCATTAGCCAGTCAATGGGAGTGTGCAGTGCGAGAGTGCACACTCTGAATATGAATTGGCTGCATTGGCAACCGACTACTGTACTTTACTGCACTGAATCAGTCCCGCTCACAAAGGCTGAGAAAGTCAGAGAGAGAGATGTGGGCCAGGCAGATAGCAGCCCACTGACATACCTTCTCCAGATGGAAAAAATGGAGATTTACTCCTTTTCTCTCTCTCTCTCTCTCTCTGCTCACCTCCCCCACCGTTTAATCAGACTTACTACGGCCAGCTCATTCCTAAGTGTGGGTGAACCGTTTTGTATTCTGCGCAGGAAAAGCTCCATTTCTCTTGAGTGTTATTTGCTTGTCGTGTAAGTTGGAGGACCAGAGTGGAAACAAATTCCTCTTTTTCCTTCTTCTCCTCGCCCGCTTATCTTTTCAATAAATCTCCTGAAGTGTCTCGGGCAGCACATTTATTTTCATTGCAACACATTCTGTCATCACACCGATGTCTAAAAAGTGCAACAACAAGCCTTCTTCAACGCCAGAATGCTGCATTTTTTGTTTCGTCTCTCCCTCCCCCCTAAATCCCCTCTGCAGTCCTCTTCTCTGTTGTCACAGTAAGGACCCTTGTGATTCCTGAGATTCCTGAGACTGCGAAATGCAGAAATATTTTTCCACTAGAGCTCTCGCATATCGGTATGTATATATTACAAACATGCCACTGTTGTTGTTTTTACGGCGCAGGCAGAGGAGTGAAAGAATAGTGTTGTGCTGCCAAATAAACACACTGCAGATATTTATAAGATGGGTCACCCAGTGTGTTGCCTTGACGTCGCACGCAGGATTAAACACACTCACAGAAGAATGATGCTGCATCAGGAGAGTGGGCGATTTACTAATCTGTTGCCTTTGAAGGCTTGGCACGCTGGGCCTCTACTTTACAACACTGCAAGTTTGTATGAAGTGCAGTCCCATACTTTCACACGGTTGTTATGATTTAATACCTTTGCAATATTAGCTAATGTAAACACATTATATAGCCTAAAATTGTGTCCAAGCTGATAACTTCGGCGAGACCACCCCACAGTGTTGTGAGCCCACCCTGGGCTGCTGCAGTCTGTCTTTCAGCAGGCTGTTGAGTGAAGCAATACATTCTGGGACGACCAGACCTACCCTATCTGCCCCTCTGCCATTCCACAGTCCCGTCCTTTTTGCGGGGAATATATACGTATGACGGTACACCCAAGAGAAACAAAAATGGGCATAAAGAGGAGATCAGGGTGGATGGATGCATCAACAAAACATTGAACTTTTACACGGGAGACTGCTGGTGGTTTCCTGTTTCCTAACGGCAGTGAATGTTTCTGTTCGGTGGCTGTTAACCATGACCAAGATCATTCCTCTAATTCCTCTATTCCCCTAACCTCAATAAAGTAGTCAATTTAAACAAAACCATGATGTTTCCCTAACATTAACCATGCAGGCTGTTCTCATACACCGTTTGTAGATATACCTACGAAAAGTAATGCACTTTAATTCATATATATCCTATAAAATGAATTTGTATGTAATCCACGTAATCGTGAACCAGGAAGTATTAAGAGCGACAAATGCCGTATTCGGAGGATTTCGGGGTGGATCAAAAAACACTGGACTTTCGTCCAGGAGACAGCTGTTCGTACCCAGTCGGAAACCTGAAGTCAACGTTGACTTATTTGTCACGTAACTTCCATACATTAGTAACACCACCTCCGGAGTTAGTTTAACCCAAACCACGATCTTTTCCTAAACCTGACTAAGTAGTTTTGTTGCCTAAACCTAACCAAGTTGTTTCCTGTGAAGACAGAAGTGATGCGTGCGTTACATGTTGCTGGACATTCGTAGGAACATGCACAAAGAATGAGGAGTAACTTTTCGTAAGATATCATATGAGCCGCTGTATGACAATACATTGAACCAGGTTGTTTTTGTGCGTAAACCTAACCAAACCTTAAAACCAAACTATGTAACTTTTGTATAACAGCAGCCACAAGTTGTGATTACATTACACAAATTGGCACGATATATTTACTTTATGTTTTACTTTTGTGATACAATTTGCTGAACATGCTAAAATATAGCGTAACAGTAGCATCAATAACATAGAGTCATAAAGTCAGTGAACTGATCAAGTAACGCCAGTTACACAACAATAGCTATCTAAAGTTAGCTAACATTAGCCACCATAAGCTACTGGTCACACCAGACCGAGTAAAGGCCTTTACACACCGAGCGTTTTTGTTGAGCAATTGATTTGCATGTCAATATATTTTTTTTGAATTGTTGTTTTTTACATGAATACTTTCACACGGACCGCGAATATTACGCGGCCAAAAAGCACCATACTTTTTTTCGTGACGGGTTGAGTTGCACCTATATTTATGAAACAACAACACAGAGGCTCCGTAGTCTGAACCAAGACGGCAAATTTTATTACACCTTTTAAACCATGACAAAGGCAGCGCAGACCAGATCCACTCCTTCCTTAACTTTCACAATAAAAGCCCTAGACATATAATATTTGTAGGTGAATATTTTGCATTTTTGTGTTGTTTATTTGTCACGCCCCTGAACTGAAAAAAGGGTGCATTTTATTGCTTATGAATTCAAAGATTGTGTCATTTCTTTATTAAAAAGTCACTTAGGCTCACTTTAAACACAGCTGTATCAGAACAGAATACGGTTCAATAGGAAAGGCAAATGATGTCATCCTGCCCGTAGGGGAACCAGATCGGAAAACGCTCATCTGTGCCGTTTTTGGAGGGCAGTTACAAATAATGTAATTTGTCATTTAATTTGGAGGACTTGTTATGGGGATAATGAGCTAAATTTCAGCATTAAGCATCCTTCGCAGTCTCTCTACAGGACACAAAATCCATCCTCCTGATTATTCATTTCCTCCTGTAAACAAACAAAGGTCAATAAAATAGAGCAGTCCACTCAGAGCTCTCTTCCTGAGTGGACCCCCGTCATGACACATGGCTGACTGCCAACAGAAATAGAAAAAAGGGGCCTACAACGTCTTCCAACCTCTTCTAATAGGACCTGAAATGAAAGGAAACAAATATTTTGAAAGTAAGAGAAGAGTAATCGCTCCAAAGTTAAAGGACAAAAAGGTGCCCTCCCACCTGCTTCCTCATGCAGGTTTTTTTGTTGCTGGTGTATCACCCCTTTACATTGTTTATCTGTCACGCTATCATTGATTTCCTTTGCTACCTCTGTAATACTATGTGCAGTCAGAAAGGTGATATTGGAATTTCTGACTTGTGTTGATATTTATCGACCGCCCTCCCTTCCTCACCCCTCCCCTTTCTCTTTGCCCTCTCTCCTCCGCCGTTTATTTTTCTCTCTCTTTCTCTTTGCCAGCTGTCAGCGTTGGCAGAGCGCCACACGGGCGCTTGCCGCTCGGCTGGCGACAGATGCAGCAGCAGTCAGGCAAAGAGGAGAGAAAAGAACAAGAGTTAAAACAGAAGAGAGGTCGAAAGAAAAAGAGAAAGAGGGGAAGAGAGATGGAGAAGAAAAGGGGTAGAAGAAGAAGAAGAAGAAGAGGGATGAGTGATACAACAGAGAGTTGGCCCTCCCCATTGTGTCAAAAGGGACACAGCAGCGCTGGATTAGGCCACGGCCAATAATCACAGCCAGATGGGCTGTGGAGGGGCGTGGACACAGAGCGAGATTGAAAAACAAGATAGCCAGGGACATTTTCAGAGTGAGGTTATACAGCCCAACTTTTATTCTGACATTTCTATTTACAACCTTGTGTACAATCATAAAGTTAACAGCACTTCGACACAACACTGCGGCCGAAAGCGCTACAACTCATTTCCTCGCTAGATTGCATCACCGATGGGCCACATCTGTGTGGCATTTAAGTCGCGTTTGCCCTTTTTTCTCCCTTATTAACATTCCAGAGCCCATTCCCGAAACCACTGACACTGTGAGATTACCTTGACCATCATGGCTGTTACACCCCCCCCCCCCCCCGGCTTCCAACACAAATTGCAGCAGTCATTTCTGATTCCGAAAGAGCGTATAATATGTACGTATCAAGTGTCGGGGCTCCGCATTCACTCTGAGAACCTCATAGGGCAAGAAAGTTACTGGAAGAGAAAAGGGACCAAAAGAGAAAAACATATTAGAAACAGCTTGAGGAATACACCACTGTGATTTTCATTTCTTTTGGGTGGCTTCTTACTCTCTTCCTTTCAGCACTTGAGGCACCCTCTGCCTCAGTTTTTGCCAGCGATACCTCCACCTTTTCAACCGCAAAACAAAAGCACAAATTATCATGTTTGAACAGCTTTTGCTTGGCACAACACGTGTACAATTATCATGAAAATGAGAAGCGTTACACGTGAGATCTGGCCTCTTAATGGGTCAATGGATGGACGTAATCACAGTCGACAGGCCCGTGAACTTGGCCGAGGCTTGCATTGGGCCAACAAAGACGCAAACACACACATGCAAACAAACAAATGAGCTCATACAAAGCCTAACTCGCCCCACCCCCCCCACAAACACACACAACAAACCACCTTGGCTGTTCTGTTTTTATGTCATTGTTTTTCTCCCCCAGTGTCTTTGTCTCTTCTTCTACCCCCATCTGGTGTGTGTGGACACGGCCTCTCGGTGCTAATTCACTTCCTTGGACACCATCTGCTGTGTGACTTTCTACAGTAAACTGAGCCTGGCCGGCCAGCTCAGGGAGGGCCGGGGCTTGTGTTGTCACCTGTTCAGCGCGCCGCCTTCTGCTGCCCGGCGTCTCGTCTTTCACCGGAGGCTCCACGCATCGACAGAGAGGGCGTGACGGCAAGGGTGTTTGTCAAGCATTAGCACTTCACTTATCTGATTTTCAGTCCTTAATGACTAACTCATGTCTCCGAGCACCGAGGCAAAATCATTTGTTCAGTCTAATTGCATCTATTCTACTCCATGAGGAAAAGTGTTAAAATGTGCCTGCATGGATTTTTTTAAAAGCTCATAAAATGATACAAACCTTAATGTTGATAAATTAACGCTACATCATTTCTATTTGGGGAGTCTGTTATTGCTGTAATGTGATTATGTTTTTCAGTAACGAGTAATGTAAGGGTTCAATTTGAAATGTAGTAATTACAATATAGTTACTAACATTACTTAGACAATTTGGGGGTCTACTTGTTCGCTGTGTTACTGGGAGTTAGATGGAGGGTTTATATCATGGACTGTATATAAGAAGTGGACGTAGTCACGGTGACGTCACCCATTTGTTTGTGGACTACGGTTTTGAAGCGAGTTCAGTATTTAAGCCGACGCCATCTTGGTTGTATGCAACCAGAAGTGACACTGAAGGATAGAGGTAAGTACAACCGAACGCTGGATAAGACATTTTTAGGTGAACAAAAAAATTATAATTAACTTTCATGAACTGAAAACACACTGTGAAAGGGTTAAAGTTGTAAGATGAAAATGCGGACAACTCCCAGACGGGACAACGAAGTGGTAGCGACCTGTCAATCACAAGGTTGCCACGCCCTAAAGCATACCCTGCTTTATGGTCTATTTGACTCTAAATGGCACCATAATTTACTAAATGAACATCATGCTGTATTGAAGAAGACTTGAAACTAGCCATTGAGACCATAAACTCATGTTTACAATGTTTACTGAGGTAATAAATCAAGTGAGAAGTAGCCTCATTTTCTCATAGACTTCTATACAATCGGACTTCTTTGGCAACCAGAGGAGTCGCCCCCTGCTGGCTGTTAGAAGGAATGCAAGTTTAAGACACTTCCGCATTGGCTTCACTTTTCAGATTCCGGCGTGGCATTGTGTTCTAGTTGAGAAACTGACATGTTAGCCTGGAGCATGGTGGGGTTTTGGTAGACTAGCCTCAACCAAAAGAGGAAAAGGTCCCGGTGACTCCAAAGTTGCCTTATTTACATGTTGCGTCTTCTTAGCGGATTTGCTAATGTTAGCAAGTGGTAAGCCTACATACACATATCACCTGGTTTTGTTCAGAGTTTTCACTGTGAGGCTGGGACTTCGGTTACCTGGGCTAATGCTGTTATCTAGCTTAACTTATTAACTGGTCTTTACTGACAACTAGTTGTTAGCTAGCTATTTTTTAAAGCTAGCTGGCTACTTTTTAAACCATAGTGCCTGGTTTTCTATTTCTACACATGTTAAAGGTGCAGTGTGTAGGATTTAGCGGCATCTAGTCGTGAGGTTGCAGATTGCAACCAAGTGAAACCTCTCCCGTGCGTGTAGGAAAACTACGGTGGCCGATGTGAAAACACGAATGGCCCTATCTAGAGCCAGAGTTTGGTTTGTCTGTTCTGGGCTCCTGTAGAAACATGGCGGCCGTGAAGAGGACCTGCTCCCTATGTAGCTAGACATAAATGGCTCATTTTAAGCTAACGAAAATAAAACAATTCTTATTATCAGGTGATTAAAAAGAACATAGATATTACATCGTGTGCATTAGCGCCACCCAAGATGATTGTGACACCCAGAGCATTTCTACCCCCCTACACCAGAATGATAATGTGTGGAGCCAGACCCTTCTTTAGCGCTGACACAGCCCTGTGGAGATAGGTCTGGTTATGCGAGACTACAGAAGTTATAACGTGGGCGCGGAGGTTCTGAGAAGTAAAAAGTAGGAACTAACTTTTCCTGTTGAGTAATTAGTTAAGTAATGCAATTACTTTCTCAATTAATAATGTGCCATGAGTAATTGATTAGATTTTTTCAAGTAGGAGGAGATTTTTCATCTCCTGTAAGACCGAAAAGGGCCAACAATGAAACAGAGACAATCCTCACGCCAATTCCCTGTGAATTTAATTATGCATCAGGTCCCTAATCAGCTAACTTAATTACCAAAGACTTCATTATTGAGCATGTCAGCCGCTCGGAGGTGAACCGGGATAATAATAGCAGAACAGCGCCATTCAATTACCAAGCTCAGCAGGTGAGTTTCTCACAGCACCGAGAGGCCAGACTTTGCTTTTCAAAATGTCAATGGATTAAAAAGGGTTCTTTTTCTCAAAGGCACTACATTCACAGCTAAGAAAGACATATAGGAGCGTTTGTGATCTTACCAGCATACATCGCTGCTAAGTCGACGCTGTTAAAACTGGAAATTAGGTATGAAAATGACTATGCTTTGAAAGAATACCTCATGATCTGTAAAGCAACACAGTTTCTGGCTTAATCCTAATGGATGTGTTCCAGTGTGTGTGTGTGCTGCTGGGTTGTGGAAACAAACGGCCTGTCTCTCCTCAGTTTCCTCCCTCGTTTTCCAGCCAGATCCATTTCTTTTTCCCCTCTCTCTGCCTTTTCGACCTTCTAGCTCTCCAACCCCCGAGCAGAGTTGGATTTCTCCAAAGCTCGGCCTGGGTTCTGCCATCTGTGGCTTGTGCTTTGACCCTTTTCCATGGCTCAGGAAGTGAGGGATCTGAGCCCCAGCGGAGTCTAAAGGGGAAGAATTGCATCGCTGCCTGAGTGAACGTCTTACCGACCGACTGACTGACTGTTGACATGACAGCTGGGCGAGGGGAAAGCAGAGCCGCTCCCCTTGCAAGAGGGATTGGCGAAGGGCAGAACAGCGCTGGATTGTACAAAGCGCCGATTTAGTGCACACAAAGACAACATGTGAGTGACACATGCATGTGTGCGCACATGCGGAGGCAAACAAGCGCACACAGTGGCAACTGGAGTCTTGCAGCTGTTGACATTGCAGCATAAGAGGCTTGTGTGTCTGCGAGCATGACCCGGTGGCAGCATCCCCGCTGATAGTGAGAGTAGAAAGTCTGCTGAATATCTATCAGTGGAGGCCTCAGCCAGCGCTGTCCTCCTCCTCCTCCCTCCTGCTGTCCTTTAGGAGCTGATAGCAGCCCTCCATCCACCCCCTGTCTGAGCGGCTGTCACTGGATTGCACTTTCTTCCCTTTAATCTTTTTTAACAGGGCCAGCAGAGTGCAATTTATGACACTGCTGTCTTGTTTGGTTTCACTACAAGATTGTAAACAACCCGCAATGTCGGGAATATACTTGTGATGCTGTGGGGGGAAACAGAAATATCGACACTGTTGCTACAGGGGTAGTTGCTTCATCATGGATTGCAGCATATAACATTGTTTTCAAAAAGTATAATTTAAAGTGGCAGTAGGTAGAATATTTTTGGCATCATTGGGTAAAAATTCCAATATAACCTTTCAACATTTGTAATTCAAGTGTTCTGAGAAAGACTTCTGCACCTCCTCATGGCTCTGTTTTCAGGCTTTAAAAAAATTTAGCCTGTGACGGGAGACTTTGGTCAATCACAGGTCATTTCAGAGAGAGAGTGTTCCTATTGGCTGTTCATTCAACGGAGGCAGCTGTAAATCACTCACAAACTCCGATCAAACGGTCAAACTAGGCAGCACTGATCAGATATGAATCAATATTCTGTCACTGTAATGCCTATTTCTCGCCTCAAATGTTTTCAGAAACATCTTGTAGTGTATTGTTGAGCTGTAAAATGAGAACGTTTGCTCCGAATGGTGGGCGGTGCTTGGTATTTCCTCAAGAGATCTCAACATGGCTGCTGGGTCACAAACTTTCTCATTTTACAGCTAAACAGAGTTTGCGAGTGATTGACAGCTGCTCAGAGACGGCAAGGCTCCAGCTGGGCTCTGATTGGTTGTCTCCTCCGGTCTGTGAAATCTTGCAGATGCCATTAGGAGCACCGGAGGACACAGAGGCACACGATTTTTTACAGATTACCTGTCTCATGCACTACAGTCAGGATATAGTGACTGTTTTATAAGAACAACTTTTTTTAATCATATTTGCTCCGATTCTACCCACTGCTGCTTTAACCTCCAAAATTCCTGTCTATTTAGTAAGAACTACACCATCAGTCTTTAAATAGCATCTATTTTCCCTTTTTTCCACTCATTATCCTCTTGTCCATTTCTGTCCACACGCTGTGGGTTTGCACAGCCATGTGGAAAATGTGTGTCTTTCTCGCTGCGGTGGCACATCACTGATTTATACAGTAATCTTGTATAAATGGAACCTTCTTTCTGCTCACTGAGGACAAGTGTTACAAAAAGTACCATGTGTGTCTGCCTCGGTCGTAACTCATTCACCCCTCCGCCACCCCTCCTATCTCCAGCGATCGATCCCGGTGCTCATTTAGTCCAATCGATCCTTATGGAGAATCAATCTACAACCGATGCTGCGCTCGTTCAAACCCGTCCACGCCGGGAATAACAGCGTGGACCCACTGATATGGCCGTTTCCCACATGATAAACGGATTGGCAGATGCGACGGGCCCTGGCTGGGCCCATGTGCGTCTCCGTGTTGCATGTATGTGATGTCAGATGCCCTCTGGGGCGGAGGGGATCGACGGGGCGGTTGCTGATGTGTTCCTGCGCGAGTGAGTTAGGAGTCGGGGAGTCAGGGGAGAGCTAAAGTAGAGGGATGGTCTCCATCTGTCAGACCGGCCCTGCTCTAAAGTGGCCATCACTCAGGATTGATTAGCCACGAGCCCATTAGCCCCCTGGCTTTTTCTCTCTTTCCACTTCTTTTCTTTTTTTTTCCCACTCTCTCTTTTTTCCCCCTGATTATCAATCTTTCTCCCTTTCACTCAAAACCATCTCTTTTTATCTTTCTGCTATGCTTCCTGAACTCTCCCTCCCCTGTATCACATCCTTTTTGTTCCCTCAAGGTACCAACAAGGTACTCTTATTCTTCCTCTCTCTAGCGTTTCCTCTTCCCTTTCTGTCTCGATTCCCCACTAGGGAGGCCTTTTTTTCCGTGATGGGGCGTTCACCTCCCTCCCTCGAACCTTCTAGTACCACTCACCTCCTTCCTCTGCTTTCATACCAATCGCCTCAAATCGACAGAGCGGTAAAAATCAGATCAGCGCGAGGGAACACCCAGACGCTCACAACCATTCTGCTGTCATGACAACAAGATGCTCTGGGGCGTAGAGGCCATTAATCTGCCCATCCATTTAGGTCAGTGTCCGCTGGGTTATCAGCCTCCTGGGGGGATGTGGGAGTGATGTGGAGTAGCTGGAGGGCTAGAGGACATTTATATATACTGTATGTTAGGTTGGTGATGGGGGGAGGAAGGGCTGGGAGTAGACACTATAGTGACAGGAAAAAAATAGTTATGGGGTCAGTACAGATACGAAGCTTTTCTCTTTTTTTTGCCACACTGGGAGCCACCATGAGGTTGACAAATAGACTGTATATAAGAAGTAGATGTAGTCTCCCTGACGTCACTCAATGGTTTGTGGACTGTCATTTTGAAGCCTGAAGTTCTGTATTTTGGCCATCGCCATGTTGTTTTTTTGCAACCAGAAGTGACACGAAAGGGTTGAGCCAAGTAGACATTTTTAGGTGCCCAAACTTTTACAATTAGCTTTCATGAAATGAAAACACACTGTGAAAGAGTTAAAGTTGTAAGACAAAAACACGGATAACTCCCAGACCGGACAACGACATGGTAGCGACCTGTCAATCACAAGGTTGCCACGCCCTAAATCATCCCCTGCTTTATGGTCTATTTGACTCTAAATGGGACCATAATTTACTAAATGAACATCATGCTGTATTGAAGAAGACTTGAAACTAGTGATTGAGATTATAAACTCATGTTTACAATGTTTACTGAGGTAATAAATCAAGTGAGAAGTAAGCTCATTTTCTCATAGACTTCTATACAATCAGACTTCTTTTTGCAACCAGAGGAGTCGCCCCCTGCTGGCCATTAGAAAGAATGCAAGTTTAAAGCACTTCTGCATTGGCTTCACTTCTCAGACACGGAGGTAGCCCACTGGGTTGACTTTTGTGTTTTTTTGTGAAATGTCTCAACTTTTATTGAACATTTAACCTCTTACTTTTTATCTAGCACCATTATCAGGTCAAAATTTGGATTTCTCCAATCACGCTAGCATGGATGTAGACTTTTAGTCATGTTGAAATCCTATCAAATAAATGTAACTTAAATGTCCCGTTCATGTCAGTCAAGTCAGTATGCATTTGGTTCCAAGTATGATTTAACTCACATTTTATCAAATTCTTTAATCATTTTACCTTTATATGTGACTTCGCTGAAACAAGTGGGACAAACTAAGCTAAATAATTGCTTAGCGTTACCTTAATATAGGCTATTTGTACCAATTCGATCTTAACAAAGCTAGCTAGCTAGCTAGCTTGACAAAGCTAGCTTCTAGCAAGCACTTCAACATCCAGTGATGCTAATAGTGTCATGGTGCTGGTAGTGAAATGTTAATTGTCTTTTTTAGCTACATAGCATGATTTTAAAAGGAAGGAGCTGCCTTGGAGACTGGTGAAACGTATCGGGTATGGCTGCCCTTTTAGCCGAAGGCGAGGTGGCTACGCAGAAATTCACAGTATCCAAATATGTGTGCTTGCACTGCCATCATGAACATCCACATGTCCACATGTGATAGCCTACACAAGATAACTATTGACCGAGTCATAACATATGAATAAAGCTCATCTTGGTTTACTGTTGTCTGCTGTCTTTTTTTCGTGTATCTTTACCGTGACGTACGTACGGTAATAACAGCTAGAACCAGCTGTGCATTGAGAAAGTAGAGAAGAAGAAAAAGAGGTTCCTGTACCGCACGAACAAATCAAAGTAGTAGTATAGTTAAAGTTAGAGTATAATTAAAAAGTAAACTGGAAAAACTCAAGTAAAGTACAAATATCTCAAAATTGAGACTGAGGGTAGCTGACTGTATAAGGCCCACAGTATAAAAGCATCCTGTTACATTCCCTCCAGTCTCCCTCTACACGACTAGACTCCTGTCTGGCAGACAATATACTGTATAGGTTAGTGACGACCGCAGCATTGACAGGAGGTGGGCAGAATGCTCTCAGATGAGGAGGTGACCCTGTAGGTGAACATGCTTTCTGACAGGCCTAATGGCCCCTGTGTGAAGATGTGGCCGTGGTGACATGTGATCAGGGTGACAGCGCGAGGAGAGCTCCTGACCGTTGCCTCCACGCCTGAACTCCGATAAGCCGGCCGAGTGCTGATTGAGTACTAACCGCTCTGTCGTCGGCTTCTCCACACAGTGCTGACAACCAACTTAAAGAGGAGGCTCGTCAAAAAGCAGGACACAAGAGCACAATGCCAACAACACACACAGACATGCGTGGAGGTATGCTTCAACAGCCAGTGGCTTTACTCACACCAAGGTGGGGTGGATGTGGCAGTAACCTGCGTCCCAACTTGATGGCACGTCAGAGAAGCCGGTGTTCCCGGGGAAGACCACTCGGCGTCGGCGCGTGTCCCTCCACGTTGACCCCACCTCCTGGTACCTCTGGGGGCTCATCCAGTACCCGCCCATCCCCTGGTGCGGGGTGGAGAAGCTGGACAGCTCCGGCGTCCAGCAGCGCTTCACGTAGAGGGGCTCGTGCAGGCTCAGACGTGGTTTCCTTCATGGGAGGAAGAGGAAGAGAGACAGAAAAATCAATACATCCACAGCATTACTCAGTGTTCTCATTTCCTAGCTGTGTGGCCCTATTTAATCACACACATAAAAGCAAGGACACGCACACCGAAAGGTCTTTACATATTTCAGTCTAGTTTTAGGAGATAGAAGGATGTTTCTTTTTAACGTAACTACAGGAAGCCAACCTGACTTCCCAGTATGACTCTATGCCAACAAAAGAACTCCCCTTCTTCTCCTTCACCCTTTTTTTAGTGAATTTCTCTTGAGCACATACACAGGCCGGCATTAGCGACGTTGTCAGAGTGCCAGCTCTCGATCTAGTGATAAGTGATTTACCTTTTTGGCACCTCACATCTCTCATTAACCACAGCAGACCTGTAATAAAGCGGCCTGTAACTGTGGTATTGGAGAAGAGATTTAGAAGAGGAGGAAGAGAGGAGAAGAGGTGAGAGGAATACATGGAGAGGAACATTGTACTGTATGTGTGTGTGTGTGTGTGTGTGCGTGGCTCAGCAGTGGCCGCATACATGCCGACCAAAATATGATGGCGATGTGGGTCCACTTAAGGCTATCTGGTTACAGCGGAGCTTTGATGACCGTGGTGATGCAAGAGCCGCCAGCCACAGCCACAGACAGCGGGTAACTTTAGAGGCACGCACGCCTTGGGATACGATGGCATGGAAGGATGCCCCATACCCTTCCACCATCCCCCACCCCCAACCCATGAGGCCTGTTTGGCTTGACCGCACTCTCTCTCTCATTCCTTTCCTCCATCTCCTCGCGATGACAGAGTCTCGATCCGTCCACATCCACCCGAGGCGAAGCAGTAAACCATTATAAAACCACCGGCAACAAAAAAAACAACAGCCAGTTGCATGGTATAGAATATGCATGCAGCTTTAGCATGAGAAAGTCGAGCGCGTATAGTCCCGTGAGGCGCTGAATACATTACATCAAAACATACTTCTGGGAAAGCACAGACGTACAGCACGTCAGCTTGTCTCCAGCTGCTTTTCAGAGCGCCTTTAGTGGATGTTTGAGCACATCCTGTGTGTGATCGACTATGATGGTGATGTGGGTCCGGCTATCTGATTTCAGCAGGCCTCTAATGAACTCAGCGGTGTGTGTGTGTGTGTGTGTGTGTGTGTGAGAGAGAAAGTCTGAACCGGTCCCACCAGGAGAAGCTGTAATCAGACAGCAATCAAATGCACTCCGAACAGCATCCGTCTTTCTCCCGTCTACCTGCGTCCCCTCTCCTCCTCCAGCTCACCCAGGGTGAAAATGACAGACGCTTTTTAAAGTCGATGTGATGAGATGCATTTTTCATTTCAGACTGAGATGAGGGGGAAAAAAAATAACACATATTGACAAGGCCTTTTTTTGACACGCAGATGGAAAAAGAAAGCTTTTATGTAACAGCGCTGGTTTGTGGCTATCATTACTTTTCAAGCAGAGACGCTGAGACAAAGAGGAAGTAAAACAACCCGGAATCTTTAAGCCAGATGGAAGCATGTTCTGCTAAAAATAGTAGTTTATAATTGTCAAACAAGTCTGCTGCAAAAAATGTTAGTTAACTTTTTTAGAGCTGTCAAAGTTAATGTGATAATAACGCGTGAACGTTTTAACGCCACTAATTTATTTAGGTTGGTTCTGAGGTTGTAGCGGGTTCAGTTTTAAAGCTAGGGTAGACATACTGGCATCTTTCAACACTAGAAAACCTAAGGAATACATTGGAATACATGTCATACTAGCTTTTTGCAAAGGAGGTTAAATAACGCTCCAAACTTGTGCTAAATTTTGGTGAGGAAAAACTGTCATGACCATTTTCAAAGTGGTCCCTTGACCTCTGACCTCAAGATATGTGACTGAATGATATGTGTACCCATGAGTCTGTCTCCCCTTTACAGACATGCCCACTTTATGATAATCACATGCAGTTTTGGACAAGTCATAGTCAAGTCAGCACACTGACACACTGACAGCTGTTGTTGCCTGTTGGGTTTGAGTTTGCCATGTTATGATTTGAGCATATTTTTTATGCTAAATGCAATACCTGTGAGGGTTTCTGGACAATATTTGTCATTGTTTTGTGTTGATAATTGATGTCCAATAATAAATATATATATACATTTGCATAAAGTAAGCAGATTTGTCCACTCCCATGTTGATAGGAGTATTAAATACTTGAGAAATCTCCTTTAAAAGGTGCAGAACTGACTGATAAAAAATTTGCAATTAATTTGTGATTAACTATGAACAATCATGTGATTAATCGCAATTAAATATTTCAATCAATTGACAGCCCTAGTTTTTTTGTAAACCAATGTCACCCTGACCAATAACCACAATGTCACACCATGACTCAGTGTAGTAACAATGCAGACAAACAAATGACAGCCACTTTAGAAAATTCCGCCTCACTGACACCTACAGAACAAACATCCAAGTCATGTTGCCACTCGCCGGGTCAGTAAAACATAGCGACCTGGTTGAAAACAACCCATGTCTTCAATTACAGACACAATGACTTGGTGTAAAATGTGCTGCGAATGGTAAACAAGATCTCACAAGGGAGGCAGTGACCTACCTCAAGATGTAATTAGCCACATATTCGGCTGTTGCTGGATACATGGCTGCCCTGTATTGTCTTGATTCTTCACTGTGGCTGGCTTCTTAAGTTATGTGCACTGGCTGTGAAGTATTTACATTAGTGCCTATTTGTGTGTGGGTGGGTGTGTTCTTTAGTTGTACCATAGGGACGGTAATGTATGAGTGTGTGCCCCTCTTATAGCAACCAGAATCCCCCCAGGTGAAATAAGCTTGAGCACATCTCTACTAAAATAGAGTGTCTTTTCAGAGCCATTTAAGGACTCGTACCATGGTTCCTCAGGCTGGTTCGCCCGCAGGCCTAATGATCGACTTCTTCACTTTATGCTAATTGCAGCAGTTGGATCCCCTTTTTCATCCAAGTTTTGAAGCATTTTTCCTCCCCAGCAGATCCCAAATATGAGAACAATTCTTGAGTTAATGACGTCTGAATAATTGTCCCCCCAACATTGCATTGTGACTCAACCTAATACACATCGGAAATGAAAAAGCGGTTTGAGATTTAATGCGCTGTAAGCCTACTCAATGGGATTACATTCGAAAAAACGATCCAACGTGATTACGGCGACATGCAAGTCGATGGGACTCATCTCTGGCCTCCGTCCCCGCCGTTAAGCATCCCCCAAAAAAAAATCTCACAATCAAACAGAAATCGGTACAAGACAGCCTCAATAACACTGTGTGTCAGAAGAGAATGTCTTTTGAAGAGAGCAGCTCTGCTGGAGGAGAAAACATAAGCTTGTCATACAGCGCTTTTTTTTTTTTTTGCCTCATTAAATCTGCAGACGTGCCCTACTTTTCCTCTACTTGGACTCCCGTGCTAGCGAGCAGATTTGGTGGAGGATGAGAGCGGGGGGGTGTTTCATTAAATATCCATACACCCCGAGCCGTTCTGCAGTGTTACTCGACATCATGTGTGTAACAGAGACAGGAGGTACAGTACATATTATACGTGTGTGTGTGTTTCTCTTTGGATTACTTCTCCATCCTGTTGTGGTTTTCGCGCGGCCAGCCTGCTCCCTTCCATCTTCACAAACACACTGATAAGCTCGTCTTCCTAACCTACCCAATCCCCTTTCATTTCTCCCTGCAGTCCTCCCTAGTGTGACATTGAGCAGCCCAGGATTCCTTCTCGGCCACACCCGCCTCCCTCCCCCCCTTTACTCCGTTTTCCTCTCCCGTCGCCCCCTTTTTTTCTCTCCATCACAGTCTGAAAGCTGTCAAAACACGCTGCTGCCTTCTCGATATCAAAGCCCGCTGAAAAACACAGGCACATGCACTGCAGCTTAGATTGAATTCCAGAGCGATACAGAAAAGCGCAGTTATGTTTTGACTCCGCCAACTAGTGTTAGAATAAAATATTCACAATACAACCGCACCAAAAAAAGCTGCCACTCTCCCACAGCCACACTCCCCGTAGAGCTTGTTTATGGCCTTCATGGCAGCGACTACAGTGGAACTGTGTGTCTCACCGAAGAGTAGGAAAGGAGAGTTGTATCAAATCCTTCTGAGACAGAAGAAACCAGACAGCTGGCTCAGTTAGATAAAGGCTGATGGAAACCCCACAGGTCTTTCTCCCCTTTCTCTCTCTCTCTCTCTCTCAGGTGCAGAACCACTAAAGTACCCAATTTGTGCTGCAGCGATTCCCCGGACTTTTGGAAGTGAGACAGAGGAACAGAGTAGAGCTGTTGAGGAACCACCGAGGTCAGTTTCACTCTGTATTTCGAAAAAGTGAAGAAAACCACAAAAATGCTCAAAATGTCACAATGTGACCGAGAACAAAGTGTTGTGCGGCTGTTTTCTTCCGGTTGTGTTTTTTAGCCACGTCTGTGGTTTGGTCGCTCCAACGCTTTGGTCCAGACTGAAATATCCCAACTTAACGGATGGATTGTCATGAAATTTGGTACAGACAATCACAGTTCCCTGACAGTGACTCCTATTGACTTTATTGATAGCCTGACTTTTCCTCTACAACCACCATGAGGTTGACATTTGTAGTTTTGAGTATCTCAACTGTTATTGGATGAATTGCAATAAAGTTTGGTACATGTTCATGTTTCATTCAGGATGAATTCTAATCACTTTAGAGATCCCTTAACTTTTCTACTGCTAATTTGACTACTAATTACTTTGGTTTATGACCAATTACATGCAAAACATGTTCCCATATTCCCCATCAGCCTCAGACGTACTTTGTGTTTAGTGGTAATTAATGAATGCTAGTATGGTAACATCACAGATGGGACTCGAGTCTGCGACTTGGATTCAAGTCACACACACACAGTGACTTGAGACCCGTCCTCAAATGACTTGAGACTCGACTCAGATTCCAGATTCAGGACTCATGAACAATCATTTATCGTTAGCCTACATCATTTTCCGTACTATCGATACTACGGTACCAGCTGCACTTTCTTATCCCCGCCTCCTCTCACTCACTCACAGTGCTGTCACTCATGTATTTCATGAGTCATTCATACAGTCATTTGTGGGTCATTGTTGTCAGTGTTTCCTATTAACTACCTAGAGTCACAGTTTCATAATGAATCGAAAATATTTTTTTTCACTTCAATCTCGGCAGGTCAGGGCGGCTCTAGGTTGACTTGAAAAGGCCGGGGTGAAGGTGGCTCATGTCTTGTGGGTGTGACTTTTTTGCCGTGTCATTTCCATTCATATCTATACAGCCAATGTGTTTATGATTAAATTGTTTACTAGAGCACAAAATTGTTTACAAGAGCTCGACGTTCTTCAGAATCTTTGATTTTAAAGTGCACTAAATTGATAAATTGAAGTTGTTATATTTATCTTTTACTAAAAATCTTAAATGTTATTTCAAATTATATCAAAACTGGTATTGAATATCAATACATTTTCAAGGTATTGTATCGTTAGTTAAAAATTCCAGTATCGTGACAACCCTAATGTTGGTACCATGTGCTAACAGATAAAGGAGTGATGATACATGTTTTGAATTCTTTAGATATAGCTATGCTGTGTTCTAAGCAGACCGGACGGTGTGCAGCAAATGATAGAACGCTCATTACAATCATACGAGACATATTCATACTTTTTATACGGAAGATAAAATAATTGTTGCCAGGAAAACTTTCCAGGACTGTAAAATCTTTCAATCATCAAATTCATGGATCTGTTCAAACTCAAACTGGACTTCAGAATCAGAATCAGAATCAGAATGGTGTTTATTGCCAGGTGTAAGAGGTATACACTAGGAATTTTCTTTGGCATTTTTGGTGCGAGACAAACAGTACAATATAATAACAAAAGAATGGATAAAAACAAAAGAATAGATAAAAGAATAGATAAAAACGTTAGAATAAAATAATAAAAATGTACAATTTACAAATTACAATTCTTGGATCGTATTTCATGTCTCACCGTTTACCTGAAACAACACACCGGTTCAGAGTTGGGAAGCATTTTGTGAAAACTCACGGGGCCACTTGACAAGAACCACATAATCCATCCTGTCGTGTAAAAATGTCTGCCATCAGGAGTCCTGCAACACCTTTAAACCCACGGAGATTGCTCTGCTGACTGCCAATATGATATTTATGGTATTCATGGTATTTTCTTTATGGTGGGATTTTCAAAGCCAACAGATCAGTTGCCACTGCAGACCTGCAGTCCTTTTCTCACTTAGTACTGAGTAAAAACCAGCTCCCTGGAAACATTCATCACTCTCATGACTTAAAGAACATTTGAGGTGAGCGATGACTGCAGTAGATTTTAGTAAATATTTTACAGTGCTGCTCTAGCACACATTTAATCACGGCGGGTAAAAAATCGTATTAAGGCAGAGATTTTTATCACCAAACAGATAAAAAAGTTTCTTGTAATGCTGCCAAAAACATCAGGTGCAATAACCAGTTATAAAATACAGTATATATAATATGATGGCCAGTTGCCTGCTTATCTAACTGTGGAAAAAACAAGTTTTGATAAACGCCACATCCTCCGAAAAGTTTTAAGTAAAGCTTGAGCTCACTATCAATAAGAAACAAATCTGTGAAAACTGTTATATTACAAATATCATCAAGACAAAGTAGTGTTTTAAGGAGGGGACTTTTTTTTCTTTCGAAACTCACAGTTTATTTGTCAGAAACTACCAACTACTGCAGGTTTGTTTATAATTTATAAAGCCAGGCTTATTGTTTTTTAAAAACCCCATTAAACATCTGACAGAGACGCAGTGTTGTACTAACAGACGCCATCCATCATATTAAATGAGACAACTTGTAATTTCTCCCAACAGGACTTCACCAACCTGCTAATTATCACATTTAATAGAACTACTTTTTCATTTTCAATTAAAGCCTACTGGTACATACTGTATACTTTTGGTGGCAGTGAAGAGGCAACATGATAAGAGGCAGATAAGATTAATTTCTGGCAGAATGAAAGTGCAGTTGACAGGATTAGAACTGCAATCAATGTTGTCTAATAAAGTCATGTTGGTGGGAAAAATGTGAGGAACAAATTGAGTTGTCTCATTTACAGTGATGGATCGTGTTCATCAATGCAGCAGTATGTCTCTGCAAGCTGTTTTAATTGATTTTTGAAAAGAATGGGGGGCCTTTGATTTTTCTACAAGATAAGGTGAACTTGTGATAGAAAAGACAGCGTGAGCTTCTGAGTTTGGCAAACACAGGAATGGGTTTAATGGCTTCTTTGTAATGAAGGTCTCCATCCATCTGTTTTCCTCCACACTTTCAATTTGCATATAACAAAACTTGTTTATTATAAAAGGTAGATGAATTTTCCGAATAGACCTTTACGTCAAGGGTAATTATAGCCCGTCACCCACCTCTTTATCACCGTAGTGGCTGATATAAACACCACAGGGAAGATATCAAGAGGACACAAATCCATTTGTTAAAGAAACACAATCACATCTCAGAAGAAGTAATGAAATGCCAAAATGCATCCTTGTGCTTGTGCTTGTTTAATATCTTATCTTGTTGCATCCTTGAATAGTAGTTTGTTAAAACACACACAGATTCTCAGATTATTTGGCCAAAGGGTTTCAGAAATTAACATTTTAACATAATCATAGATTTAGTTGCAACACAAAGAATAAAACTGGTATGATCTGGAAACAAAGTTGATGAGAGTGAACCGAAACAGTAAAGCGGTGGACCATGAAACCAAAACAATGAGCTGAAAGATGCTAAAACTCTCTGTAGTCTGGTCATAATTATCTGTGGGTTCACCACTAGGGATACCATGAGAACCGATACTTCGGTACCAAGCCGGTACTAATTTTTCTACAGTACCGTAGGTGCTGTCAGGGCTCGAGACTAACGGCGTCTAAAATCCGAAAGGACGGAGCAAACTCACTATTGACGCGCCCAGGGGACGCACCCTACTTTTCCCTGATAATGCTACTTTGTGAACAACAAATCTATGTTAAAATCAGCAGGATGATAGCTAGTTAACGTTAGCTATTAGCAGCCGGTGGGCAATGAGTATTAGGCGAAGGTCAATTATGATATTATCATGATGTGTTCAAATGTAATGTAGTAAAGTGTGTTTGGTGAGAAACCTGAAGAGGTACCATAGTTTATTTATAAGAAGTGGATGTATAGTCACTGTGACGTCACCCTTTGGTTTGTGGACTATGGTTTTGCAGCCTCAAGTTTGTCGTTCCATGTTGATTTTTTGCAACCAGAAGTAACACTAGATGGGGGAGCTAAGTACAACCGAATGCTGAATAAGACATTTTCAGGCAACCAAAAAGGTAATAAAGTCATAAAGCAAAAGCATGGACAACTCCCAGACTGGACAACACCATGGTAGCGACCTGTCCATCACAATGTAGCCACATCCTAAAGCATCCCCTGCTTCATGGTCTATTTGACTCTAAATGGGACCATAATTTACTAAATGAACATCATGCTGTATTGAAGAAGACTTGTAACTAGCGATTGAGGCCATAAACTCATGTTTACAATGTTTACTGAGGTAATAAATCAAGTGAGAAGTAGGGTCATTTTCTCATAGACTTCTATACAATCAGACTTCTTTTTGCAACCAGAGGAGTCGCCCCCTGCTGGCTGTTAGAAAGAATGCAAGTTTAAGGCACTTCAGCATTGACTTCACTTCTCAGACCCAGAGGTTGCCCATTGATAAATACAGTTGTTTTGAAGGTGATGTTTTCACAGCAATATAAAATAGATCTTAGAGAGGGAATGATGGCCTATTTAACTTAACACTAGCTCTAAGTATTAATTGTTTTGTTTTAGTTTTTTAACCTGGTATTGAATTGGGTATCGAGAATTGTGGAATTTCACTGATATTGGTATTGACTACTATACTGGTATCGTGACATCCCTATTCATCATTATTAATGCTCCCTTACACATTACACATAGCCATTTGGACTATTAAAAAAATATTGATCATAGCAGCTTTAACTTTCAGTTGGGGCCGTACTGTTGAGGACACCAAGGTCATGTCCTTGTTCATATTTCTGGGAATTTAAGGGGATTTAATAACATGAAGAGGATCTAAAATTCTAGGATTACACATGTATTACGCATGGTGGGTTTTGTCATGGCTGATGATAGGCAAAAATAACTGAAAATGTGTTTGTTTTTAGGCAAAAGACTGAATGGATATAATAGGAATTTAGTTTTATCCTACTGGTATTAATAGATTCCTGCTGCCTTTAAGCTGTCAGAGGAACTTCACCCACCACCAGCTTCAATGCCAGAGAGCTGAGTCAAAGCCTATTCGCCAACAGGGCACGCAATCTCCTCCCCCAGTGTCCTTGCCAACCGAACCATCTATCACCAGGCAAACCAGTCTGCGAAGAGGCAGGGCAGTGGGGGTTGAGTGGAACTATGACATGGCTGTGTTTGTACATGAGTGTGTGTGAGACATAATTGTGCCGTCTGATGGGATTTCACGCTCCTTCTTGTGCGGCTGAGTCGGTGCCAGGCAGTCAGACGTGTTAACGGTAATGTACAATGACTAACAGAAGCCTACACTAAAGCCCTGTCACTCACCAATCCCCGATTTACCACACACTGGGCTTCCCTCAGCCCCCCAAACAATGGCCGCTCTTGTGAAATGTGGGTCGAAATGTCAGTCACCACCTAATGAGCAATGTTTCGAGGTTTGTAATGCACTTGCTCACTGCTTATCGCCCCCGCTACATTTATAAAATACAGGAAACCGAAAGTGAAAAGAGGAAGTGTGCGTCTTGTCCAACTTGACGGTGGCATTTCGAGTTTGGCGCAGTAGTAGGTGCAAGAAAAGTCCCCTACTTCCCCAGCCTCCACTGTGACAAAGACTTGGGTAAATATCCAGCTACGACTAAGAGCAAAAAGTCCCTAAACTAACAGAGCTTTAAACTACCAGACAATTTAATCTTTCTTTGTTGTATCAGAGGAGGGGACAGACAGGGACAGAAAGCACACACTGGCTTACCAAAATCCCCAAATCCCAAATGCCACTTTTTAAATGTTTCAAACCGCAAAAAAAGGGTTAGAAGGACTTATGGACTTCATCACTTTCAGGTCAGAGATGTCATGATTTTAAATTGGAAAGATTCTTAGGCATGGAAGAAATGATGATCCTCTCTTTGTTATTTAGGTTGTCTTGAGCTTCATATAGTAGACAGTAGATTATAGACTTTGAAGAAGCTACGCCGGCCATTGTCAACAGTCAGTAAAACAGTATGGCTGAGTAGCATTGTTCCTAACACAGTCAAGTTTGGAGAAGGCTTAACCCCGAGAGTCTCTGTGGAGTCTTACGGGGGCTTTTATCCACATCGCTAAAGCAGCAAACGTGGCCTCCTGTTGTGCTCCCTGGGAGTTTTTGTGGGACGCTCTCCAGGAGTCTGGTTAGTCGAAGTTTGTTAACCACCGTTTCAAAGACAAATGATTCATCAATGTCATGTTGGGGGGGGATTGAGTTTTTCTTTCCCTGATGAGAAATCAAACAGATCTAAATGGAAAGCAGACCCACTGTCAGCGGATAAAAGTTTTTTTCTTCCAGGAATTGGCTTGTGAGCAGCAAACTAATAAGAAGCGTTGCCCATCAAGCGGTGACTCACTCTAATGTCTCTCTTGATGGTTTAGACTTCGTTCACTCAGCGGAACCACAACATTGCAATGCGCACACGCACGCGCACGCGCGCACACACGCACACACACACACACACACACACACACACACACACACACACACACACACACACACACACACACACACACACACACACACACACACACACACACACACACACACACACATACTGTATTCCCCTCACCCCCTCCCCCCGCCCCCCACATACGTAGATTTCTGCCTTAAAAGCACAAATGATAACTTTCCAGTTTGACTTTTTGGAAAATACCCAAACACCCCAGCCTGGTCTCATTCCCAGGTTGTGAAATAGCAATGCTTTGTCACAGCCCTTGGCGTCTGTATGGCACAAGGTACCATTTAGCGTCTGTATGAGACGCGCTGGGCTTTCAAGTAACCCCAATATCAACTGGAATATTAGACGCTCAGGGCAAGTGCTTCAGAAGTCAGGTGAAGTAGTATAAAGAGTGACTAAGTCCACATAGGGAAGAGGATGGGGTGGATAGACGGGTCAAACAAACACATGACTTTCACCCAGGAGACCACTGTTCGTGTCCCGTGTGAAACCAAAAGTCGTAGACTCATTTACATTGACTACTTAAGCTACGTAACCTAACTTGCGTAACAAACATACTTATTTTAACCCAAACCACAATGTTTTCCTAAACCTAACCAAGTAGTTTTGTTGCCTAAATATAACCAAGTAGTTTTGTTTGAATTCACAAATATTAACCACGTGTTTAAAACTGCGACCGTGGTGGAGCGTCATCGTTTGACGCGTAGGGCTACTAAAAAGTGTGTTAAAAAGGGATGCAAAGGGGTCCTGAACAAGCGTCCGTATGTGACGAGTTGGGAATGAGTACGGGTTGAACCACCCCCCCACGGTAAAACCACGAATTGTTGTTTTTATGCTTTGGTTTTGGTGCAAATTAAACAAGTGAGATCTAACATGTTAATTGTTTAAAGGTTCTAAATATGAGATTGGGAGCATTTCTATTGCCTATGTACAGCTCTCAACATGGCGACGGCTAAGTCGGTGGCACATAGCTAAAGGTGCTAATAGCACCAACAGTGGAAACAAAGTCAACACTGCTGACAGAGCTAACAGAGTTTACTTGGGGGAGGAATTGGACGGTGGGTGCTACGCTTCTGCGATGGCACCATCGGTCAATACGACGTTATCAGCTGTAACCACTGTGTGAGATCAGTGCGGAGCAGCAGCTGTGAGCTAGCCAGTAGGGCACGCTCACATGCGCTAAAAAACACACATGGCCGACCCGGTTAAGTCAACAAAGCTGCTACATCAATGCTCTGAATATTGTATAGAGCACCTTTAATTAGACAGATTTTGTTAGCTTTGGACATAGCCAGGCTAGCTGTTTCCCCCAGTTTCCAGTGTTTGTGCTAAGCTAAGCTAATCGGCTGCTGGCTGTAGCAAATTGTATCAATCTTCTCATCTAACTCTGCATTTTGAGAAGTGCATTTCCCATAATGTTGAATTATTCATTTGAAGACGCCGGTGAGAAAAAGTTGTGTCATGTTGTAAATTGTGGGATGAACACAGGGTTCATATCGGTAAGGTTCATTATTTACATTCTTATTAAGAAAAACAAATCTATGAATTCATCTGTTTATTTAATTAGAACTTTTAAAACAGGTAAAATCTGAGTGAAAAGGCATCTGTGTTTAACGGTTGTTGTCGTTGTTAAATTTTACGAGTTCTGGCGCATAGTCGGAAGCTTTTTTGTGTTTTCTCCACATTTGACAAATGTCTGTTAGGACATGAAACACAATTACTAGACGTGTGCCTTGAAATATGGGCGGAAAATCTGCTTGCTTTTAAAAAATATTTCTTTTGGCAAGCCAGTAGAATACACTACAGTGCATGCCTGCCGGCACAAACTATAGACATGTGTTTTGGGGGTGGAAGCACACCACTCATTCTGTCAAGTCATCATAAATAGTGGTAAGTTTAGAGTCAATAAGAAACAGAGACCCAAAAGCTCAACCACAGCACATTCTTTATTTACGACACAACTTTACTCTCAGCTGCTTCACATCCTCTTCGGCACATGAGCTGGGTGGAGTGAAGGGCCACATCGCACGTCGCATTTGCTGAAATCTGCTTTTCTTTGTAAGTGTGTCTGTGTGTGTGTGTGTGTGTGTGTGTATGTGTGTGTGTGTGTGTGTGTGTGTGTGTGTGTGTGTGTGTAAATAGGATGTTGCTTTAGAGTCATCCAGGCATCTCTCGGCCATTGGCTAAGCTCCACACGCTGATGTCACCTCTTGGCACAACTTTGCGATCTTTGGACCTGATCAGCAATTCCACCGCAGCCGCCCAATCGGCTCGCGGGGTTTTGACCCCAGGCGGTGATGTCATGCAGCAGGGAATGCAAACAAGTGGGCCGGCGGGGTTCATGTGCTGCGGGTGTGTGTCAGTGAGTGTGTGTAGTTGTAGGGCAGCGGCTGTCCTGCAGCATTGTTTGTAGAGCTTGACTGTTGTCAGGGCAGTACAAACAGCCTGCCAGCTGTGACACTGTTGATTCTTCACTGGACAGGCTGTATATTAGTACTCTCACTGGTGGCTGTGTGTGGAGTTACTGTGCCAATGTTTGTTATGGTTACCAGCACAACCTTTTCAAACTCTCCTGTATTGAATTTAATCTAATTTTTTGCTCATTTTACGTCCTGGTTCAACAGCTGATAAGTCTCCATGGTAGCAATACCAATGAACTTTATTCACCTATAAGTCACTGCTGTGTGTGCCACTTCCTGTCTCGAGATTGTTGCACAAATATGACTCAGTTGCTCAGCAGTATACATTTACATTGTATACAGTGTCCTCACTGACTGCACTGACTTGTGTAAGTACACAAGAATGGTCAGAATTCTAATTTTTACAAAAAATAAATACATTACAATTTATTTATTTTGTTCCTGCAGTGACAGCGCCCATTTACATCTGTGTTCTCCTGGAGTTGGAGGTGTGAATTTTTGGTTTTGACTAGGGCTGTCAAAATTAACACGATAATAATGCAAATTAGTTTTAACGCCACTAATTTCTTTAACATATTCACGCAACTTGCAATTTTTAAGTTGTAGCGGGCTCAGTTTTAAAGATACTGGCATCACTAGAAAACCTAAGGAATCCATTGGTACCACATATAGCACCTTTAATTAGGCAGATTTTGCATTTTGGGAAGCGCATTTCCTAAATTGTTGAATTGTTCATTTAAAGACCCCATTGAGAGAAAGCTGAGCCATGTTGGAAGAACACATGGCTCATTATTTTCATTTTCATTAAGAAAAAAAATCTGTGAATTTATCGTTATTTAATTGAACCCTGTCATATTAGCTTGTCGCAAAGGTTAAAAAAAAGAGGTTAAAAATTGCTCTAAATTTTGGCGAGGAAAAACTGGCTTCCCTTGACCTCTGACCTCAAGATATGTGAATGTAAATGGGTCCTATGGGTACCCACGAGTCTCCCCTTTACAGACATGCCCACTGGTGGCTGTGTGTAGAGTTACTGTGCCAATGTTTGTTATGGTTACTAGTACAACCTTTTCAAACTTTCATGTATTGAATTTAATCTAATTTTTTTCTCAGTTTACATCCTGGGTCAACAACTGATAAAGGTCTCCATGGTAACAATACCAATGAACCTTATTCTCCTACTTGTGAAATGTGCCACTTCCTGTCTCGAGATTGTTGCACAAACATGACTCAGTTGCTCAGCAGCAATGCAGAGCAGCATTTAATGACAAGTTTTGAGTTGAATGTGTGAAACTCCCCTGATGTCAGAGGGGGGTTGTAGAAGAAAGGTGTTGGAACGGGGGTGCATTCAAGATTAAAACTGTTGATATCGTGCCGCTGACAAAATACCTCTCAAGTTACACTGTTTATTTTATGGCTGCTTTACACTGACACCCCGTGTGGGTTATGGCTGAACACATTGGTTTTGAGGTGGGAAACCAAGACACTGTTGTGACCAGATTACTGGGGAAAGCTTAGGGAAATACCTAAAGAAACGAGAAGAGCCACGTGTTCTTTGTGGCAAATACAAAACTCTACACACAACAACGACTTTCTTATTCCCCCTGCCCGCCTCGGGTTACTTGAGGTTCAAACAATAAATGAAGAATGATGACAAAGCCTACAGCCTCTCCCCACACTTCTCAAAAAGAATAATTAGCTCTTTGACTAATCACTTTTGTTATGCATCATAAAATACAAGCTATTCGCTATAGAGAGGACTTGCAGCTTCCTTGAGACTCGCGGGGTGAGGTCGAGCAGGAGGGCCGTGCCGTTACTGGACGTTGGGGCTCTGAGCCCCGAGGAGACAGACGAGAACCACAGTCTTTGGGTTTAAACACTGAGACTGTCTGTACCCTGTCCTTATTTGTGGCTATTCAATATTAGTGGTGTGCTGCTTTGGAAAGTCCTGCCGCCTGCAGTTTTTGATTCTTGGAAGGATTAGTAAACCAGAATCATGTGACCGCCAGTTTGTGTTGGTTGGCAGTTGCAGCATGCTATCTGTGGTGTTAAAAGTACAGCTTTGTAGGCTGCGCTGTACTTAACTAAATGCCCGTAAAGAGACGTAGCTTACTATAAACAGTACTACTACTACATTCATAGTTAACATATTTCACCAGCTGCATTTTCAAAGTCAAATTTAAATTGGATTTTAAACTTGTGATGTCATCATATACAGTATCCTCACTGCCTGCATTGTGTACTTATTTGGTAAGAATACAAACAAACAAAAAAGAATAAATTTAAGTTCTATTTATTTTCCTGCAGTGACAGTTACGTCTGTGTTCTCTCGGAGTTGGAGGTGTGAAGTTTTGGTTTCCATTGATTGCGGTTTGATTCTGATCATAACTCTCAGGCCACACTGCCAGCGTTAGCAGCGCGTGCGTTGCGGAAGCTGTTGCTTTTTATTTTGGCACCCATGTTAGCAGGTTAGAGCAGCCACACAACCCGCGTGAGCACACGGCTCAATAAATGACTTTTTTCATGTCTGTGACATTCTACAGATGTAGACATTGAAACTGTAGTAATGTTGCTGATATGATGTCAATATACTGTCAAAAGATCATTTTCACTGCCTATTTTTGCTGTGAACCACACGCGGAAAAAAAGGCTAGGCAAGACCTTGAATCTCGGTTTGCGTGTTGACTGTGACTCTTTTAGCAATACGAGGTCTTGCCTATTTTTTCCGAGCGTGGTTCACAGCAAAAATAGACAGTGAAAAAGATCTTTTGATGGTATTGACATCATATCAGCAACATTACTACAGTTTCAATGTCTACATCTGTAGAATATGTCACAGACTTGAAAAAAGTTAATTCATTTTTAGCTCAACACTTTCATTTCAAAATAAAAGCCCTCTAGCATTTTTTTCTGTGGACAGAATTCCACAAGGCTTTTATTCTGAAATAATTGCAGGACATTTTTGAAAATGCAGTGACTTGCATGGCTCCATAAATTAATAGAGTACCGGCTTTTAATTGTGTATTATTATTATTATTATTATTACTTACAAATGACCACACGCTTCTTAAAAATGTTCTGTCTAAAATAAATATAAATGACACTTATGTAAGGGATAATGTACAGTGAGTCGGTCATTGCTGTGAAATAAACCCCGAAAGGGCAATGCGGCGCCCTGAAAGGGGTTTATTTCACAACAATGACCCGGCTAGCTGTACATTATCCCGCTTATTACACAGCTACTTACTTAAGAAATCAATAATTTGACACATAAACGGTCCGCCAGAGTCCGACATCGGAACTGCGCCCATAGCAGCGGTCTGCTATAATAATACCAGACCATAGAACACCGTGATTGACCAATCAGAATAGAGTAATCAACAAAGTTGTGTAATAAAATGAAGTGAAATGGCCATTATGAAAGGCAAACTCTATGTAGAAAGAAACGGCTGGCAGTAGCAGCAACTGTGTGGACAACATACACGTTCGAGAGTCGCAGGAGTTGAGCGAGGTAGCCGTCGCGCGCTGTTCACGCAAGCAGAGGGGCTGGCTTTCACTTTCTAGCCAATTCTGCTTGCTTGAAGCCGAGACACTGTTTCTACAAATATGTCCAAAAAATGGTTGTATCCTCTTTGAAAATGTAAAACAAGCACAGTAGCTGCAGTATCTTTATAGAAATTTCAGTTCAACTGTAGGTTTGTGAGATAACAGTAGCCTTTTTTATCAGATGTAAAATGCAATTTTTGGACTTTGCGGTTTGACATTAGCAGGGCAGTGGTGTAGAAAGAATTACGATTTTATGACTCAAAATGTAATTTTAACATTGATTTTTAGAGAAAGAGAGAGAATATGAAAAAGAGGAGGATTAAAGCATAATTGGAATGTATCAGTCAAAAGGAAAGCCCCCGATCAGTGTCTGATCTCAATGGGACTTTGAAGTCCTCCAGCGTTAGATTCACTGATTTGTTCTGCTGTGGATCTCAAACATATCCTTTGTATGTTTATGAAATATGGCATTCATGGCACACATAAAAAACCCAATCTTAATATAATCTGATCTTCTGGTGTAAATCAAATTTAAAAAGTTGGTTAAATTAGAAGATAAGAGTTACATCTTTTTTAAAAATCCCGTGTGAAAGGTTAACATTTAATGCTTTGTTGAATATCTCTGCAAAGCCTCATTAATCCATTATTTCTCAAGGTCTAACATCTCCGTAGTTAGCGGCTCGCCATAAATGAAGGATTTTTAATCAGATTGCACACAATAACACTCAGTGACCTTGCAATTATCCCTCCACAACTAATTACACAGAGCAGTCATGTCTATATAGGCATTGTTTAAGCCTGATTTAATGGGCATGTAAACCACTACAAGGTTAGTGAATGGCTTCTCAGTGGCTTCTCCCACAGCATTCAACCAGGCCAATAGAGAATAGGCCCAGGCAAACCAAGGGGGGAAATGCATGCCAGAGTAGGCAGCACCTGGCAACCCAAATATTAAAAAGGCCATTAAGGTTTTATTTTGCCTTATAAAGACAGTGGCTTCCTGTTTTTTCCACCCTTGCCAACCATAGGAAATGCATGCTGAGCATTGCTTTTTTTCTCCCCTCCTCTGTGTGTTAAAATGTCCTGAATCATTAGGATGAGTAAAGTGGCAGTAAAGCCATCTGTTTTTACAGCCTGTCTTTAAAAGCAGCAGGGATTGCGCTCCTTTTTTGTCACTTTTATGGACTCCCTTACCTCATATACCAGACCAGTTGAGATGAGGAGGAAGCACCGACTGGTGGTACATTTTGACTGAGTGGCAAACAGCCATTGATGGCTCTTTCATAATGGACAAATAATCAAAAGATCGGGGAACAATCATCGCCAGGGAAATCCCTGTCAAATCCCCTAAAAATGAGTTTTATACAACAAATATGTTTTGAAAAATGTTTTTCATCAACATAACACATTTGAACATGCCCATTAACTCAACCACAAATATGTCTGCAAGTCATAAAGGCTGGGGCACGCTTGACAAACAAACAATTTGGAACAAAATGTCCACTGAAGACATCTGAAGGCAAAAGTGTTTATAGCCTTTCTGAGCACCCACATTTGAAGCCGCAGTAAAAAAGCCTGCCATAGAAAGGGGCAAGACGTGATAATTGTCCAAAAGTGGTCAATTGCTCCTCAGAGCCAAGGATGGCGTTGCACTCTGTTGTACACACACAGAAAGCGAAGGACATAGTTATGTGGGGAAAAAGCATACCTGGCCATTACCACATGCAGCGGCTATGCTTGTCGGATTGTCACTTTCGGGGAGTAACGGAAATTGTTGGACTCCTATTATGAAGTTGGAAGGGTGATGGAGGGGGTTTTTAGAAGCTGTTTGACGATCCAATAAACAGTTGAAGCATGCTGACGCAATAACTATTATCATTTCATTTGTTTTTCTTACAATATCCACTCGTGGCAACTTGAGCACAATAAACGGTTTTATAGTTATGCATAGGCTAGGGCTGTCAAAGTTAACGCAATAAATAACAGGTTAACGCAAATTCATTTTAACGCCACTAATTTCTTTAACGCATTGCGAATTTTAGGTTGTAGCTGGCTCAGTTTTAAAGGTAGAGTGAAGATGGGTATCATATGAAACTAGAAAACCTAAGGAATCCATTGGTACCAACCATGTCATACTAGCTTGTTGAAGGAGGCTAAATAACGCTCCAAACTTAGGCAAAATTTTGGCGAGGAAAAACTGGCATGGCCATTTTCAAAGGGGTCCCTTGACCTCTGACCTCCAGATATGTGAATGAAAATGGGTTCTATGGGTACCAATGAGTCTCCGCTTTACATACATGCACACTTTATGATAATCACATGCAGTTCTGGGCAAGTGATAGTCACTGACACACTGACAGCTGTTGTTGCCTGTTGGGCTGCAGTTTGCCATGTCATGATTTGAGCATATTTGTTTTCCATACTAAATGCAGTAGCTGTGAGGGTTTCTGGTTGCAACCCCAGCAGAGAACTGAAGCTGCCTTCACATGATAAGAAATGTGCTCTTCGCTCACCGCAAGGTGGGGCGCAGAGCCTTTAACAGGCAAAGCGCAGTGCAGGTATAATATGTCATCAAAAAGTGCGAGCCATTCACGGTTTCTAGGCAACAACAATAGTTGCAGCTTTGAAAGGTCAGCGGCAACCGAGGTCAAAGTTTAAATAATTTGAAATTTTAGCGCAACACTCGTTGGCAATTTCGAGCGCTGCGCCACGCCACGCCACGCCAAGGCTAGCGCTTCCACATAGTCGGGCGGCACTGATCTCCCCATAGGAAAACTATCCTAACTAGCCAGTGCAGAGCGAATGACTTATCTAGTCGACTGTCTGCTACATGCCTGTAATGTCTCATGGCACAGAATGTTTGCCTCTGTTTATCCTAAACCAACAAAGACTCCTGCGCATTGGACCAACTTATTAAATCAAGTGTTTCTGCTTCCAATTTAGGTATTCATTTCTTGGTCAGGTTCTTTCTGTTCTCTTTATAAAGCCAACAAGAAAGTGTAGTTTTAGGAATAAAGAACCAATGTAACAAAACTTGCCCCATGGGTTCAGGGCCTGAGATTAAACTCTCATTATTCAGGGGGATCTGTGAAAGGACTAGGGACTCCCAAAGAGTTACTATGTTACAAGCCCCATGTGGCGTGATGGAGAGAGGAAGGAAATGGAAGGTATAGTAGTAGTGGAGGCCCACAAACCCAATCACAACTTAAACAGCAGGACCTCCACCCCTCAGCATCCTCATCGCTCTCCCTCTCTGTTTTATTGTCTCCCCCTCTCTTTCCGTGTGCACGGACAGTATTGCTCAGAGAGGTGCCGGCTTGCAAAAGCAACACAAAGGAGAAGAAAGGAGGTTTCTGCAAGGTCTAATCCTGGGGAGCTGGAAAAAAAGGGTCGGCTGAGGTTTCTCTCTCTCTCTCTTTGTGCCGGTCCAACAGCCCCGTTTCTTGATGAAAATGTCCCGCTGGATGAGGGCATTAGACGCCCGCTCTAATCCCGTGTAATTTCCCACAATCCCCTTTGCTTGCATCCTGCCAAGGAGGCCTTCGGCGCCCCGCTGAGCCCCTAGCTGCTGGCTTTGGCGTTCCCACACCCCTGCTCAAGCAGTATTTCCTCCACTGGCGGAGAGGAAACAAGATACTGTGTCTCTCCATCCCTCCTCCCTTTCATCTCTCTTTTCATCAGAGCCAGAACAGCAGCAGAAACTAGCAGCCTACTGATGAGTACGTCCTCAGATTGCGACCTTTGGCAGAACCGAGCCCGCGGAAGAGAGACAGACAGGTTTTAGTCATTAGCAGGATTAAAACCTTGGTCCACTACTGGTTTGACCCAAATCACATCTGTGTGTTTGGCCTTGTTGCATTGTTGTCCTCCACTGCTAACGGTGCGTTTATGTGCAAGGCTGTGTCAATTTTTGCCACCGCCATAATCCCGTACAATCTCCTTCTTACGTAAAATGCTTTATTATCATATTTTTTATCGCTAGGCGCATCAGAGGGTCAGCTAGGGAAAGAGCCCAGTGACACACTGTCTGCTCTATTGTCCAAATGTCTATTTCAGAAGCATCCAGCACAAGTGATAAATCTATTATACATGCTATGGTGTTCTCAATAGTCGTGTAAGCTGGTGCTGAAAGGGGCTTTGGATAAAACTCATGATTGCGTAAAAAAGCACACTGGTTGCTAATCAATGACCCATTCAGAGGATGTTATCCACGCACACTGAGGAGAATTCAACTGAAGTCTCAGACATAAGTCAGCACTTCTAATCTCGTCCAAGACTGATGCTTCTGTTTGATGCTGAGTCTGTGTGGATAAAAACAAAGAGACTTCAAATTGTGAAGCTACTTCCTCTTCCTGTGTTCAATACATAGGTAGGTCAATTGAAGAAGATACTGCGAGATGCTCTTTCTTACTAAAAGTTGGTGAAACTCCTCGGACTTGGTAAAACAACATTTCTATGTGAAAAATGAACCAATATCTAGAGTAAAAATACAGCTAGTGATTAGTTAAGTCAAAATTGACAAACACTCAACGACAAAAACAGACAAATGACAATGTCTACATGCTTAACTGTTGACATGGTGGTGGCACTGGAGGAAAAGTGAAGGGAAAAACTAATAGCCAGGAGATAACCAAAACCAGTAGGCTTCATCCTCTGGGGACCATGAATGTCTGTACCAGATGTCATGGCAATCCATCACATAACTGTTGAGATATTTCAATCTGGACCAAAGTGGAGGACCAATTGACTAGGCCAACGTTGCCATCCCTAGAGCCATGCCTCTAGCGTGGCTAAACATAAGTAAAAATGGTAATACTGGCACTGCTTTTCATCATCTGCTGCACCCTATCAATTGATGCAAAACTTGCATTGGTCTGTTAGTCATGGAAGATTGTACAAAGACAAGCATTGATGTCAACAAATCACTATCCTTATGGAGAAAAAAACATTAATTTGTATTTGATTGTAACCAAGAGTGCGCCAACTTGTCACGTATTGTATGGTTTGTTATATAAAGACTGTCCCTATGTACTAAACATCTTGTTTAATGTACTTTTTGTTTCCCATAGTAGTAGCCTTGTTACTTGTTACAAACAGGGTATACGCTAGATGGCCTTTAATATTTCAGAATACCGACCATATTGAACAAATAGCAGACATATGTTTTAAACAGCCATATAATAATAGCCTACATTTACATAACATGAAAATAATTTAAATTAAGAAGTGGTTTAAAAAATAAAACAATGGGCTGGTCTGTCAGAACAGGTCTTGTCAAATTCAAAATAGTGCCATGTGGCTCGAAGAGATAGCGTACCGAATACTTTGAAGCTTCCTTCGTTGACATACAAATTATCAGAGATATTCAGTGTATTTTTTTTTACAAAAACTGTATTGAATTAGAATCGCAGTGGAGGCATGTAAACTTTTGTATCATATAAGTATATATTTAAGTTGTCTTTGCAACATATCTTATAGGTCACACAATATTACGCTTTTTAATATGCTATTATTAATTAATTAATTAATTTGGCATATTTCCCAACAGACATTTTGGCCGTTGATAATTTCACCTGCTGGACAATTACACCTGATATTTGCCAACTAACGGAAACCCTGGTAGCAGTGTATCCTTACTTGACCTTACAGTTATTATAAGAACATATGCAGAGCTGGCTTACTTATTTTTGATGTCGGTCTTGTGAGATTCACACATATGACACTCATCATAAGTGTGAATCTCACAAGTGTGAATGTAGGCTCTGCATGTATGTAGGAGCGTAGGAGTGTAGGAGTGCATGACTGTAGGAGTTTAGGAGTGTGCATTTCTCTAAATGTCAAGCAAAAACTTTGGCATTTGTAAGCGAGCATTACCAAATTGCATTCCTAATCATCCCTGGTCTTAAATTCTGGCTGCATATCTCTGTGTGTATATGAAAGTGGTTATCTATGTGTGTGTTTTGATCTATCTGCCAGGCAGCGACACCTCTGTTGCCTCTGAGCTGCTCTGCTCCTGTAAACACAGCGGTGACTGCTCAGTGTCATGCAGAAAAAGGAAGGACACAAGCAGGCCAAAGCCAGCTTCCCATCAACGCTATATTCAGCTAGTAATGCATATGCAGTGAGTAGACACACACACACACACACGCACACGCACACACAAAAAGGGCCGTTAGCCTGCCCCCAGCTGTTTTTAAACCTGACTGGAAACAATTTATTCATAGCTGAATGCAAACAGAAACACTGGCTGCAAGTTATTGTTTTGTCATATCGTTAGCTTGTCCCATTTCCTAATTAGTCCTTTAATCACAGAAAGTAATCCAGTGAATGTAGATTAGTAATTACACAGAAAAACTCTGACTGCACACACAGTTTTTATGAGGCCTGCATCACGGCTCTGACAAACTTTTAACCTTTGTTCAATTTCGCCACCAGACTGAGGGTAAATAAACTGCAGGAAATAGTTGAAAGGATATTGCTGGTAAGTGTTGACATACCAATGTCCAACCCTCTGCTTCCCATGGTTATGAAGTTTTAATGACTACAATAACAAAAATAAACGACATAGTAGTTATTGCCAAGAAGTATAGCTATTGCCAGTTGGATGGGTCAAAAAACAAAGCACTTTCACCCACCAGTTTCTGTGTCCCGTGTGAAACAAAAAAGTCAATGTAGACTTATTCTATGTATTAAAGTAACATTATGTTACGTACTTAACTTACTGTATGTCGCGAATGAGAAGTCCTTAACAAACTGAACTTAACTGCATAAGAAACATGCTTATTTTAACCCAAACCACAATCTAGGCCTAGTTTTTGCAGTGTGTCCCGCACCGTCCGCTCTAATCTGCCCATGTTGGGAGTTTTTTCGGACGATGTAGCATGTTGAATAAGCGGCGCCCGTCTGTGACAGAAATCACTCTGACTGGTTGTTAAGCCTAAACAAATCAGTGCACGAGAAGAGAAACGGAAGGTGGTCGGCAAACGCCACTTTGTTTCATGCACGTACCATAACAATGGCTTGTAGGCCTATATACGAGTACCGCTACCTGCTGGCAGGGAGAGTTATTTCATCTCACGCAGGCACAGAACATACGTGGTAGTTGGCCGTTGGCCGTAGTCTTTGCGGTGTGTTCAAGTGCAACTTTTTGGCCAAGACAAAGGCGATGTGAGGGGACTCAAAGGTCGGCCTTCGTCGGCGCTAATTCTTTGATGTCAGGTTTGTGTGCCTGGGCCTTTAGCAACGCCAGCTCTCAAATGTCAGCCATTGTGACGGAAAACAACCCCCGAGAGATTTAGAAGCTTAGGCGCCGTTTCCACAAACATATCCAAAAACGGTTTTATCCTCTTTTGAAATAAAATGGAAAAATTTCCACCATAGCTGCAGTATCACTATAGCTTATATTGCTTCACTCAAAAGTTCAGTTTGGCTTTAAAATGTTTAGTCACTTTGTGGAAGTGGTCCGTCTGATGCACACTACAGGAGAAATGCTACAATTTCACAACACAGAGCTCGAAATACATCCCCGTGCTGTGCTGTGATTGAGCAACCCTACATGATAGCCATCTGCAGCTCAATAGAGGATGAGTGTGCTGCCCTGGACTCCCTCACTTCACACCAATCACCACAGACAACTAGGGTCAACCGCGGACAGCCTAAATGGACGACACAAGAGAGGAAATCCACTTCAATGAGACTGCAGGAGCTGACTCAAGTAAAGAAAGTTTCCTCTGGAGCAACTTCACTGTCATCACTTCCCCCTTGTCTTGAGATGCTTGTTTCTTTCTTTAGACATGTAGGAAAATCTTGAGCTCAGCAAAAACTAAATGTGGTGCTCTCATTTCCTTCAAGATTGGCTGCACCGGTGGAATGGGACTGGAATAGCGAGTGTTTGCTTTGGTGGTTTGAAAATCTGTATCGTAATAGTCCCCAGAGGCAGGGAAAACATTCTATGTATGCAGGACGAAAAAAAAGTTGAACAACCGCTGGGAGAATTAATTTTGATTTACAGCAGATGTACAGTTAATCAGCATTTCAGTGTTTGTTTCTTTGGGCTTTGAGTTCATCCCCAACACACTTGACATACCGTACACCTCCTGCGGTGTGTGCGGCTGTTAACAGGGCCACTCCAGCGGCATTGTGGGAAGTCGTCCCTGTGAGATGTGGCGATAATTTAGAGAGTTGTTGGAGCCAGATATAATCACACAGCCATCGTGTCTACTGTGTGACCGTAAATCATTGAAACCATCTGAGCGCTGTGATCGCACCGGGCTCCACATGTGGATCTTGTTCGGCGGTGCAGCGGGCAACCAGGACACTCTTAGGGCGATGGAAGGCATGGGAAATTTCTCACAGGGAGATTGTAGAGTAATTGTTCTGTGATTGTGACTCCTTGCTGCAGGTTTGTCTCCATTATGCGGTGGAATGTAAGATGGCGGTGGTTAGGGTTAGAACGGAGGCCACCGTGGGACTGTCTCTGTGGTCTGCCGCAGTGGGAACGGCAGAGAAACATTGGGAAACATGAGCCGGCGAGATCAACACAACTTTAGGGGTGGCTGCTCTGCCTCCAGCCTCTGATCCAAATGGACGAACGGCACTTTGACGAGATTTCACAACCGCACTCTGCGTTATGAAAAAGCATATTTCATGGCATAGCTCGCGCCGTGTGGGGGTAAATTGATTGAAATCCATATTTGAAAGATCACTCAACCAGCGATCACATTTTGACCCACAAAAGCAAATCCCACCATCCTCTCATCGGGCCATCTTTTATCTTCTCCATCCTATAATTTCAATCAATCATCCTCCCACGCCTTTCTCCTTCTTATCCCTTCATCCTGCTCTACCCCTCCGCCCGCTCACCACACCCCCCAGACAAGTCGCTCTGTCCCGGACCCTGTGGATAACAATTGAATTAAATTGGTGGCTTTAAGCTCTGAGACTGTTTGCTGTCTTTGGGATGTATGGTATGTAGCTAACCCTCTAACCCTATCTGCCTTCTGATCCTCTCCCCGCTCTGTCAGTCAAGCCGGTAGAGGTCAGCGGGTTCAGATAGCGCTCAGCAGCATCATCCATTACCTCACTGCCGGCAGCCGGGCTTAGAGCGCGATCAATGGACTGTATACACACACACACACACACATCGGTGCATTCACACACACACTCACACATAGAAGCTAAAACACTCCTCAGACCACCTAATTACGGCCTCACTACAACCTAATGAAACACACATGCATCAAAGTGTTCATACATGCAAATGAGCAGCAAAGATAAGATACGTCTGACCTCCTTTCGGAGGAGATGCGCTGCCATACAACACCTCTTAAAGGGATAGTTTGTGTGTTTTGAATTGAGGTTGTATGAGGTACTTATTCATAGTCAGTTTGGAGAAGCAGACAAGAGTTACCGCATGGGAGCAAAGCAATGTAAAACGTATTTTAACCACCTGAGAGAAAGACTCACCTTAAAAAATCAATATCAGTTTAAGTGAACTCTATATTTAGAATATTTTCACCAGTTTACCTTGCCGTCAGACAGCTATACAGTCTATGTTTCCGACGGGGAGCTGAAGCTGTTATCTATGCTCTCGCCAAAGCAACCAGACTCCATTGGAAAAAACAGTAATTTTATCTTTATAGAACACGGGGGTTGCTGGTCCACCGCTGCCTTGATTGGTTAGTTACTTTGTGTTATTGTGGGACTTTGGTTAGTTCAGATTCACCAAAGTCATACAATTGCCCAAACAAACTAATCGATCGAGGCAGCGGTAGACCAGCAACCCACATGTTCTGCGAGGTAAAATTACAGTTTTTTCAATAGAGTCTGGTGGCTCATAGATGGAGACAACGGCTTCCTTTCCCCTTTGGAAAGGGCTGTTTCACGACAAGGTAAAGCGGTGAAAATATTCTAAATATAGCGTAAACTTAACTTATACAGATTTTTCTAGGTGGGCCTTTCTTTTAGGTGGCTAAAATACGTTTTGCTGCTGCCCCTGTCCACAGCAGTATATTGCTTTGGTTCCATACAGTAACTCCCGTCTGTTTCTCCAAACTGGAGGTGTACCGACCGTCATCTACTGTAGGTAATACACTGACTATGGATAAGTACCTCATATAACCCCAATTCAAAACATCCCTATCCCTAAACTATCCCTTTAAAGCTTCTGCTTTGTCCCGGCCCATCATACAGTAGATGATGATGAGTAGACAGACAGTAGGCTCTATCTGTGTGTAATGGGATGAATAGGTCTGTCGGCGCGCCAATGAATACTGCTGTCTCTTTTTATGGGGAGTCCACTGTGATGAATAAATGTCCTCGCCGCCAGCCTGAGAGGATTCCTCCCGTTAAAGAACAGCAAGGGAGCACCTTGGTACTGCGGTGTAACAAGCATTAGAAGGGAAATACCCCGCAGTTCACAATGTGCAGATGTTGTTTTCCTAGCCTGGGGCAGCACAGTCAGCAATGTATGCATTTGTTGAGATAACACTTTCCTTAAAGCCTGTGAACATATACTGATGTTTCTTCATACTGTAAAACACTGAGTGGAATACTCTTGTGAGATGCAATAAGAAAGAGGCAAAACAGAGATACATTTTTAAGGTTTGAGACAATTAAATTGTGGATTGTGCAAAAAAAACTCTGCAAGGCAATAAAGAATAATGTAGTTGATAGTTTGTACATTCGTTTGGTTTTAAACATCTGTTATCGTTCCCTGAAAATTAACATGTGGCTGTCGCAGTTGCACTAAAATATTTTCCAACTCATAGCAGAGAAGAGGCAGCTGCAGGTTATGTTCACTAACAGAGGCCAAACTGTCTGAGGGCAAAAGCAAAACCATATTTCAAGGCTGTTGGTGGCATCAGAGTGGACTAAGATTAATAGCATTTCAAAAGAGAAAGATAGTGCATTTGAGAGTGTTCCTATGAATATGTTACTGAACTATTTTTATAAAGTGCTGACCATCTCTATCGGAAACAAGATATTAAAGGAAGCTATCTCAGGACAAAAATATCTATCTAAATTTAACATTGAATGTGATACTAAGGGATAGATTTTGGAGTGCCGCTTTCACTTAATGCGTGTACACCATCCGAGTGTCATTAGTAGGGCTGGGTGTCGCTTAAAAAATTGCCAGTACCAATACCAGTACCCATAAAGTGTGCAGGCAGGCAATTAAGGCTGTATGGATTGTAACTGCTGTGGTAGTGAGCCAATCACATGTAGCAATAAATCAAGGAACGCTCGCGGGGATTGGCTGCGAGCAAAACAGTCATCTTTTCTAAATCTTGGCACAAAAAGGATCGATTGCAGGTATTGTTTGAATCGGAGAAGTTTTGATACTACTCGGTACTGGGTTGTACCGATACCCAGCCCTACTCATTAGCTCCTGGTTTACCAAGGTAGCAGCTAATTACACAGTCAGCAGCTGGAGCTATACCTCCTATAGGTGCATTCTGTGAGTGAAGCTTTAAAGGTGCAGTTCTGTTGATTTACAGCATCTGAAATCAGCTAGCTCAGAAAAGAAATGGAAATTGTCATGTTGAATTAATTTGATTCCAAAACATTCAATGTGCCGCCATAAAACTTTTATTAAGGAAACTTTATTGGTGCCTTTTATATAGAGACGTATAATGACATAATCCTTACTTCTGGAAAGTTTTGTAAGTAGGAGCCATTGAACAAACTTCTAAGGAAATAAAGAGATAGAGTTACAAACTTTAAATATAAATATGAGGCTACAGCCAGCAGTTGGTTAGCTTAGGGGGGGAAACAGCTATCCTGGCTGCATCCAAAAGTAACATTACCAGCACCTCTAAAGGTCAATAACATGTTATATCTAGTTTGTTTAATCCATAAAAAACGAACCGTAAAGACGACAATTAGCTGTTTTATGGGGGTTATGTGTCGGACTATTTCTTGGCTCCAAACAGTTGCTGGGCAACCAGCGGATACTCTGGGAAGTTTCTGGTCATGGCCCAGGAGTAGAAGCACATAACCCCTCATAAAAAACAAAGAATCATCATCTCATTATAACGCTCCGCCAGAAAGAAAATAAGCCTATTTCCTAAAATGTGAAATTATTTCTTTAAATCTGTAGAACACAGCCTACACATTGGTGTAAAACACAGACACACACAGACTGCCAAACCTCGGGTTATATAAAGGTCATAGCCATTTTATACGAGGTGGCTTATCAAAAGATGATTGTCCCCCAGTGATTTGGAAATTATTGGATAAATGGAGGAAAGCTGGACTTAATCAAGATTGAACTTGTAGTTCCCCATAGGATGAGCTCGGGAGGAGGTCCGCATGGAAACATGTGATATGCTATCTTTTTATTGGCCTCATTACTATTTATTTATTACACCCTATTAATTCTCACTCATTTATCACATCACATGTCGCCCCAACCACCAGAGCAAAAGCTTTGGCCGGCCTCCATTTTTGGGGCCTAATCTTAATTAGAAACCGCTGTAGGGGAGATTGGGGTATGAAAGAAATAGAGGGAGAGAAGAGGAGGGAGGGGAGCGACGGAAAGAGAAAAGAGACAGAGGGATGACAACATAATATATCAAATATGAGCATATCCGTTAAAACCAGACAAGCAGCAAATCACTCATCCTCCAGCTCTCTCTGTTCTCAATCGCTCTATTCTTCAATAAGAGTGCAGCTGCGTCCTGGACTGAATAACACATTTTATAGGCCTGGCAGTGTATGTGTGTTAATGCATATATAGAAGGACAAGGTCAAAGGTCATCCAGTCAGTAAAGGTCAGAGAGGAAGCTCCGTTTCACGATATGATGGGGGCTTGCACCGGGGCGAACCCGATTAGGTGCTGAATGCTCGGGACAGACAGCAACGTAAACAGAGATTAGAGCTGGGAGAGACCCCCAGCATGTCGGCACCAAACCAAGGGGAAGGGCAGCGGCCACAGACACCATGACGGGTACGGAGGCCAGGAATGTCAGCATGTGGTTTGGGCTGATACTGGACTTTTAACCTAAGCAGCATTCATTTGACTCTTAATGTCATTCAGCGTTAGTTTCCTATCATAGATGAAAACTAAAAATATTTGTTGACAACCTTACCATGAAGCAGGCCACCACGCTAACATTTAAGGAAAGCCAATGTTGACATTATCAAGGGCTGTGGATAATGGCTGTTTTTTGTGTTTACCAGTAGGAATCAGTGCAGTATTAATAAAGGCAGTCAACCGTCAGAATCATTTCACAGATGTTTCCTAAACCTGCAATTACTGATATTTTAGTCACTTTGGGGCAGCGGAAACAAGCCGTTAACACAACACCGACATCAAACTGTTTTACTGAACAGTTATTAACACATCCAGCAGTTACAAAGCTGCATTAGTATTTTTTTTTTTTTGCTGAAAAACACCACCAGCTGCAGCAGAAATCAACACTGTGTGAACGGAGAGAGTGAACCACAGAAGGTTATGTGGACCGGAAAACCAAAACAATAAGCTGAAAGACATTAAAATGCTCCATAGATCTGAGGGGAACTACAGACTCAAGTGTGTGTGGGTTTATCACCACAAGTGACGACTGTCACATACAACTAATCACCTGACTGTGTTATAAATATTATGCAAAATATATATCAATATAAAAATAACAATTATAGCCATTTTAAAGAAATATTACTTAATACAACGTTTTAGCTGCTCTACTCAAGAAAGTGAATTTTAATCTGAATGAGCCTGCAGGTATGAATATTGTATTTATTCAGAAAAGTGACCGGCATTAATAAGTTAATAAACTTTCCAATGAATGACAACAACACCTACAACCATCGGAACTGAACACATCAAAGATGTTGACAACTATAGCCTCAAAATGTCTTTAATGTTTGTTGACTATAATAAGACAAAACCAGCAATAATCAAATTACAAAAATTTGGCCAAACATATAAATTTTTAATCAAAAGATTCAAATTAAATCAAAAGTAGGTGCCAACCTATCCCACACCACAGTGATGTACGATATAATTTCCCTCACCAGCTTCAGGGTTTTTAAATCTGTAAAATTTATAATGAAACCTGCTTCACATTAAAGATGCAGTGGATGTGGCGGTATCTAGTGGTGAGGTTGCAGATTGCAACCAACTGAACCCTCTCCCGTGTGCCAAGCATGTAGGAGAACTATGGTGGCCGATGCGAAAACGCGAATGACCCTCTCTAGAGCCAGTTGTTGCAAGAGTAGCATAGGTCATTTGGAGCAGAAAAAGTGTGTGGAGTGTGTGTGTGTACATGGGAAGTGAGTGGTGAAGTAAGAGAGAGAGAGAGCGGTGGCGACAGCAACGAGTAACATTATCGACTGCAACACAAACAAGTTAACAGTGTTTATATAAACGTCTCATTCTAAAGTAACAAAAACACAATGATTCTTATTTTCAGGTGATTATACACTAAAGAAAACATACTTATTAATACTATATTCCATCTCCACCAATAGATCCCCCAAAATGTTACACACTGGTCCTTTAAGTCGCTCCTAACCAAAACCTCATCTTTTTTTTGTAGGACTTTCACTGGAGAGATTTAGTGGCACGGGACGGCCCATAGGATAATAAATTCATTTAGAAATTATTTGGGTGCGTGCATTTATTTAATGATATAGGTGTGTCCGATAGAGAAAGGCTTTAGGACAGCTTTAGAGCAAACATCAGACATATAAATGAGCATTTTATGAGCGTGTGATAGTATCACACAGCTTTAACATGACTGTGTGTGTAATGATGTGTGTGTTAGGGAGGGGTCTCCTCAATCTCCTGTTTCATATTACCCTCAGACCTTTATGAGATCATGCCTCAGCCACACTGTAGATACGATCGTGACTGACAGATCTTGTTGCGCAAAAAGGAAAACACCATTTAAGATCCATGTTTTTAAATCAAACTGTTATTCCACTATACGAGCTATAGCCCGGCTTAACAGCCGCTGACATTCAATCACACTCCCTTTAATGGAAGAGAATTTGAGCGCTAAGCTAACGCGGCCCCCGTCTCGCCCTGACGAACGCACGCCGCAGCAGCTTGTGTTAGACGCCATCTGCTTTGAATTGTGAACAGTTGAGACAGGGCCGTGGTCAGGGGAGGCTTGGGTCTCATCTGGATCCAATAGGTGATGAGAGGAAACTGAGCCATCCTGAAAAGCGCCTTAGGGCCTGATGCCAGAAATGGTCAGTGAGGGAGGTTCAGGGGGGAGTCAGGGGGTCACTTTCATAACACTGACGTACTGTATGCCTGACATGTTACTGTATGACATATTAAACAATTCCTCTTGAGTTTGCATTCCAAATATTGATAATCAACTGTATTGTCAGTTTATAGACTCTTTTAGTGCCAACATCATGATTAAGTCACGGTGTTAGCTGGAGGCAAAACAAAGTGAAGACCGGAGGCACACACGAATCACCTCAGAGTAGTGATTGAAAATGTCATCTTTCTGTGTCGTTTGGGTGCCAGAATCGATATTGGCATACATTTGAGATGACAAACTGTGATTCGAGGCTCTAGTGAACTACGAAATCAGCGAAGCGTTTCAGAGATGGAGAGAAAATGTTGCTAAGAGTTTAGCTTAGTCTTCTGCTAACCATAGCCGTCACGACTGCTGCAGCGGCGAGCTCACCGCTCATGCAGAAGGCCAAGCTATTAGAGAGATAGAGAGAAAAGGTTACTAGTAGTTTAGCCTTCTGCTAACCGCAGCCAAAGGCTCACAGAAGGCTAAACTATCAGCTACATTTTCTCTCCATCTCTGAAACGCTTCGCTGATATTGTGAGACTCTTTTTGATGTCACTCAATCTTAACACTAACACTAACACTAACACTCGCGGTCCCCTGAGAGTGACTGACTGTACATATTAACAGAAACTCGTATTTTCTTCAACCATTGTTAAAAAACCAAGCTGACAAAACTTGCTAGCCAGCGTTAGCTAACTTGTTCAGGGAATTATTCTGCCTCCACCTACACTCCGTCCACCAAACATACGTCATGTTTACTAACAGAAAATATAGCTTCAATATAACTTGTCTGTATGTGCAATATTGGCCTCTGCTCATCTCATTAACAAAGAGCTCACTGCAGGAAAAACAATATCACCGCTACAATAGAGTGAACACATCGCCAAATTAATTTGCTGTCTGGTTTATAGAATAGATTCACAGTTTAATAGGCGGCTAGAATAAACACTCTCCTCTTCTTTTCAACAACAAGTTATCCACAGCTCTGTGCCAACTAATTTCCCTCTTTAATGGCCATTGCCGTGGAAATGAACAAATAAGCATCAGGAGACGGGGACAGTGGCCACTGCACAGCCTCATCAGCGGGGTATGCTATTCATCAGTCGAAAAAAAGTTCATCTCCATTAGTCAGCATTACCCCGCTGCCTCAGCTGAGTCCATAGAGTAATGGCCCATAGACACAGCCCATTCACAGTCATTACCAAAGGCAGCTCACCCAGCACCGTGGTGCAGTACCTCACCCGGTAGCTGGCGGCGTGCCACGGAAACAGATAGGGCTCTTATCCGAACCTGCCAGGCTTACCTGTCACATCATATCCGAGGCATCATCTTTCTGACATCCATTCACACTTTGTGGAATGGCACACACTCTGAGTTATGTGATTATAAATTTAAAATAGTGGGGATAAAAAATGTACAGCACATCCATCCACATGTATGGATGTGGATGTGGATGGATGGGCAGTGCAGGAGGTCACAGTGTTGTTTCACAGGCTCCACTCCATCAGCTTGTGACCGTCGGGGGCAGCGAGCTCTGCTGTCGCTGCTGCTGCTGGGACAGAGGAAGAAAACATTCCTGGCAGGTCAAAGGTCAAACGCCCCGCTTCCTGCATGCTGGGATTGGAGGAGAGTGAAGGGGAAGAGGAGTGGGAGGGACGTCGGTTGGATATTTGGCACAGCTGTCACCATGTCCCTGTCTTCCACTCTCCTCTCCACCCATCCTGCCCTCCTCCTTCTTCTTTCTCCTCGCCTGGAAAAATTAGCTGGGGTGAGCTGAAGGGGTTTGGGTATTGTGAGTATCCTCTTTCTGCCTTCTGATCTCCCAGCAGCATCAATCACTCGCTAGGTTTTCCTCGGCTTGATCTACTTCAGGTTCCACCTCGTCACCTCCCAGGTCCTCCTCCATGGTTGCTGTTTCTCACAGGGCCTCCCGGTGCCGTCCAATCCCCCCGCTGAGCTGCTGCGGATGGAGGTGATTTACTGGTGGCCCCTGTGTTTGTTTTCCCTTCCCCTGCTGTTGGTTCTGCTAAGCACCCTGCTTAGCTACTTAGCTGCCGAGGGGTGCCTTTGTGTGTGTGTGTGTGTGTGTGTGTGTGTATATGTTTCACTGGCCTCCCACCCATGAGCGAGCCCTTGGGTATATGTGACTTATTTACATTAAACTTAAGCATTGGCGTTTCCAAAACGCTCAAAGAGGGAGGTATTCATGTTGTATTGAAAAAGCCTGTTCCGATAGAGGATCCACGGAGCGTGACAAATTCGATTTTGCTGACAAAGCTGGCTCGCAAACTCCAACGGTAGACCTGAGGCTGCGCCCGTGTGTCAGCCATAGAGTGCCAGTCGTCTATTAGATGTGCTAATGTCATCATTTGACACATGCTGCCCTAAAAAGGCAGGTGGCGAGGGCATGACCTCCATCAGGGGGGGAACATATACACTCATAAACACCACACACCGACATTGGTATGAATGTAAGCGCTCTATCTGTTACACACAGAGATAAACATAGCCACCGCTGTCATTCCCCACTGTTCATCTAATTGGCCCCGTAACCAGAGGGGAGGGGCTGTGAGGTCACGCTGCTCTCTCTCTCTCTGGCCGCCCATTACTCGCTCAGTTAAGCCCGGCGCCGCGTGGCGTGGCCTGTGGAAGGCTGTGGATACACTTGTCACTGAGACAGCCTAATTAGAAGCAGCCGTCCAGCGCATGACCCCCCCAGCTGACACCACCTGAGAGGCAAAGCTCAGGCCCACCTGTTCCCTGTGGACTCCTCATCCAGAACTGTTATTGATGTTCAGTACGGTTGAAATCTGATTAATGGATTCTTATTGATGCAGTACTGACATATTTGGTATCATTTTTTTAATAAATCATGCTTTATAAGTTATATCTAATGGACTTATTAATGCTCATAAATGATTTTAATGTTTTAAAGATGATAAGTCATTAAAGAGGACCTGTAATGCTTTTGTGCTTTTCCCCTTTGCTTTAGTGTGTTATATAGTTTTTTTGTGCATTTAAAAGTTCTGCAAAGTTACAAAGCCCTAAGTCCACGCCAAAGGGAGTTACTCTCCCCTCTCCCCACAGAAACACTGCTCCTGAACTGTCTGAAACGCCTTGCTTCAAGTCCAGCCTTTTCTTCCGTAACATGGTGATGTCATCAAGTAACACATTTGCATAATACCTGCCTAGCGGCTAATTTGACATGCCCTCAAACAAAGCCGGTTAGAGCAGAGCCGGAGTGTAGTCCGAAGAGTGTGGTTCAGTTCAAGTATGCACAAGAAAATAATGGGTCCTCTTTAATAAGAACAGCATTTGGTATGACAAGAAGTGAGGATTTGCTGCATTTCTCAGTTTTTTGTCACTGTAAACTGAATATCTTTGCATTTTGGTCTATTGGTCAGATGAAACAAGACATTTGAAGACCTCACCTTGGACTCTAAGGAATTGCGATGAGCATTTTTTTTTTTACTATTCTTTGACATTTCGTAGACTAAGCGATTAATCGAGAAATCAAGAAAATAAAAGCCAGATTAATCAATAATGAAAATAACAATAGGTGCAGTTCTAAAAGGTTATTACTTTTCTCACTTCACAAGCCATTGGACAAACAGTTAAAGAGACAGTGTGAAGGATTTGGCAGCATCTAGTGGTGTGGTGTGGTTGCAGATTGCAACCAACTGAGTACCCCTCCACTCACTCCTCCCTTTCCAAGACTGTGGTAACGTGAGCCGCCGAGTGCAAAACCGTGGTAACGCCGGTCACCTCGCTCAGAGGCCATCCTTACCATAATAACACTACTTTAGGAGCAACGGAAGTCAGACAGCGGCTGGCGGTACCACGGTTTTGCACTCTGCGGCTCACGTTACCGCAGTTTCACAAGCGTGTCGGACAAAAAAAACGCGAAAGGCTTTCTCTAGAGCCAGTGTTTGATTTGTCTGTTCTGGGCTACTGTAGAAACATGGAGGAGTCTGTGAAGAGGACCCGCTCCCTGTGTAGATATGAAGGGCTCATTCTAAGCTAACAAAAACACAACGATTCTTAGTTTCAGTTGATTATACACTAACGAAAACAAAGTTATGAATATTATATTCCATTGCTGCTAATAGATCCCCCAAAATGCTGCACACTGTTCCTTTAAAATGTTAGTCAATCAGTAATAATGGATAATCTTCAGTTTAATTCATAATCTTCAATCAAACATAGATACAAATAATACTAATATTAATTCTACTGTTGTGGTCACATTTGATTTATGTTGAGATTGAAGGTTCATTCTATTTCATTTCATTTTTACATTTTATGTCAACATGGAGAGAAGTCCTTAAAATTATCAGAAAAAAATTGGAATATTAGCTGGGCGATCTCCCGAGGAAGATCATGTAATACGATCAAAAGCTCCAGAACAGCTAGTAATGGACATTGTGATGAGTTTACCAATTAATTAAAGTTGTTCTCTGAAGAGAAGGACCAAAGAAAGTTGCAGTTGTGTATGTTACTGCGTGATGAATTAAAAAGCTACAAAGGAAAAATCAGTCAAAAGGAATTATGTAATCATTGATCCATAAAGCATCATAAATGATCAATTAACCAGTAATAAAGCTAGTAGTTACATCCTGTTCATTTATAAAGTTAGAAAGTGGTAATGTAGACTAACCTAAACTGCAGAGCAGAGTAGTTTGAGTGCTGTACAAATACTCTCCCACTCTGAACATGCAGCTCTTCTGTCAGACACAACAGCGACTCGAGGCAGCAGCAGTAGACTCCACTCTACTTTGCATCAGAGCATTGTTTTTTAAAAGCCTGAACCCTCATCCAGCCTTTGATTCCCTGACGGCAAACGTTACATTATATGGGGCACGGACGGTCAAACTAGCTCCCGCCGTACAGAGCCGCACTCCGAGGACCGCCAATTACTGATGCATGAGTCATTTCTAAAGGAGCACTTTGAAATAATGCCAAACATGAAAAAGTTTCCCCCTGCTCGGTGGAGCGCACTCGATGCAGACGCACTGATGCATGTGGGGTTAAACTTGTCTCTGCTTTTTGGGGTTGGCTGGGTGAGACACAGGAAGTGGGGGCTGGCTATGGCAGCGAGTCAGCTTTGTGTAAACGCTGCGACGTGCGCTCACATGCCAGCAGTCAAACATACATTCCAGCGTTGAGAGGAATGCAAACAGGAAAACACACTTATGATGCCGACGCATGTGAAGCATTCATGTGCGAACTCAATTTACATAAACGCACGCTCCCTAAAGACCTGCATATACTGCCTCTAATTGTTTTTCTTCCTCCTTCATTCATCTCCCTTTTTACAATCACACTCACTCTGAGACTTCACGGGGACATTCAAGGTCTCACCTCCTCCACAATCCTTTGCTTCGCATCGTCACTCGCCTCTTCTAAAAGAGTACAAGGCGGACACAAAGAAAAACGAGGCAGTTATTTTGTTTTTGCACATGAGCAGGGTACTTTTGGATTTCGACGCAGATGTTAAAAGGTCACACAGGAGCGCGCAGACTGATGGTAAACATGGGAAAAGCCAAAGAGGACGGCAACTTAATTGCACTGTCATACTGCTTTTCACCCCTCTGATGTTGCTTTATATCGAAGTCTGCTCAAAGTCTGCTCTCTCTTTCTCCCTTTTCTTTTGCGTCTGTCTGCTCCACAGATGCTGCTCCGCTTGATGTGATGTGACTTTTATTAAAGTCCAGCCTTCAGGACTGGTTGATGGGAGGAAAGATGGTACGATGGTAAGAGTAAGAGGAAGCGGGGGAGGGGAGAGGAGAGTAAAGGAAGGTGGTCAAACAGCCAATCTTTTCTTGTGTTTCCAGAAGGATGGGGGAAAGGAAGGGAGAAAAAAAGGAGAAAAAAAGGAGGAGAGCACCGGTGTCAGATACGAATCTGGCACCAAAGAGGAGGACAGAGAAAAGGAGGTTTTAAGATAATAAGACTGAAGAAGAGGGAAAAAAGACATCTAATTCTTAAATACAAGAAGCTGAAAATAGGAGGTGCGTTTAAGCCTCCCTGCGTTATTGATGAGCCTGTCAAGGCCACTCTTCGTCAGGTTGTGGGAAGCAAGAGGGGGGGAGGGGAGGAGAGACGGAGGGGTGAGGTGAGAGGACGGGTTCGACTCGAGGTCTGCTGAGCCTTAAAGTGCTTTTCCGAATAGCGGGGAGTAACGAACAGAGACAGGAAAGAAGAGGAAAAGGGACAGAGGAGTGGAAGCCAGACAGAAAGCCAGACTAAAAGATGGAGGGAGAGGAAGGAGGAGTGAGATTAAAAACGAGAAAATAATAATCGTGTTTGAGGGATTTGAAAAAAAAAACGAGATAAAATCTGATGTGGCAGCCCTCGACCATGTAATATGTTATGGATTCCCCCCCCCTCCCCCTATACATGTCATTTATTTTTATGTGCATTCATAAGCATCTCCACAAACTGAATAACCTCTGATTTTCTGCTGTCTGGGGTTTACATTCAAGCCAACACCGGAGTGTGTGTGACTCCGCCGATGCTCGCCACAGAAAACTGAGTCATCCCTTCAGCCAGTTGGCTCGTCCTGCATGACCGAGAGGAACGGCAGTCCGGCGATCTGCCTGTCAGATTCAAACACGACCGTGATTATTCTTCCCCAGCGCAATCCAATTCCGTTGTGTGCAACTGGGAAATATGTGACCTATTTATTTTTTTTTGTTTTGTTTTACCCCCCACACCCATCCCTATCTCCCCCCTCTCCCCCTCTTCTTTAGCTTGATATTTAGGTCACGCGAGGACAGGGTTTTCCAGGCAGAGGCCGAGAGCTTACTGTCCACTTGCTCCCCCCCAACCCCCGATATGTAATTGAAAACATACAAATGGATTAGCTGGAGAGAGTTCAATGCCGGTGGGGTCTGTTGGGTTTGGAGTGGCCGGTGGATTCGGACCCTCTAATACCACAGAGAGGAGGGAGGAGGGGAGGAAGGGAGGAAGGGAGGAAGGGAGGGGGGCGAGGATGATGGACAGATCCAGGGATTTAGGTCCTTGTGAGACCAGTATTAAAATCAACATGTCCTCAGAGGAAAACATGCAAACACACAGAGGCAGATAGATGTGCACACACACCCACATACAAACACACATACCTGCCTCTTAATAGCCGATATGATTGATACTGGCTGGTGGCAATAATGCCAGATTACCACAGAGAAAGTCCTGATACCACTTTCTGTCTAGAAGGCTAGATCGCCATTTTTGGGAAGCACACTTATTCCCTTTCTTGCTGAGAGTTAGATGAGAGGATTGATACCACCGTCTGTTAAATGTGAAGCTACAGCCAGCAGCCAGTTAGCTGAGCTTAGTTTAGCTTTAAAGTCCCAGTGAAACGGAAGTTGGAGCATCTTTAGCTTCTGTACTGTGACGTGTTTCCCAGTGAAACGGAATATTTGAGCGATGTACAGTTACAAGAGGGATTTAAATCAAATCCTTCGCATTTAATTGGACTGCTAAAAAAGTAGGCGGGGTTTAGAGATTAGCGCGATACACAGGACTTTCAACCAGAAGACCGGCGTTCGTGTCCCAAAGTTGAGTTATTTTGAAGTTACGTTAGTGATATATATTTGTGATGTGTTTTCTATACATGTTACGTTGTTTATGTACGTTTTTTACTTAGTTTACGTACTTATTTTTAAAAGGACCTATAATGCTTTTGTGTTCCCTTTCCTTTAGTGCGTTATATAGTTTTTTGTGCAGGTAATAGGTCTGTTAAGTTACAAAGCTCAAAGTCCGAGCCAAAGGGAGTTACTCTCCCCCACAGAAACACTGCTCCTGAACTGCCTGAAACACCTTGTTTGAAGTCATGCCTTTTCTTCCGTAACGTGGTGATGTCACCAAGTAACACATTTGCATAATACCTGCATAGCAGCTAGTTTGGCACGCCCTCACACAAAGCTAGTTAGAGCGGAGTCCCAAGGGTTTGTTTGGGTTGGGGGAGGTGGGGGGGGGGGGGCAGGAGCTCAAACAGAGTGTTTCAGACAGAGGATGAAAAGAGGTGCTGCAGCACAGCGGAGGTATGAGAAAAATAATGTGTTTTATGAACATTAAAGCATGTAAACATGTTAAAGTAGAAACCCAAAATACAAACATGCACCTGAAAATAGCAAAATAGGTCCTCTTTAAACCCAACCGTGATGTTTTTCCTAAAGCTAACTAAGTGGTTTTCTTGCCTAAACCTAACTGCAGCCGTTATTTTATCAGCGCGTGCTTGCGTCCTTGTAACATGGTTTCTCGCTTATCTATGATATGCACCAACATCTTCTGATGTCCTTTTTTTGGCATTTCAACTCGGACATTGTAATCTCTACAGATGATTTTTGAAACAGCTGAGATTACAATGTCCTAGTTTACGTCCTAGATCACCCCTGTCTAGACACATTTAATGAACTGAAGCATGAAGTGATGTTCCGAAGCTGGGTTTTTAGTTATTCTGCTCTTTTGGACTTTGTTTTCGCAATGTTGCCATGTTCCCAGATCTCAGCAGTTTGAGCACAAAAGTGACAAACAGAAGATGTTATTTGTTATAGTTGTTATAGTTGTGACAATCTGTAATTATTTATACTTTAAGGCAGGCGGATAAAGAGTTGGCTTCCTCCCTCTGGAGCATCTCTCTCTTCCTGACAGTCTGTCTCGTCCTCGCTGACACACTCACAAGGTCAGCCTCTGCTAATGTGTTGCTCAGCGCGCCACAGTTGGCTCGGAGATGGTTGTAAAAGCACTGACAACATGACCTTCTCCTTGACCGATGATGGTTCAGAGGGTCATTACTATGAGCTATCGGCTTGGCCGTCTGCAGGCGTTAAACTGTGGTTATACGTGGATGCAGACGCGGTTTTAGGATCGCCCGAGATCGATGGCGATAATGTTTCGAAAAACACTTGAAATAGAGTGTGTTTTTGTTGGAGTTGCACTCCGAAAAGGGAAAAAATATGCTTTATAGGACAAAAAAAAAACAAGGTATAGAAGAGGGTGGAGCTATGGGGAGATGAGAGGGCAGAAGATGAGAGGAGAGAAGTAGTAGAGGAATACAAATGAGAGGAGAGGAGGAGGGGGATGAAGAGGAGAGAGAGAAGAGACGAGGCAGCGAAAGGAAAGAGGGAGAAGACAAAGAGGAGAATACAGAGTGAAAGAGAGGTTTAGAAAGAGAGAGAGAGAGAGAGAGAGCAGCGTACTCGGCGAAGCAGCAGTCTCAGAGACTTGCCAGCACATCCGTGACCTAGATTCTCCGCTTCTCCCCAGATCCCTCTCCCTTATGAATGTTTGATTACGCCTCCAACAATAGCAGTATTTACACCAAACGCTTTTTTAAATTACAATTCGGCTGCAGCGGAGGAAAGAGAGAAAAAAAAAAAATCCAATCCATTCGAGGTGGCGGGGAAAATGGCAGAGAAATTGATTTGAGAATTCTCACCTCAGTGGAGAGGCAAGATTTGAGTCTCTTAAGACCAGACGGCGCTGATTGGTGCACAGTCGAGCTGTCTCGCAGACACACACACACACACACACACAGAAATGAGCTTGTCTGCCAGAGAAAGACAAAAATTCACCTCCACTCATGCATGCACGTCCCCACTGCCGTTTGGAAATGAACCACCAGCGCACCAGACTGGCGTGCTGATGAATTGGATGGATATGAAGAATTTTAAACCTGGATCTTGGTTCGATCGACCACCTTCCTCATCAAGGTGTGGCCGTCACCCCCTCACTCCCCCCACCCCCCACCAACACCCACTGCATCCAAAAACCACATCTCGGCGCATCAGCCGTCGCCATGGCCACTGATAAACCTCTGTCGGTGTTGCCATGGCAACCATTCTGGGAAGTTAAGCCGACTGCCATGAGAGAGATAGAGACGAGCCATAGACACCAGACAACAAAATGGCGGCAAGATTAAACGGACGATTCTGGGCTAAGCCACGTTTATCAGGCCAGACAACAAAAGGATGCGGTGAAAGCACAAACGCACGTTATTTCTCCTACTTTTTCCACACATGCACACATGGGCATGGATACATAAACATGCACACCAAAGGCATACGCACACACACACATACATATAGGCTACAGCAGCAGCAGAAGTTAATCCCATTCCAGTAACCAGAGAGAACTGGTTCAGAGTCGGTAATCTCCGAAAAGCCCAGTTTTTGGAAGCCGAGCGACATCCGGCTCCAAGTAGAACGAGCCAGACAGCCAGATAGTCGGCCATTACAGCCCTGTTTTTAAAATCGCCTGTTCAAAACGAGAAGGAAGAGCAACGTTTTAAATGAGGAATTGAGAAAGAGGGGGAAGAGATGCTGCAAGATTAATGTTCACAAAGTGAGCTGAAAACTTTGCAGACACATTTTCTACATGGGTTGTTTACTCTCAAACAACCCATGTACGCTCTCTCTCTGAAATGACCTTTGATTGGTCAAAGTCTCCCATCACAGGCTAGATTTTTTAAAGCCTGAAAACAGCCATGAGGAGGTGCAGAAGTCTAGTTTTCTCTCAGAACACTTGAATTACAATATGCTGAAAGGTTATTATGGATTTTTTTCCCAAAGACGCCAAAAACTTGTTGCCTACTGAAGCTTTAGTTGGCTACATTCTGTTTAAACCTTGTATTTCTTTGAGCAGGCTACACTAATAGTATTAGTATTATACTATTGGTAGAATTAGATGCCAGTGGCGGCTGTGGAGGATTGTTTCCGACTCGTGTGATCTAAACATTTCCAGTAACACCAGAGCCTTGTAAAAACCAAAAGTCAAAATGTATGGAAAAAGATAAATGGAATAATTTCTAATATACACAACATGGTTTTATCTTAAGAAAATTTGTGCTTCAATCCATATTTGCCGCACACAGAGGGAGGCACGCACCTGTATTAACAGGACAGTCTAAATTACGTTTATATTTAATACACTGAATCAACTTATTCAAATTGAGGATTTTGTTTGAGGATTTGTAATTTTTTTAAAGGGTGATGACGTCAGAAAATATGGGTGTGGGGGCTCAGCTTTTCTTAGATATAAATTAGGTTGGAAACCACCGCTTTAATTATTATTAAAAATGTCGAGTTTCGGACCTTGAAAAACTGAATTCACTAGGTGTTGTAAATGTATTCTCCCTCTCTCCCTCCCTCCCTCACCCCCTTGCTCTCTGGCGGAGGCCTCATCCCCTCATCACCATAGTCTGGCTCGCTCCGTGGACCAAATCATTCTGTCTACCCCCTGCACCACAGTTGCCACGGAAACCCTGTGCGAGTGTGTGTGTGTGCGGTACTGCCGGGGGATTGGTTGCCGGGGGCTAGATGCTTTCCAATCAAACCTGTTACTGGGGGTGTGGGAGCCCCCCTTCTGTGAAAAACAGGGCGAGTGGAGGAGAGAGGGCGCTGCCTGTTGGGGCAGACTGTGTTATCATGTTGTGGTGGTTTGGACAGCGTGGGGGACAGTGTGAGGGCAGGTAGAGCCACATTCACAGTGAAAGTGCATCTTTGTATTTCTGATATCAGGGAAGATTTAAATGGAAGATTTGTTTTGTTACCCAGCATGCAGTATTGATCCAGTTCAGATACCGGCTGTGTGAATCAGACAGATGTGTTGTGCATATCAATATGAGATTTACTGCAATGTATCAAAAGCCAAAATGTTTCTTTGCATGCGAGTACCACATCTGTTCCAGTCACAGCACAACATGACAACATGTTTGATGTCATCATGACCGCAGCAGAGCCCACTGGTTTGACGCGGACGATGATCTCGGAGCCGAGCGGCGCCGCGGTGCGATGGGACGTGGCCGGCGGAACCGTCCTCCCAACTGTTCCTCGCCTCCCAGCTGTCAGAGGCACGCAGAGCAACACGACGAGAGTGACGGGCGCGCTCGCTAGGACGCCACGCTTCACGGGCCCAGCGAGAGGGAGAAGCAGAGCAAGTCGCTTCCAGCTGTGCAGGTTGAGGTATTGCCGTGGTTGTCTGAGTGGGAGCCTGCTGGCAAAACTAATGCACCTGAACAAACCCGATGAGTGCACCGTGCTGATTTAACAGGGAAGTCATTCATACCTGGAGCCTGATAATTAGACCCAACTTCCATTTAGTTTCACTTCATTATTCAGTCTGACGGCGTGTCGTCGTAACCAGTAGAGAGTTATTTCAATTAAGTCTTTATTTCTATAGACTAATCTGCCAGATGATTTATGTATTGTGCTCCCCAAGTAAAGTACAAGTACCTCAAAGGTGTGCTTCAGTACAGTACTTAAGTAAATGTACTTAGTTACATTCTAACACTGCAGTAATGCCGGCTTGTTTACTTCCACCTACAACCTGTGTTCGTCTGTGAGTCAGCCAACGACAACCTGCACAGCTGTGTTGACTCCATCTGCGCTTTCCGACATATTGAGTATATATATATATATATATATATGAGTAAAGCGGGTTGTCCTTTAACCACATGTTTGGCAGTTCGATCCCCGCCTCCTACTGTCTGCACATCGAAGTGTCCTTGAGTGAGACACTGAACCCCAAGTTGCTCCCAGGGTGCTTTGCGGCAGCCCACTGCTCCTAAATGCTTAAGATGGGTTAAATGCAGAGGTCAAATTTCATGTATGCACCTGTATGTATATGACATATATAATAAAGTTTAAGATTTATACTGCTTACAAAGCTCTGATTGGTTGGACAAAGAGCCCAATAACAGCCCTATTTAGATCACTGAAAAAAACTGAAGAAGTCGACAATGACTATCTTTACATGCGCACTAATATTCCACTATTATTCCCAATAGGACAATATTCCAAATTTGATACTGATCATGTAAACAGCATATTCCGTTTGGATATTCTGAATTCAATTCAATTTATTTTTATACAGCGTCAAATCATGACAGAAGTTATCTCAAGAAGCTTTTCATATACAGGTCTAGACCGTACTCTATAATTAAGAGACCCAACAAGAGATCCCCCCATGAGCATGCATTGTTATGCGACAATGGCAAGAAAAAAATCCCCTTTAACGGGTGGAAACCTTGGGCAGAACCCGGCTCTCAGTGGACGGCCATCTGCCTCGAGCGATTTATGTGCTTTTTCCAAATGGAGCATTTTCCGATTAGGACATGTGGGATATGCTGATATTATTCTGATTGTAAAGCATTCTTTGGACATGTATAAAGAGCAATCACAATATGCGTCTCAATTGGGGGTTTGCGCCACACAGCCTCTTGCCTGTTTACGGTATGGCCAGCTCTGTGCTTTGTACACAAACTAACCAGCCAACAGTTTGCAGAGATGCATGCCCAAAAGAAATGAAAAAGAAACACACCTACTTTTAAACATTATGAAAGTCTTAGATATCAACAGGTTTTTGTATATATGTGCAAATATCACAATGCCACCTTTTTCAAGAAGGTGGTTGAAGGAATGAAAGAAGGAGGCTGTGTTCGCACGGTCAAACAAGTCCACCGCCTTTGGCAAACTTTGAAAAAAACATGTTTTTGACGCAAAGAAGCAAAATGGCACAAGCGGCTCCTGCCGTTACACTTTTCTATATTTTGACGCGATAAACAACATGTTAGGGCATCGACCCCTGTCAAACACAGCCGAGAATGGCGTTGATGAGGGATTCACTGGCCCCGGTTATAAGGATGCCCTGAGCTCCTCAAAAGGACCAGATGATGATGTAAGAATAGGGAAGAACACAACTAGGTAGCCAGCTGACTTGTTTAGCTAAATGGTTTGTTTGTAGGTCAGCGTGACGTACGTTACAGGGACGTGTTACGTTAATCACAGTATGTATGGCTGCATGTAAACGGGAATATTAGTGGAGGGCAAAAAATGAATATTTTGTGCATGTACACGTAGTCAGTGATTCAGAGGTCTCAAACCAGGCTAACATAACTGACCTGAGCCCCCGACCTGGTGGGGGTTCCATGTCTTATCCTCTCAACATGGCTGCTTCACCCTGCTGAACATCCCAGTTCCTTGATTTGAGCTCAAACTGTCTGCCAGTTTATTTCAGGACATTTAGCGTTCCAAAGCAGCGGGCGGGTTGATGTTAATCTTATCTGAGATGTTCGTTATGATCATATGATGTTTGGTGCATTTTTACAGTCACAACCCTTACATCCTGTGTGACAATGCGGAGCTTGTGATGCTTCGCGCCCTAGGCCGAGCATCTGGAGGGCCCTCCAGGAGAAACTGTATGATGTGTCTGATTAACAGAGACTCTTTAAGACTAAGAGGAATTGAGTGGCTCTGGTCTAACTTTGTCCCTGTGGGCCATTAACAAAGACAGTCTGTCTGAATCTATGTCTGTGTCTGTCTCTTTCTCTTAGTGTGCCTCTTCCCTCTCTATCTGATCCACTTTTTCTGCTTACCAGGAGTTCTGCAGCCATCAATCTCTGCCTGTCTCCGTTTCTGTCGTATATGTCTTCCTCTCTTTGTCTCTCAACTCTGCTGTCTCCCGTCAGGCCTGCTGCCTCCAGATACCATATCTTCTCTTAATCTACTCCTGAATTACAGCAGAGCCAGCATCCCAGAGGGAGCGCTTTAGATTGCTTGCAGAGGAGAACGGGATAAAGAGGGAGAAATTGAGAGAATGAGGTTCAGCAGATTAGAGGGAGGAGATGCCATTTGCAACAAAAGATGTCTTAATGAGATGATTGATGTCGTGCAGGAGAACAAAAAAGACTTCATTGATCCTCGAGTCGGCGGAGGAAAATGCAACAAATTATCAAATGGCCCAAGAGAGATTGACGAGGAGAAAAAAGACGTATTGCATTTCAACTTTCCATTCATGTGCAAACCTGACAGCCTCTTGGAAAAAGAGACACCATTATCAAACTGATTGATGCGTGACACGCAACATGCGACTAACACACCTCCCTTCTCGCCGGGTGAGATGACGCACGAGATAACTGCATTGTTTCTGTTTGCTCCATCATAATCAGACACCGGGCACCATCTCTCTGACATTCAGGAGAATTATGTTGCTAGGAGCAACCGCAGGAGGACGGTAGTGACGCTCTGACGCGTCTCTGTAGCACCTCGACTTGTTATCCCCCCACAATATCTATATTTATAACACTCAACTCTGGCAGGAGGACTCGTCAGACAGCTCTGGTGCATTAGAGAGCGATGATAAAAATCAACAACCACTCAGCAAATACTCATAGTAACAAATAATAAAGAATAGTGGGTTGATAGAATCCAAAAACAGCCGCTAAATGAAATCCAACAGTGCCAGCGGAAATGCTTCGACAGCTGAGTTTTCTGCAGTGCCAGTATAACGGCGTACAGCGTGGTGCAGCAGAAGACGCCAGCATGTCACTATACCATTTCCCTGCAGCCCTGGGGTCAGGTGTCAAATGTCTGTTCGCTACGTGTGAGTCACAGCGTGTTCAACAGAGGCAGGACTTGTCATAGCAGGAGGGCGCCCACGCAAACAACGGCGGCGGTGGATGGCACATCAATGAGCCTTCAGATCTCTCGATGGCCAGTTATTCTGCGGTATGACACAGGGGAAGTGGCAGGATTGATAAGCGTCAATCAAAAATGTCGCCGCGCGGCAGGAGAAGTGGCCGGGAATGTTCCTCTGAGACTTGCAAAGTGTCACTCCCGCTCCTCAGGCTAATATCTTTCAGTTATTGATACTGTCGCAGGGCCAGGAAACTGATCTGATCCAGGGTGTTACAGTAGTCCCCGTCTTTTCCAATCTGCTTCACCTCTGTCTTCCAGGGCCCACAGTGGCCAGCCATGCCATATGGCTCTCTGCTTTGAGCCAGGGAGTCAAGGAACACCAAATTAATTCTACGCACTGAAGGATTAAATCGCCCCGGCCTCCATCACACTAAAGCCGGTGAAAAATGTGTTGCTTTCTTACAGTTTCCCAGGCGCAGACAGCTTTCTCGACTCTACATAGACACTTTAAATACTGTATATGTTGCAGATATTTAGATTAATCTATTAAATATTAAATTATAATTATATAATTATTCGCCAACTATTTTGATAATAGGTTTGAGTCATTTTTTAGAAAAAAAGTAAAAATTCTCTGATTCCAGCTTCATAAAATGTGAATATTTTCTGGTTTCTTTACTCCTCTATGACAGTAAACTGAATATCTTTGAGTTGTGGACAAAACAAAACGTCATCTTGGGCTTTGGGAAACACTGATCGACATTTTTCACCATTTTCTGACACTTTATAGACTAAACAACGAATCGATTAATCAATAAAATAATCAACAGATTACTAGACAATGAAAATTCTCATTAGTTGCAGCCCTAGACAAATATATATATACGTATATAGCCTACAGCCAAATGTACAAATTGTCTTTAAAATATTGGACATGTACATTTTAGGGACCTGGAATGTGCAAAAATAAATCTCAAGCAGGAATAGGAATTTCACATATTTTTGTCTCAATGAAAAACTGTTGCTCAAAACTTTATTCAAACGTGCATATGTAACTGTGCCATAGGAAAATACTGCAATATTTTGTGCGCTTGCATATTTGTTCAGCTCCTGTTTCCCCTAAAATATAATTAGATCCAAACAGCATACACCTAATGAGGTTACAGTTTCTGTCGTGTCAGGCTGATTTATGATGTTCGATGTTTATGATGCTGTTGAAAGAAAGTGTCACCAAGAATTTACATACAGAACAAATAGCGCCTGCGTGTCTGACAGCTTTTGGTTCCACGTCCTAGAGGAGACGGGACAAAAACCTGTTGGTGCACCTTGGAGGTTGCGTGACTTCCGTCATCTGAACGATTTTATCCCAAGGCAGTGTACGAAACCAGACAGTGAGCGAAACCAGAGGTGTCTATGAACTAAACAGGAGTATGGACAGGAGAATGTCAGACCGTAGACTCATCAATCATTCTTAGAGGCCTTAGAGGTAATATTATAATGACTTATTAGAGCTCCTGTCTGTCTGCTGTCAGTCAGTTTAGATGTTCAGTACTGTACATGTGTGTTTTACGCAGAGGTGAAAAGAATACTAGAAAATTGTACTCAAGTAAGTACTGTTATTACTTTAAATACATTTTACTCAAGTAAAAAGTACTTGTGTAAAAAAATGTACTTAAGTAAAAGTAAGTCAGTTAAAATGTACTCTGAGTACTCTGTGTTATTTTTTAAAAAGGGGAGGGGGGTGATACATGATACTGCTGTAAAATTAAACGTCCCATATTATAAAAAATGAGATTTTCATGTTTTTTTATTATAAAACAGGCTTAAGACTATATAAATACTATGTAAGTATCGAAACACTCAATCCAAAGGGAAATACACACAGCCCGTATTCAGAAACTCTGCATTTGAAACAAGCTGTTAGGATTTCTGCCCATTCATGATGTCACGAATATACAATATTTAGACCCTTTACACAATTTTAAACGCAAACATTCTGAATGTGTCCCAGTTTATTCCTGGTTTAAGTGTATGTGAATGTCATCAGCTGACAGGAAGTAAACATGGACCCAAGCTGTTGCCTGGCAACGCAATTCTGTTGCAATTCCGGCAAAATGCCCTAAAACGGAGCGTTTCAGACAGAGGGTAAATACAGGCATATTCAGACTGACAGTATGAGGAAAATAAAGTTTCTTTTGAACATTACAGCATGTAAACTTGTTCTAGTAGAAACACAAATTACAAGTATGAACCTGAAAATGAGCATGATATGGGACCTTTAAATAACATCTTTAGGCTACAAAATATATTGCATTAATGTCAACTTATACACAGCATGGAACAGCCACAAGACCCCTTCAGTCCAAACCAACAGAACCAACAGCACTCTGCAGTCTGTGCATACAACTGATTATCAATTATACATACAGTATACAACCGCCTTCCTCAAAGTAGCTTCACAAGAATTAACTAGAAAAGAGACAAAACTCAACAGACAATTCAACAAAAACGACTAACAATAAATAAAATGAGCTATGAAACACCAAAGCGCCTGAACCAACTGTAGAATAAAGCAGCAGCAAAGCAGACGTGGACATGTCGAAACAATATATACTCCAGCTGTCACAGCTACAAACACACATATCACAACAAAGCATAGACTGTGCACTCTTTACGCATCACGTAGCACAAACACCTGTTAACATTATCATGAGAGTTCAGTCAGTGTTGTTGTACTCACCTGTCTGAACGGCACCTGCAAGTCCTCCTCCAATCTGCTCCTGGTTCAACTTCTCACTCAACTTCTTAAGGTGCTCGCCTGGTGATGCATTACGTCAGTCATTAATTCAGATAGATGTGACATTTCCATTAACTATGCAGAGGTACAATAATGCAAATTTTAACCACACCTTGTAATGCTAGCTGTCTTCACACATTTACATTCTTCTTTGATACAGTAACGAGAGTAGCCTAAATGTAATTTGTGACTTCCACCCTGGATTTTACATAATATTTACCAGTGGCACAGATGTACACTACAATAACATTATGTAACTTTTGTGTAAATGTGATGTTTAAGGTGATATTATGTAAAAGTCAAAGAGGAGAATCTGCATACGTAGAAGAGGGAAGACCAGGTGAACATCAATATTGGACAATTCTGCGACACTTTCTGTTTAAAGCATGGTTAGGGTTATGCAACTACAACACCTGGAAGTCCAGGGCAGTGTCCTAGAAATTACATCCATTTTGGATGATTCCACACACCTGCAAAGTAGTGTGCCCTGTGTGCGTGGCAAAGTGGACTGGAGCTCAGGGTGGTGGATGGGCGTGCAGCATGTCAAACAGGAGACCAGAATTCACATCCAGTCACAGACCTGGTACGTGACTGGTTGACCACCTGTTTACTAGAACCTGAGAGCCGCTGGTACCGAGGGAAACCTGTGACATAGTTAGAAAACACCGCTATTTCATAACCATCAATCTTATATTATTTGTAACATGGCTATATGGAAATAAATAGGTTTTTTGAACAAAACTCCCAGTAAACAGACAATATGTAAACAATAAACATGACCAAAACATGGAGAGCGCCTGAGTATATCTTTATAAATAGTATCATAAATGGTGTATTTTTGTGTATTTTCATCAAATGTATAGTTACAGTTGTAGTCAAAGAGTATAGTAGAACACATTCAGTTGCATCATTGTCTGTGGGATCTTGGTTTTAATGGTGACACTACCTTTAAAATTAAGATTATAATCTCCATGGTAATATAGTTTAGTTCACTTACAATTTATTTGTATTCCTTAGCTTCTTGCATTTAAAAAGAGACCATATATATATATATGCTTATAAGCCTTATGGTTGAGGAGCTAGTCCTGATTCAATTATGGGTAGTTAGTTTAGGCATTTTTTCAGAGGAATAGGGCTATGGTACGGGAAGTTAATTAACCCTAACCATGATCGTTCCCTGACCTTAACCCTAATTTAACCATGCACAGTCTTTTCCTAACTTTATCCATACTATAGAAGTGCAGATATTGCAAAAGGAGAGAATTTTAATAACGTTGGCACTGGATATAAAAACACGCAATTCTGGGTTTTCCGGTATAGTGCACTAGAGTTGGATGGTCTGACATGTTGCATGCCTATCCACCACTTCATCCTCCACACCCTTATTTACTCCCTCTTTGCATAAAGGGGTGCACTACCTCCTGCGTACTGAACATTGGCATTGGACATAAATTGTGAAACACAGAATCGTCCAATACGAACGTAATTTCAGCATCGCATGGCCCCATCGATGCTTACGTCAAAGAACACCAGATTTTTTTGCAATCCAATCTCGCTCCCACAGGTCCAGATTGCGTAATATGATTGCAGTAAAAAAAAGAAAAAAGATTTTTGGCGCTTTGAAACACAACATGGCTCACGTGCGTCCATCGTTTCCCCACTTTAGACGATGATTTGCAGCTTGAGCCCTACATCATGGCCAGATCACAGCGGGAGCCGTGCAGAAGGTGCAGATGGTATTTCTTCTCCTCTGGCAGGCAGAACGGGCCAGAAATCGAATAAGGAATTTCTGAAAGTGTTGGCCCTGAGCGCGCCCGCCGGCCAATCAACGTAATCCAACCCAGTGGACAGCTATAACCGAGTGTTATTTGTTTTTCATTGCATCGTGTAATTACTCCCCTCCTCCCTGAAGAGAGCCAGGGCCAAGGCAGCTGTGGCTGGGAGGAGAAGAATCGGATAGATAGATAGATAGATAGATAGATAGATAGATAGATAGATAGATAGATAGATAGATAGATAGATAGATAGATAGATAGATAGATAGATAGATAGATAGATAGATAGATAGATAGTTTAGGGGAACAGTTGGTTAGGAGCCAGTGTTTTGAGATCAGGGACTGAGGGAGTATGGAGAGATTGAAGGTGGGGTTGATGTACTGCGAGGGAGTCTTCCTGTGCACATTGGAGAGGACTCGTTACTCACAGTCGATGAAGCCATCCAAGTCACCTTCTTCTGCACTCTCCGTGCACCGTCCCACCCGCTCATCTCAGCATGCGCACATCAGCCCACGAGCCAAGAGAGGACCGGGGTGTGGTGAAGCCTGTTGAGAATACACTAACACTAACAGTATGAGACAGCTCGGCTCGAGTCCCTCCTGACACATTATTATTCTCTCGTTAAAACAGCCCCGAGTAAAATCACGTTAAATAACTGTACTTTGTCTGATGTGGGTGGATGCGCGGGGTCACGCTGATCAACTGGTCGGTAAAAGACAAATCCAGGATGCTGCTGCTGCAGAGCCTTGAGTACGACTAGAGGACGTCACATACACTCTCTCGCCGGAAAACAAACTAAAGGTCATCGGAGCTAATCAGTTGCACCATTCCAGCCACCTCGGCCCAGTAATGAGATCATGGAGATCCCCGGTGAAGAATGCCACGCTCAGTCAAGGCCGTTGCGAGACGGGCCGAATGGGCTCCGTGGGCGAAGAAACTACAGGTTGAACTAGAAACATGTGGACAGCTGGCTAATGTAACTGCAGCTGATGTGACTGCAAGCCTGTCTTCACCCCAGCTAGAGGAGTTTCTCTCCTGCCCTGGGGGAATCCAGATAGCAGAGATAAGTCCATGCAGGGTCGCTGCAAAACACAATGAGGACAGCTCTTTTCATTCAGAGACAGAGAGCAGGACAGGAGATAAGAGTCCTCTTTTCATCGTCCATTTGCGCAGAGGGGATGATGGAGAGACAAAGCTTGATATGAAAGGTGATGGAAGAGGCAAATACAGTTACATTTCTCAGGTTTTGTCATCGCGATGGTCACGGATGAGCACATACCAGGTGGCGAGCAGCGCAAGTGAAAGTAGGGGAGAGCAGAAATAGGGGAGGGATTGTAATGCAGAACACATGAGAGTGGAGGGATGCGGTCAGAGGGGAACTTTGTCTTTTTACGAGCACATCATTCCATCATTTTTGGTGCGAAAAAATGCAGCTTTTTCCAACATCTCGCATTCGATCCTGCGGCCTCCAGTGGCTCAGAAACCCTAAAACTGTTGTTTTTTTTGTTCTCCGCTGGATGTAAACACTTCCATATGTGTGTAGACTTAAGGAGTGGACCTTATAAGCAACCGCAATTCTCTAAAGCGTGGACGTCCAACAAAACATCTGTGATGATTCATAATCCGAGTCATTATGCATGCAGTGCTGTACACATGGGGATGGATAGTTTGTAAGTGAGGAGATAGAGAAAGAGAGGGGTGCAGTAAAGGGGTGTGGGGATGTGGGGGGGGGGAGTAGTGCTGGAATGAAAACTGTCTTGTCGACAAAAGTGAAATATCTGAGGCTTGGCCGGGGACCAGAGTTGGGGATGGGGAAGTTTATTGTGATACTCTGCGTTGGAGCTGCCGCGCTCCCTCTTTACTCCGGAGCGTCGAGTGGTCAGGGATGTGAGGCCCTCATGGCGATTAAAGGCCTACACAAAAGAATACTTTGATTCTTTGCACTGGGAGTGTTGTGGTATAAGATGAGGAATGTGACATGATAGTGGGCAGTGTTACTTTGATGGTTTATCTTGGGTGGACGTGCCGCTGAGGAGGGGAGGAAGGAGGATGCAGTTTGATCTGGTTGGAAGAGCAGGTGTAGGCGGCGGTGGCCTTGAGTGACAGGTCAGTGAATTGGACTGGGGAAATCTTAGGCCCTCTGATAACAGCTCATTAAGACTACACTCACAACAAGCCTTCTGAAAAGCCTTTGTTTTGGCCTTAGGGTCCACACTAAGCCAGCTTTTGCACCCTAAAGTAGAGGTGTTTGAGGTCTCCAGAGTGGATGAATATCACTTCTAAGCCTCTTTGTTATCACTTACTTTACAGTAAATCTCAATACAGTGGATCACACAATAGAGGTATTGGCATTAACCTGTATTTATGTTTTTGAAAGACAACTTAAAGGGCCTGTATGTATTTTTTTTACATGTATAAACGTGTTTTAATCGTTTTTTTTGCCAATGTGTGAACAGGTTGTAACCTAACCTTCCACAACTTTCTGGGTTTCCTCCATCAGCCTGTAGACTGCTTTTAATGTGAAGAACCCGGGCCCGTTTTTCCGGGAAAATCCAACAGATGTGGCTTCAGCTCCAGTGTGCAACCATAGCTAATGTTCGGTTAGAACTGGAGTCCGCTAACGCCAACAAACGACCTGCCCCCACTTCAACTCAGACTCGAACCCAAACTACGCGGAAGCACAAAAAAAACAAAGTTATATCTAGTGAAGTCCATCTGGTAAAACAGGAATGCGACTGACGGACAAAAACAAGTGTTGTGGGAGTGTGTGTGCACGTGGGAAGTGAGTGGTGAAGCAAGAGAGAGAGAGCAGCGGTGAAACGAGCGAGCAGCTGAGCAGAGGAGAGTTAGTTTAGCTTTGAAAATATCAAGTGAATGTACAGTGGAAGTTGCAGTTTGTGCAGAAATAAATGCTGCAGCTCCTCAAGACCAACAGACGTTTCCTGTGTCTTGTTTCCCAGCGGGAAGTGGATTGACCGGGGTTGAATCCAGAGCGAGTAACGTTGTTGACTACGGCCCAGGAGACCAAAACTACTGTGGTTTTAGCTGACAACATTAGCTTAACATGATGCCTGTCAATCACGTTCAGTATCGTGTGTCGCCTCACTGTTTTAACCAATGCTCATTCGCGTCTACGTAGCAGGTGTTACTGTTAATAAGCAATTCCCTTTAAAAATCATAAAAGTATTGAATTTGGCTGTATTAAAGTACAGTATAGAGGATTACAGAGAGCAAGAGGGGACAGAAAGGAGGTTTAACCAGGTAGCACTTGCTTTTGTTGTTTGCTGACCGAAAGAGGATGAAGAAGATGTGATTTGGCTGTTTTCTTATTGTTTAGGTGTTTCAGTGGTGGACACAGATCTTAACCTGTTGGATGAAGTCAAAGGGCTCTGAAACAATATGTATCTTTATGAACATGGCATGTTAAGGTCTGCGTTGTTAAGAATCCTTCAGGGTCCCTTCGACCCATTCGGAGCCCCTGACTGGGACTCTTCGCTGCATGATGGATTAAGGCTGTTGTAAATAATCAACTCAAACTCATTTTCATTTCATCTTCAAGAAAACAAAGTTCTGGACTGACTACAAAGCTTGGTTTGGGGTTGCTGCCATATTTGTTAGTTATTAATACCAGACAATAATAATTTGAGAAAAAGAAAGAGTCTGGGTGGAACTAGTGGTGTGAGAGGCAAGCAAACAGATCCTTAAACATATCTCCATTTAGAACTTTCTGAAAATCAGAAAGTCAGGGTTTTGACTTTGAGGTTGTAGTTTTTGTGGGAGTCAGCAGTCATTAGAGGAACTTGCACCTTAAAGCACTTCTCAGCTGGCTTCAGTATTGAGCCTTTGTGTTTGATTGGTGCGAATACGATTACACTCCACTTGTTTATCATTTATTAAACTCGGCAATGAAAGGCTCATGAATCCACAAGGCGAGATGACAGCGTGTGCACTTCAAGGAATGAGGTGGAAAATCAGAATGCCGAGATATTTCGGTTTATGGCTTGATGGTCCGTGTTTGTGAGTGTGTGGACATGTGTTTGTGAGTAAGTGCCCATGTGGGAGGACTGATAATGTGTCTGTCGTGTGTGTGTATGATGGTATTGGTATGTGAGGTCGTTGTAGGGAGGAGAGTTCACACGCCCCCGGCTCCCATCACTCTTCGTTTTTCTCCTCAACTTTATCTGCCTCCGTGAAATCTCACCACTTCGAGGGGAACAGGGGGAAATTCCAACCTCGGTCGGTGAAACACTATACAAACATATTACAGCTCATGTGTACATCTGGAACACAGGCGTGTGTTTAATGCCTCCTCCCTCAGCTTACCCTCTAATGCAGCAAGTAAGTAACACTTAAAGTATGATTGCATAGTCCATCTGGGATGTAATGTGATTTCACTTGGAGCAGTGATTCCCAACCAGGTGTACTGGTACCCGAGGAGTATATATTTGTGTAAATAAGCACACAGGAGACAGCAGCAGGTGTCGTCCCTTATAACAATACTTGCCAGGGGGGATAGTGCAAAGATTGCGGAGTAGCTCATCTAATTAAAAAAATTAGAAAGGATGATTTGATTAAAAAAATATATAAACAGAGTCATCAATAACACCTGAGCACAGACAGACACGTTCTGCGAGTGTGTGAACACCAGTTAGCAAGCGAGCAGAGACGTTGAAACAGATAAAAGTAATGTATAAATGGTTTAATTATTATATTAAATGGATTAGTTTGGGTGTTTTGAAGTGGGGTTGTATGAGGTACTCATCCATAGTAGGTGTATTACCTACAGTAGATGACGGTCGCCACGCCCCCAGTTTGAAGAAGCAGACAGGAGTTACAGCAGTCCTTTAATATTAGTTAAATACTATCCCGTTTAAAATTAATTTGAATAAACACATTTGTTACATGGAGGATTGTGTCTGGATTGTGTACTGGAGCTGACAGGGCTGTGGGGATATAGCTATATACTGTATAGAAGAAGTGGACGTAGTCATCATAACGTAACCTAATGGTTTGTGGACTGCCGTTTTGAAGCCTCGAGTTCGGCAATTTTGGCCGTCACCAGAAGTTACACGAGAGGGTGGAGCTAAGTACAACCGAACGCTGAATAAGACATTTTCAGGTGACCAAAGGTTACAATTAACTTTGATGAACTGAAAACAAACTGTGAAAGGGTTGACGTTGTAAGACCAGACCGGACAACGCCGTGGTAGCGACTTGTCAATCACAAGGTAGCCACACCCCCTAAAGCATACCCTGCTTTATGGTCTATTGGACTCTAAATGGGACCATAATTTACTAAATGAACATCATGCTGTATTGAAGAAGACTTGAAACTAGAGATTGAGACCATAAACTCATGTTTACAATGTTTACTGAGGTAATAAATCAAGTGGGAAGTAGGGTCATTTTCTCATAGACTTCTATGCAGTCGGACTTCTTTTTGCAACCAGAGGAGTCGCCCCCTGCTGGCTATTAGAAAGAATGCAGGTTTAAGGCATTTCCTCACTGACTTGACTTTTCAGACCCTGGAGTTGCCTACCTGGTATATCTGAGAAAAAAGGTTGGGAACCACTGAATGTCCCACCAACCTCCCACCTAATAAAATCTCCCTCCTCCTCCTTCTGTTGTCTCTACCATACACACATATATAAACACTCAAAAAATGCATGAATGCTAGAATGCACACATAGCAGATTTTCACTTTCCTCCAGTCCACCTTTTTTGTTTCTCGGTGGAACTTTTCCACCATGCGAAATCCAATCAGACATGCAGCTGGGCTGCGAGGAGGTGGAGAAAGAAAGTGACAGGGAAATGCAAAAAGAAAGGTCGCGTTTCACGCGGCCATCCATCATTTTTACAGTCGAGGTTGCAGACTTTGGGTTTTGCACGTTTTAGCGGCGTGGAGTGGCTGGTAAAGGGGCGGGAGACGGTGCCAGGGGAGTGTTCACTTTTAAGATAAACTGGTCTGATGAAAGAGGAGCCCTCGGCCTTGCAGTGGCCCCCATCATCCATCTGGTGATGTCACTTGTGAGTGTGTGTGTGTGTGTTGGTGTGTGGAGCTTTAGTCTATTAAGTGACCCTGCAGTAAGGCCTCTGGGAAGTAAGGGGGGGGTTGTCAGGTGGAAGGATGATGCTTCTCGGCTATCCTCGGCCCCAAACCCATTTGTGTGGTGCGTGCATGCACGTGCACACCGTAAGTATGAAGCGCTTGTCAAAGACGGACCCCACCCATGTTCAGCAGGAACCTGAAACCTCTCAGAACATGGTAGGAGGAAAGGAGATGGAAAGAAGAAAAAGAGTGGAGGAGACATTTAGGGGCCCCCGAGTGCCAGAGGTATCATTACCTTTCCATTTCACTTGATGAAACCCATTTGGCTGGATTAGTTTCACACTCTCAATGGGACCCCGAGGTGAAGGGAGCCTCCCATCAGGATTAGCGAGGTGCAGAGGGCCGCAGACAGCCGGGTGATGAAGAGGAAGAAGAACCTCTGTGCACTGGCTCCGCCTCTCTCCACAACAAAGGGACGCTGCTGGTTTCTGCAGACTAACAGAGGCGGGGCTTCATGCTTGGCAGGCGACAGACGTGTGTGTGTGTATGTGTGTGTGTGTTAACGAGAGAAAGTGTATCTGGACTGAGAGCCAGCCAAGTTGCCAGTCTGAATGAAAATGAAGGACGATGATTGGACTTGCCAAATTGGAGGGGATATTAAATCTAGGAAGCAAAACCACTTGATAATGAGTTTTTGTAGCACTGTGTGTGTATGTGTGTGTGTGTGTGAACGTGCATGTATAAACTAAGGCATGTGTGCGTGAGTGCATGTGTGTTTGTGTTCACACCTGTGGGCTCTGTCATCTTTGCTCCTAATTATCCGCAGCATAAATCAACGGTGGGTGCGTTGCCATGGCAGCCCGCAGTAGGCAGGGTGCTGGTGATGGTAGAGGGAGAGCGCCAGAGCTATTTCATTAACCTTTAAAGGACTTGGTATTTATTTTAGTAGCAGCACTATGAATATAAATTTGTCATTTTGAAAAGGGAAATGACCAGGTAATAAAAATACTTTCTCTCTCTCTCTCTCTAGGATCTCTCTCTGTCCCTGCCAGGTTTTTAGCCACACTAGCTGCATGGCTCTAGGGATGATGGCAATGGCGGTCGGTCAGACAGCTTGTCGTTCCAGCGCTTTGGTTCAGACTGAATTATCTCAGCAACTATTGGATGCGTTACCATGCAATTTAGTACTTTGATATATTATCCCCATCAGGACTAATTCTAACAACTTTGGTGATCCACTGACTTTTTGCCTAGCACCATCATCAGCTCAAAGTTTCAATTCATTCAATACTTTGATTTATGACTAAATATCAGACTTGACTGTACTTTGTGTGTGGTAATAAGTAATATTAAAGCCACCATTGTGCCTATAAGTACAGCCTCATACTGCTGTAGCATGGCTGTAGACATACTCTTGTTCTGAAATACAACAGTACACACTTTTGTAACTGACCATGTGGATTGGGTCGACAATATATATCTCCTGAAATCACTTCACAGTAATACCCATGGTCAGCCGATTAGACTGTTATCAGGTCATTAAAAGTGCATTATCAGTGGTTATCAACCTCATAGATGTGGGTTAGAAGGGCCCTGCCACCCCCACTAGTAGGTTTTGTAATCTATTCACAAGGGCGATCACCGAAAGAAGGAATAAAAGAAGATGACAGTGCCCTCTAGCGACTGTAGTAATTATGACAAGAGCAAAAAAGGAAGTCAGGCACTGTAGTATAAACAATGCCATATGGGGTGGGAGGTCGGGGGCGATGGATAGCACACGGAACACAATACTTTCAGGGGTCGCATCCCGTGTGAAACCAACGACGTGTAGTTGTCTTTGTGTTCACAAGTTTCACTTTAACTTTTGAAACACAGTTGTTATAAACCAGAATGCATTTTTCCCACTAAACTTAACTAATAACTAAACCTAAAGAAGCTGTTTTGTTTGTGTTCAAAACGTGACGTTTCATGCCGTTTTAAAACGTGTTAGAACGTGTTGCTTTTGAGTTTCACTTTCACTTTTACAACGTACTAGATGAAGGCGTAGAAGGCCCCTTCTGACCTACATCTATGACGCTTATAGCAAGCGATAATGCACATTTAATGGCCTGATAACAGTCGAATCGGGTGCCATGGTTCAGGTTAGTTAGGGCATGTAAACAATGTTGTAATTAAGCAGCAGGACTGCTTTGTGACAATTCTGGATTAACAGTATCTTTGCATTTATGCGATGAAGTGCCTTGATTTGTCAGTTATTTGTTTAATTCACTGGGTTAGCCAAAAACAGGTGTTTACATATAGTTATTTGATATATGAAAAGTTTCTCAATTGAATTTTAATAATAGATCTATTAGATACTGTAAAATATATGTCGGCATTACAATATAAAATGACATATATCATGATAGAAGAATGCTCCGGTCAGTGGGCGGTGCTCGGTTTTGTCTCGACTGTTTTTGGGATCAGCGCTGCCTATAGTTTGACTGTTTGATCAGAGTTCGCGAGCAGCTGCTCAGAGACAATTTCAACAAAAATGTAGCTGTCTTACTGTTGTTTCGTATCCACGCCTAGAATTGTGAGGCTTTGTGCTTTTAAACAGTGGATAGTTTGTTGAGGTTGAATGAGGATTAAACAGGATGCCATCCCAAATAAGATAATAACCTCCATACCAGCCTGTTTTCAATGCCTGTTCAGTGTTCCCTGAGAAGACTAATGGAAATGACTATCACACAACCATCTGAAAAGGATTGAGAAACTTGTCTTGTGAGATGCTCTGCCAACGCAGTCATGTGTTGTTAGTTAACTTACATACTGTATAGCTGCATGCAAAATCTTTAAGTTGAATTCCTTTAGACAGAACATGTGCTCAGCCGTGGACTGAGGCCAGTCAACAATCACTGCATCCTGTGCTGTCGAGGAGAAAAAAAAGAAATCAGAGACATGGAGCCTTATAAAACACACCTGAGGTTCATCATTGAATGTGTAAAACTGAAAATGTATCGCCATAAAAAATAATAGTAGCCGTAACATCTTACCTCTGCAGAGTTCTTTTATGGACATATCTGATTCTCCTGTCTAGGAAGAACATCACCAGGAACAGACAAAAGGCTGACGTTTGCAGTAGCAGCCCTCGGGGGCAACAAGGCCGACGTACTGTTGAAGGGTCTCTTTGTGTGCTGGGATCATGGGCGTTTTGGCTGCCATTCGCTGGTTAAAAAAGAGCATCCTCCAGATGCCTCAGCAGTAAGCGAAGCCTCTGTTAACCACTGGTAATTCGATTGTGCCACATGATTTCTTGGTGAGTAATCCACGAATGGGCACTCAGTGAAAACAGCTTGGCATCCAGGCCTAATGAGCCAGAGGAATGGGGGAGGAGGGGGGGAAGATGACAGAGAGGGGGCAAATGAGAGACCAGAGGGGGATAAGGGGGGGGAGAGATGTGGTGCAGTACAGGCTGAAAGTGAAGAAAAGAATGCGACAAAAAGAAGTAAAATAAAAAACAGCTGATTCACATCAATGCGGCCTGCGGAAGGAATCGCATCAGTGGCTGAGTCAAAGAACTAAATCAAATACTTTCGTGATGAAACTTCGGTGTTGTTTTTTCATGGATGTGAAAAATCCGAGCAGATGAGACACGCACACTCGCCCCAGCATGAGACGTTAACTGACGAAAAGCATGCACACACGGCATGTGTAGAGCTGTAAATCTCTGTGTGGATCTGGATTGTTTCAAGCTAAGAGAAGAAAGTGCTTTCGGAGGCGGCCAAGTGATGACACTCCCTCCTTCATGGTTCCTCTCCAGGCGCATTCAGAGCCTGACGAAGAGGAAACAGAAATGTAGGGTGTGGAATCCTATGGAAATTGTGTTGACTACTTCAAATAGACCTTAATTGACCCCCGTGAGGGCCCGCAATCCTGATCGACTTTACTGTCTTTCAGAGGCTGTAGCAGGTTCAGTTTTAGAGCGAATGTATATATATCATATGAGATAAGAAAACCTAAGCAATCAACTGGTACCAACCATGTCATGCTGGCTTGTCGGGAAGGAGGATAAACAATGTTCCAAATTTAGACTGAATTTTGGCGAGGAAAAACTGGCATGGCCATATTCAAAGGGGTCCCTTGACCTCTGACCTCAAGATATGTGAATGAAAATGGGTTCTATGGGTACCCACAAGTCGCCCCTTTACAAACATGCCCACTTTATGATAATCACATGCAGTTTGGGGCAAAAAACATGCAGTTATTTGAATGCAGTATAAATGTGTTATTTTCGCCTATTCTATAAATGGTGTGTTTGAATATTTCTGCATACTGGAGTCCCTAAACAGTCTTGAATTACATAAACTGGGTATCACTGTAAAGCTGAGACTTGTGGATTTAATGAGCCCAACTGTACTCATGTGTGATGATGTTAGTCCCCATAGTAGCTATTTCATTGTAGTGGGACAATTTTTTTTAAATTTGACCTCACTGTATAAAATGACCTGTGGTGACCTCTAGGATAATCACAGCCTCATGAAACTATACAGCCACAAACTACAGACCTAGGGCATTCAGAGGATGGATGGCTTTCCTAGGTAGATTGACAATAACGGGGTTTCTGAGCAGTTTCCAGAACACAAGTGCTCGCCATCCAATGGCCTAAAAATGCAATTCTTGCAGAAATCTCCAAATGTCAAAAGTTTTTTCTATGGTGCTCCTCAAGGTCTTGGTGTCTTAATGTGATATTTTGGAGGAATTATTGATCATTTTTATCAATTCTTGAGTGGTAACAAATGCGTGTAACAAACGGTATCAACCCAAACATTGCTGCAACAACTTATGATAAATAATAGAGCATGGGGATAACCATCATATACTTCTATCATAACATTCTTAGCCCTTATACACTTTCACAATTTATTTTTAATTAATTAATTAATTAATTCAAGTTTATTTCTGATTAATGACTAGAAGAGCTTGACTGACAGTGCTGAGCTGTATCTAAAATTAATCTTCAGGTTCCCAGCTTTCAGTTGATGTACACCACTTCTATGTGACATCTACTGTTGACCTGCTATCTCCCCCTAAACACCCCCTATTCCCCCCTCAAAATACAAAACTATTGTGGGTCTTAGAGGGTTAATTGATTCAATATTATTGATAGAAACTCATCTCAAACACATCAAAAGACAGACTTTCTTCCACCAAAGGAGACAGAGATATGTGATGGAAGGGAACCCTGACTGAACTTATAGTGACTGAGTAACAACAATGAGAGGATTCCCAGTGACGGGTCTTTCAAATCCAAGTTCATTTTCCTTGCGATCGCTCCAGGGCTGTATGGAAGAATACAGGGGGGGGTGGGGGGTGTGGGGGAGGGTGGGGGGGGTGGGGGGTGGGGGGGGGGGGGGTGCTAATTTGTACCCACTGTTACACGAAAATGTGCGACTCCAAAATGGACCAGAGGAGAGGAAAGAAAGGCACAGTTTCCATAGTAACCGTTTTCAGACTAAGTGGTTATCTTCGCTCGCTCTCGGTTTTCTGTTGATTTGCTCTTTTTCTCCATTTCTCTCACAGTTTCCTCTTTTTTTGGGGGGGAATAAATCAACCGCCAGCGAGTTCAGTAAATAAGCAGCGCAAAGGTGGGAATTGGACTGCATTCATTAAAATTTAAAGAGAAGAGACGAGAAGAGGATCAGGACTCGCACACAAAAAAAGAGTACAGAATCAAAAAACGTAGATACACAACGAAACAAATAAAGAAAATTCCTAATCCAGACACACACCTGGAAAAAAAAGCTTTCAGTGGCACGAATATAGAGGGGCGACATGGCACAACTAAATCTCGACATGCAGCGGCACCACTATTCCTGCCCTATATTTCATATTTAATCTGCTGTGCTGGAGGATTTCTTGGCCCAGTGCGCTGTGTAATCTTGTCGTGGGGCAGATGGCACACTCGCAGTGTCAATCGGATCCCCTGGATTGGGTCTGTGGAGGAGGAGAGTTCTCCAGGGGTCGCCAGCCGCCGCCGCTGCGCCAGGATCAGCAGGTTTGGCTGACCAGCGGCAGCATCAGCAGCAGACAGTCCCTTCACCTTTTTTTTCCAGGCTAAACCCAGACATAGAAATGACTTTCAGCAGAGGGGTTTGACATTGGACACAATTGCAGGCTAGGATTAGGATTAGCCCAGGATTCGTTGTAACAGGTCTGTCTTGTTCCCTTTTCCTTCTCACACAAACACACCTCATAGATTCTCCCTATCTCTTTTACACACATTTACGTTGCTGTTTTGCAGCTCGCTGCTTGCCTGAGGACAGATGCAGTTTCCAGTCCAGACAGAGGAGGAGATGAAGTCTTGGTGGCCACGTGCCAACATCTTGTGCCAACTAAGGAGCCCTAGCTATGGGAAAGGAGTTTAGCTACAGATGTTATTTGCCTATAGCAAATGTCAGCAGTGTGAAAAGAGATGAACATGTACACATGCTAAATGCTAATATCAGCATGCTAACATGACATGATGAAAATGTTAATATAAAGTTCAATATGTTAACCATCTTAGTTTAGCCAGTTAGCATGATAACATTTGCTAATTAGCACCGCTGGGCAACTCCGGGGTCTGAAAAGTGAAGCCAATGCAGAAGTGCCTTAAACTTGCATTCTTTCTAATGGCCAGCAGGGGGCGACTCCTTTGGTTGCAAAAAGAAGTCTGATTGTATAGAAGTCTACGAGAAAATGAGCCTACTTCTCTCTTCATTTATTACCTCAGTAAACATTGTAAACATGAGTTTATGGTCTCAACCGCTAGTTTCAAGTTTTCTTCAATACAGCGTGATGTTCATTTAGTAAATTATGGTCTCATTTAGAGTTAAATAGACCATAAAGCAGGTTTCACAGTGTGTTTTCAGTTCATGAGAGTTAATTGTAACATTTTTGGTCATCTAAAAGTGTCTTAATCAGCATTCGGTTGTACTTAGCTCCACCCTCTCGTGTCACTTCTGGTTGCAAATATCCAAGATGGCCAAAAGCAAAGATGTCGACGGCCAAAATGCTGAACTCAAGGCCTCAAAACAGCAGTCCCCAAACGCTTGGGTGACATCACCGTGACTATGTCCACTTCTTATATACAGTCTATGATTAGAATTGAACACTTTTAGGGAATGCCATTAGTTTTGTAGAACATTTGGTCATGAACAAAAGTATTGAATGCATTGAAATTTTGACATGATGACGGCACGAGATGAAAGGTTAAGGGATCATCGAAGTGATTAGAATTCATCCTGAGGGGGGAAATTACCTAATCTCATGGTAATTCATCTATGGCTGTTAAATGAAAAGTTCATAATTTTTTTTAAATACAATCCTGGCTCTGTCCGAAGGTGACAAAATCTGCCTAGGGGTCCCTGAGGGAGTTCCAGGGGGTCCCCCCAAAAATGGGAAATGGTTTATTTTCACTATTTCATTCACTATAAAAATGAGCCCAATGTGAGTCATAAGAGTGACTCATAGTTTTCACTTCCTCCATGGTCATTTCCTAAACTGTAGTTGACCTTAATCATATCTAACAACCAAAATCTTTTTAGACGGAGGTTCCTGAAGCGAAATCGTATCAAATGGGGGTCTGTGACCTACGTGTATCAATTTAGGGGTCCTTGACAGGAAAAAGGTTGAGAACCACTGGCTTATTTCTTACAAAAACAAAAGTGTAAAAATGATAAATCATTGTTTTACATGGGGGTTATGTGCCAGACTATTTCTTGGTCAGGATCAGTAGCTCGGCAACCATCAGGGACTACAGGAGATTACTGGTCCCAAGCAAGAAACAGTCAAACAAATGAGACGCGACATGGACCAACCGACTAATCGACTGACATGGCCATCCATAGAGCCAAGCTGCACGCATGGCTAAAAAGTATAAAAAGTATGGAAAAATGAATAACGGTGTGCCCAGAAAAATATTAAAATGATGAAAAATGGGCAGAAAAATCCCATCAGTGGTCTATTTTTAAACTTAGTCCAACAGGAGTCCTCAGCAGACCCTTATCCTCGTCTCCAGGGAGCATTCTGCAGAGCTTTGCCTCTTGGATGCTGCAATTTACAAGGCAGATTTATGTAACAGTCTAGCTAGTGTCGGCCTCACTCCCGTGAAGTTTTGACAGTCTAATTTGCATGGCTGCAGACAGTCAAACTTGGCTCGGCCTCGCCTCTCCTCCAGCACCAAAACAATCTCACCTTCAATTACCAGACATCAGATGAGATGAGGGAGTGTGTGGTCCTCTGATAGGCCGGGGAGGAAGGGAGGGAGAGAGAGAGATGAATGGGTCCACTGGTGTCCCAGAGCAGTGGAGAAGAATGAGAATAAATGAATGAATGGGACAGTAATGAAAAGAGGAGGAGGTGGAGGGACGAAGGGACAGAGGGGAACAGGACATTCGGAGCGGTTGGTCCCGCTGTTAAAAGAATTGGAAAAAGAGGACAAAATGAGTCGCAGGCTGAGGGCTGCATTTGCAAATGTGTCCGTTGGGTTCATCGGAGAAAAGGTGGGTTTTGAAGAAACTTTAAGAGGTTTTAAAGTCCTACCCCACTTTGAAATAACACACACATCACACATCCACCCCAGGAACCTGCTAAACAATTTAAAGAAAATCAGAACGTGATATTTCAGCAGGTTAAAGAGTATGCAGTAACTGTCGTCTGTAAAATCAGTTGCTAAAGCGAGGACATTTAAAACATATCATCTGAAAAGATTGGGAAGGGCACATGGTGCCTTTAAATGAAACTTGTGAGCTTGTGTTTACAACATGGGAAGATGTGTATCGATATGCTAGGTGGTGAAGTCGTGAGAACACCGCTGCTAAGCAACGGCAATATTAACGTTACTGTTGGCGTCTAAAAGCCACAGAGGCTAACAATTTAGCAAGCTAGCAAGTGGGTAACATAATGCAGGAAATGTAAAGGCATAATGACAGAGTAAAAAGACGAGGCCATTGGGAATATCAACATTTTCCTCAGACCTATTGTTAAATTACGAAGAATACCAATAAACGACTAAAATTACAATATATTCACTTATTATGCACCAAAAATTTTAATTCCAAGGCCTCCTCCATTTCTGACAACGTCAACAAACACGTCACAAGTCGTGAACTCTGAGCTTTCATGAAACTTTCCACTTACGAGGTTGTGAATACCACAAGAGGGGGGCGTTCTAATGGACTCTTCTTGTGAACACGGTAAACACGACCCCATTTGAAGGCACCAACATTTTTCTGAATTAACCAGCTCATTCTACATGATTTTATTCCGATTTGTCCGGATTTTAGGTGAACAATCCAACAAAAATTACAAACAAAAGTTACAAATTCCCCTACCAGTGCCTCTCATTACATTTTAATTGTTTAAAACTTGTGGTTTAGGGAGTTGTGTGCCGGACCTTTCCTTGGCCAGGAGCAGGGACTTCCTAAAGCCTTTGGATAGAGCCAGGCTAGCTGTTTCCAGTCTTTATGCTAAGCTAAGCTAACTGGCTGTTGGCTATAGCTTCATATTTACAAACATAAGAGTGATATCAATCTTCTCAGTTAACTCTCAGCAAGAAAGTTAAAGCAGCACTGGGTAGAATTTGATTAAAAAAAGTTATTTTTATAAAACGGTCACTATATCCTGACAGTAGTGCATGAGACAGGTAATCTGAAGGAAAAAAATGTTGTCCTCCGGTGCTCCTAATGGCATCTACAAGATTTCACAGACCAGAGGAAAACAACCAGTCAGAGCCGAGGTGGAGCCTTGCTGTCTCTGAGCAGCTGTCAATCACTCGCAAACTCCGATCAAACGGTCAAACTAGGCATATGAATCAATATTCTGTTACTGTAATGTCTATTTCTTACATAAAATGTTTTCAGAAACATCTACTGTTTAGCTTTAAAATTAGAAAGTTTGTGAGCCGGCAGCCGTGTTGAGATCAGTTGAGGAAATACCAAGCACCGCCCACCATCCAGAGCACAGCCAATAGGAATGTTCTCTCTCTGAAACGACCTGTGATTGGCCAAAGTCTCCCATCACAGGCTAGATTTTCCTAAAGCCTGAAAACAGAGCCATGAGGAGGTGCAGAAGTCTAGTTTTCTCTCAGAACACTTGAATTACAATATGCTGAAAGGTTATGATGGAATTTTTTGCCCAATGATGCCAAAAACGTTCACACTACCGACTTGACACTTTGAGCAGACTCTCCACGGTCTTGAAAATCACTCATCATTGCCAACTCTGGTTTATAATCTGGTTCAAAACTCAAAAACCACAAACTACTGTAGCTCCCGTTCACGCAGAGTGCAGACTGAAATATGAACACAAAATGTGCTGCATGTGTCAAAGCTTCACAGAAGACTCACTTTTCCATGTGATGGCACAGAGAAAGACACACAGAATAGAAAGACAGGGAATTGGATGTAAAGAAGAATAGCGAGGGGTTTGTTCGGCTAAACATTTGCTTTGGCAGGCCCCGGAGTAGAGGGGCGGTGTTCTACTGGTCCCCTGACATGCATCCAGAGGAGCCCCTCTGTCTTGAACATAAATCTGAATGGAGTGGGAGTTATCATACTTTCCCCCGCCCTTCTCGGCTAAACCCCGCATTCCTCCCAGACACCGCTTCGTACAAACAAAGTGGCCCGTTCCCACCGCCCTGACATTGGGAAAGGCGATGGTTTGTCATGGAAAAATCCGGAGGCATCTCAAGAGTCCTTTAGAAGTTGTTTTCTTTCTTTTTTTTCCTCCCACCCCACAAGGCTCAGCAATGGATCAACGCTTTGCCTGGTGGCTGTGTTTTCTCTCTTTGTGGTGGGGAGAAAGCTATGTTGGATGTGTAGTTCACACATAAGATGTCAGGTCCTATCAGATAGAGTATAACTAATGGTCCAAATGAGCTGGAGTTGAATGAAATACACAGAACTAAGGCCCAAAGATGCAGGGATGCACACACACACACATATGAAATGAGTGTGCATTGGGAGGCAAGTCGTTATAGAAAACCCTGGTAACACATTCCATAGGAGTCTGCCTCCTCCCTCAAAGGGAGTCTTTTGTGCGTATTGAAAGGCAGAGGGGTTACAGGGTTTCTCGCTTTAGGGTGCCGAGAATAATGCTCGCCCCTCAAGACAATGACCTCATTCTGACTCTCTCTCTGCGTGTACGCATTTGTACGAGCGTTGGGAACGAGTGTGACTGCGTTTGTGACAGTTTACTGTATATGCATGGATGGCAGAGAGAGAGAGAAAGTCAAAGAGGCAGAAAGAGAAGCAGGAAGTGTTCGGTCAAGGATGGATTACAAGGGGAAAAGGGTTCTGAATAGATCCTCAGGAGGGAAGTATTTCTCTCCCCTCTGTCTGATTGGCGTCCACCCCCCCCCCCTCTTCATTGTCTGTCCACGGTGAAATGATCTGTAGATGACATTGGTGAGAGTCGGAGGTAATGTAAAGCGCACACACACACACACACACAGCAGCAGCCAGCCAGGCCCAGGGAGCGGTGGGCTTCGACAGGAAATTCCTTTACAGCCTTTCTGCTGACTAAGACCTCCGAGTGGGAACAGAGTAAGAAAGAATGTAATGTATATGGTGTCTGTGTTATTTGGGGTCTGGTTCGGGCAGCATATGCATAAGCCATTACTACAGGGCTGTGAGGGGTTTCAGAATAAAAGAGCGGTAATATCATTCAACAAATAAGCAGGTAATTGCAGCAACAAAAGCACAGCTCAAGAGTCTTTACAGCCCTTAGATGATGAATTGGATTTGCCTGAGTTGGCCCTGAATAATCTTTTTTTTAAATATATCCAATAGCATGCTTGCAGGCAATCAAAGTTCAAGGTTCTGTTTATTCGTCTTTAAAGGTGCTATTGATAACATTCAGGCACTAGATGTCACATTCTCCCTCCCCCGTTCCACTACATTTACTTCACAACAAGTGGTTGCCAGGCACTTACCGTCAATCTCAGACATTTATTCGTTTTTTTAAAGGAGGACCCAGAGATATCACATGATACCAATGTCGTTTTGGCTCACAAGCCTTGTTAGAAGTGGGAACCAAACGTCAGATATCTTCCACGGAGATAAACAAAACATTCATTTTGGACCCGCCAAAATTTTAAAAAAAAAAGATAATTTCAAAATCTGAATTTTTTTCAGGAAAAGCCTTTATTCGGCACCTTTCTAAAAGCTCTGTGGATGTATTATTTTTTTAAATATTTGTCTATAAAAACATGTTATCAATAAGACCTTTAAATCGTGTACATTTGACAGGGAGATTGGTGCCTCATTTGAATTTTCCTCCGCACTGATGTTAGTCTTGACATTGGTGCAACAGACTGACGGTCACGCATCCCCTCGTCTGTTTCATCATCCAGTCACTCATCAAGCCCCCCTACAACCACACCCACCATACACACTCGGTGTTGTACGCACCCAAAGCCAGACAGACACAGACAGTAGCCATCTTTACAGGCAGCAGCATCCATGTTGCAGAGCCAGCACGCTGCACAGGTGTCCCTACACAGTGACCTACATTAGCCCAGCTGATGCCACCACAAACACCACAGAAACATTTCATCGACTGCACCACCTGAGGCATCCAGTCAGTGAGGGCAAGTTAAGAGAGATTCTGTAATAAAATGAAAGAAAGCTGCAGAAATGATATCATTAATGCAGCAGATGATGAACAATGGTATGTCAGAAGAACATGTGGCCAATCCATCCATGTCTGTGTATGAGATGGATGCTGCAGCTGAGAGAAAAGGAGTGGCAGGTTGGGACTGGGGCGGGTCGATATGGAGCAACAGTGACATCAGGTGACTCGTTTTTATACTGCAGGCGTTCTTAAAGATTTTAACATGTACAGATATTGCTTATAATGTTCCAAAACTTTACATTAAGAGTCTTGAATTCGAAATTTGTTTTTATATCTAACCAATCCACCCGTGAGCCGTTCATCACAAACACATTGTTCAAACCCACAGAGCTTTATTTAGAATTCTATTGAAGGCTCTAAAGTGTCCAAAGACGCCAGCTATGTCAGGCTGAATTTTGGAGAAATGTGTATAAAACTATGCATAAGACATCTAGAAATATTTTCATTTATATCTTTAGCTGTCAATCGATTCAAATATTTTAGATTAATCGCATGATTGTCCATGATTAATCGCAATTAATTGCAAATTAAGCACACATTTTCTATCTGTTCAAAATGTACCTTAAAGGGAGATTTGTCAAGTATTTAACACTCTTATCAACATGCGAGTGGGCACGTATTCTTGCTGCAAATCTATGTATATATCCATTACTGGAAATCAATTAACAACACAAAACAATGACAAATATTGTCCAGAAACCCTCACTCAACTGCATTTAGCATAAAAATATGCTCAAATCATAACATGGCAAACTGCAGCCCAACAGGCAACAACAGCTGTCAGTGTGTCAGTGTGCTGACTTGACTATGACTTGCCCCAAAACTGCATGTGATTATCATAAAGTGGGCATGTCTGTAAAGGGGAGACTCGTGGGTATCCATAGAACCATTTTCATTTACATATCTTGAGGTCAGAGGTCAAGGGATGCCTTTGAAAATTGCCATGACAGTTTTTCCTCGCCAAAATTTAGCACAAGTTTGGGGCATTATTAATAAGCCTTCTTCGCGACAAGCTAGTATGACATGGTTAGTACCAATGGATTCTTTAGGTTTTCTAGTTTCATATGCTGCCAGTATCAGTATAAAACTGAGCCCGCTACAACCTAAAAATTGCAAGTTGCTTTAATGCATTAAAGAAGTTAGTTGCGCTATCGAGTTAACTTTGACAGCCCTAATAGCTTAGTATAATCTTGAGTTTGAATATTTCACTCAGTGTAAACTATCTTTCAATGGAAAGCTATACAAGCTGATGCAAAATACTGTATATACGAGGGGAAATATTTAGCAATGAAAGCATTTTAATGCATTACATTGCAAAGTCATTACAACTGAACACTACAAAAAGGATGACCAGAATCTGTTAGTGATATACAGTATACACTGTATAAGCTGTTTACTATATACAGAGGGACAAAGTGTTTGAGTCAGACAAACCTTTGAAGTGTCTACCCACACATATAGTACCATGAATTCATATTAAATTCTAAAAATAAGATTGTAAATTAGATTGAATTAGTGACTATTTTGTTCGTAGAACTGACTGGTTCCTCTGAAAAGCCCCTACCCACAGACTTTCTGAGCCTGTGGGTGGGGACAGGCCCACCTGTCTGTACCCCCACCCTTCTGTACGGGGGCACAGATAGCAATCCTCTATAGTGTCATCTCTCAGGAGGAAATACTTTAAAAGGTGTACCATTTCAGTGATCCTTCAGTTAAAGTTTTAACCAAACGTTGCTTAGAGGAACTCTTTGGTTTACTTTTTATTGTGAAATTCCACTTTTTTTTCCAAGTTTAATAGACCCATTATTTCTACATTGTAGTTATGTTAACATTCAGTTGGTGTTATGAGCAAATAGTTTTGGTATGTGTGGTGATTTCCTGTGCATCGCTTCCACTGTAATTGAAGAACCTCAACGCTCCACTAATTATAGTGTTTTTGTAGCCTAGTCTGGTTCAGTAGCAATATGGACATACTGTACTGGAGTATTTTACAATGCACGACACTAAGCCCCTTAGCCATGAATCCTTTAATGACAATGATCATTTGAAAAATATAGTGACTTAAAAAAAAGAAAGAACTTGACAGCTTTGAAAACAGACGTGTGTAGAACATCTTTGATTAGTTTCAAAGTGTGAATCTGAAGAGGAGTACACAGCCGAGAGTTACAGACATGCAACACGTTGTCGGAAACACAAGAACCTGAAGAAGAACAGCCGATGTCTTTACCGAAAAATAACATACAACTCAACGGTAACCATCTGCACAATGCTTTGCATGTTATTGCACAGACATGCAAATCCAAAGCACATTATACAATAATTAAGCACTTATTTTAGTATAAATATTACATCTCTAGGATTATTTTTCTCGGTTACATTACAGATGATGGAGAAGGAAGTCGGAAAAAAGCGTGGAGCGTTGCTCGTGTTGCTCCTTGGCCTACTTAGCACGCTGTCTGTTGAGCCGTTTTGAGAAACTTTATCACCGATTTGTTTCCTATACAAGTAAATAACAGACGCTAAACTCAATTTCAAGCCAAAAAATCCAATATCACGACACCGGAACCAGTTTGAATTCTCCTTAAGTCAAATCTCTCTTAACAAGTTAATGAATTCCCTCGACCCAAACAAGACAACTCATTTAAACGTGACAGAGTTACCGCCTGCAACAAGCTTATATATTTAAATGAATCACAAAGAGAAGGGTAAGAACTAATAATGAAACATTATCTGGTTGTGTTTCAGGTGACTGACTGGTAACAAAAAAACATTTGGATTACATTATCACACTGCTGTGTGTTTTACAAGGCCATATATCTAGTGTCGGGAGTGAATCCAAAATGAAAAAGTGCTCTATATGAAAGGCCAAAATAGTTTTCATTTTGAAGATTCACTTGCATAATAAAGATGAGAAAGAAAGGGGTACACGTAGAATTAAATCAATCGATAATCCTCACTCAACAATCCCTTGTAAAGCATTTCGTCTTAGAAAGTTGACAAGCAGCATTATAGTTTATGGCTATTTTGCAGCCTGCTGTTAAGTCACTGCCCAACTTGCAATGCGCTCGCAACATATGTGATGTGTTTAATGGCATAAAGAAAAAAAAGGGGAAAACAGCTCCTCCCCTGCTGCGGTGACACCTTTCACATTCTGACTTGTCACTGCGTGTCCTCAAGTTTTAAAAAAAAAAAAAGGTCGTGACTAGTGTCGTATGCTCTCTAAGTCAGAAGTTACTCCAAGATAATAGCCAAGACCTGAGTCATGAACCTCGCCAGCGGCCTATCTGCACTAAGCTGACGGAGCAGTGTGATTCTTATTGCCTTGGTCTCCCCGTTGCTCTTTTCAACGGGTTTACCAATATGGTCCAAACCCGCCGGAAAATCCCCTACTGACAATCATGACATGGTGACAGTGTGGACAAAGAGTTAAAACACGTTAAGCATGGTTCGTCTGCCGAGAACTTGCTTTTAATGGCGGGACAGAGTTCGTGTTGCAGCGGCTCTCAGTCCCAGTTCTCCCAGTCTTCGTCCATCTGGTAAAAAAAAAAAAGGAAAAGGGGTTAGTGAAACATTCTACATTTTTTATATTTTAATTTAAAGTTGCTATTTATAACATTCAGCCACTAGAGGTTGCATTCTCCCTCCCCCGTTCCACTGCATTCACTTCACAACAAGCGGTTACCGGTTCGTTGCACAACCTGCATATTTTATGTCCGAGTGGAGTGAGACACATCTTTCATGGTGGAGTAAAAGTGATTTCATAACATGTAGCTTATACATTAGCTATAGATTTATGTTACTTTGTGCGGGTGGTGTTTCAAGATTCATGTAAGGTATATGGTAAAGATATCTATTTTTAGGTTACGTTTAGCTTGTCGTCTTATCAGTGGTGTGGTGCAGGGGTATACACGACTTATTCTTCAGTCGGCGACCTACTTCTGAATCTCCTCTGATGCACATCTTCGTTATACATTGTTTGAGGGAACTATAACGTTCTACATGCTAAGATGCTAACGTAGCTCCTCGGGGATTGAAGCGGTTATTTTGATCATTTTGACAATCTAACTGGTGACAACACATTAGTTACGGTTGTAAGGACTATGGCTGTTCGTAGTTGTGTTGTTGGTGTTGTTTAAATATGCCGAATTGTAATTTTATGTGTTATTGTTGTTCGGACGATTAAGCTAAGACAGCTCATATGTGCTAATGTCAGTTGTCACGGTAAATATTCACATATTCTTCAGCCTGACGGAGACACTCGGCCGATTATCTGTTCTTTCCACTCTAACTGGCAACTTGATCGCTGACGACACAGAGATACCATATGATACCAACGTTGTTATACGATTGGCTCACAAGCCTTGTTAGAAGTGGGAACCAAACGTCACATATCTCCCACAGAGATAAACCAAACAAACATTCATTTTGGACCCGTCAACATTTTTAAAATGATGAATTCATAATATTGCTTTTAAGAAAAAAAAAAAAATCTGAAAAAGCCCTGTGGATGTATTTTTTTTAAATGATTTGTTTACACAAAAATGTTATCAAGACCTTTAACATTCTGGTAAATGTCCCAACACCAACCTCTCCAGAAGCTTCTATTTTAGAGAGCGCCATCTGGACTTCTTCTTCTGTCATGTCCAGGTCGAAGTCTTTCTCCCAGTCCTCGCTCACATCGGTGCTGGACCCTGGAGACAGAGAGACACATTCGGAACTTTTCTGTGACCTTGACTCTGCTGCTTCTTCTTCTAAGCCTATTAGGTGGAAAACTCATAACCACACCACTGAAGTTAATCCTGTTTGGATTTATACAGAATCTCACTGCCAACTGACAAACGTCCTCAAGTCACCGTACCTTTCTTGCCATTGTTAGAGGGCGTAGATTTCCCGCTGTCAGAGTTGAGCTCGAACACTCTCAGGTCCTGCGGCCCCTCCTCCTTCGCTGCTTCTGGTTTAGAAGTGAGGGCAGCAGCCCGCGCTGACGCCCCGTCGACGGTGACCTCTGGCTGGGTTACAGTTTCCACTTGAGCCTCGGGAGGCGAGTCACTCTTTCCAGGCCTCTGCTCTTCTTGTGTCTTGTCCGAAACATCTTCCAAGCTAGCTTCTGTCAGTTTCTTGGCCAGCTCCGTGGCAACGGGCTCCGGCCGCACCTCCACCTGCGTCGGCAGGCTGACGCTGTCGCTGCTGACGGAGAGGGCGGTGTCGCGCTCTTCGCTGGGAGACAGGACAGGGCTCAGCAGATAGGTTCCCGTGGGAGGCGTCGAGGTCATCCGGGTCGAGCTGTTGTCCAACGGGGGCGTAAAGTTGAGTAGAGATGATGACGTGGCGCCGAGGAAGTCATCTGACAGGAACAGCATGAACAACAGAGTGTAAGTGACAGGTTTTAAAGTTTACCTGCTTATTTGCAATGTAAAACTGAAGACAGCATACCCTCCTCCTCCTCCTCCTCCCAGCCCAGGGTCTCCGTGTGTGTCGGCTGTTCTGCCCTCTGCTTCAATGCCACTCTCCTCGCCTCCTCCTAGAAAACACAATCAGAGTCAAATTTTAATATTTGCAATAATAATAATAATAATAAACTTTATTTATACAGCACCTTTCATACATAAAGTGCAGCTCAAAGTGCTTTACAAGAAAAAGGTTATAAATAAATACAAGCAATAACACAGGTGTTAAAGACAGAGGTCATCAGGAGCAAAATGCACCAATAAATAAGACCAATAAAACGGTAAAATACATAAAAACAACAATGCAAGCGGCCTTCCTTACGTAATGAATGTGTGTTACATTAGTTTTTCTTTCCTCTCCTTTATGTTGTTGACCTCTGATTGTGAATGCCTTGTTGTTGTGTAATCACAGTTTCATTAATGCAGTACAACACACTACCACAGACGGCTGGCAGATTTACCTTAGAATCTACATCTCTCTAATACTATGTCAAAAAGCAGAATACGACACAGTCGTAGCTTCAGAGATAGGACTGATTAAAGGGCTGTTGTACCTGATTGCCTTAGCTTATTTTGGTGTTGCTACTTTTCTGGTATTGTAAATTTTGAAAAAGATCTGCCGTCTGTAAAAATGTATTGTAATACTGATTGTCCAACAACTTTGTAAACAAACACCGTCTTTGTGTTATTTAAATTTAAACATGTTTTAAGACCAAATAATCGCTCATTCAATTAAAGCTGCAGTCGGTAACATTGAGCAAATATGATAAAACGTTATTCATATAAAAACTGTCACTATATCCTGACATTAGTGCATAAGACAAATGATCTGTGAAAAAATTCCCTCCTTGTGCTCCTAATGGCATTTGCAAGTTTCTACCGTGCCCGAACCTTAACAACCAATCACAGCCGAGCTGGAGCCGGCCAGTCTCTGGGCAGCTGTCAGTGTACTGTTTAGCTGTAAATCAGAAAGTTTGTGACTCGGCCGCCATGTTGAAAACAGTCAAGCCAACAGCAAGTACCGCCAACCAGCTGGAGCAAATTTTCTCATTTTACAACTAAACAGTACACTACAAGATGTTTCTGAAAACATTTGAGGCGAGAAATAGGCATTACAGTAACAGAATATTGATTCATATTTGATCAGCGTTGTCTAGTTTGACCGTTTGATCGGAGTTTAAGTTTCGCCATCAGTGATTGACAGCTGCTGTAGAGACTGCTCAGCTCTGATTGGTTGTTTTCCTCCGGTCTGTGAAATCTTGCAGATGCCATTAGGAGCACCGGAAGACACAGAGGCACATGATTTTGCATGCCCTACTGTCAGGATATAGGATATAGTTTTTATAATCATATTTGATCAAAGATAACAACTTTAGCTTGAAAGTAAATAACACATAACCAATGCTTTCTACAGGCACACTAGGCAGATGGAGCAACAGGCAGTGACTCAGGACCTCGAGCATGTTTCAACCAGCAGGTGGCACCAAAGACAATGAATTGAGCTGAAGGGAAAGACATACAGCATTGAGGATAGTTTGCAGTTTAGAATATAAAATAGCAGGATTACCTGGTCCAGCTGGAAGACTCTGTAGAAATACCTCTGCCAGAATTCTGAATGGGATACAGCAACCGGCACCTGTGAAGAAAAAAAACAAAACTGTCCTCATCTTGTTTTTACTTCCAATTCCTGATGACATCTTGTTCTTTTTTGCATTTAAAAGCACTTGTTGTTGGTCGCTTTGGATAAAAAGCGTCTGCCAAATGAATGTAATGTTTTACTTCAAAACAAAACTAGAGGCTGTGCTCCGTAACAGTAAGGGTTGACAAAAGCATCAATACCTACCATTTTGGTGTAAAGGGCTCGTACAGAGGGACTGTTGACCAAATGATCTGAGATTTCTCCTTTCTTATCTTCCAAACTGAAGCCGGACAGCCAGTTGTCAAACTGCTCCGGGGGACCTGGACAAAAATAACTTCTCATTAAATTAAACTCAAAAGACACCAAAGAGCATCAGCAAATATTAAGATCACATGTATTATCCCATCAATCTTACAATTATCACGTTTTTAATTAAATTGCAGGTCACCACACAAATCCAGCAAACTAATAATTCAGCACTGGTACCATCACTCATTAGTATTCAAATCCTGGCAACGCTTTAAGAATGGTGAACAAAAAGTTGAGTTGTCAGGGCAGCTTTTAAAAGGCGGATAATATAACTTTTATGATCGGACATTTAGGGGCATTTATGTGTCACCGCACAAAAACAGATGTGTAGTATAGATAGTGAGTAATCTTAAAAGGTGGAATAGTATCTACATTATGAACATCTACTGTTCGCAATCAGAAGCACGACAATATTTAAGAATACCTTACTTCAAACACAATATAACTAATACCAGTCTAACATTCTGGTGGAGGTCTTGCACTACTTCACTGTGTCTTTGCTGTCTTACCGTCGGGCTCATTGCAGTATGTAGCAGGGTCAGCTTGCAAACTGTAGAGACGTGCCTGCAGGACAAACAAATGCTCAGCTGTGCTTGTTTTGTCTCAACATGTACATCATGTGCTCACTTTCACAGTCCTGCAGCCTCTTATGATGAAACATAAGAAACCTAAATCTGTCCTGAATCCAACACTTTGTTCAATATTTTCAAGGAGATGAACCAGAAGGTTACATTTTCCATTTAAATGTTGATTCACAATGCTTAGCTGTGCTGTTTTATCATTTACAATCAACCTGTCGTATTAACAGGCGACTTTAAAGCCTTTTTTTTTGCAGCTGAAAGTACAAGTTGAACTGTTGCCCACCTTAGAACTGTCGTAGATCTCTGTAGTTCCTGATGGCGTTGCCACCAGTGTGATTACATCACAGTCAATGGTTTTATCAGGGGGTGGAGCGAGCGTGTCTGTTATCACCCCTAAGAAACTAGAGAGGCTCTTCTTCACCTTTTCTGAGGTCTCAGAGGAACCTTCCACCTGGAAACAGCACAAATAGACAGGTTACATTTGGCATTTAGCAACTAACACCCCATTCTTACTGTAGATATGCGACGTGGGTTTACTGACCGGGTTTACAACCACCGTTTGAATGCTTGATTGTCAAGAGACACTTAGATAAAAACAATAAACAAGGTAAAGGCTGCAACTTACCGCAAGCTTGTTCCTGACAGCATGGGCTGTAGCCACAATTGAGCAGGTCGTGTCATGTTGCACCACAGTGGAGAACTCTGTCAGGTCTCGCTTTATGAACTCTAAGGCCTCAGTTGACTGCGAAGAAGAGAGGCAAATAATTATAAAATCAAAATCAAGATTCAGCTTTTTCATCTCCATTAAGAAATGATTGTGTCAGACAAGTGTATTTGTGCATAAAAGCATAACATTCAAATAACACAAGGAATAACCGCTCACGCCATCAATAGACAGAAAACATAGGGGTGTCGCAATATACTGGTATTGACGATAACCGTGATATTTAAAAAAAAATAAAAAATTAAATATTGATATGTTAATAATACACACATGATAATATTGTGTAAATAATCCAGCGCCTTTTAAATCACGCTTTTGTACAGTTATGGTTGCAGATTGTCTCTCTACCTTCCTATGAGTGTAATTAATTTGACAAAAAAAGAGACAAAACGCACAATAAACAAAGTTAAAGATGAATGTGACTAATAGCATTGTTATTATGATTTTTCTTTTTGAAATATTCTAAAGATATTGCGTTAATATTGTTATCGTGAATTCTTTTTGCCATGATAATCATGTAATGAAAATCTGATAGATATTGCGACAGCCCTGAACGTAAATATAAAAAAACTTCAAGAAAAGCAGTAAAATTTAATGGAGATTTTAATTTATTAAGGAGGCCTGATAGGTCAACAACCTTCAGACACTGTGAACTAATCATCCTACTTGTTCTCAAATGTCTTCCTGGAACATCATGTTCTGAGACCTGAATAGCTGTAACTTTCTCAATCATGGTAACAGACAGCCGGGACACTTTAAATCATGTCTTTGAAACAACCTTAAAAATGCTGCGCAACCAGTTTTTATTGGCAAGAGGTAAAGGTTCTAAAATCACACTGTCACCACAGAAAGGTGCGAATACAGATTTGGACATAAAGCTGTACAACTTGTGTGGTCAGCTTTTGAGGATTTGAGAGGAGTTCAAGTTATTTGGGGGGAAAAAACAGCCTTTGCTGACCACTGCAGTTTTACATCTATGAATCTTATTTTGTCAGTAATAACAGTGCCTGGGTATCTATATGTTTTGGCTCTGATCTTTCATTCTTTCTTGTGCACTAAAATCTAACTTTTGTTGTATACATGTTATATATGAGAGAGGAGGATGATGGCTAAGCTGTCATCCATGATGGAGAATGACTCCCACCCCATGCAGGACACCATCTCAGTACTGGAGAGCTCCTTCAGCGACAGGCTGCTCCACCCAAAGTGTGTGAAGGAGCACTAACGCAAGTCCTTCCTTCCTGCAGCTGTCAGACTCCACAACCAGCATTGGTCCCAGTAGACCACTAACACACCAAAAAACTGACAATAACCTGATATTTTCAGGTGGAATTTCATTTCATTCTCACTGTGCAATATCATTTTCCCCTTGTGTTATTTCTTTAATAGTCTGTTTATTGTCAATACTGTATATACTGCTCCTATTTTTATACTTCCTTCTATTTAAATGGTTCATGTTTTGTTTCACTTTGTTTAGCTCTTTTTTTAATGTGTTAGCTGATGCATCTTGTTTTTTGCACTCTCCCCTGTGCTGCTGCACACTGCTAATGTCCCCACTGCAGGACTAATAAAGGAATACCTTATCTTATATGTTGTTTTTATGTTGTGATTTAAACATTGAAGGGGGAGTAGTGGCTGGCCTTGTCCCCAGAACAACATCAGACATAACATTGCAAATGCTGGCAAACTAATGATACAGTAAAGTGCTGTAATTGTCTATGATCTGGGTGACTTCTTGATTGTGGATTACCTTTTCTTTGACAGCCTGGAAGCTCTGCTGCAGCCAGCCTCCCCACCAGCCTTCTCTGTAAACACACAGACACCAAAACAGCAAAGATCATATCTCCATAATCACAACACCACATCTGCACGACCGCTGTACAAACACGCTTTGTCAATATAGCCCAGACTCCAGACGTAATGACTAGTCAGCTGCTGACTCTCTCAAGCTATCTCTTGCTATCTCTAGCTAACTGACACACACACAGGCTAGCAAGCTAACGAGCCAGCTAACGTCATCTATCACCGCCCTGCAGGCTTAATGTGCCACGAGTACGGTTTGTAAAGCTGAACCTACATGTTAAGTGCTCGGTGTAACAGTAAAGGACGTGTAAACACAGCGCACTCTTTGTTACAGCGTGATTTGAAGCAGCTAACCAGGCTAATGCTATGCAGGCTAATGTTTTGGTAAACAAAGTCACTTCCTGATCTGACTCCGTTGAGCTGTATATAGAGTACAGCGTGTAACCTAGGCAACGACACTAATACTCATTACACACATAGCACACTAATGAACACGATGTGTGCTCGATGTCGATGCTCTCCGCTCATTTATATGTTATAAAGCAAATAAAGTAAATAGCCGAGTTCACTCTCACCCTTCAGCCATCTTCACACGATGACATCATCAGTATTTACTGAACTCTGACCCCGCTGGCTGCGTGGCTTGAAAACAAATAATAAAAACACACGTGATCCGATATAACTTCCTTCTTCCTGCAGTATATATATATATATGTACAGATAACTACATCCACGATGCGGATAAAAACACTGTTTTAATACTGTACAGTTTGTAACCAGGGAACAGTCGATGCGTTCTATGGTGGCTGCAGAGGAACAGACTGGACAGCAACGCTGAAGACTGAGTGGCAAAGAGACTGTCGTGTTGGAAGAAGCACTGTGGGCTCCTCTGCTTACTGAAAGAATGAGCATTTGTTTGTTTTTTTGTTGTTTTTTACATTTATCCTTTGATATTGCAATATATTGTTATTAATTGTTGTTTTATTTGTTTGTTTGTTTTATTGACACAACAAACATTAATTACTTCTTTATGTTTTTGTTTTTATTTTGTTCTTTTTTTATTTTTATTTAATATTGAATTGACGCTTTGGCAATATTGTTCACCTGACAGTCATGCCAATAAAGCAAATTGAATTGAATTGAATTGAATTGAATTGAGAGGACTTTCAGTTGTTCTCTATTGTTTTGATGTATTGTTAGAAACAAGAAGTAACCAAACTTTGCATGTGACCTCATACTGTTTATGAGGTCAGACGTTTTGTAGCCTATACCTCTGCATATTTATGCCAGAAACTGTAACATATTTGTCTAGGACTAACAAAGAAAATAGTATGACATTCATTTGAAATCTGTACTCAGTGTAGACACTTGTGTTAAATGCGCTGCAAATATACAAATACTACAAATACGGATATGGAACACCAAAATACATGTTATCAAGAGCTCGTTATCCTTAGAACATTTTAAAAGGAAATTATCATCACATTTAATTAATGATGTCTAATTATCTTTTGATATGTTTAGATATATTTATTTTTCTTCTGTACTGTTTTGTGTGTGTATTTCATGATTTTTATTGGATTGTTTTCCACTGTTTGGTTACGTTTTTCTGCCCATTTTGTGTACTTCTTGTTGTTGTTTAACTTTTGTTGTTATTATGTTAGTTAAGATCTTTTTTGCTTTTTTGTTATTGTTTTTTTCTTTCTCCTGGGGTTAGGGGGAGGTCCTTTGTTTAAGCCTGTGGCTTCTTGACCTCTCCTGACACATTATTATTTATTTTTTTTCATTGACTGGATTTTGTGCAGTTTTATATACAGTATGTGCAAATAAATAAATAAATAAAAAAACATAATTCCTTTGGAATAGTTATGTTAAAAGTCATCAAAAGTTAAAGCAGCAGTGGGTAGAATTGGAGCAAATATGATAAAAAAAAAACACACTCTGTCACTATAACCTGACAGTAATGCATGAGACAGGTAATCTGCATAAAATCATGTGCCTCTGTGTCCTCCAGTGTCCTCCGGTGCTCCTAATGGCATCTGCAAGATTTCACATACCGGAGGAAAACAACCAGTCAGAGCCGAGCTGGAGTCTGCCATCTCTGAGCAGCTGTCAATCACTGGTGAACTACAATCAAACGGTGAAACTAGGCAGCGCTGATCAAATATGAATCAATATTCTGTTACTCTAATGCCTATTTCTCAACTCAAATGTTTTCAGAAACATCTTATAGTGTACTGTTGAGCTATGAAATGAGAACGTTTGTGACCTGGCAGCCAAGTTGAGATCTGTTGAGGAAATACCAAGCACCGCCCACCAGCCGGAGCACAGCCAATAGGAACGCTCTCTCTCTGAAATGACCTGTGATTGGTCAAAGTCTCCCATCACTGGTTAGATTTTTTAACAGAGCCATGAGGAGGTGCAGAAGTCTAGTTATCTCTCAGAGCACTTGAATTACTCCTACTGGAGGTTTAAGTAAATGCATTTGGAGTTACCATCACAGTTGGCAGAAGTGCATTGAAACAAAGGAGGACAAACAGTAGCACAATGCTTCCATGAGGGAGGCTAACCATTTAAGCATATGCAAGTTGTTTGGTTTTAATCAAACCTCATTTAACCAATAAGCTGCATATGAAACCAAACAAATGAATCCAGACCGAACCTCTCCTTCCTGAGCCATTATGTTGGCTAATCAGTGTTTAGCGATTCCAACCTGAATCCCCTCATCAATCTCCTGCTCTGTCAGTACATCTGTGGATGTGCATGTGAGCGTATGTGCACGCCGTATTGCATATGTGTGTGTTGACCCCCAGCAGCTGTGCTTTCTCCCTCATCAGCATTCTGGGTGGAAAGGGGGCTGTAAGGCTTTACCGAGCACAAAATGAAACCGAACAGGCAACAAGCCTCTGGAAGTGTATTCTCCCTTAATTGAAGTTCCCCCTCATCCAGACGCTGCACAATTGTGTGCGTATGTCCCTCAATATGTCTCCCCTGTCTGGCCCCTCAATCCTCTTAATTGGGTCTTTCAGTCCTCTAATTAACTCTGTCAATGCAGGTTGAGCTGAGCCAAGTTGGGACAAGCACTCCTCTATTGATCAGTAACTGAAGCAGTTAACTTATCCATCTGTCTACATGGTGTGTAGTGTTTGCATGACATTTGATGCACAAAAGGGTAAATGTGTGATATTCCTTGTATTGTTAAAAAAAAAAAAACTTTAGTGTCTTTGATTTTTTGCAATTCTTCTTCTTCAGCTAATAAGCAATTAAGTAGATTTATTTTGTACTATTTTATCTCAGATTTTGGATTACTTCATCTAACGTATGTGTATGTAGGTGTTTATGAAGAAAACATAGTCCTACGATTGGTTATGAGCTGTAACTCTCCTCTCTAATACATCCATTATGGTTAATATGGAATACTAAAATGCAGTGGTGGAAAGCAGCTAAGTACATTTACTCAAGTATTGTACTTAAACACAATTTAAGGTATTTGTTCTTCCATGTTATGCTTTATACTTCTACCTCACTATATGTTAGAGGCAGATATTGTACTTTTTTCTTATTAGAAGTTTAAAAAATTATATTTCAACCTGTTTTGAATGCAAATGAACTTGTTTCAATTGTTTACAATCATTTTTATTTTTTTTAATTCTAGTGCCTACCTGCCTTATTCTCTCTTGTTTCAAGATACAGACACTCAACAGAAATGTAGATGCTGTAGATTAAACTGCCCAACACTTAATAAAGAAGCTAAAACCTCCACCTGGACCAACTACAACAAAAATGCTAGTCACACATTAATGAATCAGTGCTGATAAACTTGTATCATTCCATTGTAATATTGGTACTTTTACTTAAATAAATAATAATAACTTTATTTATATGGCGCTTTTCAAGCTTAAGAACAAAGTGCCCTCCTGATTAAAAGATGTACAGAATAAAAATAAAAAATCTGAAACCCATGTACCCCTGTATGACATACAAAAATGAAAGCATATATATCAAGCAGCACTGAGCCCATACATAAACAGATGATGGTAAAGTGCAGAATAAAAGAAATAGTTCATATACAGCAGGTAAGCAAGATGTGGACAAGATAAATAACCTCATATATGAAAATAAGATGCAAATATCAGAAGTGATCCCATAATGCCATGAAGGATGTGAATACTTCCTCCACCCCTGCTAAAATAATCCTTCTCTGTATCGCTGTATTTAATTTCCAGAGGTAATTGTGCACAACATTATGACTTAAAGCAGAGCTGCCACTGCTGGTTAGCGTATGCTAAAGAGCGCCGTGATGACAGCAGTGGCTGACCATAATGGCACACAGAGGACCTGTCCATATTGTATGATTTAAGAAGCATATCCATTACACACCACACACATCACACCCACACATGCTCCAGACCGCTGATGCCACACCGTGGGTTAACACCATCTGCTGCTGATCAGGAAACACCAGCTTTGCACAAGTCAGTGTCTCTAATTATCTACCTAGAGCAAAGGGAGGCCAGTCCCACTAATCTCCACAATGTGTTCTGCTTCCCATTCCCACCTGTGCCCGAGTGAAGGGGGGGCCCTTGTGGGAGGACCCGGGGTCTCTGTGTCAAGGGACCAGGGACCAGGTGACGCCGCAACGCCGGTCCCCACGACAGAAGCTCCGCCGCTTGGTTTGGCTGGCAGCTGCCTCCCCCCACTGAGACGTCCCACAGCTGACAATCCCAAAGTACTGACAGGGGCTCTTTGCAGTGTCAATAGCCTCATATATTAGAGCTAACCGCCTTTGTGGTGAGTGAGGGTGTCAGGCCTTTTGGCCCGACAGCGCTTGTTACCATGATGAAATGTAGATTGAATGGAGGGGGTCTGTGTCTCAGGCACGAGAGCGTGGACTCCCTCGGCCTTTGTGTCCCACGCATGGCTATTGTTCGAACCCATTCAGGGCTCTCGGGAGGGGAGGAGGAGGTGGGTGTAGGAGGGAGGTGGGTGAGAATGAGTTACATCTCTTCATTTCTCCCCCTGATCTCCAACTCATCTGTCAGCCGTGGGAGGATAAGCATGTATTTTACACGCTTGATTTGTTGCTAAGTGAAGGCCGGCCATTGTCGGCTTGTTTGACTAAATCATGTTCATGGCAATCAGTGTGGATAACAGTTATGTTTTGGTGGATTAATCATTGTTATGAATCAGCTAGCTCTTGAGTTTTTAACACATTTGTGTTGAAAGTATGTGGAAATATTTACTATAAAATTAAAAAAAGAGAATCCTGTGTGTTTTTATAGAAACTTTTTAAATTGACTGCATTACGTCCTCTCCTTTAAAATTGCCCTTTGTGTGCCTATGCCCATGTTCTTATGAGACAGAGACAAATCGCTGGCCTAGAGCTAAGGACACGGCTATGTCCCTCGCCTGCGTCAGACAAAAGTGACGCGCCTTCCTGGCGCCTGTGTCGTCCTTTCATCTCCTACTCCCCGTTGAGGTGAAGATGGATGGTCCCCTGGCTCAGGAACGCCACATTCAGCCTCTGGTGCTGGCGTATTGTCTCGTCCTTCTGTCCCTCTCTAGCTCTTTAGAGGTTAGGCTGTCCAAAGCTGGTTAGCAACCAATGACAGCCCCCTTTCCTAAATATCCATTTTTACACTGCTGTCCTTCCTGAGCGCCAATAAAACCCCCTTCTGTTCAGTTAAAGAAAATGTGTCTGTATTGTTTTGATACAGCTGCTGTGTTTGTCAGTATGTCTAAAACCCTTCTAGAAAAGTAGCTGCCTTGTAAAAAGAAATAATACCTGGCTGACATTGTTTGTTTTTCACCAGTATTCAGACAAAACTACCAAAAAATATGAAAAAAAAAAAATAGTATATAGAAGAAAAAAGCAAACAAGAGTTCTTATTATAACAAAATTTTAATTTAGGAAAATAGAAATCCTGCAATACAATAGGACATACCACTTCCATTTCTGACAGTGTTTCATCACCACAGATATCAGATAAATTACAGTATTTGCTACTCTGGTAAAATCCTGTGTGCATTTGGAATATTTCTGTATAAACAATGCAGAAGACACAATTGATAAAAAATAGCAGCAGTTTGAATGGCAGAAGATATATACAGTATGTACAAGCTCTGGCACCAGCCATCGTTTTAGCAGTTCATTTAGCTGCTTGGTTCATCGTGTTGATCCAAACAGTTAGAAGTCAGTTTTTGTAAGAGAGTCCTGCTCACTTGGTCATAGACAGGCTGTGTAATGTGGAGGTAGTGGTGGGCAAAGGCTGGCAGAGCGAGCATGGGCAGGGCATGCCGGGGAAGTGCCTGTAGCAGCCAGCCAGGTGGAGGGGGTCCTTCAGTAGGCCCTGGACCGGAGCATGGAAACCCAGGAAGCTGGCGGATGGAGGGGAATGCAGGGTTGTGGCGGGAGAAGGTGAGGAGTGATGCTGGAGAGCTGAGGGCGCTACTAGAGCGTGCAGGGACTGAGCCAGAGGATGCAGAGGGTGGTGGGCAGAGGGGGTGATGGCGTGGTGGGCGACGGTGCGGCTCTGGGCGGCGGCAGCGGCGCCTCCGTAAACATCCCCCACCAACTTCTTCATCTCATCCAAGGAGCCGGACAGCATGAGGATGTAGTTGCGAGCCAACATTAAGGTGGAGATTTTCGACAGCTTGCGGACAGAAGGCCCGTGAGCGTATGGCATGACCTCTCTCAGGCTGTCCATCGCCTGGTTCAGATCGTGCATCCTCTTCCTCTCCCGGCTGTTGACTTTCAGCCTCAGGTCTTGCCCCTCGATCTCTTTGGGCTCAGACCTGGTCTTGGCCTTACCGCCCCCGCTGCAGCGCTCTGTCCTGCCCTGGCCGTCGGCCTCGTCGTCTGCTCTGTTCTCTTGGCAGTACGTCTGGAACATCTTGTTGGAGAAGAAGCTCCCGGCACAGTCGTCCACCACAAGGTCTGGGGACGAGGAGCGGCTGCAGACGGAGCCAGAGTCAGAATCCATCTCGGTTGGAGTAGATTAAAGTCGGGCAAAAAGAAATGGTCCAAAAATATACTACCCTGCTGGAGTTTAAATTCTACAGATGCTTCCTAGTTCTCTGCTCTCAAGCTGCTCCAGTTCCCTGTAGTGTCACCACAGTCTCTCAGAGTTTGTGCTGTTCAGTGTGATGATCAGTGTGTCCACAGGAGTGAGTCTGTCTAAACTGTCACCCTCTGGGCCCGCTGGGGTGTATTTATACCGCCGGAGTAACAAAGGAACAATAAAGCTGCATAATGAGACACTTAGAGCCACAGCCAATTGCAGAAGGGACACACTTTCACCCCTCCTTCCTGCAGCCCCCGCTTCACCTTCCCACACCCACGTTTAACTCCCCCAACCCTGATGAACCCCCCTACACATTAACCAAAACAGTTGTGTTGTTCACATGTTGTGTTAGGCTGTACAACCAGGATTTAACCAGGACTATGTTAAAGGGGAACTAAGTCCATTTTCAAAATTCATACATGGTCCTATATGGACTAAGACTGTCACAAAAATATTAGTAAACATGAACAAGTCTCTCCCAAATCCATAAACTAGAGCGCTAAAACTCAAATTTGTGATATCATAGGGTATAACGTGTGGAACTGCTCCATTGACAATGGATTGGGAGAGATGTTATAGATCACACTGAGAGCATCCAGGGGAATGTTCTGAGTATGTTAGTGCCTTCAAATGAAACTCGTGAGCTCGCATGATTACAGCATGGGAAGTCATGTACACATGGTGTTCAAGTGGTTAAGTCATGAGAACAGCGGCAATATTAACGGTACTGTTGGCGTCTAGAAGCCACAGAGGCTAACAATTTAGCAACATTGCAAGTGGGTAGCATAACGCAGGAAATGCAAAAGCATAATGACAGGAAAAAGATGATGCTGTTTGGAATTTTAGCATTTTCCTCAGACATATTACGAAGAATTTCAATATTCGACTAAAATTACAATATTATGTACCGAAAAATGAACTTCCAAGGCCTCCGCCATTTCTGACAACGTCAACAAATACGTCGCAACTCGTGAACTCGGAGCTCTCAGAAACTTTCCAGTTATGAGGTTGTGAATATGACAAGAGGGGGGCGTTCATATGGACTCTTCTCGTGAACACGGGAAACACAACCCCGTTTGAAGGCACCACATGGGTAAATTTTCTGTTTCAGAACTGAGGACACATAGAATGAAGCTCATTTGGGTATAAACATGAAAACAAGCATTCTGTGGGTCCACAAAATCAGTAGCCCATTCATTGTCTATGGAGCAGCTCCAGACTTTATACCCTATGACATCACAAGTTTGAGACTTACTTCTCTGGTTTCTGGCTTTGAGAGAGAGTAGCTCATGTTCACAAATATTGATTGAGCTTTCCTAAGCCACGGACATAACATGTTGGTATTAGGGCTGTCAAAGTTAACGCGATAATAACACATTAATGCAAATTCGTTTTAACTCCATTCATTTCTTTAATGCAATAACACAACTTGCGATTTTTAGGTTGTAGCGGGGTCAGTTTAAAATGGTATCACTGGCATCATATGAAACAAGAAAACCTAAGGATAACAACCATGTTATCTAGCTTGTCGTGAAGGAGGTTAAATAACGCTCCAAACTTAAGCTAAATTTTGGCGAGGAAAAACTGGCATGGCCATTTTCAAAGGGGTCCCTTGACCTTTGACCTCAAGATATGTGAATGAAAATAGGTTCTATGGGTACGCATGAGTCTCCCCTTTACAGACATGTTGTTGATGTTGATTAGAGTATTAAATACTTGACAAATCCCTTTAATGTACATTTTGAACAGATCAAAAAATCATCAGTTAATCATGATTAACTATGGACAATCATGCGATTAATTGCTATTAAATATTTGAATCGATTGCCAGCCCTAATTGGAATTCTTCATTTAGGTGGTGTTCCCCTTTAAAACTCCCATTAAAGACAGTGGTGCATGTTGCACAGTGCATGTGTGAACATAAAAATTGAATCAAAAGTTTAATTTAGCAAGTAGGCAGAGTATTTCTTGTTATTATAATAATGCAGACAAGGTTAATGAAATCACCCTGATATGGGATTAATAGAAATACGCAAGGCTATAATAAAAATACAGGGCTTTACTCACCCTATAGGCTACAGACATTCAAAGTGAAGTAAAAGTGAGAGCCACAGATCTGCTGAAGAGTGAAAAAGACCACATTTCAATAGCCCCTGTTCCATAACACCAGATATATGACGCCTTCGAGGCCTTATTTACATATGGTATCCACGAGACACGTTGGGGAAAGGTATGAAGCACCATATGAGGTGCTTGAACATGTAAAAGAGCGGCGTTAATGGCAGACTAGGTACAATTCAACCAGGAGCTTGAGACAAAAGAGGTCAGATAAATTTGACTTGGCTCCCCAAACAGTCTGTGAAATCACATCACTATCACTGGAAGGGGGTCCTTCAGATGGGGAGGAGGTAGTTAAAAAGATACTAAAGAGTGGGCACGCCATTGTTTTCCCCTAATTCAACCGTAAAGCTACTAGCACTTTCTCAGGTTTTTTCAGCTCTAAGTGTTTTTCTTTCTCTTGATATGAAACGGCGGCTGTCAGACAAACTTTAAAGGAATTTCAGATAGAGAAGTTTCCATTCCTGACGTATAAATTCAGGCTTTAATGTCCAGCACATATCTGTTGATCTAATCTTGAGGCTGGATCAAGCTGTCTTTTCAACAGCTCTCTTTCTGTGGTGTTCTGAGGCTGGATTTCACCGCACAGCTCTGGAATTTCCTGCCGCCTTTCTGCCAAGCAAAGCCTCCAGCGAGGCAGTGCTTAGAGGGCCAAATATATAATAATACTCATGTGTTACACCATCCGTGGTAGCAAAAGAGATTTGCAAAAAAACATTCAACCTTGGATGAAGCATTGATTCTTGCCTGAAGCGTAATAATGGCAGAGCGATGAACGAGGTTGTATTTGATTCAGATGGAAGAAACATCTCAGAGGCGTCATAATGTGTCGTGTTTCCATCATCTCTCGGCTCATAAAAGAAACTATTTGCTTTTCCCTTCTTGGTGCACAGCAGGACACCCTGGTTTATATTTACCCAACAGCAGTAGACGTTGTCCTCCAGCCGTGGGCGTCATAGTGCAGCTTCATCGATCGTTCCAGAGACATGTGGAGTAGATTGGAAGTTACCATTGACTTGCAATTCTAGGCCTATGTGTTTCAGCATTCATTGATCAGTCAAATGATAAATCACCATAGATACCATGTATACAAAACAACACTATCAACATCCCTTTCTTAAGAAATATAGTTTTCAAAATATCATTAGTCTTAGCTGATTGGAAAATTGCAAGAGAATGAACTATGAATGAGCATAAATACACATTTTTCAATATAAGACAACATTCAGCCTAATTTTTCAATAAACAGCATACTCAGACACAGACAGGAGTAACCGCACGGAAGCAAAGCGATGTACTGCTGTGGACGGGGCCGGCAGCAAAACATATTTTAGCCACCTAAAAAAAATCAATATCAGTTTGTGTATGTTGTATTTTGAATATTTTCGTCGGTTTACCTTGCTTCCAGGCATCTATACAGTCTATGTTTCTGACGTGGAACTGAAACCGTTATCTATGCTCTTGCCAAAGCAACCAGACTCCATTGAAAACAACAGTAAAGTAAAACAGTAATTTGACCTCGTAGAACATGGGAGTGGCTGGTCTACCGCTGCCTCGATCTGTTATTTCTGTTTGTGATATTGTGTGACTTTGGTTAGTTCGGATTCACCAAAGTCACAAAATAGCACAAAAAACAAACTGATTGAGGCAGTGGTAGACCAGCAACCCATGTGTTTTGCAAGGTCAAATTACAGGTTTTGTAATTGGATTCTGGTGGCTATGGCGAGAGCATAGATGGATACAACTACTTCAGTTCCCCGTCGGAAAGGGCTGTCTGACGGCAAGGTAAAGTGGTGAAAATATTCTAAATATAGCATACACTTAAACTAATATTGATTTTTTTAGATGGGCCTTTCTTTTACATCTACTGTAGGTAATACACTGACTATGGATAAGAACCTCATACAACCCCACTTCAAAACACCCAAACTATTCCTTTAAAGTGCCCATCATAGAAATCCAGAATGCCTTCCTCATAGGGAGCAATTTCTTCTTGTCTTTGACAAACATATGTTCTCATTTCCCATGAATTTAAGGGAAGATACTGGATGATTCATGAAATGTGATTTTTTTTTTTTTTTTTTTTTTAACAGGGCTTTTATTCAATGTTCTCTTGATGTTTTTCTTTCATATCCTTTGACGCATGTACATAAATAAATGGCACCCTTTGTGTTGTATGAAGTCACTCCTCTCTACCTGTATGTGGACTAAGTTTGTTTAGTTGTGCTGTTATATTAAGCCCAAAAACCCATATTTATGATTTCCAAAAATTGTGTGTTTGAATTTGAATGGACTTGCATTGAAGCTCACACTGGTCTGCACTTCGCTGTGTGTGCCTTCTCAAAGTAAAAACTCCTTCTCTGACACACACACACACGGACCCACACAAAGTTAGGGAGTGGGAATCAAGAGGGCCCTCAGGACCCCCCACCACAGTTCCATCAGGGGGCCCCGCAGGGTGCTTCGGCTCAGCCAACATTCAGTGATATTATAATTGGGGAACTTTGAGAGCCAACATGGGCCATTTATATGGAGCATATGGATTTTCCCATCGTTAGGCTCCGAGCCAACATGGCTGCTGGACTCTACTCCGCTAATTGGGTCAGGTCCTAATTAACTGCGTTGGACACACAATGCTCCAGATTTCATTCTTCTCCGGTCTTCTGGAGCTTTTAGCGGCTGGTTCTGTGCCACAGCTTTCGTCGTGTTCGCCGCACTCCAAAGAGAAGAAAACGATCAATAATGTTTATTTAATGGTCTTGATAAATTATCTATAAATTCAGGGAAAATGTGCCAACTGCTCATTAGCTGTGCATGAAGTTAAATTAGTGAGATTGTCACTCACTGGAACAGCCAGTTGTGTATTAGTAAAAGTACAAGAACCCATATATGGATCATTGTCAGCTGAATAAAGGCAGTGTAATCAGTCCTTCTCTTACTCCATTACTCTATGCATGAGCCAGATAAATCCCATTCTCTTGCTCATTCTTATTCTCATTCATGTGTTTACAGAGGCAACGGGCCACACAGAGAGACGCTGAGCTTTGTATTTTACAAATGAAAGCGTAGCCACCCTCCATGTTTCCACATAATCCTTCAATTTTTAACCCTGCGTCGGAGTGTTTGACTTTCTTCTCTGGGTGCCACCTTTCAGGACCCCTTCATCTAATTCAAGAGCTTTTTTTTTTAGGCTTTAGAGACCCCCTTTCTGCTGCCTCACTGGGTGCACTCCAATGAAAGTGCTCAGGTGACCAGAAAATGAGGGCATTATCAGAGGCATATGCTTGTAGCGACAGAGGATCAGGCTAGATTAGGGCCTATCATAGCTCAATAAAGCGCTAAGCTGAAGAGCAAACCTGCGCTGTGTACCGTAAGGCTTCCTTCTCCTCTGTCTGCTGGTCATTGTTTAACGGGATCAGATATTCTGTACACACACACTGGGGTTTAATCCGAGCATGTGGTCGGGAGCAGACCCCATAGAGGACACACAACAGCCTTTGTTTACCATCATTTTTCCCAAAGTCGCTTGGATATCGAAGCTCTGCGATCAAGATCATAGCAGGAGAAGTAATCAGCGGGAGCAGATATGTGGAATTGGTTTGCTTCATCTGTGGATCTAAACGTTTCCCTCCGAGTGCCAATGTCTGGGGAGGGAGATATAAAATTGTTTCACAAAGTGTCTGAACGGGCCGACAAGTGTTTCTGAGAACAGGGAGTGCTGCCCTTTGTTATCTCTCACCGCTGGGACAAACCGCTCGGTGATTTATTCATTTACACTGCCTGAAACAATTGCATTATCTCGGCCACAACAAAGAGGCACAAAGGGCGCTATGAAAATCCCCTAGGATGTTTATGAGTCACTAAAGAGTCCAATAACTTTCCCCTTCATCTTTAAGCGGCCGCGGAGGGTCGCATGCTGTGGAGGGCTGCGGGGCGAGGGGAGTCAGGAGGGGGATACAGGCTCAGGGAGAGATGCTGATTATGGGTAGGATAAAAGGAGTCCAGGCCTTCTCCTCTGGAGCTGAATGGGGCTCGGTCAGCAGGCCGTCCCATACACTGGCCTGCTCCATGCTGCTAGAACTTCATAAATTACCCCACAATTACCCCGGGGGGACGCCGAGGGAGGAAAGACAGGCGAGAGAGGGGGAGAGAGTGAAAGGGGACAGAGCAGAACCGGTTGCCGAGCAGACAGTCATCAGGAGGAGTAGGGCCCAGGTCCAGATGTTGGCCTTCAGGTTGCCAGGACCCAAATGACGGTAGCCTCCTGAAGACTGTCACTGCTAAATGAGAAGGATTCACATCTGAAATCGAGACTATGTGACATCTGAAAGAAGGAATAACATGCTATTCCTCTTAGAAAATGAAAAGGATACCCAATAAAACGTACCCTACTCAATTCATTACACTCACTTTACAGCCTATAGCTTATTGTGGCTAATGTGAGCTTACATTATTTACGATAATACTGTGAAACGGACATTACATTAATCAGATTGCTGACTTTAAGACTCTTTTCTTATATTTTCTTCTGCTGTAACATAACATTCATCACTTGTGTTTAGCAAAGGTGCATAGACTCACTTTAAAAGCAAGTAAGCAAAGGGTCAAGATGAAGCACACAGGTGCTATATCCCATATCACTCCTTTGTGCACTCATTCACTACTCACACTCAATAGTTTACTCAATGGTGCAGCTACAAAATGCGGCACATTGTATCGTGGGATTGTTAGCATAAAGTAGTGTACATGCCGTGGACACTACTTTTTTTCATTCCATTGTGGATTTTTTTTTTATTTGGTGCTATAAAAGGTGATAAATTTGCACTCACAGAATTCAGACACAATAAAATGAAATGAAATAAAACAGTGGACAGTAAATTTAGTGCACTATGTAGTAAATAGGGAGGGATTTCGGACACAAACAGGCCCACGCATCTGGTTTTATTAATGAAACAAAGAATTTCTATATATTAAGTGGTAAGTGGTCACATCATAAAATGCCAACTACTCGTGCATCATGACTTAAAGAACAGAACTAGTTTGATGACCTTTTACATTAAGCATCCTGCTGCTGCTTTAAAGGGTTGATTCACCCATAAACATTTCCATCCATACACGTAGTTCTCGCTCCTCTCCAATACAATGAAGGTAAATGGAATTTAATTTGTGTTACTGTGGATAATACACAGTATGTAATAGGTTTCAGATGGACTATTATTGATATTATTATATGGTATTTATAATGCCTGCTTAAAGGTTCTATATACGGAATTCAGAGCATATATTACCTCCACATGGCTCTCAACATGGCGACGGCTGAGCCGGTGGCTCGCAGGTAACGGCAAAGAAATATATTGCCAAGATGTGAGAGTCATCTGATCGTTCCATTGCAACATCAGCGTCCAGCAGCAAAGCTACGCCTCCGCCATTTTGGACTGAAAGCGATTACTGCCTCCATCAGTCGGGACGGTGTTATCAGCTGTAACCGCCATATGAGCGCAGTGCAGAGCGGCGGCCGTGAGCTAGCCAGTGGGGCATGCTCACATGCACTAAAAAGCACGTGCAGCACTAAAACAAAGCACGGAGATGCACAGATTAAAATAAACACAGAGGGAGAGTGACTTCATTCTCTGCTCAGGTAGCCATTGCCCCTCTATATCTTTACATAGCAAATTGAATTTAGCACTTCTTTTAAAGATAGGTCTGTGAGATATCCAGAGTATTGGGGACCCAGTTTTTGGAAAGATACGTGCCGCAGACCTTTTTTTCTGTAGTTTTTTAGAGCAGAAAGCATCACAAATAAAAATGTGCTGCACCTCCAGACAGCAACACAAGTTGAGACAAGTTGGGGGGTCATTTGGGTGAAATGTCTCTTTAAACTGGTGCTATCTAGCTTGTTTAATAAATCAACAGTAGTCTGCATATGATATGGATTTAGTTAATTTCGAGACAGGGTAATTATAAATACAGAAGGATAAGTGGATGACTCTGGTAGATTAGGAAAATAATTAAAACAGTTACTTAGTAAATCCTAATCAATCAAATCAAATCACGCACACAAGCCTACAAGCCTATACAGATGCACACACTTATACACAACACGCACACAAAGTGTATCTGTTCAGCATTGTGCTGGTCACACTTTTGAACAGTTGGCCGCTCACTGGTGCGTGGGGGTGGCTTTGTGTCGGCGGACTTCTGCCGCTCAGTACCCCCCCTAGCCGTCTCCTCCATCCCCCTCGTCTCTGTTATCCAGCCTGATACAAACAGGGGACCTGCTCGCCCAATAATCTCCCTCCACCAAACCCAAGCACGACTCCTGCCTTTCATCAGCACCATTGTTTCAGTCTGTTACCTCCACATGTGCTCCTTTGCCACGGCAACACACAGCCCCCCCCCCCCCCTCCCTCCCTCGTCTCCGTCCCATCTGTGGATAGGCCTGCCATGTGTCCATTCATAAGGGTGCCGGCGGCAACGCCACTGTATGTGGATAGTACATGATGCTGTCCTTTTGTGCGGGGCTCAGTCCTCAGCTACTTACCGCTGACCCCGGGGTCACTGCGCACAATAACCCGAGTGTTGGTGGCCACTGGCGATCCTCATTGGCCCGTGATTGACGAGCTGATCAATGGCCAGTGAGAGTGTGTGTGTGCCCACATGTGTTTGGTCTCTATACAGCCGCTGCAGGCCCATTGAATGAAGCGTGTCTGTTTTTTAAGTAATGGTCTTTTGAGGGGCATCAGACTTGTTAGTGACACACAATTGACTTCTTTGGCTTTTAGCTTGATGTAGTGAAATGAATAACTGCAATTTAGCTTAATGGGCGCACGCCTTGTCTGGGCATTCGAAAAATTTGAAAGTGGAGTTTATTGCTGTCATATTCAGATTTTATCGTATCTCTGTGTGTCGTATTGGGCTGCTGAATTTGAGAACATCCACTTTACATTCTACCATATCCCTTCAGTCAGTCATTTTCATCTTTCTGTTCCCGTCTTGCTCTTTTGCTCTCTTTACCCCCTGCCCCTTTCTTTCTTTCACGGCACCCACATACACACATTCACTCGCCGAGTCAGGGGCTCAGGTGGGCGATTATGGACGCACATTAAACCTTAATTCACATATGGCTGGATCTGAATACTGATGAGGAGATCTGCTCCTGTGGCGCATCGTCATCCAGTGGCTGGAACATGGATGGCGCCTAGAGCAGCAGATCTGTGACTGTGTCCCGTAGGAGTGACGGATGAAGGGAAAAAACACACACAGTGACAGTCAAACACATAATATGAAGCACAAACTCAGAGTGTTGTTCTTCTCTGCTTCTCTGACAAAAAGCAGGCCACGACCCCGTGGTTTATAGACCTCCCGTTGTTTAACTAGTGGAGGGAAGAAGGGGGACAGTGTTCTTGACCTGTCTCCATCATTGTCACACTGATGTCACTGAATAAAGATGTTTCATATTCTGGTTCAGATGTGATCTCTACTGAAATCATAACATGTCTTTTTTAAGATATAAGACATGACAGGCTCTGTTAAACAGTGATTTTAAATAAGCTACGAGTCTGAGATGTCGGTCGCAACACGCTGGTGATTTTAAACAAATATTGCCATGTAAAATAAAAGCATTTTAATTATTCCACGCATGCAATGAGCCCTTCACAAGATTGAAGAAGCTCTCTTCAAATGAGATGTGTGTAGCGTGAAGTCGGTGGAGTTCCACTTTAAAGGATAATTAAAAATGTTTCAAGCGTCTTAAATAGGGCTGTCAAAGTTAACGCAATGATAACACGTTAATGCAAATGTGTTTTAACGCCACTATTTTCTTTAACGCATTAGCGCAACTTGCAACTTTTAGGTTTTTAGGCTCAGTTTTAAAGCTAGAGCAAAGATACTGGTATCACATGAAACTAGAAAACCTAAGGAATCCATCGGTACCAACCATGTCATACTAGCTTGTCGAGGTTAAATAACGCTCCAAACTTGCGCTAAATTTTGTGAGGAAAAACTGTCATGGCCATTTTCAAATGGGTCCCTTGACCTCTGACCTCAAGATATGTGAATGAAAATGGGTTCTATGGGTACCCACGAGTCTCCCCTTTACAGACATGCCCACTTTATGATAATCACATGCAGTTTGAGGCAAGTCATAGTCAAGTCAGCACACTGACACACTGACAGCTGTTGTTGCCTGTTGGGCTGCAGTTTGCCATGTTGTGACTTGAGCATATTTTTTATGCTAAATGCAGTACCTGTGAGGGTTTCTGGACAATATTTGTCATTGTTTTGTGTTTTTAGTTGATTTCCAATCATAAATATATACATACATTTGCATAAAGCAGCATATATGTCCACTCCCATGTTGATAAGAGTATTAGATACTTGACAAATCTCCCTTTAAAGTACATTTTGAAAAAACAAACGTGTGATTAATCATGAATAACTATGGACAATCATGCGATTAATCGTGATTAAATATTTTAATCGATTGACAGCCCAAGTATTAAAACAGTACTCACATGCCCATATGTGCGGTGAAAGAGTTATTGTTCGCTGTAATTGTTCTTCCTCTCGATGCTTGCAGTGAAGAGGTCCCTTTATGACAAAAGAGATGATAATGCGGATGAAATCCACAGTCATCATTCTGTGAAAAAATGCATTTCAGAGTTTAGCTACTATGAGACTTCAGCAGTATGATTTAGTCTAATCAAATGGGTATCTTCAAAGTGTTTTTAGTGCATTATTCCCTCTTTGTGTTGCTATCCTTTCCTGATTTGATTTGATTTTCCTTGAGCTGTCTTTTATTTCTTTTAAATAATGTTTTATTTCATGACATGTCTGTTTTATTTTGGTGTTCGTATGAAGCCCTTAGTGATGTTGGTTTGAAAAGTACTCTATAAAGAAAGATTATAATCATTATTATCCCTCCACTGTAGCTCAGTAAGGAAACACTGTCCAGGTAAACTGACTCATAATATATATCATGTGCATATAGTGTGCAAATAAGTGTGTAAGGTGCTGTGTGTGTATGTGCGTGTGTGTGCGCGCGCGTGTGTGTGTGTGTGTGTGTGTAAATGTGTAAATGTGTAAATGTGAATGCCGTTGTTTGCATGTTTGTGTTTGTACAGTTATGTCTGTGTGTGTGAGAGTTCAGACAGACAGGCGACAGGTTCTTAGTGTCTCTTGTTCATAACCCTGGTAAACACTATCTTATTAGTGCTGCTTGTTATATTAACTTTTTTATTTGTTGTTGCACACATTGTAATTACACAGTAGTTTGGATGTTATTAATGTGCTTGCTGACGCTCTGTGAAGCACTCTGTGACTCATTTCAGAACAGATATGTAGTTGTAGTATAATTGCCATCATTACCCTTTAATTAATTTAATCCTTATGTGGTTGCTAAGTGAACTGTGGCGATTTCTAGGTTGCATGTTAATGTGAAATGTTATGCAATTACAGATGTGAATTCACTGGCGTTAGTCATCTGTGTTACAGATGGCTTGGTCAATCAGAACTGAGGACTGGAGCTGGAGGCGAGGAGAGTTTGTTTGTATATCGCATTTTAAACACAGAGGTTATTTAAATGGATTGGTATGAGGCAAAGAAGGGCATTAGAGCAGTGATTCAAATGTACAAATGTACAAATAAATACAAATAGACAAATAATATGACAAGTAAAACATATTAGATTACCATCTAATATAACAAAAAAACATAGTGATGGTTTTACTTCACTCCTTTAGTGTAGTAGCTTGCATCGCAACATCTGAATGAGGCCCCAATGACTCTAGATACTAATGCACTGACAGGCAAAAGCCAGCACTGATCAGCAGATATACAGACATACATAAAAAGAGATCAAGTCTCTATAATGTGAAAGTACACTGAGATTTCTCCCCTCAGAGTAAAGAACAACATCCCTGCTTCACAGATGCCGCACCAGGCCGCTGTCATATGTCTGTGTGGCCTCTCAGTGGCATGAGGGCTGAGTGTAGATTTATAGCACCTTTGTCATTGATATCATTCTTTGTCTCACTTTTCCTGTCTCGGAGAGGCACGGGCCTCTAAGTTTGGCCCCAGCAGAGCCTGCCCTGCTGAGTGCAGCATTAAATATCAATACATGTTTACGAGGGCCCGTAAATACTCGATATACAGAGAAGAAGCAGTGAAAGAGAGAACCAAGCGGCGCATTTTCTCCCGTGTGAAGATGAAGGAAAGGAGGAGAGGAAAAAGGCCATTTCAGGGTATCAGATAACTCTCCACCTGTTGCAGCTGTTGGGATTCTGTCTGACAAACCATGTTAAGCTTCATAACCTATTATGTAGTGCATCTTTAATTTTCCGCCTGCATTAATGAGTGACTTTATTTATGTTTGCCGAGCACTGACGAGTACAAAGAGTTTTCACTCTGCTTCATTTTCAATTTATTATTCATGATGTGTTCATTCCTAAAAAGATTTAAGGCTCCCAGAGTAATGAGAGGGCCGTAGACTTAAAGGCAGAGTACGCAGTGTTTAAACAAAAGGTCCCGTAAAAGTACAGCTCTAGTGACTGCGTGGCAGTATATTTGGGGGAGACAGTGGGCAGGAGGGGGTGCGCCCCAGCTCCGGCCTTTAAAAGATTAACCCTGAGCCCACAAAGGCACAGGGGGCTATGGGGGCCAGGCAGGGGCGTGAGTGGGCCGCTCGCTGGTTAAACATTGGCCGTCCTGGATCTCCCCGTCATTGTCTAGTTAGCAGCTCTACCCGGGCCCCTGTTAGCGGCGCAGACGCATATCTTGGCAGCCGGAGTGAGCCGATACAAAGGCTGTCGGTTGCCCGAAAGGCAGAGATGGAGATGTATGGGTCCAGGGTGGGGTACTCGCCACGTGGGGCCCGTGATCGTAAAGCCCAAAGCGGGACAGATTGGACAGCGGAGCCCCCCCACTCCCCTTCAATCCTCCTCTTTCTGTGCTCTGACAGTGATAAACGGGACGCGCAGCCTTCCAGAACAACAAACAGACACTGCCTCATTTCCCCAATGTGGGCGAGGGCAGGCATAAAGGAGGTGCCATCCCATTAGAGCCTGGGCTCAATGCTGACAAGGCCGAGGCAAAGAGAAGGAGGGCCACTCCAACCGGGGGGCCCCCAACCGGGAGGGGACCGCTCCGCTGTTTTGTTTTCTCAAAAAAGTGTCATAAAAAACTCTCCTTAATTGGTGCTCCATAAAATTAGCATCTCCAAGCTGATTAGATTTCCTCTCTCCTCGGTCACCATTGTGCCTCCGGGTGACCCCATCCCTGCCATTCAATCTCGGCCCTTTCACAATTTTATTGGGCATCAGAGAAAGAGGAAACTCATGTAAGATTTTGCCCTTTGCCCTTCACGTCTCCTCCTCCCATTCGAGTTAACCAGGTCCCCTTTGAAACATTCGCCCTCTGAAAAGTCAACTCATGATAATACATTGAATGTTGTTATGCTAAACTGGCCAGAAGGGATGCCTTCAGTGTCATTCCACTTTTCGTGCCTCACTTTGAGTGAAAACTATTGTGTTTCTGTTTATTTATGGTGCAAAGACACATTCCTTTTTGTCTTCCTCTTAAACCTGACTTCAGCACAACTATTTGAATAACCACGGGGGCTAAAGTGAGCGATCGACATCTAAATAGATTAACCACACTTCCTGAATGTCTCGAGAAATCTAGATTGCAAAAAAGGTTTCTCCTCCCTCAGCAAAAAGCCCTGTTTATAGACGTGTCGGAGCGGCGCAGACTGAAATATAATCCCATTAACTGTGAATGGCGAGTCTCTTACTCTGTCGCATAATGTGTCTCGCGCGGCATGGATAATCGCCATCTCGGTGGAAATGGCGGGGAGATAAAGGGATTTGTGATGCCTTGACATCTTTATGGATGGTGTAATATAGTTGGTGGGACCGTAAGCTCTCCCAGAAAAAGTTTTGAGCCGTCTATTTCCTCCCATCTAAAATGTCATCCGGCGTGAGCGATGCGTGACAAAATAACCTCATTATGGGTCACAATCTCATTTTGCCGGGTGGATCTGCATTGTACGTTGTGTTTTATATGGAAGCAAAGTCTTAAAAAGGGAAATTTAACAACAATAATCAGCAGTCAGCATATTTCTTATTAAGGATTAACATGTCTAGAACAAAAACAATGTCTAGTTTTCAGAATAATAATAGAAGAGAACGTTCAAATCAGATGGATTATTTTAGCGTGCGCAGTAAAGCGTGTGAATTTCTGACATCATCATTATCCAAACAAAGTATTTTGACAGTAATATTAACAATTTCAGATCCATTGCTAACTCCAAAACCAACCTGACATACTTTATAATAGATTTACTGTCATGGATTTCATTAATCAGAGGAAATGTAGCCCCTGTCCTTTATCAAGGTCAGATTTTCAAGCCAAAAACAACTCTATAAGGAGAGTCAGGTAGCTGAGAGTGTGACCTGTATGTCAGGCAGCAGTGGGAGGGACACATGAAGTTGTTAGGGAGGGAAGGAGGGGTGGGGGGGCATCATTGATATACGCATATCACGGGGAAAGTGAGGGTTAAAGAGTGGGAACGTACCAGGACATTGTGATGCAAAGGGCACGGGAGGGTTAAACCAGGTTCTACTTGGCCTCCCGACCCGGGGTCTCTTTGATGCTGCGGCATTCAGGACATGGTCCTCTGAGGGGACTCAGTGTGGCGCAGCCCTGGGACCAGACCACTGCCACGGAGCCAGCGGGATTCGGGGGGGGGGGGACATGGTCTTTGTCCCCAAAGAAAATGTACGTGGCTTTGGGTGGGGCTGGGGGAAAGGTCACATACAGGGAGCATGGGGAGAGAGACGAGGGGATCAAAACAAACATCACTTTCTCAGCAACTGGTTGGTTACATGATGCATGCATGGACATTACTTAACTGTCAATATCGTTTTTTTCCTTGTTACAAATATGTAACTGGAACTCTTAGCTACAATTGTACGACACTACCGACAAAAACTAAGGATGCTTACTTGTGTTGGATAAACTGTTTCAAGCTCAACTACATCTGCAGTCACAGATTCAGTCTAAGTGGGACTTCATCTACGTCACAGTGAATCTTAAAAACCACAGAAGGTAAATGTCACCTCTCTCCACAAGACACAGAATGGATCAAAACTCAACATCAATACTGGCAGCTGTGTGGATGCTGGTACTCTACTGCACATGCTGGGGCATCACAGCAGTCAAGTCCTTCTGAGAGGAGGAGACACTGCAGGTAGACTGGAGATGAGTCTCACTGTTTACAGTGAATGACTGGTTGAGAGCAGAGACTGCACACCTTTAGAGCTTCACTTCTTTTCGGATTGACATTTGATGTTGGTCTTAACCTTCTACTTATTTTGCATTTATGTCCTTAACTATGGACTATGATAGTGGGCTATAGGTGCCCCATGGACTCTCATTAGAGAATACATGAACAACAGAATAGTAATCTGACTCTGAAATACCGCTATACATACAGTACATGTTGCAAATGATTATGTGTAGGATCTGAATGGATGTCTTGAGTGGGGTGATGATGTTAGAGTGTCACGCTGACCGTGGAAGATCAGTGGTGTCTGGAAAGCTCCCCCCTCCATCTCCCCGTCTTAATGTTTGTGTAACTGTAATGTATGTTTTTATGATGCCGATGTTGTAATTGTCTTTGTCCTTTGGAAAATTAAAAATTATTTAAAAGGAAAAAACCAACAACAAAACAACTATAGATTTCTGCTGCTCATTGTCATCAGTGTATTCCTGTGACTGCCTGCCTCCAAACCAAGGTTATTATAGCAAACTAAAACTGAAACTAAAACAAAAATAAGCAATGACAAATATTGTTAATAAGCTAAAAAAAAAAGATATCCTTTAAGAAAAATGAAACTAAACTGAAACGATAAAGCTTGGGTAAAAAAACGAGGAGAAGAAAAAAGAATATAAATGAATTTAAGTTTTTTAAGCTATAATATATAGTATCTCTATATCACAACTCTCGTGACATTGAACCACAGAAACTAAACAGACTTGACATTGCAGGAGATGACGCTATGCTGCAATTGCTTCACTAAAGTAGCACGAAGATGAAACATTAAACATTATATCCATTCCTACACAGTTCTCCAACCATGTGTTTTGTATGTATATAGCTACATACGAGAGAGATCAAGTGAGAAATCAAGTTAAAAAGCTGTAGCCCATCATTCCCCCACATCCTTTAATCCAACAGTAAATGCACCTACTGTACATCTGCACTTTGCTTTGGATGATTTTGTTACTATAACCGCATTTATTGTTATTAAAATATAGCTTATTGAGTGCCATATTCTCCCTCCACTTTTTAAACTGTTATTTTAATATGACAAGAAAAAGACATCAAGTTTTATAATAAAATTAAAATTTTCAGCTTATTGAAACATTTATCTTTGAATTTCAGAGGAAATCATAATGATTAACCCACAGGATTAACCCCTCTGAGAGGATGGCAAAAGCCCATTTTTAGGAATGAATGCGCCCACTAGTGGTTGAACTCAAACATGTCAAACATTTGATTACCAGAGCGAGACCCAGAAGCACATGGGAGAGGTTTTGCCTTCAGGGCTTACAACAAGGTAGGTTGAAGCTGAAAATGTGAAATCTATCTTATTTCATTCACAGGATATTCTTGACACGCTTTTAAAGATATTACATCTTCATACAAATCCTAATTAGAGGTTTTGTTTCTTGGTGTACACATCAGTCATTTTCTAATACATGAGAACAACAGAGAATCATTTTAACTTTTATGCTTTAATTCTTTTTATCAGCTGCAGAAAATTAAGTGCACTTTTCAATTACACACAAACACACACACACACACACACACACACACACACATGCCCAGACCTCTCTGTGCTCTGCCAAAAGGGCTAAGACATTCATTTAAGATAGATGGAGCGTATTCCAGTCACTCATTTCCACTGTTCCCATGAATAATGCAGTGATGACAGCTGATGAGGCACATTCGCTTGTCAAGTTGAGAGGCAGGCACACAGTTACATAAGAGAGCGCTGTGGCTGAGGATACCTGACAAGCCTGCCTTTGAAGAAAAGTACCCCACCACCACCACCACCATCTCCACCCCCCGCTGGGTTCAACGAGGGCCTGAACTCACCAGCGTGACTGGGCTGTACAGGGATGATGAAAGAAAGCATCAATTTTAATATCATTCTGGGGCAAAATTATCCCAGAAGGCTTCATTTCATTAACATTGTTGAAATGCAGGATTTTATCATTGGTGGTGCTCTGATTGGCTCCGCTTTTCAAATAGGGATGCACCGATCTGACTTTTTCAGTCCCAATACCGATACCTGGGCTTTGGGTATCGGCCGATACCAGTGTTTAATTAATAAGCTGTATGCCATGCTGTGTGGAAGTGACTGGGATCATTCAGTTATGTGTAAGGAAACATCAGGCTTGACTAAAACATTGCTTTCTTAACTTTGTAAAACAAAATGTAACAAATAAATACATAAATATAAATGTATTTAATTGTTCTTTATTATTAAAATAGTAAATTGTACACCAGCAACTTGGTAAAAAATCTTCAAAATTAAGGTGTAAACCTTTTTAATGCAGCAACAAATTGGTCGAAACTTAAACAGGAATTAAAATTCCAGTATATAATGTATATAGTATATAAACATTAAAATGATTGGAATAGATCTGCCCCATTTTCACCGATATCCGATCTGGTATTGGTGCAACAGTTTAAGGTGTTAACTAAATGATCACCTGGTTATTATTTATAGGATGCTAAAACATTGTAAGATGCTGCAGGCTCTCTTTCTCTGAGAAACCACTCATTTGAGATTAACATCATCTCTCTCCACTTGGTGAATATATGCCCTTTTTTATATTTAATAGCGTCTGTGTGTTCCGAGAAGAGACCCAGACCGAGGTCGACACGTGCCTCCTCAATCATTTATGAGAGTTAATGCAGAGAGCGAGGGAAAGCAGCAAAGACCTGCTCCCGCGGGAGACCTGCATGCAGGAGGAAATTACAAATCAGCAGGACTATAAACCGTGCTGCCAGCAGGGGAAGAGCTGCGCTGACGCTACAACCTGCTTTTCTTCATTCCTCCATATGTTAGAGATACGCTGATAAACCCCTAAAAACACTGAACCTCCTGTTTGTGCACCAACAGGCCCACAGCAGGCTGTTCAGGTGCTCATCTCTTGCATTTCTGATTACCGGCAGAAAGTTCTGCATAAACAAGCCCACCTCCCTCTGGGTTGTTTGTCTCTCCTCGTAGTGTGAATGTTATGTAATTGAAAACTTTTATTTTATGTATTTCAAAAAGTCCTTCAGGAAGGACGAGAAGATCATCCACTCGGCTTCAGCTAATTCTCCTCACCTTTAATTTTCCTTCCGCTCAAATATCATTTGGCTGAAAGGAAAAAGCCTTAATATGACCATTACTAATCCCCAAGAACTTCAATTCTTCCTGCTAAGAGCAGAAGAGGATTACGGAATCCCACTCATATTGGCTAGATAAATTGTCACATTATCGCCTTCAATTTCTCTCTAAATCTAAAGCTCCTCAACTTTGGGGGAAAAGGAGACAGAGGCGACATCCTAGGGCAGAGGAAGGCTCTCTCTCTCCTTTTCTTCCCTCTCTTACTCTGTGAGAAGTAATTTAATTCTGCTGCCAGTTTATCCTGTGAATAAAAAGAGACGAAGAGGAGGAGAGGAAGAGCTCGGGGGGCTCACGCTTGTGTTAACTTTGTCCTTCCTTTTACCGCCTTTCATGCAAAATTACAAAAGCTCGGAGCTAACAAGGATGTCAGGATCGCGGCTGTGAGACACACAAACCCTGACTTTGTAGCTCATGGGCACAGCATGTTATCTAATTCATGTACGTAAATCCTTGAAGCTTCAGTAGGCAGAATATTTTTGGCATCATTGGGCAAACAAATCCATAATAACCTTTCAGCATATTGTAATTTAAGTGTTCAAGACTTCTGCACCTCCTCATGGCTCCGTTTTCAGGCTTTAAAGAATATAGCCCGTGACGGGAGACTTTGGCCAATCACAGGTCATTTCAGAGAGAGCGTTCCTATTGAGTGTTCCTATTGGCTGTGCTCCGGCTGGTGGGCGGTGCTTGGTTTTTCCTCAACTGATCTCAACATGGCTGCCGGGTCACAAATGTTCTCATTTTACAGCTAAACAGTACACTACAAGATGTTTCTGAAAATATTTTATGCGAGAAATAGGCATTACAGTAACAGAATATTGATTCATATTTGATCAGCGCTGCCTAGTTTGACCGTTTGATCAGAATTTGCGAGTGATTGACAGCTGCTCAGAGACGTCAAGGCTCCAAGGCTTCAAATTACACCTGATGAAATAAAAAAAAAAAGAATATAAGGACGAGGAAGGTGAAACTTCTAGTATCGGTCATCACACCCTGACCTTAACCAGCGTCCATCTGGGGGCTGACAGACCTGTAAGCTCCTGATTAATGATAATTCTCAGCAGTGGAATATTCATCTGTGTACAATCTCCATCAGCGCTCTCGCCCTCGGCTCAGCAATGTCACTGTGACTTTGCAGAACCTCTCCTCTGTACTACTTCAGGACCGTCTATTTTATGGTGCGGTTTACGGGCGAACAAGCGCTGTTTTCAGTGACCTCAGGGGAGCTGGAGGGAGCTGGAGGGGGTGGGAGGTGAATCGAGCGCTTGAGAGAGTTAATTGGACTTCACAAGAGTAATTGCATCTTGTGTGTGTGTGTGTGTTTGCCTCCGTGTTGTGCTTGTGTGCACGTCTAGTTAATGTACAGACTCGATCAAGGCTAATGGCGTGCAGTAAAACACTTGTGAAGTATCTGTCTTGTACTGTTCCCCACAGTTGCTGACAGGGGGAGCTGTGGATCTCCTTCCCAGTCTGACTGACTCCACCATGTGAGGTACAGAGTGGCATGTTCTCACGTACAAAATCACACATCAGCACCTACCATGTTACATGCTGTGTTACATCTTATGCAATGTGTACTGTAAATGATCCATGCAAAGATTTCTCAGGGTTTGATTGCAGCTTATATAATTCTAGTTGCTCGCTGTGTTAATTGGTAGAGAGACAGACAGATGGAGGAAGAGAGGAGGAGGTGTGTTTGATACCAAGTACCTCTCAGTGGGGGGGGGGTTGAAATCTCCTTAAACACCCAGCAGTGCAGAAAAGCAGCGGGGGCGTCGCTCGAGGCTGTTTTACCTGCAGTGAATGTCACAGAGGGAGACATTGCACAGTAATAAGAATAAAATGTTAAATGGTTTCAGTAACCATACCGAAGTGGACAACTGTGTTCCCCAACAGGATTTGCAAGATAGGTGAGCGGAAACAAAAAAAAAAAACATGCACACAATTATATTATGTATTCAGGTCTTTAATATTTTCTAATCTTTATTGTGATTTACTGGATACTTTTAGAACTAAAAATTATACAAAGAAAACTGGGGAAAGGTCACTTATTGGTCAATAAGAGCCAACGTGTACAACTTCTTGTTTCACAAGTAGCCTGTTTACAAGCTAATTTTAAACCAATAAAAAGCTAAATCATCAGCTGTAGGTCAGTTGGTAGAATGGTCGTATGGTTGGCGGTTTAATCCCCGGCTTCTACAGTCTGCATATCAAAGTGTCCTTGAGCGAGACGCTGAACCCCAAGTTGCTCCCCAGGCTCTTCAGATGCTCTCGCTTAGGATGGGTTAAATGCAGAGGTCAATGAAAAGGTCAAATTTCATGTACGTACCATGAATGTATAAAGAACTGGATACAGCATAGGAGGCGTGCTCCCGTTCATTCCTATGAGAGTTGCTCAGTGGCGCGTGAAGGCAAAATGGCTCGACTGCCGAATGATAAAGTACCCGGATCGCCCGGTGATCTTCCGCATTCGCGCTCACGCAGTAGCATCCACATCGCACGCAGTAGCGTTTCCTTTAACTGCGCCTCCCAGCCCTCGGTCCAGCCTCGGTCTGGGTCTCATTCACATGAACGGAGGAAGGAAAATAACTCTGGATTCGGCTATTAGTGCATTTTACAACTTTTAGGACCTAATGATTTAAATAAGGGTTATTCAAGTGTTCATACTGGGAGGTTGATTTACCTCAATAAAACATATCCGCTGAGTTACAGACGTCTCTTTCCCAATGTAAATCTGTGGAAAAAAGTATTTTTGGGCCCAATGGCATCACGTGATGCCCGTCCAACCCTTTCATTTGAATGAAAGGATTGGACAGGTTTATTACAGTCCTGCGACAGCCACAAATACATTTCTTTTTCTTCTTTTTTTTTATTGCTGTCGGGATGTAATGAGAATTTCAACTAATATAATAAAAAAGGTTTTTGAAGAACATTACCAACCCTAGCTTTAAGCAGAATCGACATCTCTCTGAAACAGCTTCCGCTAGCAGTGAATATAATAACCTTCATGAAGGTAGGATTCACTGCAGGGCTGTTATTTTAGTCTTAGGCAGAAGCTTATCAGCCTGCATAGCTTTTAGTCAAGGCTAAGTTGAACTTTATTGGCTTCCTTTAGCTCCTATGAGCCTCAAGTCCTGCACAGAAATGTCTTTAAGGGGATTCAGACCCCCTGGTGTGAGCTACTTTCAGTGCCTGTCGGCTCTTGGCATTGTCACGTACGTTTCCCGGCTCTACACCAGGCCACACATCTCTCATAAAAATCCCCCTCACGTTCACTCCACCGTAAAGAGCCCAGTACACTGTATCTGCTATATTTTACGAGCACGTTAAGCAGAGGGCTTTTACTCCTCCGGTGCAGCAGCCCGACACAGTAACTGAAAGACAACGGAGAGCACTTTTCGGAGGGAATCTGGTTCATAATTTCACAGAAATATTGATACTTTAAGGGTGAAGGTATAGCTAGGGAGGAGGTGAGGAAATCCAGAGAGAAATTGTAAATTCACCAGAGAGAGGAGTGGAGCTGGAGCAGTCGTAATGTTGGGTGTCAGCTTGAGTTAGGGTGGCCATGTGCAGCTTCCACTGGCCTCACGCCAGCCAGGCAGAAGGAGAAACACTCTGTTCTGCTCTCATCTTCTGCTCTTTTGGCTCAGTAACTCTCTGCTACGCTCCGTATGTGACTGTAGAAAACTTTAACTGTAAATCACGGACATTTCAACAGATAAAGGGTGAACTGTCTCATGTCTTAAAGTACATCACGTAAGAACATTTATTCCATTAATGTAAAAACACACATGGGATCAGATCAGATACTGGTGAATGAGCCCCAGGCTTTAATTGAGATGCTACTGCTCATATCAAAGCTAGAGTAGGGCCTCTGGGTGTACTGTAATGTATGATCTAAGCATGTTGGTGTCAGATAGCTGTGAGCTATATGGGTAATTGTAGCATATAAAACACACTCTCAATGCACTGAGACGGGGTGAAAATCTAACAAACAGGATGATAGGGATTCCTCCAGGGAGGAGAGGCTTAGTGGGGAGCAGAGACAAAGAGAATGAACATCAGAGTTGACTGTATATACAGGAGAATATGTGACTTTGTTTCTGTAGAGTAGATACAGGCATTGCTCCGAGTGCAGGAGCATAAGTTACATATGGGTCTTTTTTATGGGGGGTTTTCTGTACCTGAAAGTACTTGCTTTACATAGTAAAATTAATAAATGCAAAATATAAATATACCACGTAATATACATACTAAACTAAAACAAAAGAGAAAATAAATAAAAATGCATTTAAATGATTGTAAAATAAAAATGAACTAGAATTATCACCTCATGGTTGGATGCCTCTGCCAACCAGTCAAGTTGCAGTTTACATCCATGTTTGTCCAAAATGTCATATACACTTTTGAATTCTTGAGGTACGGCCGAAAACGTGTTTTGTGAGCTGAAGCCAATCCCAGCTGACATTGGGCGAAGGCGGGGTACACCCTGGACAGGTCGTCAGACTATCACAGGGCTGACACATAGAGGCAGACAACCATTCACGCTCACATTCACACCTAGGGGACATTTAGAGTCAACAATTAACCTAACTTGCACTTTCTTTGGGCCGTGGGAGGGAACCGAAGAACCCGGAGCAGACCACGGGGAGAACATGCAAACTCCACACCTGCGATCCTCTTGCTGTGAGGTGACAGTGCTAACCACTGACCACCACCCATAAAACATCAGAAAATGAAAAGCCTTTTTTTTTTTGCTCGTTAGATTAACTCGGTCGGTATTTGTACCATTGACTGCTGTCTCATAACTGTCTGCAAACCATTGCTCTTTTGTGGAACTGCTTTTGCTCTGACAGAAAAAGTTAAATAAAAGTGAATTGTGCAACACAGCTAATGAGCTACGATAGCTTCCTCTGTTTTGAACTCTCCAGCTCTCCGTGCCCTCAAACCTCAGCATTGTCAAGACTGTGCTATTGATCAACGTTCATGTCAAAGTTCACAAAAGTTTGACTCCACACGGAACATTCGCACAGATTCATTTCGCCTTGGTGTCAGCTGCAACAAAGCCAATAACAAAACATTGGCCATCACCAAATGATGAAAATACTTGCAGCCCGATACTGCAGATACTGCATGACCACAGCCTCCTCAGGAAGTGATTGTGCCTTAAACTTGCGGTAGGCAGAATGTTTCTGGCATCATTAGGCAAAAATTCCATAATAACCTTTCAGCATATTGTAATTCAAGTTTTCTGAGACAAAACTGGACTTCTGCTCCTCCTCATGGCTCTATTTTCAGGCTTTAGACAATCTAGCCCGTGACGGGAGACTTTGACCAATCACAGGTCATTTCAGAGAGAGAGCGTTCCTATTGGCTGTTCATTCAACGGAGGCAGCTGTCAATCACTCGCAAACTCTGATCAGACGGTCAAACTAGGCAGCACTGATCAAATATGAATCAATATACTGTCAGGATATAGTGACCGTTTTACAAAAATATATTTTTAATCATATTTGCTCCAATTCTACCCACTGCTGCTTTAACAAACATTTACTGTATGACAAACTATTCAACATAATACATCAATCCTAATTTGCTAAAGGCCAAATTAGAGCCAGACCTCCCACATGAACGCCCCTGCCCTACGAGTGAGCTAAAACACCATCGTAAAGGTCAGGTTAACAAGGGTAATAGTCCTCTGAGGAGGAGCTGTTAAGCTTACTGGTAATGTGTCCCAGGAGGAAGTCGCTTGAATCTGTATTTGTCAGGATGTGCAGTGCATTATGATATGTCGCAGCCGAGCGTTCAGGCAGAAGGCTGTGGAGCTGAAATCGTCTGCGATAGAAGATTACTGAGGATTACTAAAGAAATACTAGGATTTGTTGTACAACACTGAGCTTGTGTGTTGCCAGAGGAATACTGTGCAGATTCAACAGAAGATCCTGATGGAGTCCTCTAATGCAGGAGATTCATCTCCTGGAGGCAGCTAGCTGGTTGGTTCAGATGGGAGGCAGTCCAAACTGCTTCAAGGTGTTTCTGGCATAAAACCCACCTTTTTAATATACAGTACATCACACACATTACTGTTGAATGTAAGGCCCACAATGGTATTACTGTGGGCAAATTCATGAAGTTATAGGCAGAGGAGTAGAGGAGTGGGAGGAGGTGAGAACCCCTATGGAGAAATCACACAAAGATAAACAGCAGAATATCACGCAAGAGATGTAGGTTAATTGAATAAATCAGCTTTGCAGGCGGTGTTGTCTGCTAGGTTAACAAAGAAACCTTCTGCAAAGGAGGTAATACATCCCAACCAAGCCTCAGAGCAGAAATCTGAACATGCTACACGGGTAAATGTTCCCTTTTCTTTCTATTTCTTTCAATTATAACTAGGGCTTTCATCGATTCAAATATTTAATCATGATTAATCGCAAATTAATAAAAACATTTTATCTGTTCAAAAATGTACCTTAAAAGGAGATTTGTCAAGTATTTAATACTCTTATCAACATGGGAGTGGTAAAATATACTTTCTTATGCATGTGTATTTATTTATCATTGGAAATCAATTAACAACACAAAACAATGACCAATATTGTCCAGAAACCCTCACAGGTACTGCATTTAGCATAAAAAAATATGCTCAAATCATAACATGGCAAACTGCAGCCCAACAGGCAACAACAGCTGTCAGTGTGTCAGTGTGCTGACTTGACTATGACTTGCCCCAAACTGCATGTGATTATCATAAAGTGGGCATGTCTGTAAAGGGGAGACTCGTGGGTACCCATAGAACCCATTTACATTCACATATCTTGAGGTCAGAGGTCAAGGGACCCCTTTGAAAATGGCCATGACAGTTTTTCCTCGCCAAAATTGAACATAAGTTTGGAGCATTATTTACCCTCCTTCACGACAAGCTAGTATGACATGGTTGGTACCAATGGATTCCTTAGGTTTTTTAGTTTCATATGATGTAAATGTATTCACTCTAGCCCGCTACAACCTAAAAATCGCAAGTTGCGCTAATGCGTTAAAGAAATTAGTGGCGTTAAAAAAAATGTGCGTAACGCGTTATTGTCGCGTTAACTTTGACAGCCCTAAGTTATAACACAAAACAGTTATGATGAAATTGGAGAAAAGTTACCATACTGGTGTTGAAAATATAGTAAAAACAAGTTTCAAAGCTGAATTTATCATCAAACAATGGAACAGCTACAGTGGAGAGATTACAGATAGGATGCTAATTAGATGGTCAGAAACACTGTTAATTGATTGATTATGAGCCTATAAAAGAATTTCCCATTTTAATTGCATCATGACTAGAAGCGGTGGACCTGGGAGTCATTGAAGCCTTGTGTCAGTCCAGGAACTTAAGAGACGTTCAAAGGAATGCAAAGCAGCTAAATGACTCTATTAGTGCAGGTGATAATGCTGTGTTATTGCTGGATTCGTGCTATGGCCTAATGCCTGCTGGGAGCAAACGTCTCGCTGGGTCTCCACGGTGACGAGGGGGAGAGCTGAGGTATCCATGGGAGAAGGTGGGCGTGATGGGATCCCCAGGGAGCGTTGTGGAGGAGGTGAAGGAGAGCTTAATGTCTCCACTGTGAGAGCGAGAGAGAAGAGAGAGATTCAAAAACCCACAGGAGAAAAAAAGAAAAACAGGAAATACATGTGGAGCAGAAGACACACATCACCCCATTCTTAACATTTTACATGACATAATAGATCATTTAATGCTTCACAGTTCTTTGCGGGATAAAAGCCGTTAACACCACGAGACACTAAAGCCATTGTGCATGACATGAATGCGTGATGGTTACAATCATTTAGCTTGAGACCGGTATAATTGCTGTCCTGCAGCCAAACATCCGTGCACTAAGGCATTTGTCTTAATGTTTTTTTTGTTTTGTTTTTATCAAGCTCCAAGTGACATTTTCTTGGATTCGATAGTGTTGCAATGTCAATTATTTAAGTTTTCAATATATTCTTGGCCACTTGGGGGCACTGCAACAAGCAACAACATTGACATATTATCACATCATAAAGTTGACATGGCTAGCTTATTAGCAAAACAGTTGCCTAATTACACATCTACAGTTTTGTTTCTACTATTGCTCTGATTTCCCCACAGTATTGCCCTAAAACCCGCCCATAACATGCCGCCTCAGTGTAAACGTCACCCATCCCAGTCCGCAGATATCATACTTGTTAGACTCACATAAAACTTAAAATAGCCATACTGGAATTACAGTTTGAGCAATCCATAACACAAGTAAGATGTGTTCAGTTGAATCACTTTTGCTGTTTAGCTAACAATGAATTAATGCCAAAAAAACTCACCAACTGAATTTGCCTCCAGCGACCCGATCAATGGTGTCCTGGGCGGTCTCTCCGCTTTCTGAAGGGCGATGTCCCGGGCACTTCCAGCCGGCCTTACTACTTTCCAGACTCCATTAACATATTGCTCAATTTAACAGATCTGCTTCCCCCATTACGCAGATGACACTCCTTAATATGTATAACTTTGTAAAACTCCTAAAGAAAGGCTTTTCATTTTGGCTGATATTTAACTTTAAGTTAAATAAACTAAAGCAAGATGTGTAACGTTACTGTCTGACATCCCGAAACACCACCAGTTAGCATTTCCATGCAATTTTTAATAACGTGATTTAATTAAAATTCAGAGTTCTGCTTTGTGAAACATGACAAATTTATCAGGAGAACTGAGTGAATTATGAAAAGTCTGTTTGATACATTTTTAAATGACTGACGAGGCAAATAAAGTTTTCAACTGTTTCCTTCTGTCGGCAGAAAACCTCTGTTCACATATTGTTAAATTTAACAGAGACAATTTTGTAATTTTAGCTCCATGTAACGTCAAAGTGAATAAACGTGATGTTTCCCAGATAAAGCTTGTCTGCCATATAACCACACAGTTTACACATTTTATAACTGCTGATTTATTCATCCTCATGCCCATGATAGTGAGCAGAGCCCTAATGTCCTTGTTTGAACAATACTGTCAGTTTTTGTCCATTTTTCCTTTTTACATTATTCTTCAGCGATAAAACGGGTTGATGAGAAATGAGCTGCTGCACTGACATCTCTACTGCTGCATCCGTCTCCCCGTCCAAGCCAGGTAAGCCCTATGACCCTATGGTTGGTGCACCATTAGGACCTGGAAACTGGCCCCGACATAGTCGTTCTGGGGCACGATCTGAGACCAGAAGTGACAATGGAAACAAAACTGGCTTTGGCATGCATGAGCTCGCCCGTGTTTGGCGTGATAGTGGAAAAGCGGCTATTTAGTGTTTTCTGGCCATTGATGAATGTAAGTCCATGCAATATTCACTCTCCTTTTAGCTCTGTTTTGCTCTCCACCAACTCCTGAGGGAAGTAGCTGTCTCTTTAACTATGTTTACAAGCTAGTTTCTAACTTTGTCTGCCATTTTGCTGCCCGGCAGGTAGCGTACAGTGGGTTTATCGGAGCTTTTCTGCTGAAAACAGCTGCCTACCACCACTCTAGTGATGAGAGCAGTGAGACTCAACCAAAACATGAAAGTTGAAGGCCGTACAACCAAAACAATTAGCTAAAAGATGCTAAAATGTGCCGCAGAGCTGAGGGGAACTGCATAGTTGGGTGATTTCTCTTTGGGTTCGTCACTACAGGTGACCACTTTCACATCCCACATAGTCATTTGATACATTGTTAACCTAAAAATATTGACTAGCGCAGCTTTAAATAAACACCGCCTCACAAATGTCCATTTTCATTTGCAGATTCACAATGTACTTTATCAACTCATCCCTCCTTATAACACACACACACACACACACACACACACACCCTCATCAGCGGCTCTGCTGCTGATCCTTTGTAATCTTGTGTGTCGCTGTTCCGGGTCGGGTCTAATTGGCTGCAGTGTGTGTGGCTGCCACCAATCTATGGAGCCCAGAGAGGTCAGCCATGTCAGGGTTCATTAGTGGTAGAGCCGCCGCCATACTCCCTCAACGATCTGTACCTTGTTCCTCCATCTCTCACTATCTTTCTCTGTAAAAGCAGCCCCTTACTGGACATGCAGGCAGCACCAAGCAGCCATTCGTAATAGCATGCAACTGTCACTCACACATTCAGAAGAATGTGTCATGGTAGCAGTAGTTACAGTGTGGTGTATGGATCCTGATCTTTGATCCACCTCATTAAACCACATCTGATTTCTTAAACACACACTATCTTTCTCCAACATGAGAGAATCAACATGTTTTTATTTTCAGCCTACCAAAAGCAGTAAACACTGTGGTCCCTCTCTCCCTCATAATGCCCAGTCATGTCCTATTATTAGTTTTCTCATTTTCAGAGATGGGGAGAGAGGGAGCCCCAGAGGCTCCGCACTTTCCCCACTGTCTCTCACTGATGGCCTTCTGGTGATGGATGAGGTGAGCACAGTCCAAAAGCACAGAAAATGAAGCTTTCATTAGCCAACGGAACCAAGCAGTTGTGAGCCATCTCCCGAGTCCCTCTCTCCGCGCACTCAGACACATTACCTACACCCAAACAACAGCGCCTTTTAGATGCAATCAATGTGTTGTTCTCTTGCAGCCACCTCTGCACTTTCACACAATGTGAACCGCGAGTCAATTTACACGACGAGAGGGAAGGAAGGAGACTCTGCAAGCTCCAGTAGCTGCTCACTGGTTGGGCTTTAATAGCCTCCTACTGGCTATTTCAGGCACCTTTAATGTAAAAGAAATGTAGAGGTGATTGGGGGAAAGGATGGTGCCATGAAAACTAATTGGCTATATGGCCAATGATTATTGATTGATGGGAACAAGGTGTCCCTTGGGGATACAATCAATGGAAATCAGAGAGAAGGGGAGGGGTGTACATGCAAAGCAAACATCGCTGCCTGTAAATCTGAGGTGGATAAGTATGGAGGACGGAACCTGCCAAAATAAAAAATAAATAAATGACTCGATAAAATTAATGAATATACGGAGCTGGGCATATGTCTATGGAGCCGGGAATGAAGACTGGAGTTGATAAACATGACTGTATGCTAGCTAGCTAGCATACAGTCATGCATCCTGACCCCATGATGAAGAAGAAAAGAATACAGAAATAAATAAGTTTGGGGAAATAAATAAAGGGTGAAATGCATAGAGAAAATTGTGCATATATGAATAAATACATACATTTAAAAATAAATACAAAATAAATAAATAAATGCAAAAATACATAAATACAAAATAAATGAAAAAATAAATACATAAATGAAAATTAAACAGAGGAGTAAATAAATAAGGTAATTAATATAAATAAAAATAAAGAAGCAAATTAAACCAGAAATATCAATTTATGTCACATTTTATCAATTAATTAATGGCTATATTTATTTTCATCTTATTTTTGCTATATTTAATGACATATTTATTCATTTATTTATTGAGTCATTTATTCATTCCTAATTCTTTTATTTTGTCAGGTCTCCGTCCTCCATGGATAGCAGGCTCAACTTTATGTGGCTAACATTCTCTGTAGGACTTTGCATGCAGGAACACGGAGGAAATTTCACCCTCCGTCTGGTGGCACTTCCGTTCCCAGGGCTGCATTTTACCCATGCATGGTTCCCTCCCTTTCCATCTGTGCACAGTTTGGGGCCGAGCTTTACCGCAGCATCGCACTTCATGAATTACATTTTAATGCAATTTCCTCTTGACAACTTCGTGGAAAAAGTTCCCTGAGTCCCAGTCCCAGTCCCTACGCCATGTTATCTGTAAGTGCACCGCGAGTTCAAGGTGAATGAAAGCGTTTGGTAACACTTTCTTAGAAGTGAAAAGAGGAAAGACTCGCCTCTAAGAATCCTGTTTGCCTCTTTGATGTTCCTCAGAGAGAAGAGAAGAGAAGAGAAGAGAAGAGAAGAGAAGAGAAGAGAAGAGAAGAGAAGAGAAGAGAAGAGAAGAGAAGAGAAGAGAAGAGAAGAGAAGAGAAGAGAAGAGAAGAGAAGAGAAGAGAAGAGTGTAATTGCTACAGCTGTAATAAAATATTCAACATATTATAAAAAGGTTGAAACCACATTTAGAGAATCTCTTTACTATTCCGTCTCACTCTCCCCGCTCTCTCTCCCCCCTCGGTAAGACAGACGATACGCCATCCTTAAATATTGATGGAAATTTCCTGCGATTTGCCTGATTTATAAACACCTTTGATCTTCGCTCATTTGCCCTCGCTTGTGTTTTTCTAAAAATATATATTTTCCTCCTAAGCCCAGAATTTCCAAAAGAGTTGAGTCATAACGCAACATTGTCGCTGCATCTCACTCATGCATGAAAAGCGAACCCATCTGTAGGTCACGTTGGCATTTTGCATGTTCAGTTCGCTCTTAAGTGCTTATACTGTATTGCTCTAAAATACAGGCTTGTGTGTGTGTGTGACTGAGTGTGTGGGGTTACGTCATAAATTGGTGTCTGTTACAGAAGCAGTGAGGCGTTGTGGCCCCGCTGGCTCTTTATGGGTCAAGCCCATCGCTGGCGACGCGTTTCAATCAGACCCATTTTAATCAGTGACACATTCACGACCAAGGACTCTGTGTGTCAACACTTCATTTAATGATCTGATCATAGACAGGACACCTCGCAGACACCTCGACACACATCAATAACTCACCAGGCATGCAGTCTTTTACCCCCAGAGCCATAAACAACGTCTAATAAACTTCAGAGATACACGCACCGGGATGATGAAAGTGTCGTAAAAAAAACACGCCCATTCGATTGCCACAATGAAGAGCAATGCATGGCTGCCGTGTGATGAAATGTGAGGCATCGCATGTAGCGATAATGAAATAAATCTTTGCAGCACATAGACAGACACTTTCAGCTATAAGGGCTGTATACCATGTTTATGTAATAAAGTGTTTTATGTGTGGAACAGAATATAGGTCACACACACAAATGCATCAATTTCTGTGATTGCTTGAGAAAAGAGAAATGAGATGTATACTCTTGTAAAATACTGTATACTTTCGTAAAGCACATGATGAATCAGTAAATAGCTGCACATAGAATGACCTCTCTGTCCTCACCACAACCCAGTCGCCAGAAAAAAATAGGCCCACAATGAATGTCGACGTTTCTGAACCAAACATACATTTCATATACGTTTCATATCACCCTCGTTTCACGCTTGCAGAAACACAAAAATCCACGTGGTTAACGCTGCAAAAAACAATTGTTTAGGTTTAGGCAACAAAACGACTTGGTTAAGGTTAGAAAAAACGTCATGGTTTTTGTTAAAATAATGACGCAACAACGTAACTAGGGTAAATAAATAACAACTGCACTTAGCGGATGTTCTTACGCAACGTTAGACCAAAAACAGAGTGAGTAATGGATTTACATTCATCAGATGGACACAAACTTGACTTCAAATGAATGATGTTGCTCCGATATTACCTCATTCACTTATCACACTTCAATCTAAATGAGTCATAGCTACAGTAACAGTGACTGACAGTTACACCTGGCAGTTACTGAGTGTGATTATACATCTAATCTCTGCATGAGAACTAGTTTGTGTGTGCGATCCTTTTTTAATCTAGTGATGTATATCCCACAGTAAATCTACATTTAGTACTTTCTAATAGGCCGTGTTTGACAAGCTGGCGCCACTGGCTCCTGATCCCGAGGAGATAACCAGGAGAGGGTTTCAAATCCTCTGTGTGGGCATCATTTAAGAAAAGCGTGCTACAAACTATTTAGTTGCAGTTTTCATAGTGCAATATGTTTCTAGTGTGTGAACTCTTGTGGTTGTTAGATGTGAGCAGCTGGTAGAGTGTTAGACTGATGAAAGAGGGATGACAGCGGGGTGGAGGGACGGGAGATGGAGGCGAAGTGGAGAGCAGTGTGGTGGTGGTGGTGGGGGGGGTTGTATCAAACGCCAGTCTAATGAGCCATCTGTAGTGGCAGCCCTGTGGAGGCTACTCTGACCTGCTCACTTCCAAAATTGTTAGCATGCAAGATGACACCCACACACCATCATGTATGAAACAACACCCTCTGTCCTTGTAGGTCCACAGTGAGACCCTCTCATCGGATAAGGAAAAACTCGCACCAAAAAACTGGGAAAAAAGAAAAAATGGAAGAAACCTCAAGAAGAGCAACAGAGGAGGAGTTAATATTATTATTTGGTATATATGAGCCACTAACATACCTAAAATAATTATTTGTTTCCATGGGGGCAACAGGTTCCCAACCTCATCACATACTTCCCCTTGGCATCACACCCCTTGGCGTCACTATTGTTACCCTTGGCGTCACTTTACAGGCAAAAAAAACACTATAGTTCGGTTTAGCAAAGAAATACCTGGTTGGACTTAAAACTACTATGTTTTGTACAGTGAAAATGACACTGAACGTTGTGAACACGGGACACGAATGAACGATTGTAACGTGACTACCAACAGCGGTCTCTTTCGCTTTTTTAAATTACATCACTACCACACTCCCGGTGCTCTTTCCGGGAGCGTTTACTGTTACCGTGGATGGGTTTACATTATAGCTAATGGAACGCCCAGAGCGTTTCATATCGGCGCTAAAGAGTGCTGTGTGCGGCGGTACCGAATGCCAACGGCAGTGACAAAGCCTCGGTATTTAACATCCTGGGAATGAGAACGGGCTGGTGGCGGAGCTTAAGTGATACATGAACTGAATAAGGGTATATGTGTGCGTGTGTGTGTGTGTGTTTGTGTGTGTGTTTAAGAGGCTGTGAATACAATCTTCTTGTCTTTTGGGAGTGTGAATGTAACCATTAAACACATGACTTAGGTCTTTAGAGACCTCTTCAATTAAGCCTTAAAGCTGAAGTAGGCCAGATTGGAGCAAATATGATTAAAAAAAAGTTATTTTTATAAAATGGTCACTATATCGTGACAGTAGTACATGAAACAGGTAACCTGAAAATAATCATGTTCCTCTGTGTCCGTATCCATCTGCCGTGCAAGGTAAATAAGTCTCTTCTATTCTCTCAACAATTTCCAAAGGTATGCAGGTAGGTAATAGCAGGTAATGTTGTGTTTTCAGTTTTCTTGTTTGGACTCATTTCGTGTCGCTGATACTATAAATGAATTCAAATAAAAACGAACTAATTTGTATCATCATTTATCATTTTTCTCTAACTGTTACTTATATAACTTCTCCTCCCCTTTCCACCCCCTCACATAGCCTTACATGCAGTATATCCATCAGCTTAAGTGAGGCAGGGTTACAAGCTACTGCCAAATAATCATTCCTCCATTAAGGTCTAATAATCACCCTCTGGGATGTTGAACTGGCCGATCATGATATAGACGGAAAGACAATTGGTTCTAAAGACACCAAAGGGGCCCTGAGTGGTAGTCAATCATAACAGTGTGAGCTTCAGGGACTGACATGCAGGTCATCGACCCCATGTGCATCAGGGCAGTGGGTTAACTCTAAATAGCCCAGTTTGATCACTAAAATATAAGATCCAGAAATTGTGGTAAAAGACATGTAATTTTACTGCATTATATATTAGCACTTAACTAGTGAATCGATGAAGAGGAACCACTGATGCATGTCCTTGAATATCGACTATGTCAGCTCCACTTTCATGGAAACATAAGCCATGCCTGCTGTGCATGTGTACAGAGGCAGAAATAACCATCTTCTCACAGGAAGGAGGCGCGATGAATAGGACGAAGCTGAGGAAGCAAACGTCGGCCTCTGTGCTGATGTGGAGCTGAACACTTAATGGAATTACTGTGCTCCAAGAGCAGCCAGCAGCCACATTATCAATGCTTAGGGTTGAACAATCCAGTGCTATTTTCTGTCCAGAGGCTGAATACCCCACAGCTATGGAAATGGGGAGGGATTATACAGAATGTGGTATAAAAGGAGTCTTTTCTACTTTCATCTGTAGCCAGTGACAGAGAGAGAGAGAGAGAGAGAGAGAGGGAGGAGCGGGTGAGCTGGAAGCGAAGGAGTCGATTTGTCAATTGGAGCACTGAATGGACGCCTCATCGATTGAGGTATTGTGATGATTACAGGGTTTGCCGCTGTGTGGTAATGCAATAGGCAAAGCCCATCACGGCCCTTGCCGTTATCAGGCCGAATGATTTAGACCCTGCCTCGTTAATGACGGTCATCCATTCCGCTCAAATGGCTGGGAATTTATCCAACATGACGCTGTCACACATGAATAAACAGGAAAGCTCTTCACACGTCCGTTAGAGAAAACGTACGCGAGAAGGGGATCTACTCTGTCCTGCGAGAGCTGATGCCGCATCCACAAAACGCAATCCGAGAAGGTGTCACCGGCACCGTAGCTCTGAATGATAGCAGGCAATGAGGGAAATTTACAGCAGGCCAAAGGCAGTGGTGTATGTTTTTAATCAGGCCATGTCTGAACATCCACTGTGGAGCGGTTCTGCCTCTGGCAGCACATCATCAGGGTCAGAAGGACCTCGGAGTTGCTTTATGATTAAGATGAACGATGAGTCAGAGCAGACCCAAACCTTCTCTTTTAACACAGCCTCACGATTAAACACACATCCTTTTTTTAAACGGCCTCCCCACAAATGAATCACCTCGACGCGTCAAACGGAGCGATGTACTCTCTAAAGGAAGACGGAGGAGGGAGCAGAGCGGAGGGTGTTCAAAAAATGACATATTTGCTGCATTGCTATTCATGGTTTTCGCCCCGTCCATTAATTATGCTCCAGAGCGGTCCTCAAAAAACGAGCCTGTGTGAAGAGCTTCTCCACAAAAAAAAGAGAGTCCTTCTCGGGATAACAGCGTTAACTCACCACGGTCCACAAAGTAATTAAGGCTCAGACATTAATAACTCTTGCGAGAGGGAGAAATTAAATGAAACACAGAGAGGATTTATTTCCTCATTCCAACTTCTATAGTGAATCTTATTTAATCTCTTTCACGCCGGTGTCTATTTTGAAAATTGCTCTCTTTCTCTCCATGTTACTCACTTCCTGTCTCATTCTGTAAGAAAAGACCCAAACATTCCTGATCAATAATGTGCCAGCGGAAAAAAATTATTTACTCCTTTTTTCTGTCTTCCGCTTTTTACCTGCAGCTCCTTCACTCAGATTGATGGATTTCACTTCCAGCAGCAAGGCATCTTTGTCTGAGGCTGTAACACATACAGTAATCTTCATCTAGATAAATGGCAACAAACATGATATACAGCTCCATATATACTGCCCTGTGTTAGAGGCTGGTAGTTTTGTCCTGAGGGTTAATTAACTGTCCATCAACACAAACGTCCCCTCCTCACCGTTCCCTCCATATTCCAGCTGAAGCACCTTTATTGCTGCTGCTGTATTTGGAATAATGCCAGTGGCAATGCTCTCCGTTGTTGCTCCCCACAGAACGTGGGAGTCGGTTATTATTTTGGGGAGCTGTCAGCTTGGAGTCCTCCCAACACAGGGTGCCGTTAGTATTCCTGTGCTGATGCTGGCAGCGATTAGAGGTGGGGTGAGAGGCTGGCTGGGGTAAATGGAGGGGTGGCTCGGAGAGGTAATGGGTGCTGACTTACAGCCAATGATGAAGGAACGAAAACATTAGCCGACAGAAGGTCTGGGACTGAGGCCAGCTTGATCGGATCAGGTATACACTCATTCGGCTTTCCTACCAACATGGGGCTGGTGCAGGTGAATCTGTGGAAGTCATGTGCACAATTTTGCACCTCATGATTTACGTCCAATGCCAACATTCAGAGCCAATGCGGGAAGTAGCATGACCTGTACCAAGGTAGAAAGTAAGGGTGTGAAGGTTGGGGTAGTGGATAAGCATGTCAGATTTTTATGCAAGAGACTGAGCTCTTTCCTTTTTACTAACCATAACCACGATGATTCCATAACTTTAACCAAGTGTTTTAAGCCCCGTTTCGACCGCAGGAACTAGGAACCTTTTGAGGAACTCATTGCGACCGCAGGGATCAGGGTCTAAATTAAGTTCTGGGGACATTTTCCGGGGCCTTTTTACCCCCAAGAAAGGCCCTGGTCGGGTTGTAGGAACCTTTTAGTTCCTTGAAAAGTAGTCCCAGGTCTAAAATCACCAGGAACTTCTTGGTGGAATCCCAGCTCTAGTTGCCTAACACTAACCATACCTTTACCATATTTAATTTGCCATAAAAATACATCCCTACCCTTAACCATGGGCTGATATTGAAGAAAGCGCACCTTTTAAAAATGGTGGCATTGGACATAATCAGGTTTTGCAGAGTCATCCAATATCTGCCTTCGATTGGCGATTGGGTTGCATTAACAGGCCAGACTCCAAGAGTGTCTCAAATACAGTTTGTGAGCTGCTGCACTGACTCTTTGTTAGTGGACAGCAGTTGAAATCATTAAATCAATTGTATCTGTGCTTGAGCTAATTCCAAGATATGTATAAACAAGAGCAGGCTTTTAATTTGAAAGATGATATCCACTGGGTTTTTACTGCTAAAGTCTATTTGCTTTGATTCCTTTGTGTCTTGATGCTCGCACTGTATTGAATTTAATGATTGGTGCGTGTCACTGTATGAGGCTGCAACATGGTACATGCTGCTATAATCAATATTTTGTGCTAATCAATATTATGTGAAAGAGGTCGCTCAATGTGTCAATTTTCCAGCTTGCAATTTTACTGTTTTGATTCAGTCTCACTGCTCTCATAGAGTCGTATTGAACCTCAGTAGGCAGCTGTTTACAGCAAAGAAGCTCTAAAAACCTACTGTACGCTACCTGCTCAGCACCAAAAGACAGATATATAAAGTTTGCAACTAGCTGGTGAACATGGCGGAGAATTAAGCTGCTAAAGAGACAGATATTTCCCTCAGGAGGTGGTGGAGACCAAAAACAGAGAAAAAAGGAGAGAGAATATTGGAGCTTCATCAGATGACAAAAACACAACTCCAAATGAATACTAATGTTGTGTCTGTTGGATGTGTATATAGGACCATGTGTTAATGTTTCCAGTTTGTTTCTGTTTCCAGTTAATGCAGGTTTAAAATCCATTTTTCTGTTAAGAACGCAGATTGGAAAATACTCGTCAAGCCCATTTGCACCTTGGACTTTGATTCTGATGTCTTCCCTATTTTTAGGAGGTGTGTTCAGCCCAATGTTCACCCCGAGCATGGATCTGCGAGTGGGATAATACAGTCTTGATAATACCCACCATTCCTCTCAGAAAATCATGTAGTGTGGATAAACAGCCATTCAACTGCAAAATCATTTTAAAAATCCATCCTTTGAGCTTGTGTGAGCTTCTATGGTGTCAATATTTCTTTTAACTCAGCAGAATTGCCACTTTGGTAAATAGAAAAAAACAGCCTGATCCATTTAGAATGGCCGGGTCATGTGTGACCAGACTGGACATGGAGCTTTTCTGTTTGAGGGTTCAAATGGCAAAAAACAAACAAACACATGAACATTTGAACAAGGTAACATTTAAGTTTCGGTGTGTGACAAAACTTTAAATGTTAGTTTGTTAGATTCTCTTTTTTTCAACAACAAAACAATTTAAAGTAGGCTTAGTTAGATAACTTCTCTAGTGCAGCACAGTAGGTTAAATTGTCTAAATCTAGGGGTACCATAACCCTTTACTGTCACTTTCCACTGTCATCTTTTATTATATATTGACTGTCTTATTTTTAAAGTGTCCTTGGGTGACTTGAAAGGCACTTATACATAAAATGTGATATTATTATTACACAGTAGCAAAGTAAAATCCCACTAAGCTACAAGATAAATATGCAGAGCTCTCTTTTATCACCTGGCCTCTGTGTGTAAATCTATTTCCATTACTCATACACATATTATCTAAAGAGCACACTTGATATCTCCCTTTGGGCACATCATAAAATGAAACTTTCCCTCATAAAAGTCTATGTGCACACGCATGCAGACACACACACACATATTTTTGAGTGTATCAATCAAACGAAGGGCTGTATAGTCACATTGACGTGTGCACTCAAACAGATGCTCACCCTGACAGAGCCATCATTTACTGAGGTAACATGGTGAAAAGCAAACACATGATTTATCAACAACAGACATGGTTCATTCCATCAAATGTGCCCGTTGGTTCATAAAAATGCACCAATGGTCACAACTACTGCAGTTTAAATCCTATAAGGTGCCAAATAGGCCACACAGAAGAGCTTATAGTCTAACAGTTTCCTCTTAAGCATATTAAACACTCACCTTTTAATATATAGCTGCAATGTGATCACTTACTATGGTATAAATGAGATTTTAGTCCATGTTACTACAATCTGGAATAATCAGAACACATCACTCGAAAGTATTCCTACACTTTTCAGTTTTCAGTATCAGCTCATGTTAATTTGTAAGCAAGTATGTGTATTGATCCATGGACGCATGGATCAATCCAAGAAAGGAAAGAGCTCTTTGATTGAAACTGTCCTCACAAGAACAACGACAGCATTGGTCTTTTCAGCCAGTGCCCCCCAAAAAAAACGACATACAAAGTTTTCAAATGGAAGACATCGGGGTGGATGGATGAGTCAAAAACCATCTTAAAGAGACAGGCGCTAAAACGGAGCGTTTCAGACAGAGGGTGAATACAGGTATATTCAATAATGTGTTTTTTTAACATTAAACCAAATAAACATGTTCTAATAGAAACCCAAAATACAAGTATGAACCTGAAAATGAGCATGAAATGTCTCCTTTAAGCTACATGAAATACTCTTCTGTGAGCTATAGCAGATCTAGTTTGAAGCTATAATACATTATCTTGTGGTCAAAAAGACTAGCCACTGTAAAACCACACAAGATTAGTTATGTTTATTACAGTAACACACCTCAGTTTAAATAAAGACAATTTCACACCTATGCTTTTGTTTCAGAAGTGGAGCAGCTAGGTAGAAGACTTAAAGGTCATTGTCTTCTGTGTGTTACGTCATTCCAACCCTTTAAACTAAAATCCCATTTGGACTAAAAAAAAAAAAATCCAATTTACAGACTGCCTCCACTACTGTTTATTCATCGATTGCCACTGTTAACAAATGCAATTGAATTTCCTTTAAAACATGCCGACACCTCTGTGTGACTTCCATCAGCGGCAGCATTTTCCTTCAGCCAGTGGCCACACCACAACCTTCCTCTCGACTGCAATTAAATAAAGCTGGGCAGAGACAAGGGCCTGATGAAATCATTAAACCTGCTCTCCTCTAATTGCTAATATGTCATTAGGCTTGGCTAGCAAAATGCTGCAGGCGTTACAGCTGGCCAGTGGGAGCGGGCAGAGGAAAGCCACTGAGGGTTAGGAGCGGGCCTGTGAGTGTTACGCATCACTCATTCACTCACTCATGGCAGCAGATATTTATCCAAATGATGTACATAATAGCTAACCCCCGTGGGTGCCTTTTGATTTGTAGTCAAGGCCATTCCAAATTCAAAGGTGAAATCATTTTTCCTCTCCATCGATCCCTTCCCCTGGTGTGTGGCACCCATCAATAAGAAACCACCCATCAGGTCTCCATCTGGCCCGGTTGGCCTTTTGACGCGGTGAGGAGGAGGCTCGTCCATCAGTGACAAACGCCTCGCTGTCACCTGCCACTCCTCAGCTGGGGAAGCAGGTGGTGCTGGCGTTTCCATGGCATTTCCATAGTAAAACACTCTGTGTTTATATTTAGAGCATGGTTTTAGTTTCAGTTTATTATTTAGGATTCTTTTTATTTCGTCTCTTACCCACCATCTCGATTTGTCCTATTGTGTCTTAAGGTCTTTGCAGATCAAGTTCGTATTTTTCGTATGCGTTCATTTTAATCCGTCATCTGATAAAAATTGTTATGCACAGAAATCTTGCACAGACGTCCGATTTTTATTATTCTTTTTGTTGCAAAAATTTGTAATACAAGACAAAACTGAACTAATTACGTGCATGTGGATAGTGTTATAGTCCCGAACAGAGCTCATGAATACATCTCTGTATTCTTTTATTTCTTTATTATCATGAAGTGCTTTGTGCTGGGAGACAAAGTGAATGTTTATCATGCCATTTTGGATGATGAAGCACAGACGGTGGCTCTCAATGCTCAAACAACCAACAATCGAATCTGTTCCGTCAACTTTGATGATGGACGAAGTGTTCGTAGTCGGTGTGTAAACGTGATTGACACAGCGTGACGTCGTATTTATTTTAGAAAGTGCGATAATTTTGGTTAATTTTTAAAATGTCACAGGAGGAAGCTTCTTTATGCTAAAGTTTCATATTTGTTCACTCTGGAATTACATCTATAAAGTTCTCAGCTCTGTCTTGACAAAGATGGAGGTACCTAAAACAAGGCTATTGCCTGCTTCTACTGCCCTCTTCTTTGTCTTCGTCTTTTACATTTTCAGCCGTTTTGAAATTTAGGCATGGTTCTAGGGATGGCAGTGTTTGTCTACGGTCGGTCGGTCTTCGGTCGGTCCATCAGGCGATGACTCCTAATGAGTAATCCAAATGACTAACATGGTGAACATGGTAAATATACCTGCTAAACAGACATCGGCATGTTAACGTCATTTTGCGCATGATAACATGCTGACTTTAGCATTTAGCTGGAAGCAGCGGTGTGCGTAAGTACAGCCTCACACAGCCAACAGCATGGCTGTAGACTTTTAGTCTTGTTACTTGTTGTAGAGCAAACACAACAGCTCAGCACAATGCCTCCACAAGAGTCAAAACTATATGATTCTGGACCGCAGAAAAGGCCCAAAAAGCTTGCAGATTATTTAAACATTCATTCATTTGCACCACTTGAAGTACACACATGCTCAGAATGTCCCTTTTCTTTTGCTAATGCACACATTTTGTGCTGAAAACGTTCTGTAGACCAGACACACATAACAGTGGTCAGTGACCATGAACATGAAAGAATACTAATGCAAATGCAATAAATCTCTTTATGATTATTTTTGGAAAGTAAATTACATTTCAGTGTGTAATTATATAGCTGAGCTGCACACATTCATGCATATTGTACCTTATGGACCTCGTCCTCTCTCCACGGGCAATTCACCCAACTGTCACTCAAGCCAACCTCATTTCCAACTTCCTTCTTATTCCCAAGACACTGGCCCACGTGCCTCTCCTCTCTCGCCGTATTCCAGCCTTTTCCATCCTTTTCCATCCCATAAATCATTTTAAGTGTGTGAGAAAAGTCTCATCTGCACCGCAGACAGATATAGTCTGCGCCGCCCTCTCCGTGTAATCCCTCCAGTGAATGGAAAAGCGCTAATCCTGCCATTGTGCCACATGAATTGCATGGGGAATTGTCCGCGCCGTCACACGCTCAGCCCTGTGTTTCTTATCTTACAGTTGCTTTAAGTGAAACAGTGTCACACCTGTTATATAAATATATTTGCACAAAATTATTTCAAAATGAACACTGCTTGTAGCTTCAGGGGAATTTAGCGGATAAAAAGTTCTTCATTGATCTTTATCAGGCACATTAGAGGTCTCATTAGAGTCATTAGAGAGGACTACTGTCAAATCTCCCATCTTGCTTTACAGGAATGGTAATACTCTGTTGCAATATGTATGATGCAGGAGATTAGGGATAGGAATGACAGACAGACCCAAATGATTTGTTTGGTTTGAGCAGCCTTTCAGTGAAAACAACGTTTTATAAAGAATTGCTAATTTGTCCTCTTCATGGGTGATTTAGACTAACTTCCAACACAGTCTCACTGCATTTAGTTTTTTCTCGTGACTTTCAGCACGATATTTTTGAGGTATTTTCCAACAAATGTTCAGCAACAAGTGATGCACGTGTCAATTTCCACTCCAGTCTTTTCAAAATAAAACGACTTAGTTAGGTTTAGCGATAGACTAACTTGGTTAGGCTTAGGCAAAAAACTACTTAGTTAAGTTTAGGAAAAGATTGTGGTTTGGGTTAAAAAAAAAAAAATTCTGGGAGTGGAGTAACTTATGTACGGAAGTTACGTGACAAATAAAATCAACGTTGACTTCAGGTTTCACACGGGACACGAACAGCAGAATCCTGGGCGAATGTCCTGTGTTTTTTGACCCATCGATCCACCGTGACCTCCTCCGTACACGGCGTTCACCACAATTACGTCGATTACATACCAATTGATTTCGTGCTGACCATCACGAAAAAAATGTGAAATTCGTGTCTGTGTACAGGAATCAATACATTCAATTTCGTGACTATTTCACGAACTGCTGCCCGACTGGGCTGTGCCTTCAGGCAGGGAACAGCCCAAATTGTCAGTGCTTCTGAATATGGCATTTGATAGTAGAAATGTGGCTCTTCTCTGTGTAAGGTGAGGGCTGAGGCTCTTTCTGCTGAGCATGCCTGCCTAAAGTACATCATATTCTCCAAAAATAGCTAATTTGCAAGTGAAAAACACATAAGGAAGCAAGTTTTTGTCCTGTAGAGGATGTCATTATCTCTGGCAGGGTGAGTGGTTCTGCTCTCACTGGGAGCAATCACACCATAAATACATGGGCTCTCTAATGTCATACTGTTAGCCACATTATAATCACACTATAAACAGCCCCATGTTGTTGTTCTCTTCGTTCAAAAACAGCAACCACAGAAAATAAATGGGGCTCACGTTGCATTTGATGTTTTGACGATGTCAAAATGCAGCTGTTTTTGAGTGAAGTGAAGCATCATGCATTAAAAAGTAAGATTGTGGTTGTTATTCATTTACAGGAGTTGCTTTCGCTCTTCCTGCCAAGTGGGACTCTTAGGCAGATTTAACATTTAAGTTTTTTGACAGGAACCCCCGGCTCACTAAAAAGCTGTTTTTGTTGTGATGACACATCGCTTTCCAATTTATTTATTTCACAGACGGTCCGACTTTTTCAGAATAGTTAAAAGAAGAGTTGAAGTTTTGTTTAATGCCGAATAAAGAAGGATTCAGATTGTGGAACTTGGAAGTGATTTTAGAAAAGTGGGTAACACTTTACAATAACAATAATTTAAAATGGTAAATTGATAGTTAATTAAACTTCGTTAAGTTATTTTACAGTTAAACAATGAAATAATAATTAATACTGTTTACTAATTATTAGTGATGCTATAATTTCTGCTATTTTATCATTAGTTTGTGTAATATAAAATAATTAGTTTATAATTATATATTGTATCATAGCTGATATGAGACGATAACAATTACATTCTGATTACATTAGTACACTATCTATTAACAGTTTATTATTGCACACATTACTTTTATATACTATATTAAGTATTCTTTAATGCTTACCTAATGATTTGTAAACCTTTAAGAAATTGTTTGTTAAACATCTATTAACATTACATAAATAGATGGACCAGAAACCAATTATTAACCATTAACAAAATATTTACTAAATAGTGTTTTAAGACGCTTTACAAAGCATTTATTAACCATTTAACAAAGTATTATAATCATCAGTTGCAACTTTATAAGAGCCATCCAACTAATGTTTATACTGTAGTCCTTTTACAAACCAATTATTACCCATTAACAATGTGTTATAAAGATCTTGTCCATCTATCTACGTAATGTTTTTATAAGTTTTAAAAACAGTTTCTTAAATATTTACAAATAATAATAATAAATATAATATATATATATATATATATATATATATATATATATATATATATATTATAATATATTTATATACAATGTAATAATGTGTGCAACAATAAACAGTTAAAATAACATAAATAAATATGACGCCCTATTAAATTAGTTTAATTAACTATAAATTTTGCATTTATAGATGATGGTTATTGTTACCAAAAAGTGAAATGGTATGTTTCTTCAGGTGCTTGTGGCTTCTGAAAGCTGTAATTCCCATAAGAACTGGACTAAAAATATGGTCCAGGCTGTTGTTATTGTACCTGCTGTTTATGATGGTGTTTTGCTGTCAGCATCAGTTTATTGCTTACTTTTAATGGGATCGTCCTATAGTATCAGCTGCTACATATACTGTAGGACATTAACTGTGAAGCTAATAAATAGGGATGCACCGATTGCAAAATGATGGGCCGATACCGATGTTTAAAATAAAAATGTGTCCGATAGCCGATACCAATGTTTTGTTGTTGTTTATTCTGTTGTTATTTAGTCCTGTCTTCACTCTTAAAGTCATTCAGCCCTTCATTCATATCTTAAATGAGCACAAATATCATACAAATTTATGGAACAAGCTTTAAAATAACCTTTCACATGAAACATAACTGCTTCAAAAGCCCCTTTAGCCGCCTGCATACAACTACCTACTCAATGAGAGGAATTTATTTTACAGTGCTTACATAGCCCGACAAAAACATTTGGTGAAACATAAATTAAATGTAATTAAATCAGCAGCTAACAACACAACATTTAGCCGGCAACAAAATGAATGCAACACATAAACATTGGCCACATGCCTTTGGTGAATGTCATCTTGTTTGTCGATTATTTGGCGATTGCAGTTAACGCGGTGAAAATGGGCCAATACCGATGTTCGGCCAATAAATCAGTACATCAATAAAGACTTAACAGCCCAACACATGAATTATGGTGGACTGGACATAGTGTCATCTACACAGACAGCTGCATGCTTAGCAATCGGTTTAGGAAAGCCATGCATGTTCTCGGTTTCTCTACATACACTGTGTGCATGCATGGTATTTAGTGCTTGGCTGTGTGCGGTGCAGTGTGTCCTGCTCGGGGCTACCAGATGGAGAAAGTCCTGCACCAGCCTGCCTGCTAATGAGTGCACAGTAGCCAGAAGACACTGGCAGATGCTTCATTGAAGGGGCACTTCCGAAAAAGCACTTTTTAGGATACACTTCATTTTAACCCCCTTGCATGGCCAGACAACACTGTTACACTGGTATAGCTGTAATCTTTATCAGATTGATAAGAAATGTATTGATTGATTAGACAACATGGTAATCAGATATTCAGCTGAAGGCCTCTATGGATTTCAATCTGCGATGCGTCACGCCGTCACGTCACAGTGTTAATATTCAGCACACACAAAGACCTATATCCCCTTTACATCACGTACAGTTCTCATCTCCTCGCACTATCTGCAATTTTCCAAACTGCCCTTTTACCTCCTTCAGAATGGAGTCTGGTGCCCCCCCCACGCCCCCTCCGCGCCGCCAGATTAGATTTAACCTGGCATGTCGCTCCTGCTCATAAATCATTCGCTTTATCATTTCTCCAGCCTCAATAAAACTCCTCTAAATGGAAATGCACCACCGTCGTCGTCGCCGGGGCTTACTTTACGAGAATAACCGTATAAATCAAGTTTGTTTAAAAAGCGGGCGTCATAACGTGGCGTAAAGTTCTGCGGCCTACAGATGATCAGACACACACAGACACACACAGACACACACACAGACACATGGGAGGAGACAGATAGTTTTCCTGTTTCCCTCTGGCGTCTGTCCATACTAAAGTGAGTTATCTACTGGGAGCTCAAGAGAGAAACAACACATGGCTACAGGGACAAGTCTGACAATGTTGCTGTGTGTGTGTGCGTGTGTGTACAGTATGTGTGTGTGTGTGTGTGTGTGTGTGTGTGTGTAGAAGAGAGAGAACAGGAGCGACTATATTTAGAGCCACAATCTGGTATGAGGTGGGGTAGGGTGCGTGGTAGATGGGGGTTATATAAATGATTAATATGCTCGATTAAAACATTGAAACTGTGCTGTAAGTAATATTCTTCAAGGCCACTTCTACTTGATTTTACCCCTCATTTAATCGGAGATACATACCAGCTAATCACTGTTTCTGAGTCAGTTATATTTACCACTTTTATGATTCTATATGGTCCTTTCTAAAACGGAATAAGAATCATGCTGAACGCATGCATAACTTTTTTATGAATCAGGAGTTCACCGTCTCTCCTTTGATATTGAACGGCTGTGACTTCCCCGGTTGGTGCAGAGCAAAAAGAAAGAGCTGCCTCTGCAAAGAAATATCCATTTTGCATGCATAGAATGAGAGATTGCGAGTGCGGCGCATGAGCCATCAAAGCACAAAGGAACCAATCAGTTCAAATGAGAGCTTAATTCAGAGCTGGCATGCGAGAAGAAAGACCTCCCGAAAGGGAGAAATAATTCACGGCTTGACCATTTATCACAGAGCTGAATGTTAAAGTGGTCAGATCGCCTCGACCGCTGAGTCCCGTCCTCTGAGTGTCTGAGTGTGCCCACTGTGGAACAAAAGAGCCACTTTCATTAGGGAAAGAGTCTCTTTATTAGTACAGAGGGCCTACGCTTGTAGTTTCACTCCTTCCTCTCTTCCCGCTGCCCTCCATCCTTTAGTTCATCAGGGGTCGGGCGGTGATGAAATGACCGATCTGGGCCAAGACATGGCCAAGACGTGGCCTAGCCTAAACCAGATGCCGCTAGAGGGGCTGAAGCTTTCTTGGAGCCAGCGTGGAGGTGGCGTCTCCGAGGACCTCAGAAAAGGACGAGCTTCATCAGGACGATTGAAGCAGATGGCGAGGACGCCGAGTGATGTGCAGGCAGGGCGGGGGCTTTAAAACAGTGGCGTAAATATCGACGGTGCAACCAGTACCGTGCACCGGGGCCCAGAAGCTGTCAGGGTCCCAAAAATCACCTTCCTACACCGTGTCCACACTGATTCCATTATATGCACTTCTGTTTAGTTATGTAAACAAACCACGTAGGCTACCTATCAGCTGTGCGCTCGAGGTCAGACTGCAGACGTAACCACTTATCTTCCCATGTTTGTTCTTTTTAAACAGAAAACACACATTTAACATTGTGATATTTACTGGAAATGACAAACAATATAGCCAACAGCAGTAGGAAACTTTCAACTCTTTGGCAATCTCCCTCCAACCGGCTGTCACCTCATTAGGGTTTTTGGAGTGAGATGAGGAGGTATCGTATAGATAACGCCTCATTTCAACTTCACCAATCAGCCGCTCCTGGTCCATTGAAGTGATTTCAAGGTGAGCGACGGGAATAAATAGAAACAGCTGGGCGTCTGACAAAAGTTCAGCTGAAAACGGCGTGCCACGTCACGCTGTGTCGCTCTCGGACAGGACATTCCAATAAAAAAAAGGACATGTTTCTTAAACAGCATTGTTAATGACTTTGCGGAGTACAAGACCTGAAGGATAAACTGGTTTCTTTCTGTTATCATGGAGTGGGATCAGGGATCTAAATCTATAGCAATGTAATTGTTACATCTCATATGTTGGAAAATGTGCACCTATACTGCAATCTGTGTCTGTGATAACATTTGGCTGCTGAGTCCAGGGCAGGCTGTTAAATTAACGTTACCTTTGGCTGCTGTCCGTGGTGCTGATCTAGGGCTGGTTTGCAGGATGGGAGTTCCATTGTGAGCCTTTGCAATTGTCTAGAGTGGTTGTGTGGGCCCAAGAAATAAAATTGCACCGGGGTCAATCGCAATTATGTTACGCTGCTGCTTTAAGGTGACCAATCATATGCAAATCTCCACTTGTCTTATTTGTCAAAATCAAGAGCATTCTTTTGTATCTCACAGATGAACAATATCAAGATTATTACAGTTGAACTCTTTTGAAATTACCCTGATGGATGGATTTCATACAAAGATTAAATAAGAAAAAACAAATGTCAAGTCACAACAAACAAATGCAGCTTTGATACGGCTGTCAGAAAACAAGACCACCAGACATCATCAAAAGAAAAGCTCTTTGTTTCGACAGACGCCCTCATTAAACCCAGTGAGTCACTGAGCCACACGACACCAACGTTCTATTGAAGTTTGTCTTTCTGGTGCTCCCCTGTGCTTTAAAAGACAACAAAGAAAAAGCCCCAGTGTGTTTAAACTGGGAAGAGGTTCGACTGTTATCAGCTGATTAAATGGGCGTTATCAGTCGTTGTCTTTGTCATGTCATTAATGCATCAGATTGGACAAACTGCACGTACTACCTTGTAAAAGTGAGCTTAAAAGCCACTTTTGCAAAACTGAATGAAACGTTAACTTTTGAACAAAAACAAAGCTTGTTTAGGTTTAGTCAACAAAACCACAAGTTTAGGGGAAAAGATCAGGTTTTGGCTTAAAATAACTACGTTTGAAAAGTGAAAGTGAAGCTGGATGTTATGGTCACAAAAGTAAACTACACGTTGTTGGCCTCATACAGGATGCAAACCCAAGTCTTCTGGGTGAAAGCCCTTTGTTTTGTGTAGGGCTGTCAAAGTTAACACAATAATGTGTTAACACAAATATGTTTTAACGCCAGTAATTTCTTTAACGCATTAACGCGACTTGTTATTTTCAACACCAGTAGGGTAACTTTTTTCCGTTTTCATCCAAACTGTTTTGTGTTATAACTTGTTGGGCTGTCAAGTGAATATATTGACATTATATGAAACTAGAGAACCTAAGGAATCCATTGGCACCAACCATGTCATACTAACTTGTCGCAAAGTTGACTAAATAACACTCCAAACTTGGCGAGGAAAAACTGGCATGGCCATTTTCAAAGGGGTCCCTTAACCTCTGACCTCAAGATATGTGAATGAAAATGGGTTCTATGGGTACCCACGAGTCTCATGGACAATATTGTTAATGTTTTGTGTTGTTAATTGATTTCCAATAATAAATATATACATACATTTGCATAAAGCAGCATATTTGCCCACTCCAACGTTGATAATAGTATTAAATACTTGACAAACCTTCCTTTAAGGGTACATTTTGAACAGATAAAAGAATGTGTGATTAATTTGTGATTAATCGTGATTAACTATGGACAATCATGTGATTAATCGCAATTACATGTTTTAATTGATTGACAGCCATAGTTTAGTGTGCTATCCATCGCCCCCGGCCTCCTGTCATAATTACTACGGCTGCTAGAATTCGCTGTCGTCTTCTTCTATTCCTTCTTCCGGTAATCACCCATGTGAATCGATGATAAAACCTACTAGTGGGTGTAACAGGCCCCCTCTGACCCACATCTGTGAGGCTGATAACCACTGATAACGGCCATTTAATGAGCTGATAACAGTCCAACCGGCTGCAAGACAACACTCTGGGGATCACTGCATGCGATCCTCTTTTCCAGCCCCAGTCAAGTACTTCTTGGCCGTGGCCTTCACTCAGTTCGATTACAGTAGTGGCCCTCTCAGTGGCCGCCAGCGCTCTCTTTCAGCTAAAGAGCCGGGAAAAGGAGGTCAAGCAGGGCTACCATCGCTCGGCTGCCAAATCCCACTTTGCGATTGTGTTCCTCATCATTCACACAGTAGTCAGAGCGCACCACAATATATTCTAGCGGTGACGTTGACAGGTTGACAGCCCCGCACACTATTTCAGCAATGTGCCTTTTAGTCCTCCTCAGTGGGTTCGAGTGAATGACAGATTGATCGCCTTCCTGATGGATGTCATATCCGCACTGTACGTTGTTTATGACTCATATTAGACGGAGATGTGCTTTGTGACGGTTAGGGAGCAGCGCTTGTTATCCATCACCTGCTAATGAGTACTTCATTGAGCTCGGACACATTAAATAAGAAGTACTTCATCTGTGCTCCGATCGATCTGATCAAACTGAGATACCTCACTTTCTTAATTGCTTCAGCACTTATTTGCATATTTCTGAACGACATTTCTTCACCAAATGTAGAGGGGGCGTGCAGAGAAGTATGTTTATAGCACTAACAGGGTTTGAATATATTGGTGCTGCAGGTATTTAGATTAAATGTCCACCGCCAAAGAGAAACTCCAATCAGTGAAATACATGTTGGGGGGAAACTGTATTCCATCACACTGGTTTAAAGTTATTTTAGATTTCTGCAGATAGTGGCAAACTTTTTTCCTTTACTTCTCTCTACTCAAGAGGTTGTGTGTTACATGTTATGTTTCTATGTGTCTACGGCCTGTCTGGCCTGAGAATAACCATATGCGTTGCAGGTAATTTGAATGTGGTGCTAAAGCTGGCTTCTCACTGGCTTTCTGCATATTTTTATCTCCCCTGCCCAAATGCATATATCTATGCTTCATTGCACGTACATGTGTACATGCTCAAATATTTATGTGTCTCACATGGGAGTCCAGACATAATCTTACTGTAAAAATGCATTTGTTTCCCCTTTAATTTCCCTCGTCGTACATATTTTATAATGTGGTGTGAAAGAAAAAAATCCTTCATTTTCGATTTAGACAAACTACATATTAATGTAGAATTCCAACATTTTGCCATTATTATCACATGGGTGCCTTTGTTGGACACAGGTCAAAGGGGTCACAGTCACATTGAAGCTCCATTCATGGGGATGGTGACCATTATTAGATTGATTGCCATACAATTTGGTACCGATATCTATGGGGCCCAAAGGATGAATCCTAAAGAATTTTGTGATCCCTTAACCTTTTCATCAAGTGCCACCAGCAGATCAAAGTTTTCACTTATTTATTCAAATATCTCAACATCTGAATGGATTGACACACAATGTTGTACAGACATGCACCGTCCCCATAGGATGAATTCTAATGACTTTGGTTATGATTGATGACTTTGACCCCCGTTTTTTTTTGCTCTAGTGCCACCATGAGGTTGACATTTGAGGTTTTGAGTGAAATGTCTATGACTATTGGATGGATTGCCATGTAATTTGGTACAGACATTCATTTCCCCCATACACTGTATATAAGAAGTGGACATAGTCACCGTGATGTCACCCATTGGTTTGTGGACTGTTTTGAAGCCTAAAGTTCGGCATTTTGGCCGTCGCCATCTTGGTTTTTTGCAACCAGAAGTGACACGAGAGGGGGGAGCTAAGTACAAACTAACGCTGAATAAGACATTTTGGTCAACAAAAATGTTACAATTAACTTTAATGAAATGAAAACACACTGTGAAAGGTTTAAAGTTCTAAGACGAAAACACGGACAACTCCCAGACTGGACAATGTCGCGGTAGCGACCTGTCAATCACAAGGTAGCCACGCCTTAAAGCATCCCCTGCTTTATGGTCTATTTGACTCTAAATGGGACCATAATTTACTAAATGAACATCATGCTGTATTGAAGAAGATTTGAAACTAGCGATTGAGACTATAAACTCATGTTTAAAATGTTTACTGAGGTAATAAATCAAGTGAGAAGTAGCCTCATTTTCTCATTGACTTCTATACAATCAGACTTCTTTTTGCAACCAGAGGAGTCGCCCCCTGCTGGCTGTTAGAAAGAATTCAAGTTTAAGGCACTTCCACATTGGCTTCATTTTTCAGACCCCCACTGTGTTCCTCTCAGAATAAAATCACAATAACTTTGGTGTTCCTCTGATTTTTCATCTAGCGCCACCTCCAAGTCAAAAGTTCAATTTGTCAAATGGTTCTATAACCTTTAGTTTATAGCCTAAAACCTGTAAAACTACTGACATTCCCATCATCCTCGGCTGAACTTTTTTCTCAGTGCTAGTTACGAAACATTAGTATGCTACAGTGAGATGCTAAATTAAGATGGTGAACATGGTAAATATTTGGCCTGCTAATCATCAGCATGCTATTCTAAGGAGTTCAAACAGAGCATTTCAGACAGGGGGTTGCTGCAGCACAGCCGGTTTGAGAACAATAAAGCATTTTTGAGCATTAAAAGTATGTAAATAGTAATAGTATAGTAGAAACCCAAAATACAAGTATGCTGCTGAAAATTTGCATAATAGGACCTCTTTAATGTTCGCCTTTATTGCACTTTAGTTTGGTTTCATTTACACACACACGTATCAGAAGGATCACCAATGAAGTCATATTAACGCAACAAGGCAACACAAACAGTGAAACATTACTATCTCTCTTCCTCCCAGAAACCACTCACAATAACACCACAAGCATCAAGGTGCTCTGCTATGCACATCTGGCAAATGATGTGATATTTTTCATCTGATATGAAAATCTCTCTCTTCTCTCCCACTTCCCTGAGTAAATCGAACCGAACTTAAAAATCCATTTGAGCTTGTTTAAACACTTTGATCAAACTGGATTTGATTACTCTGCATCACACTCATGAATAACCATCTTCTTGTCTTTTGTATTCTTTACTTGTTCACAACCAAATACCCCAGCCCAACCCTTTTCTTTTTACCACATATTGCTAACTGCATAGTCATTCCACTGCATGTGTCATGAGTCCTTTCAGCACTGATAAAGCTGTAGGCAGGTCGTGTTTGCTCACAAACGTCTCCATATACTTATGGCTAGGATGCACGGTGTGAAACTCACTTCATTGACCCGACTCGTCCGGTTCATCTTACACACCCCTCTCTGTCCCTCTTTTTGTTCATCCCTCGCTTCGCGGCTGCCTTCATCAGTATAAGCCTGTGTGTCACTTTCAAGAACAATTCCCATCCTCTCATTTTTCACTGTCGCCCACCGTCTGTGTGCATCCATCACTGTCTGCAGCCCTTCGTCTGTCTTCCCTCCGAATGCACTGCTATCCTCTTTTTGGAGATTCAAAATCTGTGTTTTAGGTTCCATTGTCCACTGAAACTCCTTCACTCCTTTGTTCTCTAGCCAAGCAAAGGAAATTATTCAATTGTTAATGCTTAAATTTTTTTCTGTCTTTCTCAGTTTCCCCACACACACACACACACGCACACACACACACACACACACACACACACACACACACACACACACACGTTTTACCATTCTAAATATAAAGAGAATTTATTATTCGAGTGTGTGTGTGTGCGCATGGCGTAACATCAGAGAGTGTGGCTGTATCAGCATGCAGCAGGCAGGTCTTTGTCAGCCCCATGCTGAATAATGTCTAATAGGAATAACCTGGGAGACACAGAGGCAATGAGGGAGAAAGAAAAGGATAGAAAGAGACTAACGGAGGGAGAGAGAGATACAAAGAGAGGATGATTTGAGTTTACAGTGCAGCAGGAGAAAGTGTTTACATGTTTGGCCTCACAGTGCAGACCACCAGCCAGAGCGTTGGAGGATGCTGATAAAGAACAACAGTATAGATGAACACCCTGAACAACCTCACAGTGTCTTACTGTATACACTGTATATACCAATGAGTGTCGAGCTTCAGTCTCCACACGCACCTTTTTTAAGTATGCAGATGATACAGCCCTTAGTTGGTGGGGCTCCTACAGCCTGACAACTCATCGTTGGGTGGTTTTGAGGAAGAGGTAGGGAACTTCATTAAATGGTGTTCTGTTGTAAATGTGAAAAACAGTCACAATTATAATAATAGATAATAAGTGGGGCAGGATGTAAAAGAGAAGAACTGACAAAGTCATGATGAAAGATCAATTCTGTGATTGCATATGATTAATTGGCCCTGGAAGTTATTTCCTGTTAATTAACATTAAAAGTAGGACTTCTCGTGAATAATCAAATGACTCATTATGATGAATGGCAACATCTTTTTGCTGACCAAAGACGTTTATGACAGACATTTTGGTTATATAAGTTCATTCTCTTTCAATCTGTCAGACCAGCAGGGAAACATTTCACATCTAAAGAGTTTCTTTTCCTGTCGGCACATCCACATCATCATCACCATCATCATCATCATCATCATCATCATCATCATCACAATACTGAAATTAGTTGGTGGTCTTCCTGTCATGAACATCATGTTATTTCTCCAGCAAAGCCTCTGATGTGGGAGGTGGCTCGGTTCAGTGGTAACACAAAATGCCATTACAGCACGATAAAGATACTTCAAACAGCTTGGGAAACTATTTGGAGCTGATATCAGGAACGTCTTATAAAATAATGCAACACAACACAATCTATCTTTCACAAATCGAGTGAAGTTTTCTCATGCGACGCAGTTCCGACCACGCTTAGTTGCTTTTCAAAACATTCACAACAACCGTTGCCGTGACAATCGACCTCCAACTCACTATTCAAATGCTTTATTTTTTGTTGTTTTTCTTTATATATAAGTGTGCAATAATAATGTATAAATCCCAAAATACCCAATGAAATAAGGAATAATCCCACAACAGTATTCGTTATTCATATTCAACATGAATTATTATTAGTTATTCTCAGACAGTAGAACATGTCAGCGTGCTGCGTCATGCCTCGAAGCTTCAAATACCTTTGAATAGTTCTCATCAAAGCTTCGAAGCCCAAAAAATGGTATTCAGGACAGCCCCAATAAACTACAACTATCACATCAATTCACTGGACTGCTGCAGTCTGTCATTTCAAACATCTATTCAAAGTCGAAATATTTTCTGGTCTATTTTTTTAAACGTTCTCCCTGAAATCAGATTCTGTTGGCAAAACATTTCCATATGAAAAGCTCACACTACTACTACTACTACTACTACTACTACCACCGCTGTGCGTTCAATGAAGGATGAACAACAGGGTGTTAAAGAGTGTAGGTGTGTGAAAGTGACCTGTTTCATCAGAGGTTGGACCGTGGGGGCGTTTGGAGGGAGGGAGCTTTTCGATTTGAGGTCAGCGTTCAAATCACACTCTGAAGTGAGCATTGGTGCTTTGCCCGCCGCAGCTCCCCAGTGGGCTGGTTTCCTTTTAGTACCCAAATGCTCCTCCCTCTCTACTATAGACAAACAGGCTGGTGTATGCAACAGAAGGAAGAAGAGGAAACGAAGATGAAAGACAGAGGCGGTGATATCAAGAGATAAATCATGTTCAAATCGCTCCAGGGAAAGCCATCCAAGGCATGTCATCAGACATCAACAGCGTGCCTCAGATCAGCCGTTTGGTTGATTTCACAAAGTTCTGATGGCACAAATCAGATTTTTTTTCCCTTCATGTCTGCCTAAACAGGGCGAACCCACACAGGATCGGATTGTTCCGCGGTTAGACAGCCGTGAAAAGATCAGTGTCACTATAAGGCTTGTAAGCCAGGTTTGCTGTTCCTGTGCGACTAGTAGACAAATACAAAAACATATGATCCAGCCAGCCAGACAAACACAGACATGTGTGTGTATCGGCCGGCCCTCGCCTTGACAGAAATCTCTCCTCGGAGATAAACACCAGTGATTAGCGGTCCATTTAATTGAGAGAGGTGCTGAGTGACACGTGGGAAGGATGACGGGGAGGCTACTGCCAGAGTGAGGAGGGGAGGGATGTGTAGATGGACTCAATTTACTGACCTGCCATGGCTGCAATACAGAGAGAAATGGCAAACAGGTAGTTAGAGGCTGCTCTTCCAGCTCCTTTTCTGTGAACAGGGAATTTTTATTTGTGTCTTGTGTGTGTCTCTCATGCAAAGGATGTTGATTTTTAGTGTCTTTAATCTCTAAAATGTATAATTCATGTTGCGGGTTGCAAGGAAATTGGTGATAAAATAAAGTTAGGGCTGCTAATTGATTCAAATATTTAATCACGATTGATCGCATGATTGTCTATAGTTAATTGTGATTAATCGCATTTTTTTATCTGTTCAAAATGTACTTTAAAAGAAGTTTGTCAAGTACTTACTACTCTTATCAACATGGGAGTGGGCAAATATGCTGCTTTATGCAAATGTATGTATATATTTATTATTGGAAATCAATTAACAACACAAAACTATGACAAATATTGTCCAGAAACCCTCACAGGTACTGCATTTAGCATAAAAATATGCTCAAATCATAACATGACAAACTGAAGCCCAACATGCAACAACAGCTGTCAGTGTGTCAGTGTGCTGACTTGACTATGACTTGCCCCAAACTGCATGTGATTATCATAAAGTGGGCATGTCTGTAAAGGGGAGACTCGTGGGTACCCAAAGAACCCATTTTCATTCACATATCTTGAGGTCAGAGGTCAAGGGACCCCTTTGAAATCGGCCATGATAGTTTTTCCTCACCAAAATTTAGCGTAAGTTTGGAGCGTTATTTCGCCTCCTTCTCGACAAGCTAGTATGACATGGTTGGTACCAATGGATTCCTTAGGTTTTCTAGTTTCTAGTACCTTCACGACAGCCCTAAATAAAGCAAATTGAAAATATGACATCTTTAAGCCTGGTAAGTAATGTTAAATCCACGTTTTGCATCCAAGTTTGCATGTATACAGTACATCCATTTGAGTAGGAATGCACGAAAGTAAGCAACAATAGAAGCTAGATGATGTCTGTGTGTGCAAGCATGTGTGTGGAGGCTAAACGATGCAATCGCTCAGAGCATTAATGTCTGAGATGAAAAAGAAGTGCAGATGAAGTGAAAAGGCAGACAGCGTGGAAAGGGCGGCCAGCAGAACACAGCTGCTGCCGCAGCATCCTTGCAGCGTTTGAGTTTTTTAGGAAGCACGTGAGGTCAGCAGGAAGACAAAGCATGATTTTGACTACAGGACTCAACAGCCGACAACAGCACTACTTCAGGAGGTAAATGAGTGCTGTTGTATGTCAGTAATTGTGTTCTTCAAGCCAGTGAGTCCACCCACACAAGCTTAGTGGGACTGCTTACAGTGCAGCATGGAGGGTGCATTTCTATTCTCCTGTTGCTAACAATTGTCTTTATTCCTCTTGTGTGAGCCCCCCAGTCTTCACTGCTAATCCTCGGCTTCTAATGTGTATGTGTGTGTATCAGTAGTAATTGTATTTTACTCACAGAGTTAATTGCAGGGCACACAGCGACATCGCTACAACGGTTCAGAAGAAATTCAAGCGGTCAGCAGGTTGTAAACATGCCAACAGTTTATCCTCATTATCTAAACCACTTTGGAGGTAGAACTTAGGGTGAAAGCCTCTCAAATTTAAGGAATACAAGCACAACAGGGCTGTTATAGAAACCCCACCCCTTCTGGCACTTAACGTCATCCTTCCAATTGTCAAACCACAATTGGACTCCCACCAGTTCGCCTAAAGTCTTGGCCAGGTCTCTTGCAAAAGAGATTCTTAATCTCAATGAGTACTACCTGGTTAAATAAAGGTTAAATCAAATTAAATTAAATAAAAAAAAAGACTATGGCAGGAGTTTTGTACCTTCTGCCATGGCATCACTTAACAAAACACACAGGTAACTGTCCTGTCTGTAGATGTTATGTGTATAGGTATGTGTGTATAAATGTGGATATGGGCAATCTGATGTCTTTCATGTAGTTATGTTGTGGTGTATAATGTATTTATGTACCTAGTATATATATTTACGTGAGGCTCTGTACAGACTGGCAACAAATTCCTTGGAATAAAGAATCTATCTATCTATTTATCTATCTGTCTGTTCCTTTTTTAAAAATCAAGCTCAAACCAAATTAGAACTAATGTTTAGTTTGTTTTATTTAATTTGAATGCAAACCACATGGGCTAATCCAGGTTGTGGAATCAATGTTGTATTGTTGATTCGTGGTGCCTTTTTCTGCCACACTTGACTGACAAGTTAACACTTTAAGACAGTTGCAGTTTACATCATCAGCAAACAGCCTTACCTCATTCACAAGTTTTCCAAAGTGGAAAAAAGCTTCCATACTTTACTCGCAGACAGTATGGTGTCATGATGATCCCTTTAGGATGGATCGCTTGTTTTCCATTTTGCTTTAGCAAAGAAAACATAGTAGCCTCGTTCACTAAGGAGGTTAACAGGGCATACAATGGGCTAGATAGAGAATGCATTTTAGCATCAGCCCAGCAGGACTGTAGGGAGGGCACAGCCTGTTTCATTTAATCACTGTTTATTTTGAATTCAGATGATTTAAGATGGAATATTTAAATTGGATCCGCATTTGAACGGTAGCTTGAAGAATTTGTAATACATTTTGACAGCCCTAACGCACAACTATGGAGAATATGGTAGGTAAAAGTTGAACTAATTTCTTTCTTTTTCAAACTCAATTTCACGAAAAATAAAATGTCTTTGATTATAGTGTTGCATGTCACATGTAGCCTTCTCACATACAATTTAGTCCACATAAAACCCTAAAAAAAGTCAACAACAAGTTGCCTCGCATTTAGTCGAGTAAAATAATGCATTCTTATTACATTTTTACAAGAACCATATAGCCAACTTACAACAACCAGTTTCACAGGCCTGAATATGACAACTCAATGGTGTGGTCTGTGTTAGCTATAGCTTTAAGTTTATTGTATGATGTAAACTTAAGTATAGTTCAATTATAATTCCAAATATACTTTATAATATATACTAAATATAAGTATACTAATATCAATGCACTAGTAGTATACTTGTAAGTGTACTACTTCAATACTTCTTGGGACTAAATTGGCCCATTTTATGGGTTTATAAAAGTATACTTTAAATGTAAGAGTAGTAAACTTTGAGTACACAACTAGTTTACATCCAAGTTGTATTTTGTACTGCAACTATAATATGAACTATACTACAAGTGAACTTATAGGTAAACGGTTAGTGAATACTTGTAGCCCACTTTTTAGTTTATGAAAGTACACTTTAAATAATACTCAGTAAACGTAGTTTTGTTTTTTACTGCTTTTAAGTTTACTAGCCAATTCTACTTACACTTTTCTGTATGCTCGTCAGTATAAGCCAAGTATCATTTTGTTAAGTTCATCTCTGATAAGTACATAAAAAGTAATCTGAAAGCATACTCTGTTAATTTAAGTTTTAAAAGAAGTATACTAATAACCTACTTGAATAAACTTATTTTTTGTAAGGGGTTAGGTTTGACACGTGATGTAAATTGTCACAGACAGTTTGGGTCATAATTTAACTGTTTGGTTTCATTTTCTCTGACAGTGGTTTGTAAACTTTGTCTAATCATCTGACTCCCCGTGTTTCTTGCCCCATAGGACGTCTTTTTGGCGATATCACAGTGAGTACAATGTCATAATGATAGAAAGGGTAGCCAAAACCAACTATTACACTTCACTTCACTTTCGGATGACAACCAAGTTCATTCGTGTGTGTGTGTGTGTGTGTGTGTGTGTGTGTGTGTGTGTGTGTGTGTGTGTGTGTGTGTGTGTGTGTGTGTGTGTGTGTCAGAGGGAGGGTCAGTGACGTCAGTCCCATCAGTGCCAAGGAGGATGCGGTGACCTCTCTCCTGTCACAAACAACTGAGAAGCTTGTTAAATGAGCACTTTCATCACGTCCTCTTCTTTTCCCTGTATACACAGACTCTCTCATGCACACAAATAACACCTACTTCACCACTCCTCCTCCTGCTTTATGAATATTCATCAAACAGCAGGAAGGTGATGTCAGCCTTTTTTTTTTTTCCTTTCTTTTTTTTCTCCAGCAGCCGCAGTAGTTTCCCTGAGTGCTTTCTTGGAGCGCTTGAACTTCAATGACATTGCAGATCAAGAGTCGGAGTGGCAGAAACCAGATGCAGGAGCAGCTTAGGGGATTTCTCTCAATCAATCGCTGCCGTTTCATCTCAGATGATCTGTGCATACTTTGAGCTTTTAGAAACGTTCAATGCAGCCTTGATGAACACTAGGGGGGGGAATTTGCAAATGCTGATTTTTGTTTGGATGTTAAGCAGAACATCGTTTGGCCGACTGAAAAAAGGGAGAGGTTTCACTTTATTGGGCTATGAATCAGAGAGTTCAGCACTGGCACGCCCACAGAGAGTTACCTAAGCTGCTCTATTTTGTTCTGCTCTTCTAATGATCATTTAAAGGAACTTCTATCACTGTAATTTGAGCACTCTGCAAAGTTCTACTCCTAAGAGCTGTAAAAAAAAAAGGTGAATAAAAGCATCTCTACATATTAAGACAGTGCTTTCACTCATCTGGGCTCACGGTGTAGTTCAAATCAATAAAACGTTCAGAGCACACCCACCACTCCACATAAAAAGAGGAACTACTTTTTTCTTTCTAATGCACAGCAGGCAGGTCATTTCCTTCACTTCACAAAGTAAACATTAACTCCTCCCCATTAAAGTAAAGATTACAGTCTTGATGAATGGGCGCTGCAGCAGGAGTCAGAGAGCTTTATCCCAACAGACTCTCATAAAAACAGCTATGCAATTGGGCTCCGTGATGCAAAACGCGGCCAATTAAATCCCACCAAGGGAAGAAACCCTCCCTCTCCACTGTAACCATTCCACCAAATCAAATCGCTCAGCTCGAGCTAACCTGAGAGCCAGGCGCCCGTGACACTCATTCTCAACACAAACAGCCTCCTCTATACTTTTATGGTGCACTCGTAGGGTTAGTTAAAAGCAGAAGTGCTGACCGGCCGTGCTGAATCCAAATAGCTGCCTCGTTCACCGGTTGATTCATGGCGCTCATTATTCGGGCGGACGGACTTATTGCCTGCTTGAACAGCCCTGACCCGCAGACCTGCTCTAAATCTCGCCGTCTCATATAGGCAAACGCTTAAAGAGTGCGAGATGGTATCAGAAAGCCATTTAAAACAGATTACAAAACAAAAAAAAGTGAAGATAGGCTGGAAATGAATAGATAAAGCAGTGCCAAAAAGCAAAAGATGATGAAAGAGAGAACTAAAAGAGAAACCCAAACAAAGGTCAGAGAGATAAGATGTTCTTGTGGTCAAGGGGAGAGACTGAATGTCATTAATGAGCCTGTAAGTCCTCAGACTCAGTCAAACACAGAGGATGTAGAGGAGACAGGGAGGAGGGTGGAGAGGAGGGAGGAAGCAGATGACTGTAATTGCATCCCTGACCCGACTTCTTTTATCTGTCCCAGAGAGAGCTGGATACGGTCTCTTTGCTTAGGAGAGAGGAGTCAGGTCTGCCGTTCAGTGATTTACAATCTTCTGGCCTTCGCCCTCCTTCAGCCGTTCACACAGCAGCTGGTGCAGGAAAGCTAAAACAAGCACAGTAACAGAAACTGCAATAGCAAGTGCATGCACACTTTCAGCACAATGAGAGCCAAATCCATGTGTTGGAGGACAATACTGTTTGTGAAAATATATTGGCATTGGCAATTAAATTAAATTGGCATTTATTGCTCAAAATTAACTGTAATATTTACTTTTGTAATCCTCGATGAAGTTTATTGTTCCAACTGTAAAAATACCTTTAGACATTTTTATCACAAAATGTTTTATTATACTGTATGACTGTTAAATGAACAGATTGTTAAATTTGGGATTTGCAATTGTCGATATCGGTCCCAACTTCAACAATGGGTATGGGTCGGGCTGTAATCACAACCACTTAATTGACCCTTTGTTAAGTCAAGCCTCCCTTAGTTACTGTTGCCAAGCCATAGAATATAATGCCGATATAATGACACACTTCAGGGGAAGGGTTTAAACGAATCAACGTATCCTCATACGATTCTTATGTTATCTACAAAAAAGGATTCCTCATTTTTTGTGCATTTTCCTACAAATGTCCAGCAACCCGTGTCAATTTCCACTCGTTACATGCTTACAATAAATAATACAAGTTATACAACAATACAAGTAGTACAATAAATAAACTTCCGTCTTCACAGGAAACAACTTGGTTTAGGCAACAAAACTACTTAGTTAAAGGTCCCATATCGTGCTAATTTTCATGTTCGCCCTTATATTTTGTGTGTCTACTAGAATATGTTTAAATGCTGTAATGTTAAAAAAAAAAATTATTTTCCTCATAGTGTCTGCTTGAATTTACCCTCTGTCTGAAACCCTCCGTTTTAGTGCATTTCAACGGAATTGCGTTGCTAGGCAACACTTTGGGTCCATGTTTACTTCCTGTCAGCTGATGTTATTTACATACACTGCAACAGGAAATAAACTGGGACACATTTAGAATGTTTATGTTTAAAACCGTGTGATGGTCTAAATATTGTACATTTGTGACATCACAAATGTACAGAACTCCTAACGGCTTGTTTCAAACACACAATTTCTGAATACGGCCTGTGTGTATTGCTCCGTATATTCAGTGTTTTGATAGTTTAACAGTATTTATAGAGCACTTAAACCTGCTTTATAATATAAAACACATTGAAATCTCACTTTTTACAATATGGGACCTTTAAGTTTAGGAAAAGTTTGGGTTAAAATAACACCGGAAGGGGCGTTATTTAAGTACGGAAGTTATGTGACAAGAAAAATCAACGTTGATTTCTGGTTTCATACGTGATACGAACACTGGTCTCCTGGGCGAAAGTCCGATGCTTTTTGACCCACTCATTCACCCGACCTCCTCCCTACGCAGCGTTTGTCGCTCTTTATACTTCGTGGTTCACAATTATGTGGATTACATACGAATTGATTTCATGGGATACATACAAATTAAATTGTGTTACTTTTCCTCTGTGAATGAATGGTCAACTGAACAATCACACATGCACACACACACATGTACATCCTGTACTATAGGGCCACAGGGCAGGGTACTCACGACCAATAAATGCAGCCAAATAGCTTGATAACTTGCCATCAAAACAACCTGACAAAGTCAAAAATAAGAAAAACCTGACAAAGTGCACTATAATCTGTCACTGCCAGCTTCTGCTGTTGTATAATCCAACAGGCGTGTGTGCTGTCCCACGTCTCCACAAAGCGTGTTGACAGACAAAATTGCCCCTCATCAAATAGTCAAACTTACTAAAGCAACAAAACAAGAGTAATTTGCCTCAGGAGACGGCACATTGTCAGAGAAAGACGCTTACTTTTTGCCTGTCAGAGGCGGCTGTGCTCTCTGCTATACCGTTGAAATTCATTTTGTTTAATTTTCGGTCAGTTTAAAAGCTTCATCTTCCGTGTTCTGCCATAAGAAGCTTTAAGTCAGTGAGCTGCTGCCAGTTCAGATTTACCCCCATTTTCAGACGGGAGTGTGTCTTCCCACAAAGCTACAAATGAACTCTGAATCTGCGGCGCTGTAATGGGATTATGAGCAGGAACTCAATCATCCAGGAGCTACAGTTGCTCCACGTGTGAACGCATTCGCTCCTCCTAACGTGTCAACGGTGGCTGCCAATCAAAATCTTCAAACTAAGACTTAAAAAGGGGGGAGAGAAAACATTTTTTTAAACTTATTCCATGAATTATCGTTCTTCTCTTCCAGTTTAATCACACCTTCCCCTGCCGTCACAGCTCAGTGTTTGTGTTTGTGTCTCCTCTCTCCGGGCCGGAGTCCCAATCCTATCAAGCCGACACAGGAACGAAGACTGCTGTCCCCCTCGCTTTCTGCTTCCTCCATCCCTCGCTTCCACCCCACCCCAATCTCTAAAAATAGAAAATCCCCTCCTGGTCCTGGTCTTCACCTCTGAGCGACCTGCCAGAGCTCATAATCCAAACTAATTTTGAAAGGCAGAAAAGTCCCGGTAAGCTCCAGTGTCGCGTCAGGAAATATTGGTGCGTGTAAAATATTCATGCCGGGGTGTTCTAGTTGCTGCTTCCTTCTGTGTTTAAGAGGAAATGCTATATCAGGATGTGGATTTTAGCAACTGTTTTGGAGTCTTGACTTTTTTTTTTATAATCCTCTGTGGCCGTAGTGCTTGGTCAGATGGAGCTCTTTGTGACTATTAGTGATAATGGCTCAGCTTCATGCCTCAGCTATTTCAAATTAAATGCATAACAAAATGTCTGAATTGTCTCAAACAACCATGGACTAATGCTCCCCGGGCTGCAATATACATCGGATTTTATAGTTTATATCAACTGAAAATGGATACATGGACCATAATAGAGGCAAGATTGAGGTTATCTGCTGACCTTTTGAACAACCACCTCATCATTTTGTCGTGGTGACAGCAGAATAAGCAAAATATCCAATTTTTTTTTTAGCCACGTCCTCCAGCTCCTCTTGGGGTATCCTGGTAGTATTCTCAGGCTGGATGGGAACACTTTAAGATACAATTTTAGATCCAATCCATCATTTTTCCCCAATATTTATCATCAACATATTCTGCATCGCATTTGTCATGATGTCTATTCTTTGGATTTTGAGGTTGAATATTTCACGTCGTTGCGTTTATCCTCATCTGATCAGCTCTGTGGGCTATATACAGTAAACTGTGATTTATATACAGTAAACAGATTTTTATAAAGTAAACTGCGATTTATATTTATTCCAAACAAACTGTAAATTAAAAATGCTTCTCCTCCTGTGCTGCAGACAGGACTTTAGGGCTGTGTATTGGCAAGAATCTGGCGAGAAGATACGTATACAGGGGCTCGGTTCAATATATTGCGATACCGTAAGCAAGAAGATAATGTATATTGTGATTTTTAAAAACTAATTTTAGGAACTGTACTGGACTGTCATAGTATAAAGAACACACCACCATGTGCATAAAATCTAAGTAAAAAAAAAGTTGACTTTTTCCATGTAATCACAATCTGCATTTGCTTTTATCACAGTCACCCCGACATCATAGTACTACTTTAAGAGGGCACATACACTGAGAGGCCTCATCTAAATGGACTTGGACTTATATATAATGACATAAAGTGTTGACTGAGTTAATCTTTGCATATAAAGTTGTTGTTAAACACTGTAGGCCTACTTACACCCAGTAAATGCCAGGGGTCTCACAATATCTCCCTGACCTTAATTCTCTTTAGTCTGTACCAGTCCATTTTGTTCACAAGATTGAACAGAGTTTTATTCTATAAAGAGTTTTATTGAGGAGTGAAAAAAAAAAGCTTTGAGCTAATGAGCATGCTAAGTGCTCACTAACAGATGGTTAGAAACATCTAATTACCATGAGTGCTTCACCAAATCAATTCTCACTCTTTGCTCTTGCCTTCAGTGTGTCAACACATCACCAACCTGTCAGGTGTGGCCCAGGCCTGTCTGTCGTTATGTAAGCAGGGAGGCAGCAGAGCTTCCTAAAGTCAGCGTTGGCAGGAGGGACACTTCAAAGAGCTGAGCGTAACCTCTGTAACTTTGGTCTAATGTTCCACTTCATGGCCCCCCGCTTCCCCTTTGGAAAAATGATTACAAGAACCGTACAGATCCTTTTCCCTGACCAAACACAAACACACCGAGATAAACAACGTCTCCCTCCGCTGGGCTGAAGCTCACAGGAACATAGATGAACTCGAATGTCCATAAAGACATCAGATTTATTGCAGATTTTCTGCTTGATCTGCGTTTAATGTAGAAGACTGTAAAGTATCAGTGAGGCCAATTTCCAGAAGCAAATTACTCGCTTGGGCTGAGTCCTTTATGTGTTTGCTGAGTGCTGAATTTAAAGACCATTAACATTCTGTTGGCCCAGGACTTTGAGAGATCCCTGAGAGTTCCCCCCCGGTGTGGAAACTGTTGACAATTCAGTGGGCTGTCTTTGTGCTGCTGGGGCTTAAAATGAATGAAGTCAATTTGCCTTAGCCGTGTGTGTGATACTCTACTCTGCAGCATATTTTCTAGGAATATCAGTTAGGAAATCATGTTGGTGTTTCTGAATTGGAAACACCTTGTTGATGATTTCCAACACAAAGTTTGTATGCTGAAAGAACAAGGGCCAATTAACGCCTTGTCCGCAGAGGGTCTTCCAGTTTAATTTACCAGGGGATCAGGGATCATATTTATGAATGCAAATTTATGAATGGAGAGTCGGAAAACTGTTTTTTGGAAAACAACGGAAATCTATATCCAAACAGAAAATCCTTCAACACTCATCAATTGTAAAATGTAGCTGTTTCAGCCATCATTATGTCTTAATAGGGTCATATTTTAATGTTTTATGTTTTGTATTGATGTGATGGACAAGAACCATGGACGTGTTTGCTGATGCTGAACTTTTATTGCAGTAAATTTAAAAAGCTTGAGTTTGCGCTGTGGGCTGAGATTAAAGAGCAGGAAAATAGTTGAAAATCAGTTATATATATATTCTGATTACGCAGCTTTGTTGAATACTTGATTCTGATTGGTCAATCACAGCGTTCTATGGTCTGTTATTTCTTTTTAGCAGACCACTGCTATGCATAACAGACCGTTGCTAAGGACGCAGTTCTGATGCTCTGACTCTGGAGGACCATTTTTGTGTGAAATAATTAATTTTCTTAAGTAAGTAGTCGTGTAATAAGCTGGATAATGTACAGCTAGCGGGTCATTTTTGTGAAATAAACCCCTTCAGGGCGATGCAAGACCCCTCCACGAACCGCATCTCCCTGTCAGGGTTTATTTCGCAACAATGACCGGCTCGCTGTACATTATTCCTTACATATATATTATTAGTATTATTTGGCGACACCTAGTGGTGAGGTTGCAGATTGCAACTAAGATTGCAAATTGAACTACAGTGGCCGATGCAAAAACGTGAAACCGCGAATGGCGCTATGTAGAGCCAGTGTTTGGCTTGTCCACTCTGGGCTACTGTAGAAACATGGCTGCCTGCTCGGTGAAGAGGGTCATGTCCATAGGGGTAAACCACAAGTTGCGAAAACGTGCAAAAAACTCTCGTGAGGCTGGCTGCCCGATGACCTATCCAAACCTTAACCATTCGAGGTCAAACATCCGTCGAAAGTTTCACAACTTGTGGGTTACCTTCTAGACATGACCTGTGAAGAGGACCCGCTCCGTATGTACTGTAGATATAAAAAGGCTCATTCTAAGGTAACAAAAACTCAACAACTCTTAGTTTCAGGTGATTATACACTAAAGAAAAAATACTTATCAATATTATATTCCATTTCTGCTAATAGATCCCCCTAAATGCTGTACACTGTGCCTTTAATATTTGTTGCATGTTGGCAGTGGTTACCATGAAACAGACTCAACTGCAGCACATTTTATCTGTGAAGAAAACATTACTGATAATGATCCCATTTTCTAGTCCAGTATTTTGTCATGTTCCCAAACTAGAAACCACACAACCAGAAACATCGGCCGTATCATTATATAAATTAAAGCACTGACTCTGTCAGAGCCCTCCAGTGGTTTAATAAACACAACGCTAGCAGTCTGACACAATAACCTTGTTAATTAGGAGGCTATCTACAGAAACAGCACGTTTTATGTTAGGACAGAGATTTTGTTTATGTACAAACTCAAATTATTTTCTTCATCCATCACAGAAACGCTCCTCCTGCCCCATTTCTTTATAGCGTACCCCTATAGGTCATCACAATACAGTGCTCCCTGTATAACCAGTTGTCTGGCTTTCATCAATTTAATTAAATCTCCACTACAAAGACAAAGTCAATCAAGTGGGAATAAGAAACAATTGCAATTTTTCTCTCACTCAGTATTTCTTTCATCTAACCATCCATCCATCAGCTCTCCAGTCAGTCGGCTGATATCTGACCAAACAGAGGTGTTCAGTACTCACCTCGCCTCTCTTGTCCCAGAGCCAAAATCACACTCCTGAACATCAAACACAGCATTCTGTCATGTTCCTCAGCGCTGTGATTTGACACTTGAGCTGCACCTATTGACTCACAGTGTCGCTGAAATAAACTGAAATAAGAACAAGAATTACATCCTGGGGTGATCTTCATGCATCACTTGACAGTAAGTCCCTCCATATTTAGTCACTGGAGATTTGCTCCTTCACATTTCAGCTTGTTGGATGCTGTCCTTAATACAGACAAGGTTTGTTAAGTTTGGTTTTCCTGTTCTTATCTGTGAATATTGTAGCCTACAATGAGTCGGGTCCGGCATTTTAGTTCCATCTTCTACCCTAAAGATATCAGATAAAACTCCCTTTCTGTTTCTTTAAAACATAAAGATACAAAAAGGACTGAAGGGACTAAAGATCATAAAAGGTGATTCTTCTGCTGTTACAATGAATAATGGCACTTCTCTGTCCCCAAATCACTTTCTATTGCCTGTAAAATTCTGAGTTAAAGAAACCCATTTTAAAGGATCATTTCGGTTAACTTGGGTCTTATTTTTGTAACCTTAGCATGCAGTGTAAAAGGTTATGTTAACATTTAACTTAAGTTAATAACTGAGATCTGTGAACGCGGTAAAGTCAGATAGGGTAAGAAACATGAGATGATCAGACCAGTTGTAAACATTGAAACAGTTACGACAGAGATTTTGCAAGTTTTTACAAAAGTAAAAGGCAAACATCTCATATATCAGGTGGGAATGCGTGAGCAAAAAACTCACCACAGGAGGTTTAGAACAAGATTCAGATAAGGAAAATACAAGATAAAGTTAGATATCAGTATTAGTGAGATCTCAGATGGTTCAGTGCAGGACGGCCTGGTTCGTTGGACCAGACGAACCTGCAGGGGGGCCGACACGGTGGCGTAGGCTTGAAAGGTTACAGCAAGTCTTTGTTGTTTCACTACTTTATCTCCATCTCCAGCTCTTCGGTTCAGTTCAGGACAAAAGGCAGCGTGGCGTGAAGCCAAGAGAGCCGAGCATAAAAGAGGGAGAGGACAAAGGATGTCCAGACCAGTTATAGTTTGGGGCTAAAGGAGCAGCGACCGGGGGAGACTTGGCACCACACCTCTTTTAACAGATGTTCCTTTACTCTCATTTGGACATATCTTGTATCAGTGTTATCCAGCTCTGCACTGATGAGTCCTTCAGTAATCATGCAGATCACAAACAAGGATTAAGTGTGTTTGTGTCTTTATATGTTAGAGAAACTGCCACTTTATTCCTTCACATTTCAAGTGAAAACACTGTACTTTTTACTCCTCTACATTTATTTAACGTCTTTACAAAGATTTTACACATAATACATATGGTGATTGGGCGAAAATATGATCCAGTGTTACAGATTAAAATCACTGTTAAAAGCGACTCTACCTTGACTAACGATAATTAGGGTTTCACCGATACCAGATCGGATATCGGGCTGATACTGACTCAAATAGCTGGATCGGGTATCGGTGACAATGGGGCCGATCTATTAAATTCAATTCTATGTTTATGTACTTTATACATTATATACTGGAATATTAATTCCGATTTATTATTTTAATAATAAATAACAATTCAGTAAATTTATATCTATTTATTTGTTACATTTTGTTTTAAAGCAATGTTTAAGTTAAGCCTGATGTTGCCTTACACATAAAAGAATGATCCCAGTCACTTCCACACAGTGAGACATACATACAGTACATATTAATTAAACACTGGTATCGGATCGGTACTCGGTATCGGCCGATACCCAAAGCCCAGGTATCGCTATCGCTATCGGGACTGGAAAAGTCAGATCGGTGCATCCCTAACAATAATGCATAAATATGTCAGCAGTAGTGACCAAATAATATATCGTAGTAAAACACTCACAGGGGGCATTTTTATGCATTAAGTACTTTTAATACTAGTATTTGCTGATGCTTTTCCAGTGCAGGACTTTTATTTGGGACATGATTTGCCAACTACTGTAACTCAAGTAAAGGATGTGTTGCTGCTCAGGGATACATTATAGTGGCAATAGAGGTGTTTAGTACAAGACAAACTCTTTCTCACACACACACACACATTCACACACACATGGAGGGGGAGAGCAGCCTAGAGGAGAGTGAAGCATGCAAAAAAAACACAGCACAATAACCCCTCCACCACCACCACCACCAGCACCACCAGCAGCACCACTACTGTTCCTCTGAAGCACGTCAGAGGCAGCAGGCTATGAATCCAGGTACACAGTGGGGTGAGGAAAACACTTCTTGGGGACACAGCTAGGGGACAGTGCGGGTCTCCTGATCCAGGACTGACTGACACTCCTCCCCACACACCCTACACCCCACACACACACGCACACACACACACACACCCAAGCACATAATATCCCGGAAAGCTCTAAGTGCACAGCGCGCTGCAGGGAAAACCACCAGGTACTGTATGCAGACTTCTTTATCAACTTCTCTACGATAGGAAACAATGTGAGCAGGAATGGAATAGGTGGGGATGGAGGTCAACCAACTCAGTGGTGGAGTCAAGAGCACATGTTTGTTTTGGAAGTGGAAAAAAGCGGTGGAAAGCAGAGCCACAGAGACTTTTTGCGTGGGCCAGTGTATGCATATTTAATCGAAGGAGTGGGCAGCAATAATTCAGAGTATAACCGGCTCACCAAGTGTGTAGAGCAGGAGGAGGATGAGAGAGAGGATGTAGCCGATCAAATGAAGGGGTGTTTTTTTTGTGGCAAGTTTGCATTTGATCAGCTGGACTTGCTGCTATATTGTTTGGATGGATAATGTGGAATATGTGGAGGGGAAAGTATATGAACAGGCTTGTAAGTATAGAAAATCCTTAAAAGTTTCATATATATAATCCAACATTTACTGACTTATATATGTTGTGAATTATTTAGCAGCCTCTCTGTCTCAGTGAAAAAGCCCTGCAGGAGTCAGTGTGACAGTCCAGACAGCTCATATACAAAGGCAGCACGTTTCACTCTGTCTGCAGCAGCCTGAGCGGCTCTGAGCACCAGCACCACCTCCAGCATCAGCTCCAGCATCACCACCTCCAGCATCAGCACCAGCATCACCAGCAGAAGTGGATCTGGGAGGGTTTTTGGAGCACAGTTTGGAGCACCAACGACGCATATGAACAGCCTCCAGAGTAGTGGATGGTGATGGCTCACTGGGTGGTTACCGGTGGCTCACTGGTGGACCGTCGAGGCTGTTGAATGAGGTGGTGTCGCTGTCCGAGGTGCTGAAAAAGCCGCCGGTCGCTGTCCACCTTTTTTTTTTCCTTCCTCAGTCGAGACGATACGCATGAACTGACGTGAATGTCGAGCAGCAGCAGCAACAGCGACGGCGCACCAGTTCGTCGGTTAACGCAGCAGCAGCAGAGTAAATGGGACCGCACGTCGTCCAAGGAGCGGTAGAAAGATGGAGAGATTTCTGTGCCTGCTGCTGCTCGTCCTCGGCTGTCTCTGCGTCTCTCGAGTCACGGCGGGTAAGTTTGTGTTTATGTGCAATCAGAAGGTTAGATGTTTCATCACAGAGTGGTAGATCTAGAGATCTGGATGGGTTGTTGCATTAGAGGCAACATGACATGGAGCTGGATTATTATTGTGCAGGCTTCTTAGAGATATTTGAACCGGTGTTTGTTGGGAGACGTTGCGTCTAGTCTGGTGTGTCTGTGGAGAAGGGCTGCTGGAGGCATTTCCTGTGTTGTCATCTGAGGAATGATTTGGACAATTTTACATGTGATTTATCATGTGAATCATTTGTCATGTTGGATTTATTAAGATTAATGGGGCTGAAATGACCTGTAACAAACTCTATTATTATTATTGTCTGTCTCTTACAGCAAAGCAGTGTGTGTGTGTGTGTGTGTGTGTGTGTGTGTGTGTCTGTGTCTGTGTCTGTGTCTGTGTGTGTGTGTGTGTGTGTGTGTGTCTGTGTGTGTGTGTGTGTGTGTGTGTGTGTGTCTGTGCTGACCTTTGAATTTCATTTCAGACAGGTACCAGAGAGCTCAATGTTGACCTGTGTATTAACACTGTCTGGGAGTGTGAAAATGAGACTATTCGATCATATACAGTATAGGTGTTTAGGTGTTGGCTGCTGATCATTACTAGACATTTTTTGAATCCCAAAATGTGACTATAATGAACTGCCGCTGGCCCATTGGAAAACACATGATTGGATTACTGAGGAGTCCTCTCACACAGATCCATGGAAACGCCACTGATGCGTGCTGTGTCTGACTCTCTGTGTGTGTTGGTGTGTGTGTGTGTTGGTGTGTGTGTGTGTTGGTGTGTGTGTGTGTGTGTCGACATACAGTATATACTGTACGAGTGCATCTATAAAACATGCTTTTTTTTACAGCACACACTCACACTGTGACCACTCACTGCGATGGAGTGCCACACTTCACTCCTGCCGTCGAAATGCACCTCTGGTTCTCTCAGCATCCTCCCACTCCTCAACCTTCCCACTGACGATGGATCACTGAGCTGCTCTTCTCTCTTGCAAACACACACACACACACACACACACACACACACACACACGCACCCACTGTAGCCCCCTTGGCATTTCTACTGGTAGGCTGAGGGATGTCTGTAATGGACACTGGCATTGACACGTTGCTATATTTTGATTGTCCGCTATATCGAGCAGCACTTGAGAAGAATATAGACTATTTGTTTTAAAATGCAAGGCGTTCTTCATGTTTTTAGATGTTATAAAAAGGTGTAAAAATATTTTCTGCACCTCTTATCTTTTCATTGGCAACACTTTCTTTTAGCTGCCTGTATTTAACACTTCATAAATGGTTCATAACACACTGTGACACACTTTAATGTAATTGTGAGCTTCGCTTGCTTTGTGATATCCATTTGTAAGTGTTTATTAAAGGAACAGTGTGTAACATTTAGGGGGATCTATTAGCATATATATAATAATATAATATTCATAACTATGTTTTCATTAGTGTATAATCACCGGAAACTAAGAATCGCTGTGTTTTTGTTAGCTTAGAATGAGCCCTTCATATCTACATAGGGAGCGGGTCCTCTTCTCGGAGTTCACTATGTTGCTCCGCCATGTTTCTGGAGTAGCCCAAAACGGACGAACCAAACACTGGCTCTAGAGAGAGCCTATTGCATTTTTACATCACCTGAAGGCCACCGTAGTCCTCCGACACACTTGTGAAACGTGAGCCGCAGAGTGTAAAACCATGGTACCGCCAGCCACCATCTGTCCTAAAGTAGTGTTATTATGGTAAGGATGGCTTCTGAGCGAGGCAAGCGGCATTACCACAGTCTTGGAAAGGGAGGATTGAGCGAAGAAGTATTCAGTTGGTTGCATTCTGCAACCTCACCACTAGATGCCACCAGATCCTACACACTGTACCTTTAATGTATTTGTTACCCCTCCTATGAAATACCCATAACTGATGAATTCACAGTTAATGAATGCTTGATAACACAGTATAACATAGCTGTAATCATACATAATAATATCAAATTGCACATATGAACAAATCCTTATAGTTCGTTATAATTGAATTTAAATCCGGTCCAACCAGCTGTGAAATGACAACTGTACAAACACCTACTCTAGGTTGACTATATATGCATTTGCCTTAAAGCTTGGGTAGGTAATATTGGAGAAACCAGCAAGAATATGGTAGATTCGACTCTTTTACGCTTTTTTATTCTACGTCACTAGCTCCGAGTGCGGTATATTTCCGTGCATGCATTTACATTGCAGTCAGTACAAACTACATGGCGTAAATGACAGGCCAAAAGCAAGAAAGACGTTCTTATTGCACGCTAAATGCCTTGCGCTGGATTAAGACCCAGGAGTGTCAAAACGTTGGTCTGGCTGCAAACCAATTAGTGTGCTCCAGTCCCTTTTATTCCGATGTTCAAGAAGTCCTTAAAGTGCTGGATGGAGCAATGACCATCTACCATGGCAACAAACTTCATTTGCTTTATCTCGGGCCTTTTGTTTAGATTGATTTGTCAGCTGCTCTTTCAAGATCAAGAATAATTTATGTCCAAATGTTTATGAAACCAATTCAGAAACTCGCAGGCTGAATCATAACTGCATTACTTTTGAATTCACAATTCAAGTCGATTCCAGTTTATTTTAAGACTCAGTCAGACTCCTCCACCAGGAGAAGCAGGCCAAATCAATGTGGAGGCGGAGAGATGGACTGGCAGGAGTGAGTGGGCGCTCGCCACGGCACCATAAAATGTAAACTATATACGGTGACGTCTTTACTGTGTTTGCAGTTAGAGTGACTCATAAACAGTCAGTTGATCCGAGGAAAGGAAAGGTAATGTTTCCATTTAAAATGTAAATGGCCTCTCTAACACATTCATCTAAATGAGGCCATAAATCCTCCCAGGCAATGTTACCCCGGTCCCTAACAGTTTGAAAAAAACAATGAATCAATCAACAAATTGAACAGTGATGCAAGCGGTGGAAAGGCTCCAGGCTGTTCTCTTTGTTTGAGATATGCTTATAATAATAATGACTGATGAAATCTGAGTCTTTCAAGAGCTCAGAGGTTATCTTTTATGCTGTAAAACAAAAAAAATCTAGGAATATTTTGGCAACGACCTGCAAGGTGATAAATTATCTGTGAGTACCAGTATATTATGGGTCAAGTGCTAAGCAATGTAGCATCCACATAGAAAAGTTGGAGGCCTCAAAATTTGTAGAGTAGAAACTACTCATCTTCTCCTCTCTGACACCAAATTACCATCAAACAACAAACAGACCTACAATATCTCTGAGCAGTCAGTCAGAGAGATGCAGAAAAAGACTCAAATCAAAATGAATGTGGTTTCATACACTTCTCTGTGCTATTTGTCACAAACACATACATACACATCCGTTTCTCAAACACACATTATAAATACTTGTTTATGCTTTAAGGATTGTTTGGTAGACACAGCACAGTGCATTATTTATTAAAAAAAGAGAAACAGCCTCCGGCTCTCTGATGTTATTGCTTCTATACAGACGTTTTTTATCACATGCATGAAATGACAGGAGTGATCATCACTGAACACAAAGTCTGTCATCAGTGTCGGAGGATGAGCAGACTAGCATGCAGGGCTCGTGTTCGTGGTCCGACACTGAAACAATGATGTCGCTAGCTTTGTGTGTGTGTGTGTGCATGTGATTATTAGTTCCCCTGTAGTCAATGAACACAATTAGCTGTTTGTAATTATTAGACGTTTGTAATCTTGTTTGCTACTTTATAAAAGCACTTTTTCCCCCAGAGCTTATCACAGTGTACCACACAGTCCCTGCATTCTCTTCTTACTAATATGTTGCATCAGATTTGGGGGCTTTGGCAGGGATATATTTTATTATGTTGCAATTGCATGTAACAATACTAAAGTTTGGTGACTTTATTTTTGCAGTGCTATTTTTTACCATTTTCCAAGCAAGCTGCAGTGGACACACACACACACACACACACACCAGTCCATCTCATCCACTCTTTAATTTTAACTAGCAAAACAAGTGATGACAGCTCTTTGTTACTACTTTACTACACAATCAGCGGGAATTTTTTTTGTACAAAAAATGAATGGATTCAGTTTTTATTATTGTGTCATACAAAGACACCCAAAAATCATTTAAGCCAGTTCCAAAGAGCTACTTATTAATTTTTTTTTTTAAACAATGCTACAAAAAGTAGAAAAATAAAAGAAACACAAATTTGAATAATTTTCAATGATTAGAATTTCTGACCTTCAGGTCTACAACAAAATTCATGAATTACGGACAAAACATGCTCTGTATAAAAATCCATCCTGGGTTTTTTTCCAGGCCTTTGAGACAAATTTAGTAAACTAAAACACATAAAAATCGAACAACCAATTTCATTTTCACCAGAATATTTCAGGGTTTTGTCGAGCCATTTCATGAAAAATGAACTCTTAAATCATCATAGTTTGTACCCTACAAAAGAAAATGAGTCATTCCAATTTTCCCAAATTACACAGCTCACAAAATCAGAATAGCTTTTATTCAACCTCTAAAACCAGAGGAAGAATATCAGTTATCGACGGTGCAACTTAAAGAGGACCTATTAAGCTTTTGTGCTTTTTCCCCATTCCTTGAGTGTGTTATATAGTTTTTTTTGCATGTAAAAGGTCTTCAAAGTTACAAACACCTAAGTCCACACCAAAGGGAGTAACTCTCCCCCAACAGAAACGCTGCTCCTGAACTGACTGAAACGCCTCGATTGAAGCCCCACCTTTTCTTCCATAACATGGTGATGTCACCAAGTAACACATAACACAAACAAAGCTAGTTAGAGCGGAGCTGGAGTGGGACAGCTGACCATGTAAATGTTCTAGTAAAAAACCCAAATAGTGATAGTATGAACCTGAAAATGAGCTTGATGATCCCCTTTAAGATCTTTGGCTTCTAGATAAGTAAGATGCAACATATGATTAAGGGCTATACTTTTATTTAATATGCATATATGTCCTTATTTTTTGCAAAGATATCTGTCTTCAAACTTGAATAAGTTTGGTTTGGTGTGTTTTTTGGCTGCATCTCTGTGTTAATACAGAAAGAGCTTTAGACTACAAAGATGAAGCTAGATTTAATTTATAAGCTTCACTTGACAGAGCTGGTGTATTTCTGGAACACAGAATTGAGGACAAAAAAAAGTATATATATGTCTGAGAGGTCCGTCCTCCCCGAAACTTTGCTGTTGTTGCCGTGTCAAAGCTGCCCACATAATCTTCCTTCATCTTTCCGTCACCCTGTCACATTTTAATTGTCACCTGACAAGCTGAATTAAAAGAGCTGTCCTGTCAAAAGGCCTCTTACATAAGTGCCAGTACTGCTGAGTGTTTGTATCAACACTCTACTGCTGCTGCTCTTTGCTCCGGCACCTTGTCAGCCTCTTCGCTTCAAGGCTCTTCAAATTCCTCTTTGAGAGCTCGCCAATGGCTTAGCTTATTCAGATGAATAGAGCGATAGCCTTGTGTTTGATAGCAAGGGCTCATATTATGTTCTTAAGCTTTCAGATCTGGTGGCAACACTGGGATTAAGACCAAAAAGAAGGAGTTAAAAACGCAAAGAAAATAATTCAGATTTGGATCTTTTTCTCCTGCTTTTCATTTAAACTTGGAAGCTTTTCTTTAACCATGTAACCGTGGCTCTTTTTTTAGCTGAAAATGGAATCGAACAGGCGTTAGAGGACAGATTGGTGCCATCATCTGGACACCGGGCATGTGGGCGAAAGAGATGGCGATGCCAAAAGACTGACGTGGCAATGGCAGCTTGCTGACGCAGTCTGGCATCTGCCCAGTGTCATGTCTGAATATGTGCAGGTGGAGGGGGGGGGTCTGAGCTCCTGTTTGGAGGGAATCGATGCCATGGATGTATGCAAAAGGTTTAAAAGTCCTGAGGCCTCATTTATCACCAAAGCATGTGTAAAACAAGCTCGAAATGTGTGCGTAGGGATTTGTCCATATAATCAAGAAAATTGGTATTCATCAAATACGAGAGCTCAAACCTATACACAATGAATAATGATGAATTTCAACTCAGCTTTGCACGTACAGCATAGGCTCATTTACATACAGAAACGCTCCCAGAGTGCCACACATGGTCAGCATCATCCCTCTGATGGTCATAGCAGCGTTAATGTAGCGTTACTTGTTGTAGACAAAAGTCGCCACAGAGAAAGATAAAGAGAAACAACACCACAGACGGACAGTTAAGGATAAGAAACTGCAGCGTCTCGAAAGCAGGCATGCATGAAAGCTTCCCAGCATGCACTGGAGCTAAGGATTTATCAACATGAGTCTCATTTTACATGTGTTGCTGCCTGTGTTATTGTATTTTACATTGTGTTCTACGACAAATCCTCTGTCCAAATGTCATGTATGCAGTCTGTTATTATGCACAAAATGTGGTTAGGTTGAAATGCTGTTCTGGCTGTTAGTTCACTAAATATACTCTACAATGGAAGACTTTCACACTCTTATTGTTTTGCAGCTGAAAAAATCACTGTAGTCATGAATTAAATTGAGCTGAACCAAGCTGTATCATTCAACATATTCACAGGTGACGTGTCCAAAGATATATAAATACTGTAAAGATGCAGTTAAAAAAAAGAATTGTGCAATTCATTGATTACTAATTTGATTGATTTTCGATTGCTTGATAAAGTCCCAGTGAAACAGCATCTTAAGCTTCTGTACTGTGAGTATTCCCCAGTGAAAAAGAATATTTGAGCGGTGTACAGTTAAGAGAAGGGTTTAAATCACATCCTTCCCATTTAATTGGACCGCTAAAAAGTGTGTGGGCATAGAATGTAGCGCAATATAGAGCTATACAGCACACACACCACCCCTTGTTGCTAAAAGTTGCAGATTGATTGATAGATGGATGTCATGATATTATTGGTTGGTACTAGCTTATGGAAGCACATTTCATATTTTGTTTTACAGGAAGAAAAGATCATTGGATTTTGATATAAAATACAAAGAAATGTACTTTTTTTGTCATATTTTTGCATGTATTGTTAGATAAGTGCACAATATGACCGTGGATGGGATCTAAAAGGGTTAAAAAGACATTTTATTTTTACAGTTTACATATTCCCATCGTGGTTAAATCAATTTAATGATTGTTGCTGAATGTCATTATTAATGCGGATCTATTATGCTTACATGTTCAGGCTGTTCTCATACACCTTTTGTAGTTATACCTACGAAAAGTAATGCGCTGTATCATATCTATCCAACAAAATTAATTTGTATGTAATACATGTAATGGTGAACCAGGAAATATAAAGAGCGACAAACGGCATGTAGGGAGGAGGTTGGGGTGGATGTGTGGGTCAAAAAACACCAGACTTCTGCCCAGGAGACCGGTGTTCGTACCTGTGTGAAACCAGAAGTTAAAATTGATTTAATTATCACGTAACTTCCGTACTTAAGTAACGCCATTCTGGAGTTATTTCAACCCAAACCATGATCTTTCCCTAAACCTAACTAAGTAGTTTTGTTGCCTAAACCTAACCAAGTCGATCTTTCCCTAAACCTAACTAAGTAGTTTTGTTGCCTAAACCTAACCAAGTCGATCTTTTCCTAAACCTAACTAAGTAGTTTTGTTGCCTAAACCAACCAAGTTGTTTCCTGTGAAGACAGGGGTTTATTTTGAAAAGACTGTATGCATGTAACAAGCGGAAATTGACACGTGTGTAACGTGTTGCTGGACATTTGAAGGTAAACCCACGAAAAATGAGGAATAACTTTTGGTAAGATGTATGAATTGTTTTATGAAGATACGTTTTCTGCTATATGGTTGACAGTAGAGTTAGTTTATGTGTCTGTAATTTGGGATTTACTATACCAATGATTACACCTGTGTACCACTGGGGGTCTGTTGGTATGCATGGTCAGGGCTGGATCTAAATGTACACACATTCTCAAGAAGAAATCGATAAATCAGATTCAAAGTGTAGATATGAGCGCATTTGAGGCCCCTGGATTCCTCCTCAGCAGCCCAGCAGAGCATACAAATACTGCTTTGGTTTGCCACTAGGCAGTTAAATCCTATGTGGGGGTTGTGGTGGCCCAGATGGTGCGTTTTACATTCCAGCAGTCTGCAGCACAGGTGGGCCCCCTAGGAGTTTACCTGCACCACCTTCACCAACACACACACACACACACACACACTTTTGCTCATTTGTCTCCTCTTACAAAAGTTTAGTCTTCTGTTCCAGAAGTTGTGTCTGACACAGACGAGCCTGAATTAATTTCTTATGTGTAGCCTATGTAAAGATGACAGACACTTAGACAGTACACATGTTAAGGTGTAAACATGTGTGTGCTTTTCATCGTATGAATGTCAGATCAGCTTCCCATGATCAACCTTTGTGTCTGGAGCTGCATGTCTGGTTTTGGGTGGGGGGGGGGCAGCTCAATCGTCAGTCAGTAGTCACTCACACAGCACGGGTTTTTCTCAGGGGAATACTTGCAAGAGAGAGACACAGATGGATAGAGAGAAAGCAGATGAATGTATGCAAAAGGGAGAGAGTGCAAGCGTTAGAGCCACAGGAGAGAAAAGACAAACCCAGAGAGAGACAGAGAGAACGCTGGCGGCAAAAAGGAGAGCGTGAAACACGGAGGAATCAGAGAGACAGTATTATTCACGTCGTCGTCCCCCCCCCCCCCCCCCACACTCCTCCACCTGCCTGTGACACCAATCCTCCCAGGCAGCTACTGTAGGCGTCACTTTACCAGCTGCGCCCAAGTCCACAGAGACAGACAAAGAAAAGCTACAGTAAGTCTGGAGGGAAAGGCAGAGAAAAGAGGACAGTTATGTATCAAGCGCTAATATCATATTCACATCCTTATATCAAGCTGTGGGCTCCGTTAGCGTCATCAGCCCCGTCCCAACTGATTTGAGATTTCATTAGCGGCGGGCTCGTCAAATAATCAACATCATGCAACTCCTTCGCCTTTTTTTGAATTAGCTGGCATGCATTCTCTCTGCACACAATGCTGCATTGATTTTCATACCCTGCCTTTTGACATTTAATTAGAGAAAAGTGAATATGTGTGTGTGTGTATGTCCATCTGATGGAAAGAGGGAGAAAGATTCTGTTTTGCAATCCCAGCCTCCCCTTCGTCAGCATTCTCATGGCCAGCGGGGTTGGAAAATTCCTTTCCTATGAGTAAATAACTAATTTCTCTACAAAAGGGACAAAAAGACCCTTAGGTGGGATTATTTGACAGTGCCGCGCTGCTGAGTACAGGGGAACAACGGACCACAGAGAACGCACAGGCTCTGTTCGACATGCAGAAAACAAGCACATACAGCCTCCTACACATAGACGGTATATTAGAAGTGGAAGTTGTTACCGTGACGTCACCCATTGGTTTGTGGACTGCCATTTTGAAGCCTCAAGTTAGGCATTATGGCCGTTGCCATCTTGGTTTTTTGCAACCAGAAGTGACACAAGAGGGTGGAGCTAAGTACAACGGAACGCTGAATAAGACATTTTTAGGCGACCAAAATGTTACAATTAACTTTCATGAACTGAAAACACACTGTGAAAGGGTTAAAGTTGTAAGACGAAAATACGGACAACTCCCAGACTGGACAACGCCGTGGTAGTGGCCTGTCAATCAGAAGGTAGCCACGCCCTAAAGCCATACTTGCCAACCCTACCAATTTTCCCAAGAGGCTCCCATTTTTCATTAACCTCTCCAGGTGTCCTCCCCGGGGTCACAATTCTCCCGCATTTCTCCCAATTTTTCACACCTTTTTTTCCTTTTCGTTATCTCAACCTGTTGCTGGCGTGTATAAGTCATGTGGTGTCTGAAAGGGCTTTCAGTGAGTGAGAGAAAGAGAGAGAAATGGAGAGTACTAAGAAAGAAATACGCAAGCAGGGACAAAAAAATAATCAATGAATGAATGAAAACGATGATTAGGAGCCTAGTTTATACCAGAGATTCACACAAGGTCACACCAGAGGGGCGAATTATTCAGTTTTCTTTCCTGAGAATTAAAAGTAAAATCAAAAGTAGGCTTATTTAACAAAAAAAAGCTGTTGCAGTGTTCTTATTATTTTGTTATTTTCATTCCTTAAAAGTCCAGATGGCAGGATACAAAGTCTCTGAAACTCATTATTTTCTGGGGGAGGACCCCCAGACGCCCTACTTTGGTTTTTGAAATCCTCCCTATTTTTTAAGTCTCAAGGTTGGCAATGCCTAAAGCATAACCTGCTTTATGGTCTATTTGACTCTAAATGGGACCATAATTTACTGAATGAACATCATGCTGTATTGAAGAAGACTTGAAACTAGCGATTGAGACCATAAACTCATGTTTGCTGAGATCATAAATCTAGTGAGAAGTAGGCTCATTTTCTCATAGACTTCTATACAATCAGACTTCTTTTTGCAACCAGAGGAGTCGCCCCCTGCTGGCTATTAGAAAGAATGCAAGTATAAGACGCTTCTGCATTGGCTTCACTTTTCAGACCCGGCAGTTGTCCACTGGTCTTACATACGCTAAAGGAAGAAATCCTAAATGAATCCAAAATTAAAATCTATAGGCAGACAATAATCTAGCCTCAAAACTGTCCATCAGCTTACATTGTAAACCAGCTGATCAGCAGCCAGTGTACGAATAGCATGAGGCTAATCAATAGCAGAATAGCACATGAGTGAGTCACAGCGAGGCGACCGTTCTCCCCTTTTCACAAACCCATCTCCACCCAGATTCCCATTGAAGTGTCACTTACAGGCAAAGAGCTTTACACGCCATGCAGGCTATGGAGGAGCTGCCAAAAAGCCCCGGTGTAGCTGTACGGAAATATAGCGAGGAGCGTCGGAGAGACAGACATAAGATGAAAAGAAAGAGAGACAAAACAGATAGTGTGTGTGAGGGGGAGGTTTATAGCACAAAGTGTCCATTACAGTCAGAAGAAATAGGCGTTGGAAACCTGTGAGGTGGATTTCCTCAGAAATGGAGGGACAAAGGAGAAGAAGAAGAAGAAAAGAGGATATCCACAGAGGAGCTCCTCTTTGTGGTTTATGTAACATTTCAATATGGAAAAGAGATGGAACGGGTGTGAAACAGTAGACAGTCTCTAATGAAAAAGGCTTTACGGGCAATTATAAAACATGACACAGCGTTACAGCGTGGCTCCGATGCGTACACACACACACACACACATGTTAGACAGCACTTCTGTATCATTCACCAGATGTTTTCCCTTATAAATGAGACGCATTAACGCCTCGTGTTTGTTTTTTTAGTTTATAAATGAGACGCATTAACGCCTCGTGTTTGACTCATACTGTGATCCTCCCAACTTCTTGGATGTGCATCCACACAAGGGGTGAAACCACGTGCCAAGGTCTCCTCCGACACATGCAAGGGCAAACTCCAGATCAGCACAAAACCCTGATGGCTCTATCATGGCACATTAACTATGGATGAGGGGGAAGCTTGTGTCCCTGCCAGCTGTATGCGCGCTAACCCCTGAGAGCTCTCAATAGCATGTTAGCGGGGTAAACAAGCGGCAAGCAATTGTAATTCCCCCGGCGCTGTCGTTAGCGGCGGCGCGAGACGTCGCCCGCGTTAATCAACACGTGCTAATTTATAGCCGCTAATTCCCCCTGCGGCCTCGCGCTTCCTAGCCATTATGGCTGCAGCACAAAGTTTTATGTCTTCCCCCTGCCAAAGTGTTCCTTCTGATGCATGATATTCACTCCCACCTGCTGCTCATGGCACCTTCCATACAAAGTGACTGTTTACTTACTATTAGCTGTGAAATGAGCCAAAGTGGTTTAAGGTGCTAAACATGAATTAGTAGCTGCAGAGTGATCCCCAAAGGGATTCAAATTGAAGGAACAAAACACCCGAGGCCTGTGCTTGCGTCTAAAAAACTGCCAGATAACGGTGGAATATGACGTAGCTAACACGCAGTTTTCATGTTAGTTCACAGGCCTACAGCCCGACTCATTAGCATCCCGGGGAGCAGAGCCCGCCCAGAAGCCTGACTCCGAGTATTGCATTTTCCACGTATTGCAGAGCTGTAATAAGGTGGTACAAATCAGTAATATCTGCCCACAGGCTGGAACACCATCCTGCTAGCTTTCATGATCTCTCAGTGTCAAAGCCGCTGCTGTCTGCTCAGGTGTCACACTGAATCAGACTGCTGCAGCTGACTGGGGTCGTGGTTGCACATTTGAGAGATTTCCTCATATCCACAGTGGAGGTAGCAGTTGGGCAACTTTGCCTAGAACACAATCTAATAGGCCTTTTTCACAGCAAGACATTTTGACTCGTCATAGTAGAAAAAGCACAGGTGCTAACAGCTTTGTTCTGTTCCAATGTCCCAGTAAGCTAAAGCAGCTTCATGTAATTCAGCCATCATTTACCTAATTTTACTTCTCCAACTGTGGCCTATGTAAAGGGACTGTTTGTAACTTCTTACACGTATAAATCTACCGGGTCGGGATCCCATGATCGCTCGCATATGTCAGCTAACATTACTGCCAAGCAGGTGAAATATAGAGTGATATTGTGGTTTTAGCTGAAGTGTGTCGCCTCACTGTTTTGAGCGATGCTCATTCATGTCTATTTACAGCGAGCAAGCGCGAGCAAGCGCGAGCAAGCGCGAGCCCGACGCTGACTTTCGTTAACTTAACGGCCACAGGTGTCGCTGTTAACAAGCAATTCTTAAAGTTACAAACAGTCCCTTTAAAACGGAATAGCATCATTTTAAATTGATTATGCATCACTAAAGGACAATATGAACTGAAGTTATAGGGGCCCAAAGGTGAGTTTTGCATTTTCACCTCACCTTCAAACACGATGTTTAATACCTTTATTATTTCAGTTGTAGTTAATGCTTTCTCAGGCTCTGTATGAACATTAAAGAGGACCTATTATGCTTATTTTCAGGTGCATAGTTGTATTTTGGGTTTCTAGAACATGTTTACATGCTTTAATGTTCAAAAAACACTTTATTTTTCTTACACCAGCTGTGCAGCACCTCTTTTCACACTGTGTCTGAAACGCTCTGTTTGAGCACCCTCCCCCCCATCCCCTCTCCCCTCTCCCAAAAAGCCCAGTCTGCTCTGATTGGTCAGCTGGCCCACTGTTGTGATTGGTCAGCTGAACCAAACTTCGGACTCCGCTCCAGCTCCACTCTAACTAGCTTTGTTTGACGGCGTGTCAAACTAACCGCAGGTATTATGCCAATGCGTTACTTGGTGACATCACTACCTTAAGGAAGAAAAGGCGGGACTTCAAGCAAGGCGTTTCAGGCAGGTCGGGAGCAGTGTTTCTGTGGGGGAGAGTAACTCCCTTTGGGTGTTTGTAACTTTGCAGACCGTTTAGATGCACAAAAAAACTATACAACACACTGAAGGAAAGGGAAAAGGCACAAAAGCATAATAGGTCAAGGTAAAACTAGGTTTTGAAACATGAATTAAGTGTTTTGGGTAAGTTACTACCTTTAGCAAAAAATGCAATAGAGTTGTGATGTCCCATCAAACAGTTGTGACAATTGCAGGTTTAGAGAAACTTAAGACTGTTTAAAAGAATGAGCCAAAGTGATAGAGGAAAAACTGTAACGTACAATCAGTCTCCATAAGTGTTCTTGTTATCTCAATTCTGCCCACATTGTGATTACATCTCAGTATGGAGGCGGAGCTGGCTGTCAAGAAGCACAGGGCGTCCTGCAGATGTTGTCTGACTGCCTGTTCACATTCTGCCTGCATTTACACCTTGAATTAGCATTTTTATCTTGTTCAGATAAGTTATCCAGAAACATATCACATATTAATACCAGGTGTAAATGTGCTCCCTTATACAAGATGATTGTTGCAAAGAAAACTAATTCCATCCATCTGCAACCGCTTATCCCGTTAGGGCTCGCGGGGGGGGTGGAGCCGATCCCAGCCGACATTGGGCGAAGGCGGGGTACACCCTGGACAGGTCGCCAGTCCATCGCAGGGCTGACACATAGAGACAGACAACCATTCACGCTCACATTCACACCTTCGGGCAATTTAGAGTCCACAATTAACCTAACCTGCATGTCTTTGGACTGTGGGAGGAAACCGGAGTACCCGGAGAAAACCCACGCTAACACGGGGAAAACATGCAAACTCCACACAGAAGGGCCCCAAGCCGGATCCGAACCTGCAACCCTCTAGTTGTGAGGCGCCAGTGCTAACCACTGCACCACCGTGCAGCCCGAAAACTAATTCCATAGAGACCAATTAGGAAACTTCAGCATCAGCATTAAAAATGAGAATTAGACATCTGGTAAACAAACAAACTATTTGTTCTTTATAGCACACTATGATAATATCACCCCATGTTACCTGCAATATTTCCCCCATCTACAGATCCACTCAGAAAGTCACTACCTTAAAGCGGTGAACACACAGAGGAAACTGAGAAAAGTTAGGAAGGAGTGATGGCAGCAGGCCTGGAGGAGGTGTGGGAGGAGTGATCCTGTCTTTCTGAGGTCAGAGAGATGAGGAGTACATTCATTAAATAATGATAGGCTTCATGGATCAGGACTGTGTGTGTGTGTGTGTGTGTGTGTGTGTGTGTGTGTGTGTGTGTGTGTGTGTGTCTCTTCCTCTCCTTGACTGTATACAGTCACTCCCGGTGTGTTCTCTAATGAACGGGGATATTAAGGAGCTGTCACCCTTCACACTCCTCAGCATGGGATAGACAACTAGCTGTCACTCTGATCATCATTGGGCTAACAAAGACACACACACACCAGGGACATCCATCATGGCTCAAAGTCACCCCCGTCTCTCAGGGTGAGGCAGGCTGTGTGCCACCGCGATGAGCGAGAGTTTATGAAGACATCTGTCTGGTGTTTCATTAGAGCTGACTCTCATGTCATGTGGATATTTAAGGCCTGCGGTCACGGCCAACGTCCGTACTCGTTGTCCCTCAGCGCAGCACGGCCATACGGGGAGGGGAGAGGAGATGGATAAAGACAGACAAAAAGTGACCGGAAGCTGTGGGACGTGAGGACACTCAGAGAGATGGTTTAACTTTGTTTTGCAGAAAGCTAAGAAATAACAAGGGCATGTAGTTGTTGTTTTTTTAACTCCCCACCTTGACGCAATGCAATCTATATGTAGCCTTATAATCTTTTTTTATCATTTGTGTCTTATTTAATCTCAGCGTCTCAGACAGATCAAAGTCTGTTTTCCAGGAGAGACTTGAAAACACAATAATTCACTTATACATTGCCAACAGGCAGACAGCAATACATACAATAAAAAGAAGGAGACAACAAAAGACTACATTATTCAAAGTTGAAAACATCAATGAAAACATGAGGTATCATTATTTTAAGATCATCCAGCGGGAATGGAAGCTCTAATTTCAAAGGGCTTTGCAGCAGGCTGCTTTATTATGAGGAGCAAAGAGACGGTACTCTAAGGAAGTACAATATCAGAAATATACAGTAGAGGCTTTATTAAGCAGCTCTGTGCCAAAGTATAGGATTCAAAAGACATGAAGTGTGAGGTACAGTAGCTGGTTTGACACTTTTAAATGAAGAGGGGTGGCAGTCAGAGTCTCGTCTGCCTAATAATTATAAAATAGAAAGAAACTAGAGACCAGACTAGAGAAATATTATAAACCAGAATTCAGTACTTTCATTTCAGGAACTAAAGAATACATTTAAACTAAAAGACATTGATTTTTACAATATTTACAATTGATTCTTAAAAAAAAGAAAAAAAAAGAATAAAGACATGATAAGATACGATAAAAAGAGACGATTAGTAAGTGCTGCATAAAATATTCTTATAAAGCTGAAAGCAATGAAGAACTGCAACAAAACATATATAATAAATGGAATATAGATCTTGGTACAGTAGATGCAAAAATAAAATGGAAGGAATGATTACAACTCACATATACAGTAGAATTACCACAAATGAAAATGTATGTTTAATTCAGTATAAATTAATGACAAGAATATACTAATGTAGAGACAAAATTCAACAGCAGCTCCTCAGATAAATGTTTATAATGTAGCACTCATAGTGACTCCCTCATACAGGCCTTTTTTGGTATTGTGATGAAGTTAGAAAGACTTGGGAGAACATTGAAAGTAACTGTAAAGTAGAATTTTCACCAACTGGATGGTAAAATCTTTTTTTGTCATTAGTTTATAAGCAAAAAAGTAAGGAAGCACCTACACTTAAAAAATTGAAAACATTATTAAAATATGACTTGAGTATTGAAAGGACAATGTGGGAAGACAGCAACAAAGAGAAACTATTTCACAGAAAATGGAGCTCAATTTATGAAGCTTTGTAGACTGGAGCCGCAAAATCACCCAGCATCTAAAAATTTGAAGGAAACCTTTGTATCATCTTTATCTTGTCCCTTGCACGTGCGTGTGCGTGTGTGTGTGTGTGTGTAGTTATCTGTGATGACAACTGTAAAAATTATTAAATTAGATTTCTTGAAGAAAGGATGATTATGGAACACGTGTATTGTATTCAGACCATTACTCACTCAATAAAAAAATATATATATATATAAAAAAAAGAAAAAGAAAGAAACTTTTGTTTCTCTTGTGATGGATCACACCAGCTGCGACACCAAATCGGACAAGGGGCGTAAAGTGTGTGGGGGGGGGGCTTTCCCCCACTTCATACCCCCCCTCTACTTCCAGCGTCCTTGCTTGGACCACACATCCCTTCGACCTCAGCCTTCAAACTGAAGGTCAAATACACACCTGTGAAGTTTTGTGATGCCAAATCGAGCCAGGGGGCGTAAAGTGGGGGGGGACCAATGGCCCCTTCACCTCCTCATCTTCAAACTTGACCTTCATTTTGATTTCAACTAGTCAAGTCAAATTTATTTCTATAGCACATTTAAAACAACACGAGTATGACCAAAGTGCTTTACAGACATAGGCAGAATAAAAAACAGGTCAACATAGGAGCAGACAACAAAATCACACACATCCACAGACAGAGACCAAGATAAAATCCATGAGTAAAAGACTGTTATAATGAGCATTATATAAAAGACCAATTAGTAATCACAATTCAAGTACATTCAAAAGCCAAAGAAAAGAGGTGGATCTTGAGCTGTGCTTTGAAAGACTCCATAGAGGGAGCAGATCTGATGTGGTGAGGCAGTTTGTTCCACAGACTAGGGCCCGCAACTGAGAAGGCCCGCGCCCTAGTCTGTGGAACTACACCTGTAACGTTTTGTACAGTTGCAACGCTATCACTGTGACAAAATCTGTCCACAGACAGACAGACAGACATACAGAAATATAAACACCTGGCAAAGTACTCACAACCTCCTCTGTGGTAGTTCCTGCTACAGTAGGAGTCCACAAAGACCACATTTTACCATGATGACACACACACACACACACACACACAGGAGGTGAAAACAATACACAAATAGCTCAATCAATACATACAAAACATACAAAAGAATCAAAAGCAAATACTCAGCAGGAAAGAAAGGAAACAAATGTCATTAAAAACCAGCATAAAAGTGTAGAATATTCAATCCAACTAGCAAAGCAATATTGTCTCAGAGTTCAATCCACTCTGTAAAAAATCTGCTTTGCCTACAGCACAAAACAGCTCAGTCCAGTCCAGTAAAGAGCCATAAACAGAAAGACAACTCTAAACGGATCAAACAAATCAGGAAATCAGAAATAACAGCGTCTGTATTAAACTAATAAACAGTCATAATGTACAATAGGCTCTATATATATATACCGGGTAGACTACTCACGGTACCGTCGATCAGTCAGTCAGGTTTGCAGCTTCAGCCTCAACTCCACCAAAACACCTGTAACTCCTGGAGAACCTCAGACCACCATCTGGTTATTAGTCCTCCTCCTGACACACACATGATGCTCCAGAGACACAAGGATTCAGTTTCACCCGAGTTTGGCTACTAGGACGCGGACTTTACACCGCGATATGACGCCGTTTCTCTCCTTCACTGAGCAACACGCTGCCAGTGGCTCTGAGACACTAATGGATTAACAGGGAGGATGGTTTGAGGGCTGTGATTGGTTAATTGGTTAATTAAAAAAAAACCTCTGTTGGTCTGGAGGAGCTGCAGCATTTATTTCTGCACAAACGTCCACTCACTAGAACATTCACTAGAAAATCTCAGAGCTATGAACTCTTCTGCAGTGTGGAGTGTGCGCACATGCACGTGAGGTGCAGCGAGCTGAGTGAAGGCAGGCAGGCAGGCAGAGGAGCAGAGGAGCAGAGTACAGCAGAGACTCCGGCCCTGGAGACCAAAGCTACGGTTTCCCCCGCGTCCTCCGACCGCGGCCAACACTGTTTAACAGACGGGCTTCACTAGATATAACTTTGCGGTTTTGGTGTTTCCGTGTAGTTTGTGTTGGAGTCTGAGTCTGAACAGCGTAGCCACACGTGAGTGCACATGGGACACTGACCCGGATTGATTTATACGTGTAAGAAGTTACAAACAGTCCCTTTAAAGAATCCATTGGTACCAACCATGTCACACAAACTTATCAAGAAAGAGGCGAAGTAACGCTCCAGACTTACACTAAAGTTTGGCGAGGAAAAACTGGCATGGCCATTTTCAAAGGGGTCCCTTGACCTCTGACCTCAAGATATGTGAATGAAAATGGGTTCTATGGGTACCCACGAGACTCCCCTTTACAGACATGCCCACTTTATGATAATCACATGCAGTTTGGGGCAAGTCATAGTCAAGTCAGCGCACTGACAGCTGTTGTTGCCTGTTGGGCTGCAGTTTGCCATGTTATGATTTGAGCATATATATATATATTTTATGCTAAATGCAGTACCTGTGAGGGTTTCTGGACAATATTTGTCATTGTTTTGTGTTGTCAGTTTATTTCCAATAATAAATATATACATACATTTGCATAAAGCAGCATATTAACCCACTCCCATGTTGATAAGAGTATTAAATACTTTACAAATCTCCTTTCAAGGTACATTTAAAAAAAAAAAAAAAAATTGTTATTAATTTGCAATTAAATATTTTAATCGATTGACAGCCCTCATTTTTTTTGTGTGGTTCTCACAAGTGTCCCATCCTTATGGAAGTGCAATAGTAAATCAGTGGAGTAGCCCTTTTAGGTACAGTCCTTGTTAGAGCTGAAACAGGAGAAAGACAACATAGATATTTGCAATTTTGAAGAGAGTTTTTGCACGTGCAAACAAAGCAGCAGCCTGTGTCAGAAATGAAAATGAATGTATTCCCTGAGGGGCATTAGGAGCTACTATCACTGTGTGTTTTGAGAGCGGCGTTAGTGCATGAGAGAGAGAGAAAGACAGCGAGAGAGGACTAACCGAGAGATAATGAGTTTGATTTGTGAATTCTTCAGTCCCATCAGCCCCCTCCGCCCAAGACGCCCGCCCCTCAGACTCCTCAGGAAACAGCAAACAAAAGCAAAGCCACTTCAAACATCAGACTCGTCGCTGATGATGAAGAGATGCAGCAGGTCTCTCCATCCTGTCGTCTACTGTTAGTCAGGCCATTCATCAAAACGTCAGCAGCAAGCGGGGGAAAACGTAACACAGAGGCCCTCTCGGATATGGTGTGCTGTTTCTGGATGTACAGTATGTCAGTGTTTGTACAAAGTGCTACAGCGGCCCATCATCCTGTAATTACCAGCTGTGTGATTTGTACCCGTCGAAGGGCAAGTGAGCGTTAACCTATTCAATAACTCATTGACTGCATCCGGTGGGCTGAATTAGATTTATATCCCATTAAAGACAGAAGAAGAGTGACCACTTGTCCTCGTCCCTATTCATCTCTCTCAGTTCTGCTTCACATTACAAATACCAATCAATCTCAAAAGGCCTCGGTGATTCATAAGAAGCCTGGCTCTGTCCAAAGGTAACAAAATCTCCCTACAGAACCTCTTAAGTTCAATAATTAAAACGTTAAGTCTTGTTTGTTAAATCCATACAAAGACTGATTGAGCTGCAGAGTCAGACTAGCTGTTTAGCGTATAGAGAGTGGTGTCGATATCTTCTCACCTTAACTCTCTGCAACAAAACAAAGCGCATACAAATAATAAGCATTGTACTGTATATAAAATTAAAATACATGAACTGAATAATAAAGAATGTCCTGAATTAAATATTAAAGAGGACCTATTATGCCCTGTGCTTTTTCCCTTTCCTTTAGTGTGTTATATAGTTTTTTTTGTGCATATAAAAGATCTGCAAAGTTACAAAGCCCCCAAAGAGTTACTCTCCCCCACAGAAACACTGCTGAACCACCTGAAACGCCTTGCTTGAAGTCCCGCCTTTTCTTCCGTAACGTGGTGATGTCACCAAGTAACACATTTGCATTAGGGCTGTCAATCTATTAAAATATTTAATCGCGATTAATCGCATGGTCGTCCATAGTTAATCGGGATTAATCAGACATTAATCTCACATTGTTTTTATCTGTTCAAAATGTACCTTAAATGGAGATTTGTCAAGCATTCAATACTCTTATCAACATGGGAGTGGGCAAATATGCTGCTTTATGCAAATGTATGTACATATTTATTATTGGAAATCAATTAACAACACAAAACAATGACAAATATTATGACAGGTACTGCATTTAGCATAAAAATATGCTCAAATCATAACATGGCAAACTCGAGCCCAACAGGCAACAACAGCTGTCAGTGTGTCACTGTGCTGACTTGACTATGACTTGCCCCAAACTGCATGTGATTATCATAAAGTAGGCATGTCTGTAAAGGGGAGACTCGCGGGTACCCATAGAACCCATTTTTATTCACATATCTTGAGGTCAGAGGTCAAGGGACGTAGTGTAATTTTGGAGCGTTATCTCGCCTCTTTCTCGACAAGCTAGTATGACATGGTCGGTACCAATGGATTCCTTAGGTTTTCTAGTTTCATATGAGCTCTAGCTTTAAAACTGAGCCCGCTACAACCTAAAAATCACAAGTTGCGTTCATGCGTTAAAGAAATTAGTGGCGTTAAAACGAATTTGCGTTAACACATTAGAGAGTGAAAACGAAGAGGGTGAAAGGAGGTGCTGCTGCACAGACGGTATGCGAAAAATAAAATGTTTTTTGAACATTAAAGCATGTAAACATAGTAGAAACCCCAAATACAAGTATACAACTGAAAATTAGCATAATACGACCTCTTCAAGATAAAAAGAAAATGTCTGAGCTTGGTTGCACACTCTCTTCAGACACCTTAGTGGGCTACAAATCCTAATTTACATACATCATTTTAAGATCAATTGATTTCATCGATTGATTGATTATTTTCTGGCCTCTCTTTTAGAAAATCTGCATCTTCAGGCGGCAGTTCAGACCTCTGACAGTTCTCAGTGTTAATGAAGTTTAATTAGCCCCTCAGGCATTAATTATTATTAAAATAACTGAAAACAAAGAGTAGACTTGATTAGATTTACATGAAATTATAATCCATCTCTAGCTCTTTTGTCAAGTTTTTTGTGTCACAAAATATGGAGACACAATATCATTACACCTGTACTGCGAGGCACTGATGTCCATTATTAGTCCATTACGGCTGACACAGTTTACGCTTCAAATGAGTTTTACGAGAAACAAAAACATACAGGAGATGAGATTGATTATAAACAGTGTGGAAGAAAAATCCATTTCACACTCATTTGAAGCGAACTGATGTGTTCTCCTCTGCTGCGGCCACTTTGATCGTCTGACCTGCGGTGCACACGCTTATTTGAGACTGTAGCCATTAGGTGTGTGTGTGTAGCAGACCGGAGCAACACGTACAGTAATTAGAGGCCGAGGCCACCGAAGTTGACATGCGCACACGCACACAATCTCACACTTAATTATTTAATCATTACTGTTAAATCTTGCAGCCTGTGACCCTGCCTTCTGTTTCCATTTAATCATACTATTTTTCATTCTAATTCGGAGCGTCACAAAATCTTTAAAAATATTGAAACAGGTCATTGGGCACAATTTAATGAGGGCTCCTGTTGTCAGTGGAAAGACTTTCATTCTGTTCAGCTACGAACGTATTGTTTTAATGAGAGAACGATTTTGGTATGCGCTAAGAGTTTTTATTTATTCATTTTCTTTCTGTATATATCATTTATATATAATGTATTCTGGCATCATCGTTGTTTGTACATGCAATATGTTGTATTTTGTCTGGCATTACAAAGCTCCATCTAACATTTGAAATACTGCAGCAATGTTCACTTGGGTTTGGGGGCGGACTAAATCAAGTGTAGAATATGGAGCCTCTAACAAAGTTGTTTGGTGTTTAAATAGTTTGAAATCTCAGTAGCCATCAGGTAAGCTCATACAGATAAATAAATCCAGAGTGCAAAACGGAAACATTTCTTCTCATTGGCACAGTTATGGTTGGTTGACCTCTTGTTGGTTTATGGCCAAAGTGCGAGGAAACCTATTGTTTTTGTAAAGATTATTATTTTTCTGCTGCAGCATCACATTTTTGAGGGGCTTACGAATACTCACCAAAACTCACCAAAACTCACCAAAACTGGCTTCAGAACTGGCGAACATTGCATAGTGCAGTGATTGGGCTCTGGCGTGGCCAGCAGGCTCCATAGCGCCTCCAAACGCAAGCCAGAGTTGCAAAAAGTTCCCCTGATGTTCATGAAATTTGGCGAGTTCATTGTTCTCATCTATAAGAATATATCAAAATGTGATAAAGCTGACAGGAAGTCAGCTATTTTGGATTTAACCCATCCTAGTACTATGAGCAAAGGGCAGCAACTATACAGCACCCAGGGAGCAGTTTGGGGGTGTGGTGCCGTACTCAAGGATATCTTGGCAGCGCCCAGGAGACGAACTGACACCTCTCCAGCTACCAGTCCACATGGAATGAGCTACTGCCAGCCAAAAAGTCAGAACACTGAAAAAGGACGTTGGGTGCAGGGATTTATGCTCTCTCCTCATTGGAAACAATTGACAAAAGAAGCTGACGCTCAGAAACAAGACTCGGTCAAAACGATTATATGGCTGGACCATGTATGGTCAGCCTGTGAATTTGTGGCTAAACTGTTATACAAATAGTCAATGGTCATGTCTATAATGTTTAATCCAGCGCTACTTGTCTACCAGGTCCAGCGAGGACAGTAGGGAACGCGCCGATCCACTCAACTGGCGGGCTAAGTGGTGACGTACCCAATCATGAAATGCATCTGATTGGTCCCTGTTTTTTTGCTTGCCATTTCAAATAGGAAATTGCTGCTCATAAACTTTCTGTTACTCTGTCTAAACAATCCACCAAAATCTACTTCTGAAAACTTTTTAAGTGAGAAATAGGCTATGTCACTGCTGAATCTCGTGTAACTTCATCACTCAGTGACTTTTGAGTTTGTAGGGCTGGCCCTCTGTGGTCCAGCCAAATAAAAGCTGCACTTAGACAGAGCAGTGCTTTGGACAATTAATGTAACCATGGAAACATACTCAACATGCTTAGTAGGTATAATCTTCACAATGTTCACCATTGTAGTTTATCTAACATTTGCTAATCCGAACCGTTTTCAAATAAACATTTTCAAAACTTAATTTCAACCTTTCAACTCTTCATGAATGGCGAGACTGGTTTCACCTCGCAGACTGCATTGATCCTTTCACATCATACATACTTCACTGTCTGCTGAGCCTTGGGCCGAACCACTGTAACACTATGAGGAATTGTTTTGTGTTTCTATATACTCATAGAGACCTCCTTACATAATGGATTCAGCTGAGCCATTTATCCATACCACTGAATTTGGCTTCCTGCTGTACTGGCGACCATTTCTGCAATTTTTCATTTCATACTGCAGAAGATAAAACAAGCTTCTGTTTCTCTCTCTCTCTCTCTGTGTGTTTGCAGATAGCTTGTCGCCTCCCGTCAATGTGACCATCAAAGCGGTGAAAGCAACCTCTGCCGTGGTGACATGGGACATCCCCGAGGGAGACCCCGTTATTGGCTTTGCCATCACACAGCAGGTGAGCGGCGCACATACAGTACAGACACAACTCACACTGGATACATGTAAATGGACCAACAACAGGGAGGATAAAAAAAACACACTAACTGAATTAATCACCGGTTGTTTGCTGCCATGTGCGCTTCTCTTTACCACGTCGTTCCCTTGCTCAGAGTCGGTGTGCATTATGGGAATTATCACATGATGGTGGATCCTGTCGGACTGCCTGTCAGCTCTCAGACAACAGCAGGCACTGACGTGTGCAGGGGGAAAAGTGATATTATTTGCTGCAGTCGTGCTCACATTAACATACAGTACAAACTCAAACACACACACAGGCATTAATCGCATTACTTTACAAGCGTGACTCTATGGACACAAACACACACTCATTCGCAGTCGTTGGGAGTGATGTGATTGAGGAGGACAGCTGCAGGGTTGGTGTGGGTCACAGAGGTGCAGACGTGTGTGTGTGCAGAGGAAGTAGAGATGTGGGATGTTCTGCTGCAACACTAACATGCTTTTTGTCATGCTTATTCGCTTTCTTGCAGAGTAAATGCTGAGAGGATCGATGCTACTCTTGCATATGTCAGTTGAAAACATGAAGCTGCAGCCGATTGGCTTAACCTAGCATAAAGACCGAAAGTAGGGGGAAACAGCTAGGTGCTTTCAGTCTTTATGCTAAACTAAGCTTACCAACTCCTGGCTCCAGTTTCATATTTAACATACAGACATGAGAGTGTTATCAGTCTTCCCATCTGTCTCTCGGCAAAGAAAACAAAAAAAGAACAAAGCATATTTCCTAAAATGTTGAACTAGTGCTTTAACAATGAGGTGTTTGGCCTCGTCCTGCCCTACTGCATTGTGACTGGCTGTTTTCCATGGTCATTTGACTAGTACAAAAGAAAATCGCGATTGTTCTTAGTTGTTATGGTGACAACAGAACATACGTCAGTGGGGCTGTAAAGTGTTTTTTTAAGTTTTATTTTTTATTTTATTTTATTTATTTTTTATTTTTTTTTTATTTTATTTTTTTTTTATTTATTTTTTTATTTTATTTTTATTTTTTTTATTTTATTTTTTATTTTATTTTATTTTTTTATTTATTTTCCCCTCCATTTAGTTTTATCTATATTTCATTTTATTTTATTTTGTTATGAGGAAAGGAAAGAAAAAAAAAGAAAAAAACTCAACTGGCCGGGCATGGGTCATGCTGCCTCAACACCAACTGGAATGCCCATTCTACTCCTATCATATTTCTATGAGGACTTCTCTCTGACCTTATGGCCCTGCACCAAACATTTCTAAACATCATTTTTCCCCACAATGTCACACCAGAAGGCCTTTTGAGAAAGCCTCCAGTCGGCTAAATTGTCAGTCTTGTGTGAATCTAAAGCCTAACTATAACTGCCTACTTGCTGGTTGGTACCCTTTTTTTGTTTTTTCTCCACTGCTCCTCAGTGAGTCAATGTGGCCTACACCACTGTTGTAAGAGCATGATGACATAACACAAAACATCTGTCCTCCTGCTGTAAACAGTGTTTCACCATCCTCTCCCGTGTCGTGCTCCAACAGAAGAAAGACGTGCGCATGCTGCGATTCATCCAGGAAGTTAACACCACCACGCGCTCCTGTGCATTATGGGACTTGGAGGAAGAGACAGACTACATTGTGCATGTCCAGTCCATCAGCATGTCTGGGATGAGCCCTCTGAGCGAGCCGCTGCGCTTCCGAACGCCGAAGGAGGCCGAGACTCAGGCCTCTAAGAGTAAAGGTAAAACACACACACACACACCAACGCTGGCTCAGTCATCCAACATATCCACACTTAAAGAAAAAAAACTGCACACTTCCTCACTCTGTTTCTGTCCTTTTCAAGACAGCGAGTGCAAAGGGGACTTGGCCTTTTGACAATATCTTGACTGATTTTGTCTAAAGACCAATAAAAATCAATAGACACGCAAAGCGTGAAATGAAATTTCACAACTGAGTGCTCCTGAAGCTCGCCCCCGTTGACCACAATTGGGGAATAAAACTGCAGAGGGGGGTCCATACTTCACTGTGTATTGACGTGCCTCACCCTGCATGCACCCAGCACAACTGCACAGTAAACCAAAATGAGGAGAGGCATTCATCAGACAGAGAGGAGGCAGTCGGAGCTGTGAGGGGCGGCGAATCGATGTGCTTTTGGCTGAATCCCTGCTCCATCTATTCTTCCTCTCATTTACACTCACCTCTCATGTGAGCTATACTTCGATACCTCCCAGGGTGTGCAGCCAGAAAGAACTTCTGTTGTGAGCAGGGACATGTAGAATATAAATACAATCATTGCAGAGCACAGAAGACATGCTCCTCTCACCACCGAGGCCTTATTAGCACAGGTAGTGGTGTCTGTGTGTTGTTTCGGCAAGAGAAAGAAGTTACAGGAATCAATAACTGCACAGTTGTTTTTTCTTTCATATTTCATCCTTCAGTGTACATGCACATGCTCGGTACCTTGATGTTGCAGATGCGATTTGCTCTCCTGCTGTTTTTCAGCAGCAGTGAAGACAGAGCAGTGGCTCAGTGCACAGACATAAACAGCACAGTGTCTCGTAACGACAAACACACACTCAGGCGAACAAAGAGACACAGATATAGTTATATTGAGAGTGGTGATTAATTTTTTATGAGGGATAGTGGCAACAGGAAAATGATACACTCCTTAAAGGAACAGTGTGCAACATTTAGGGGATCTTTTGGAAGAAATGGAATATAATATTAATAAGTGCGTTTTCTTTAATGTATAATCACCTGAAAATAGGAATCATTGTGTTTTCATTACCTTAGAATGAGCCGTTTATATCAACATAGGGAGTGGTTCCCCTCTCCGCGGAGTCCGCCATGTTGCACCACAGTGTTTCTACAGTAGCCCAGAACGGACAAACCAAACTCTGTTAACTTTTCCTGCTTGGGTCGGAGTCCCGTCGTTGAAGGCTCTCTCTCTCTCTTGCTTCACCACAAAAATAGTGACGTTTATAAAGTAATTTGAGATAAACTGGAGGAGAGGGGATTCATGTGCACAGTAGATCAGTGCCGAGTCAAAGTGAAAACATTGTGAAAAAGATCAATTCACTCCTTCGTACATGCCCCTCAGCAAATAATTTTTTAGTTTGGTCCACTTAAATTGTGCACTGTGAAACAAACCAGACTAAATAGATAGCGAACCAAAAGTATCAATTTCACTCTGATTCGGAATAGCCAAACGGACTATGGCTTGTGAAAGCATCCTTAGATAGACCCAGTCTAGCTGCTTCCAGTCTTTATGCTAAGCTAGGTTAGCCGGCTGCTGGCAGTAGCTTCATATTTAACACAGTCTTACGGCAGTTTGTGAAACGGTCACAAAACTTTATCTATTTGATTTGTGTACATAGACGTGAATTTCCTTTTTTTTTCATGACGCTAAGCACAACTTTCAACAATGTATTTTTCATGCGTTTTTGTGTGCAAATGTCCAGCAATACGTGATTTCAATTCCCGCTTTAGTCTTTTCAAAAATAAAACTACTTAGTTAGGTTTAAGGAAAAGGTCACACTTTGGTAAGTGGTGTAACTTAAGCACGGAAGTTATGTGACAAATAAATCAACGTTGACTTCTGTTTTCACACAGGACATGAACGCCGGTCTCCTGGGTGAAAGTCCTGTGTTTTTTGACCTGCCCATCCACCCCGACCTCCTCCGATCGCCACTCTTTATACTTCCCGGTTCACAATTTCGATTACATATGAATTGATTTTGTGCTGACCATCACGAAAGTAGTGTCAAAATCAACGCATTTCCCAAAATGTTGAATTATTCCTTTAAAATGAGCAGCTCATCGCTGCGTCCAAGAGGGTTTTTTAAAATGAGGTTGTTGAGGCTGTTAGAGGAAACAGCACTCTGCCTCAGTTCACTCATCCATTTCCCAAAAAATTTAAGATTTCCACATATTGGCAGGCTCTGCGCACACACACACACACACACACACACACACACACACACACAGCGAGTGAAAGTCCCTCTCCGCCGCAAAGCAAAAGAGATTTCCCCGCTCCTCCACACATCTCCCACCATGCACACGTTTCACAAAGCACGTATCCGCAGAGAGCAGCTCTGTGATTCATCATCCTTCACTCGTACAACAACAACTCCGCAGTTTAGCTCCACACATCCCTCTCTGTCTCATTTTGCACCGCCCGCTCAAGGATGTCTGTTTAATTAACTTAGCGACGTTGGAACAATGAAACCTTTTGATGGCAGATGAGCAGATGTTCTTCAAGTCGACGTTTTGTAATTCGGTGGAAAATCGAGCGTCGTTAGAATTCAGGATCCGCAACAAAAGCGTCAAAACGAATGTTCATTTTCCATAAGAGCGAGGCAGTGATTTGTTTAAATCCACCAGGATATGTTGGGCTTTTATACTGAAGGGCTTTATTTTGCATGATTTGCCCATTTTTTCCCAACTAGGTGGACACATACCATTACCTACTTATCATTCTGCAAATCTATGACAACAAAAGTGTTTAATGGTTATTGAAAAGGCACAAAATGAGTCAAAAAGAGAAAACTAGAGTTGGTCTTTTGCTGCAGATAATTGGTAGAGAGTGTGGGAGAGAGAGTCCCTCAGTACAGATGTTAGCCCATTGTCCCGATATGACAGGCGAACGTCTCCAGAAGAAAAGGGAGCTTTTCACCATCCTCGCTCGACTGCTCAGCCCTTCTGTTCTGCCGTATCATGCTGATCTCAGTGGAAATAGCAGAAGGATGAGCCTGAAATGCAGGATTATTCCATGTTTCATCTAATTTCCTCTTTCACAATGGGTCTAAGCTTCAGGAGATCAAAGGAAGCGAGAGAGATGAGGGTGCAAAAACAGCACAACCTGTCGCAAAACAGGAAGAACAGACGATGCATCAGAGAAAGAGAAGGGGGGGAACAGATAGTGGAAGAAGTCACGGAGGATGCAGTGGTACAGGGAAATAAGAAATCCTGTCAGTGAGTGACAGACAAACACAAATGATGTGTGTTTTACACAGATGTCCACTCTCTCTGGACAAGTTACTCGAACCAGACCAACGTATCGTGATACAACAGTTCGTATGATATCTAACAAAAAGTTATTCCTCATTTTTTTGTGCGTTTTCCTATGGATGTCCAGCAACACGTGACACAAGTGTCAATTTTCGATCTAGTCTTTTCAAAATATACTTCTGTCTTCACAGGAAACAACTTGGTTATGTTTAGGCAACAAAACTACTTAGTTAGGTTTAGGAAAAGATCGTGGTTTGGGTTAAAATAACTCCGGAAGTGGCGTAACTTAAGTACGGAAGCTACGTGACAAATAAACTTCTGGTTTCAACACCAGTCTCCTGGGTGAAAGTCTGATGTTTTTTTACCAACGCAACCCACCCTGAGCTCCACCATGGCGTTTTGTCACTCTTTATACTTCCTGGTTCACAATTACGTGGATTACATACCAATATAGTGCATTATTTTCGTAGGTATAGTCACGAACGTTGTACGAGATCAGCCTGACTCAACACCCAAACGAGGGGGGGGAAGAGTACTGCAAACAAGGCTCATTGGTCCCCTCAGATCATTCTCTCTCTGGCCCACAGAGAAACTCTGAAAAACAAGGATGGAGCAAAAGTTTCTACTTTCTTCTGTCACGTAGGAGCTTCATATGTATGTCGGAACAGGGCTGCAGCAAAATACTGTGAGATATCTCCCCAGACAGCATCCCCTCAGCTCTGCTACATCCCATAGGATGAACAAAACTACTTCTGGGTTTTCTTTTGTGGCCACTGAAGAACAAGCAGCCACATAAAAGACAAAGGAAGAATCCTATATGGCTTTGGCACCTTAAAGGAATAGCTCAACATTTTGGGAAATACACTTATTCACTTTTATTAGTGAGATGATAGGGTGGATATCGATCTCTGTGTGTTAAGCCTACTCAGCATAAAGACGGGAAAGCACTAGCTGAGTCAAAGTTAGCTGTGCTAAGTTTGGAAATAACTGAAAGGATTAGTTCGTATTTTTTGATATGGGGTTGTAGGTATACTCCCGCGTTCTGCGAGGTAAAATTACTGCTTTTCTCAATATAGTCTGGTAGCTTTGAAGAGAGCGATATAACTGCTTCAATTCCCCGTTGGAAAGGGCTGTCTGACGGCGAGGTAAAGCGGCTGTGGACGGGAGCAGCAGAAAAACATATTTTCAGGTCACGTGGGAACATTTTTTTAGAAGGACTAATAGCATTTTGACGCTAAAACATATTTACTTTGACCAACATTTTTATGTTTGAACTTGAATACATAAGGAACACCACTGAGAAGCTATAGAATGATAGAAAAACCTAAAAAAAACAACAAAAAAAACATAATGGACCCGCCCATTAATTGAACTTTAAAGCTGTTAATTCATAAAACCTTGTCTGGCAGATGGCCAGCGTGCATTAGAGGTGTTACAGCTGACCAGTTAGCCCCAGCAAGGCCGGCTGGCAACAGTGTCAGGCGAATTGGGCTGCTGTTCTTTGATTAGTTAATACTGGCCAACAGAGGCCAATCGATCAGCAGAATTGCTTGTTGCTAAAATCCACTGGAGCGTGGGGTTCCTGCCACACTGGGCCCTCCAAAATGTCACATACTGCATCTAATAAAAGGACAGCAGCGCTCTCTACGCTGCGGTAAACTTTAGATCAAGCCCCTGATTTCCACAACGCTCAGCAGTGCAAGAAAAAGTCACTACGTGCTGTTGCTTTGTTCGATAGAAACCCGCAGACGTCTCCTGCTGCAAACGGCGTGAAAACACGCGCTTCTCTCTCCTTGATATTCCTCCTGATGGTCATACGACTTCAAAGACTATGATGGGATTTAATTGGGGCTGGTGAGAATTGATCCTGAGAGCTGTGATTAACTCTTTTCATTGCGTTATCTCTCTCCGCCGCGCTCTAGTACGAAGGATCCCCCAGTGGCCTGGATGAAGCCTCAGCTATTCTCTTCATGTTCCACCCCTCTGTGATCTTTTGACTCCATCGGGCGCTCTCAGAGCCAGTCCTATTAGTGAGCACACAAAATACATCTCTATAGCTGCTCGCGCATGCGTGTGTCTGGCTGTGTTTACGCCGTTCCAGTTGCCAGCGTCAGTCTTTTGAAAATCAACACTTATTTTCCTGCTGCAGCCCAAAATGTGCTTCAGCTCCCTGCCATTTACTCTGCCGCACCTGTAATTTAACATATAATGGCGACAGGTGAAGACTAGCTGCCAGTATCCCTTACGGATGTAGTGTCCAGACTGAGATCTGAACGGGTACGTTCACAGAACATTCAGGGAATAGCAGCTGTGACACCAAGTTCAACATCTCAAGAGTAAGAAAGTAGGTCTTGAATTGCAACTGTCTCAAATAAAAGAGTACATCAATGAAAGCCCAAATGGATTAAATGACTGAGCAGCAGAGTTCAATTGGGTCTGCTCTTGCTCTACATGTGCGCTGAGAACTTGGAAAGCAAAGACAGAGAGAGACAAACGTTATCCTCTCAGGAACAGCAAAAAAAGGATGACTTTAAGCCGTATTAGTGGGAGTAAGGTGCCCTAATGATGGGGTGGGAAACGAACAGAAGTGAACTCTCCATTCTCTCCACATTGACTGGTAATACTACAAAAGAAGCAAAGGCAATAACTGAAAATGATCAAGGGGTTAAAGAATCAAATTATAACAATAAGCAAGTTGTAAGAGTATAGTTCCTACAAATATTGAACATACAATCAAAGTTAAAGAAGCGCGCTGTTTGCAGATATCCCGGCCAAGACATGAGACAGTATGGTTTTGTGATCAGATATGAATAGCCGGTGCAGCGGACAAAGTTGATGATCTAATAAAAATATGACTATGAAGTAGTTTGTAAGCCTGTTTATGAAACAGTTTATAGCGGTGATAGCGTATAATTCAAGATAGTAATGTCCCAGTTAATAACTGTATGCAGACTGCAGTTTAGTCCCCTAAAGGGACTGTACAAAAGTTATTGGAGAGTGGAGGAGGCTTGAATCTTATATTTCTTCCCCTACATTATTAATACTTTCTTTGGACACCCCCATTGACTTAGAAAAAAATACAACACCCTTCCCCAACATCTCAAAGTACAGTACGGAGTCGCTACTGACTCATTTCACCATTACGGAATTCAGAGCTTTTCTATTGCCTCCACGCAGCTCCCAATGTGGCGGTAGCTGAGCCGACAGATTGCAGCTGACGGTGCTAACAATGCAATCAATGGCAACAGTGCCGACAGAGCTAACAGTGTTAACTTGGGTGGGAACCAGAGGATGGGCACTACGCTTCCGTGACGACGTTGTTGGGTCAGAACGGCGTTATCAGCTGTAACCTCCGTCTGAGCGCAGTGCAGAGCGGCAGCCATGAGATGGCCAGTGTGGGCACCACAGAGAGACTCACAGGCACTCACACAACGTAACAAAGCACAGAAATGCTTGGATTACAAAACACAGAGAGGAGGAGAGACTTCGTTCTCTGCTCAGGTAGACAGGTATTACTCCAACAGTGGCGGAGCCAGACGTTATGAACATTCGGGGCTAAGCCCAAACCTACAGTAGGGAGGTCCGGGGGCATGCTCCCTCTGGGAGACATTTCCCCCATCTAAGGCAGCTATATATGCACTATTTTTCAAGCCATTTGAGATAATAGAATACCTAAAATCTGTAGATCATTTGGGAAAAACATGATAGTTGCCAAGGAAAAAAAAACCTGTAGAGCATATCCTATTTTGTATCTAATTTTTCCCCAACGGTCTTCATCGTTCTGAAACCATAACAGAACAAATGTTGAGGATGACTAATTTTCACTCCTGAAAAAAAAGCCCCAAAAAAGAGGCAAAAATTGTCTGATGTTACAGTTTTAAGTTACATAACATAGGAAGGGTAGGGAGTTGGCGTAAACAGCATTAGTAATCATGAAGCCTATTTTTGTTACACTCTTCTTGAGTAGAGTTCACAGAATAAATGTTTGGCTGACAAACACATTTGAATCAAAATGCTGTAATAATCTGGGCTGCTGTCCAGTCAGAGAGACTGAGGGGGAAACGACACAAAGTTGAAGGTATATTAAAAACCTAAAATATTCAGAGCTTTGGAGAAAACATTCGAGGCTGGAGCCCCAGAGGCAAAATGCAAATAATTGTTTGCTGCTATATTAATGCTCTGAATTTCATACTTAGCAGCTTTAATTTCTAAAAGAAGTAACACATTAAGATGATTATCATCACATTTAAACCATAATATATTCATGAAAATAATCATTTTTACAATAGCTACAAATGTGTCCATTAGAAGTGGAATTAGCAATTGTCAAACTGCTTATGTTGAAGTGCATCTTTACAACCCTCTCTGCACTCTGAAGCCATTATTTTTGTTAAATTGGTCTTGAAATGGAAGGCTAAAATAAAATGTAAATTTCTGATGGAAAAAAAGTTAAAGCATGCAGCACAGCTCTCTCAAAAGTCAGACTGCTACTTCAGCAAAAAGAACAACTACGTAACCCTAACTTCCCCTTTTTTCTGAGCCCCCTCCTTCGATAATGTACAGTACAGTTTCCTTAATTACCGTAAGAGGAAGAAATGGATGTCAGAAGTTGATTACCGTTTGATATCTGAATGTTATATCAGCCCTGTCACAAATTCTAAAATTATTCAAATTACAAAGCTCTCCTCTGATTACAGCACCCTGATCTGTCAACTGTTTTTACCTTCCGAGGAGACGGTTGATGTAAAGCTGTTATATCAAGCTCAGGATGTGTGTGTGTCCTAATTCTGTGATAGAGCAACCTGGCAATACTTATTATAAAAGAGAGCTGCACTGCATAAATACAGTGATGCTGACTTATTTGCCTCCAAGCTCAGCGTGTTTGAAGTGTCAGTCATTAGACTCTGTGAAAATCCTGATTTCATAGGAAACAATTTTGCTGATATGTTGAATAATTGTGCTGTTTAACAACTTGCTTCAAGACGAAGAAACACTAATACGTAAATGCAGAATATTACAGTCTGCGATGATGCAAAAACTTTATGACAGGCCATTGAGTGTAAAAGGGATGTTATCCAAACGTCAGGTGAGGAAAGGTCATCTGAGACAATACTGTCATGTTGGCAACATCAAGAGAACGTTTAACTTAAAAACAAATACATCGGCCGCAAAGCATCTAAAGGGGGACTTGTGCTCATCGATGTATAGCCTAAAGCTTTTGACTTCTGGTATCAAAAACCGAGGGGCGTGACAAAGCGGCGGCATTTGTCCACCTGAACGGGCTGCACATCCTGCGCGCTGTTATTGGCTGGGTGGTTACACCCCTACATGGGGCTCAAAGGCTGTTTGCAGACGCCCAGCAGCGTCCCGAGCAAAGCAAAATAAGAAGAAAAGAAAAAATACAGGCAGAGGGCTGCAGGATCTCTGCAGAAACAGACACCGACACACACTTCTAGTGGGGCATAAGTGATGATTGAGAGGGATTATTTTTGTATCAGTCTATACATTGTTTTATAGGAAATTGTTGTATATTATATCTTTAAAACCAATGTGATGTCTGATGTGGGTAGCATTTTTTTAATTTTTTACTCCAAATCCAAATTTCACCTAAGGCAGGGGTCAGCAACCTGCAGCTGGAGTCACATGCGGCTCTTTAGCCCCTCTCCAGTGGCTCCCTGTGGATTTTTAAAAATGGAAATCAATAACTTTTTTTTGTTTACATTTCCATTTTTATTTATCATTGTTGTAGGTCTATGGTATGACGGTACTATGGAGTATTAGGGCCCCATTGGGGAAAAAATAAATAAATCTGAGATTTCGAGAATAAATTCATAATATTGTGAGAAAAAAAGTTGTAATATTATGAAAATAAAGTCATAAGTTTAAGAGAAAAAGGTAATAATATTATGAGAATAAATTCATAATATTATAAAGTAGTAATTTTACTTTTTCTTCTTTTATTCTCATAAAGTTATGACTTTATTCTCGTAATATTACGACTTTTATCTCGTAAAGTTGTGACTTTATTCTCGTAATATTGTGACTTTTTATCTCATAAAGTTATGACTTTATTCTCATAATATTACAACTTTATTCTTGTAAAGTTATGACTTTATTCTCGTAATATTGAGACTTTATGCTGGTAATATTACGACTTTTTTTTCTCAATGTGGCCTTAATACTCCGTAGTACATTTGCTCTTTGGCCCTCCCTGCATTAGACTTATATACTATATACTTAGACTATAAACTTTGTTACCTTCATCACAATGCTCAAATGTTTTGCGGCTCCAGACAGTTTTATTTTATTCATTTTTTTGCCTAAAATGGCTCTTTTGATGGTAAAGGTTGCTGACCCCTGACCTAAGGCACTAAAAGGGCCAGAGTTTCTGCCAATAGATCCCCCTAAATGTTACACACTGCTCCTTTAAATAATTGCAAATTTCTCTACCGTGTTTCGGTCATAATACAGAATAGTCAATCATAATCCACTTCACACTAAAAGTTTAATATGTTACCCCTTGACTCCTTCAGACGAAGTGACGATGGAAGAAGTGGGCCAGTCCACCCAGCTGAGGGCGGGGGAGCTCATCATCATCGTGGTGGTTCTTATCATGTGGGCAGGTGAGGCCCAAAACTGTTTCAGACAGTTTTTCTGACGTGATCTTACTCAAAATAACAGAAAACACAAAAGCAGGGGCCATTCATTTGTGTTTGGCTGATCATGAATAAACTCTCCCGCCTCTCCTCCCAGGTGTGATCGCTCTCTTCTGTCGCCAGTACGACATAATCAAAGACAACGAGCCCAACAACAACAAGGACAAAGCCAAAAACTCCTCCGAGTGCAGCACTCCTGAACATCCGACGGGGGGGCTGTTGCGCAGTAAGGTATAACCAACCCACCCCCTCCTCCCCCCCCGCCCCACTGGGTGCCTCCCCCCCACAGCGGCGTCGGGCAGGTGAATGGTCCCGGCCACTTCTAGACTTTTTATTCCACTGACACTTCATGCACAATCAATCATAGTGTCATCTGAACCTTCAGGCTTTAAACGCTGCTTCAACATTATGTGCATGACTTCAGATAACAAACCACACACAAGTCATCGCTTCAAATAAGTTCTTTTTTTGGTCAATGCACAGAGCCCCATACCATATCCATTTCCTGCCTCCAAACCAGCGCAGAAAATAAGTCGAAACAAATCTTTATCCCTTCGCGCTCTCTTGCTGTAAACATCAATAAAGCATCCTGAGTACAGAGGCATCCTCATGCTCATTGAAGAAGCTTTTTGTATGATTCCTGTGAGCCCTGCAGCCTTCTCATACCTGTCATCTTCCTCTCTCCTCCCACAGTTCCCCAAGAACAACAACAACAACAATAGGATGCCATCTGTCAACATCATCGAGGTGTGACTGCCAGGACGTCTTCTCTTTATCCAAAAGTCTTTGTGTTCTCACAAACAAGCGGGGCCCCTTTTTAAGCCCATCTGCTTGTCAGGATGAGGCCGGGACTCTGGGCCCCTTGGCGCCACTTACTCTCCTTTGGCACGGGGCCCGCCGCTGAAGCTGCGTGACTACCGGGGAGGTCAGGCCACGGACCTGGCCCGGAGCTGGTCTGAGTGCAGCGGAGTGACTGTGGCGAGAGTTCAGAGGCTGCACCGTGCTCAATAACTACTGTAACCATGGGGGCGGCAGAGATTAGGGCCAAATGGCTCCGGCGGTGGAGAGACTGCAGATAAACCAACCCCAGGGACCAACGCCGATGAATGGAGCCAGAGACCTTTTCATTCTCTCTCTCTCTCTCTGTGTCACCTCTTTCTCTTCACCGTATTTCAGTGCATTATCAACAACCAACCGTAGACATTTCCCATTACTGGGTGGCTCTGAGATGCGTCCACTTTGTCGAAATCGTCGCTCGTACTTTTAATCCTCTTCATAATATTCTGTTTTCTAAGGTAAACACTGTAGATCATTCAAGCATACTATTGTAGTTTTACTTTTAACAAGGTGCCACCTGAGCAGTCCTGTTGTTATGGTATCTTTTTTTCTTTTAGATCCCCCCCCACTCCTGTGGGAAATGTTTTCATTCTGGCGAGCTCATTTTTCCCCCCTCAGGGAATTCAGACTCCACCTGGCTAATTTCTAAGATGTGCTGCGATGACGCCAGAGCAGCTTTAGAGGGATCACTCGGGCTCACCACCGGAGCCGAATCACCCAGTCTTGTCAGAAAAGACATATTGAAAGGCATCTGAACACATGTATACAGTATTATAAGTGCGTAACAGGCCGGGTGTGGTGTCACCTTGGTCACATTTGCTTTCATCCTTTCTTTCTTTTATTATAGATTCCTGAAATGTTACATTCCACGTACCAGGATGAGCCCTTTAGTATTCCCTCGTGTCTTTCTCTTTGCGGGTGATGAATTTCAAAGCATAATGGGAGTGCATTCATCTAATTAATGGATTTTAAAAAGGGGCTGGACTCTATGGATGTCTATGGAGAAGTGTCCTCTGTAGAGACACTGAAGAGATCCCTTAAATCAGCAATAACAGCCTTCGGTGACGCACGGAAGCAAGGACTCGAACTCTGTAGCCCGTTCGTCCAAAACTCGACCTCCCAGCATGCAACGTTCAGACAGAATGAACAAACTGCACATCGAATTACGAGGGAATCAACCCTGAGGTGATCCTTCTCCTGAACTTTCAGAGAAAAGTCTTTCAGCGCTGTTGTAAAAACTTCTGACGGAGAGCATGGAAAACATTTTATGGGCCCAACATCCAACCCAGAGACTTCCTTATGACATCCTGAACAGATGTCACCAAGACAGAAGGGCTTCTATCGAGACTTTTTTTTCCACAAATCAAAGTCAATATTTGCGTTGAAACTCCACGTTGTGGAGACTAAGAATAGGGGATCAACTGTTGCCATACGGTACTGTGCACTGTATACCATAAAGGAACTGGTTGTAAGAAAGCAAATGGTGTATTTGAGGGCTGATTCAGTAGTACTGCCTTAAAAATAATTGTATCTTATGATTTATCTAATGAGACGGAAGGCCCTGTATGTTACATTTGTGTCATATTCATTAAGCTTTCACATAATATTTAAATGTGTGTGCAAAGTAAACATTACCGATGGCATGTAGACCGAGCGGTTTGAAAATCTGGAAGAAATGGTTGGCATTGAACGTGTAAATACATTTTATATTTCATTCTTGTTTGGTGGCGTCAGCTTAGAGAGCCTCTAATGAAATATGACTAATGTGGAAAATGTATATGTAAAAGGGTACTGCTACTGGTGAAAATGTAGGTGATTTCTTTGGCTAATACACTGCTGTTAAAAGTCTTTTTCATAGCACTCCTCTACTGTTATGCATTTCTATCACATTATGCCATTGCACTGTTTATGTGCAATAAGAAAAGACTCTTTTTGCAGCCGATTAGACTGTTGTCAGGCTATTAAATAGGCGTTATCAGTCGCTATAAGCCTCATAGGTGTGGGTCAATAGGGGCCTACTACACCCAGTAGTAGGTTTCATCATCTATTCACATAGTAGATCACTGAAACAAGGTCTAAAAGTTGCTGTAGTATAGACTCAGTTGCTGTAGTATAGACAGTGTGAAACAAGACCGGAGTTCACATCTTGTGTGAAACCAACAATGTGTAATTGTGTTTATAGTTATTTTAACCCCAAAAAGTTGTTTTTTTTGCCTAAACCTAAAGAAGTTGAGAAGAAGTTGTAGTTTTGTTGCCTAAACCTGAAGAGGTTGTAGTTTTATTGCTAAACTTAACTTTTTTTTTGCCTAAACATAAAGAAGTTGTAGTTTTATTGCCTAAACTTATTTTTTGTTTTGCCTAAACCTGAAGAAGTTGTAGTTTTATTGCCTAAACTTAACTTTTTTTTTGCCTAAACCTAAAGAAGTTGTGGTTTTATTGCCTAAACTTAACTTTTTTTTTGCCTAAACCTAAAGAAGTTGAGAAGAAGTTGTAGTTTTATTGCCTAAACTTAACTTTTTTTTTGCCTAAACCTAAAGAAGTTGAGAAGAAGTTGTAGTTTTGTTGCCTAAACCTGAAGAAGTTGTAGTTTTGTTTGTGGTCAAAACGTGACGTTTCATTCAGTTTTACATGTTAGAACGTATTCCTTTTAAGTTTCACTTTCACTTTTACAATGTAGTAGGCACAGTTGGCCCCAAATGACCCACGTCTATGGTGCTTATAGCAACTGATAACGCCTATTTAATGGCCTCAGTCGAATCGGGTGCTTTTTGATGATGAAAAGCGCTGGATACTTTAAATAATCATCCAAACATAATGGTTGAGAGCCTTTCAGCGGCTGGAAATCTGTATCGACAGACAGAATGATGACCGCATCAGTTACTGTTGTTCTGCATGGACTCCATCCTCCATCCTTATTGTAAACTCAGACAAATACATGTGTGCACCACACAAACACAACAGGTCACAACTCCCATAGCTTTGACTGTAGTGGAGGAGAGAGATGCAGAAAAGGTGGTTTAAGAGAGAGCAATGAAGGTTACGGTTGAGCGGAGTTGGCAGAATGATGACTAATGCAACGGCAGGCTTCTATCGCTCCCCACCTCCCTTTTCTTCCACTTCCACTCTTAATAAGAGTGGAAAAGCTGAAGATTGCGCTCCTCCAATGAGCACTGATTCATGTCACATGCAGGATTTAAAGCGAAGTGGGGAAAAGGGAGAAAGAATGTGACTAATTAACACAAACGCTTAGCTGTTGCCAGGACAAACTTCCTCGAAACGTTTTTCTGCTGCATTACCCAGTGATCAGCACTTCACAGAAAACTTCTGCGGCTGAAGGTTGAATCCATTTTTTCCCCGGGAACACTGCACCGGTAGCCCAATCGATAGGCATCCATCCACACAGTAACGGATAATGATGATTGTCTCCCTGGATGGTTTCTTTGAACTAAGGCCATGTCTTAAGTGTGCCAACAATATATTTCTAAATATGTAGTATTTGTATTTGTATTATATGTATTACCTGTAGGCATTTCTTTTAACTTTACTTTCCCCCTCTTCTGTTGCTTAAATGAGTAAAACTTCAGCTAGCAACATAAGAGGTTTATTTTTAAAGCTGTCACAGAGGTTCAGCAAGGAAGAAGTTTTTCATATCTGAATTGAGGGTCTATTAAGGACAGAGGGTGTCTTATGCTGTACAGATTGGAAAGCCCCCTAGGGCAAATTTGTGATGTTAAATAAAATTGACTTGACAACTGAATAAAAACTGAAAACTAAAAATGCAATACACCACCAAGTCCACATTATGGTACACTACATGTTGCCTCTATAAATATTGTATTCCTTATTTAAATGCAGGGCTCTTGTATACATCCACTTTATGGCAGGTCCAATTTACTGTTAAAGAATACTTTGACATTTTGGGAAACATGTTTATTTACTTTCTTGCGGGGAGCATCTTCTCATCCAACTTTTGGCACGAAAGCAAATAACGCGTGTTTCCCAAAATGTCAAACTATTCCTTTAGGGGTTGCAGCTCCTACATACAAGTAATGTGTTTGATCGAGCTCTGATGATAATCCAGCAGCCTCAATTTGATGGTAAACAGCTGTGGAATATAATTCAATTTTACATAGACTGGTTGTGTCTAGAAGGCAACCCGCAAATTGCGTAATCTGATCTGAGATCTGCAAACACTCTTGTGAGACTCGCTGCCCAACGACCTATACTAACCTTAACTATTCAAGGTCAATGCCTAACCTTAACCATTCGAGGTCAATGCCTAACCTTAACTATCTCATAGTTTCCCCAATTTGCTGGTTCCCTTCGAGGTCAATGCCTAACCTTAACCATTCGAGGTCAATGCCTAACCTTAACCATTCTAGGTCAATGCCTAACCTTAACCATTCAGGGTCAATGCCCAACCTTAACCATTCGAGGTCAATGCCTAACCTTAACCATTCGAGGTCAATGCCTAACCATAACCATTAGAGGCCATTGCCTAACCTTAACCATTAGAGGTCAATGCCTAACCTTAACCATTCAAGATCAATGCCTAACCTTAACCATTAGAGGCCATTGCCTAACCTTAACCATTAGAGGTCAATGCCTAACCTTAACCATTAGAGGTCAATGCCTAACCTTAACCATTCAAGATCAATGCCTAACCTTAACCATCTCGCGCGCGTTTCCCCAATTTGCTGGTTCCCTTCTAGACGCTACCACATAGACATGTGACAATGTTAAACATCTACACAGAGGTCTTACATGTTGGGTAAATTAGTGGAAGACATCTGGGTATCTAATTAGAGTCCACACATTTCATACCTGGTCATACATGGACCTAACTGTTCTTACTACTAAAGAATCAAACTGGATTCAAGTTATTTAAAGCTGTAAGGACATCAGCCACTATTTTAGTTTCTGGTTAGAACATGTAGAGAATACACCGGTCAGCCACGGATGAAAAATCTTTTTCCTCAATCCCATTCGACTAATGGTGAAGACTGTAAGAACTCAACATTCCACTTGAGCCCTGTGGTGGCAAACCACTCTTAGCACACCGAGGACCTCCCTTCAGTGTGACGTGTCCTCATGCTTCTGTATGTATGATACAATGCCTGAAAAACCACGTATGTTTGGTAGCAGTAATGGACTACTTTGCGACAAAACAGGGCAGTAAAGAGACACTGGAATTTTCAAAACATCTTACACAATGTGTATTTTGTATTAGACTACAAACATGGCCGGAAACTGAACACATCATTGTGATATTACAGAGAAGTTGGGACTATTTCATTATGGGTTCTTGAAATATAGGAATGAGATCCGCAAAGAAGCATGGTTTCGAAAAATTAACTGCTTTATTAGCGCTATCATATTTATATTAATTGTATGAAGTGTACAGGAGTCATTGCTTAATGAGGGCTAGCATGGTTTAACTATTATGCACAAGGTTACACGGCTTCAATTATGAAGAATATGGTGTATTGCTTACTCGTGTATGCTTCAATAAAATGAAAAAAATATCTTAATATTTTCCACAAAAGTCTGGGTTTCATCTTAATTGTGACCGCCGGCATTATGTGGTGACATTCAAAACTAAAACATAAACCTTTCTGAACAAAAAAAAGTCAGGGTGGTGAAATATTTTTTTAAAGGCAACCAAAGAAGACCGACTTATTCTTTAGTGAATAATACATGTGAACCTCAGGCTTCAACTGTCAGTGTTCTCTATCAAAAACAGCACAGACCTACAATTGGCCATCTTGCTGTTACTGGGGAGGAATGGAGTTTTGCCTGAGAAAGACATTAATCCTCGTGAAAAATTGACCAAACACCGTGGTTTCAGGCGACTGCATTTACTGTCGAGTCAGCAGCTCGTGTGAGAAAACGTGCTTGAATTTCTAATGACTTTGAAATCAATTACACTTAAACAGCAAAACACAACAAATCACTTGGATCTTACTCAAGTCCCACATTAGATTACGTGCATCTATGCATCAATACAAGTGCAATCGTTGGGCTTGACTGCTTGGCTGAGCAGCTGTAATGAGGCAGTGGGATTTTGTTAGTGATGGCAAGATGAAGCTTCATGAAGCACTGAAGCTCTCCAGCAAATTGGTTCGCAAAAGGGTCCACACGAAACCACCAATTGGTCAAATAGTGTAAAACAGGCAGATCTATAACAGTGGTTTAACCGGGCACAGAGCAGTGAATGTGCTTGTGTAACTAAAATGATAGATGGGAGACATTTTTCGTTTTTATTCAGGAATACTAATTTCTCAACTGTATTTCGGCTTCGGGCGTCTTCAATGACGTCATTGGTCTAAAACGATACAAGCCTTGATACACGCTTCACAGAAAACTTCCTGGATTACTCGACACACGCTCCGAAGCCTCGGCACAGCACGTAACATCACTAGATTTTGTAGCCGACATGCATGACTTCTCTGTCTTTTGTCTTTCGGCGGCGCACTCTTGTTTTGACAAAACCCAACGCAGCTGCAGAAAAACTGTGAGGCATGTCAGATAAACACAAACAGCTACTTCACTGCTTAGACTGTGCTCCTGACTCTGGAGGGGCAAAAAACATTGTTGGAAGGTGTAGAGAGAGTAAGTGATGTTACTTGCTGTGCCGAAGCTTCGGAGCGTTTGTCGAGTAATCCAGGAAGTTTTGCGCGATGCGCGTATCGAGGTTTGTATTGTGCCCATTAATAGCGTCCTGGCTAATCTGGATAGCCCACAGACCTCTGGACACTTTTAACTACTTTTATTATACCTTTTGGAATACAATAGTTTTCAATGAAACTGTTCACAACAAGGCCTGTGACTTATAACAATCCAGAAACCCCGCCTTTGAGCTCCTCAAAAGTAATTTTGTGAGCACCACAAAAAAAAAAAAATCCTTTGGGAGGGGTCATGACTGAGCTGCAGAACCTAATGGAGGTACCTTTTGAGGTGTCAGCAGAAGTCTCAGCGGTTGACATTTCCAAACATGACCACGAGGGGTTACATGGTAAAATGTTTTTAGTTATTTGTGTAAACTGACCTTTTTAAAATTGTAGAACAGCAGTGATCACAGCGTATTCTCAGCTGCTCGGTGGTCTCATTAAACCCTGTAACATTTGTTAGTGAGTGAAGAACTCAGCCCCCACAGTCAGAGCAGGGCTTAACGGTTAATAATCGGTTAACGAGGGTCGGTTATCGGTTAAGAACATTTTTCAAAATTAGCATCCCTAGTGCGGGTGCATGGATAATACATCCTATATACCACTTTATTGCTGACTGCACATATGTACATATTACATTTATTTATTTATTTATTTATTGTACATACTACATTTATTTATTTATTGACAGACTGTACACACTATGTTCACCCTTTCACTCTGTATCTTTTATATCTCTATTATTGTCTTTAGAATTTTTGTATACCTTTACCTCTCCTGTGATTCACTCTGTTTGCTGATGTTGCTGCTTTGACACCTGAATTTCCCTCCGGGGATTAATAAAGGTCCATCTTATCTTATCTTATAAAGCAAAAGAGTATTTTGATATTAAATCTGACATGTAAGCACTGTTGTTTTCCTTTCCTTTAGGCTATAAAAGGCCATGGTGGAGGCTAAATACACCAGAGCAAAGGAGAAGGCCAAAGCTAAAGTGCAAAAGGTGGCTGCAGTAAGCCTTACTTCTGACATGTGGACATCCATCAACATGGATGCATACCTGGCAGTTACCTGCCATATTGTAGACGACAACACCAGTCTGAATTCTGTATTATCAGGAGTACTGAAATTCCCTCAGGCACACACTGCTGAAACTGTAGCTTGTGTGAAAGCCTCCCTCATGGAGGAATGGGGGAATAACCAGTAAGGTTACATGTCTGGTTACTGATGGTGCAGCTAATATGATTGCCTTTGGCAGGGAACTGAGGCTCCGTCACACTATCTGCATAGCGCACACTACGGTATGTTCTTTGATTTTAATAAAATTTTTGATAATACTAATAAATGGTGGAGCTCAGAGAGTCAGTGGGGGCGGCTTTAGCCGGACTACAAACTGACATCCCCTCACTGACCTCTGATGAATACAGCACTGTTGGTGGGTGCCTTTCTCTGCTGTCATCCTCTAATGATGCCACCGTGGAGCTCTCAGCAGAAGAAAAGGTTTCCAGCTCAAAGGTAGTGCAGGACCATGACACACCCAAGGTCCGTGGACACATACTTTGGACTACAAGCCTTTTTTGACGGAGTTTCATAACCCCTCATCTGAACTGGAATCCTCCGATTTTCTTTTTTGGACACAATTGTTTTTCCGATTTCAATTTTTCAATTTTTAAAAAGGATTTGAAAACTTTCTCCGGTGATGCAGGACTGTGCAGGAAGACATCACAAACACGGCAGCTGCAGTGGCTAAGGAAATGGGAGACCATCTGATAAGGCAGCTGAGAGAGAGGCTACACACCTTGCCGTCAATGAGTATCATGTCACTGGCAACACTACTGGACCCTAGGTTCAAAGCCATAGGATTTTTCAGTTCAACAAGCACTGAAGCCACAAAAAGGCAAACATCAGAGTGTGCAGCCATAATTAGGTCTGCTCAAACCCCTGAGTCCCCATCGGATCAGCCATCAACGTCACAGGATGCTCAACCTGTAACCCAAGGTAGTTTTTATTTTTGGTTTTGAGGCTAATTTTGATGATTACTACACTCACTAACATAGTGTAAGTGTACTTCTCAGGTAACAAACTGCGGCGTCATCTGGACAACAGTGTAATGCAAGCAAGGAGAACCCAGAATGTCACAGCAGACGCTACCGTGGAGGTCCAGCGCTTCCTGTCCGAACTAAATATCGGAAGATTGGAGGACCCTCTTTAGTACTGGGAGAGACAGAAATTAATCTACCCACATTTATACAAACTTGCCGTTAGGTTTCTGTGCACCCCGGCCTCATCTGTGCCTTGTGAAAGGGTGTTTTCTAAGGCAGGAGAAGTTGTCTCAAATAAAGAAATCGCCTCAGCCCAAACACAGTTGAGAAGCTATTGTCCTCTGCCTGGTTAAACCAATGCCACTTTCCAGAAGTGACACAGAACACTAACATTACCCCTCCTGCGATTATTATATTACACTACAATACAATTATTGACCAAAGGATTGACACATAAGATACATTACTCACAAAACAATTCCATTTTATTATAAATCTAGAAAATAGACACTATATTGATATCCTTCTTAGTCAGTCCCGTAATCCTCTGTCGTTTTTAATCAGTCTTTCATTGAGAGTCTTTGTTTTTCTTTTAACTTCTGGTTTCACAGCCTCTCAGTTAAAGACAGAAACAGTCTTAACAGTATTGTTAAAATCTGTTCTAAAACTATTGGTGTGAAATAGAGATTTGAATTCCTTTGTAACCAGCAGATCTTACGTAAGGCTGAATGTATTTTAGCATCTTCTGGTCATGAGCTTTCATGTGAATTTTTCTCTGTTGCCGTCAGGACGTCGTTATGGTTTACCGGTTTGTAAAACGAACCGCTATTCTAAATCGTTTATCCCCTCTGCAATCAGATTATTGAATGCTCCTTAGATTTTGTTTTTCTTACGGACTTTTATCCCTTATTAGACTGATCCTACTCTGTTTATTTATTAGTTAGTCTTATTTACATCAGTAATCGTTTTAGGTCGTGTATTATATTTTTAGCTTACATGTTGTTTTTGTGTGTCACTGTGTTTTATCTATGTTTTTATGTACAAGCTGCTCCGAACCGATTGCCCCTACAGGGATTAATAATGTTGTCTGAATTGAAATGATAAATGGATTCCATGGTAATAGATTTTTTCATTGTTTATAGTCATTCCAAACAGCCTTTACTAACGCAAAATACAGTATATCACAGATCACATGGTTATGCCTGTGATCTGGCACCAGGTGGCTTCGTGTGCACATGAAGCCTCGAGAATTTGCTGGAAAGCTTCAATGCTTCATGAAGCTTCAGCTCGCCATCACTAGCAGAGAGGTGCTGCTGTGGCTGCTCTGCTGCACACGTGCCCTACAGTCTGCACAGCATGTTGTCACGAGGCCTTCACTGACACCCACACACCTCTACCTTCTGCATGACTGGCCAGGGACAGGCTGCTCCACTATCTGCACAGACAGGAGTACTTTAACAGCCTGCATTATTCAACAAATGGGACGTATGCTGATAAGTTGCATGTATTTGGGCTCCTTGGGGTCACTTCTGTCAGCCTGTACCTGCGCACAGCACTCAAATGCTGCTCAGTCGACTCAGAATAAAGCGGACAAAGACGCAGCGTTATTCGCCAAACGTTAATAGGGGATGGCAGCTGTAGCGTTGAACAGGCTAGGCTTTAATATGAGTGCATTATAAGCAGCACTGACTCATCACACACAGACCTGCTCTGACTCTGGGGGCTGAGTTCTCCACTCAGCGCCTGTGGCACTTACGAAATTTACAGGGTTTAATGAGACCACAGAGCAGCTGAGAGTACGCTGTGGTCACTGCTGTTCTACAATTTAAAAGGTCAGTTTACACAAATAACTAAAAACATTTTACCACGTAAACCCCTCGTGGTCATGTTTAGGTCATTGGTCAGGTTTTGAAATGTCAACCACTGAGACTTCTGCTGACACCTCAAAAGGGAGGTACAAAGGAATTTTGTTTTTTGTGGTGCTCACGAAACTACTTTTGAAGAGCTCAAAGGTGGGGTTTTCTGTATTGTTATAAGTCACAGGCCTTGTTGTGAACAGTTTCATTGAAAACTATTGTATTCCAAAAGGTATAATAAAAGTAGTTAAGTGTCCAGAGGTCTGTGGGCTATCCAGATTAGCCAGGACGCTATTAATGGGCACATATCCTCCATCACAATTTTAGGTATGGTTGAAATTTGTTTAAGATGTGGGTGAACTGACCTTAACAATCACTTCTTGCCAACACTTTGCAACGTGTGGGGCACAAAACTTGAAAAGTTTCTGCCTGCCCAGTGTCCCCATACAGTATATTACATCATAAATGTTATAATTAAATAATATATCCTCCATCACAATTTGGGGTATGGTTTAGGGATGCCAATTTTGAAAAATTATGAACCATTAACCGACAAGAATTGTGCCTCGCATGCAGCGGTGCGCCAGCTGCATGCGTATGTGTATGAGTACAACAGACAACGGAGTCCCCAGTTCACCCGTACGGGAGCATATGCTGCGTTCACTGTCTCCAGTTCACCGTCCGGGTGAGTTAACTTGGCAGATGGATAACTTAGATGCTGCATGTTGTGTCGCGGACATGCAGCCACTTTCCCAGTAAAAGTCTCCACCGCACATTTAGTTTAGCAGGTTGTCCGCTGTGTGTCTGCCAAGGGTAACGATACTCTGTCTGCCCGGATTAACGATAGCACGACAAACAGTGTGTGTTTATGCTACGTTAGCAGCTGTAGCTCTGCTGGTAGCTTCGTGCTCTCCTTAGTCACACACATACGGTCTGTCAGCGCAGCGAAACGAAACTTCAACGAGTTGCCGACAGACCTTGTGTGTGCGTTTTGTCGGTGGCATTATAGCTGTGAGCGTAGCTGTAGCAGACAGTTTGTGTACATTCTATTTGTCGGTGAATAAATGCGTTGAGGCTACAACTCCTCCGCTCAAGCGAGCTCAAGACCCAAGCCAACTTCCTGTACTCTAACTCCAGCTCTGACTGTCTTAAGGTGGACCAGCTTTTAACACTGAAAGAGACGAGTTTTTCTCAGCTTTTTAATTACTTAACATTTCTTTTAACTGTTTTAACCGATAGCATTAATCGGGGCCTCCATAGAAAATATATTACATCATAAGTGCTATAAATAATGAGAAACAGTAAATGCAAACCACACATTTAACATGCTTGAAACACTCATACAATCATACATAATACACTCATTCCTTACATAATTTCCACAACATCAAAGCCCCTTAAAACATGCATTAATTTACTTATACGGGGACATGCATAGTTGAAAGAAAACAAAACAAGAAAACATCACAAATTCAATTAAGAAAGAACAATAGTGCAAACATCGATATGAGGCCCCAATTGTGCCTGGTATAACATTAGTAGGACGGACTCCAGCATGTTGAATTCTTATTATCTTAAGGAAACGGACATTTTCGTACCCTGGCAAAGCGCTTGTGCGTCATGTTCTTGGACTGCCACTGATTGAGGGTCATTCTTGGCGTCCCATTCCCAAACCGTCCTTGGTAATTCCTAAAAGTAGGCACAGATCCAGAGATGAAACAGGTCTTCTCCTCAGGATTACTTTAAATCCACACCTCTTCATAACGATAAAGAAACAGTGAGAATGATGTACCTGCGAGTGAAATCAGAGGGATGCTGCCACTGTCTGCCGTCAGCGCCTTGTGTCTGGTCAGCCACATGCGTCATTAGGTTCTGCAGCTCAGTCATGACCCCTTCAGGAAACACAAATGTGCTTTTAATTTATGTATATATAATCTTGCATTAGTGGTGCATCAGAGCACTGCATTGCTATGAAAAAAATCCATTGTAGGAAGTCTACCTTGATTTGCTCCATTCTCCTTCATGTGTCTGGTGACAGAACTGACATAGAGCCGCTTCTCACGCTCACAGTCCTTGATCACCGGCCTGAAAAAGACAATATCTCAATACAAGCATACTTAACCAAATTCAGGCATACATGACATCTCATACTTCACACAGTAAACTATAAGTGCAGTGAAAACAAACCCATGCTCAATAAATATGGGCCCATAGAAAACGATGACATAGAAAGGCAAAACTATTATCAAGGATAAACACAAGCCCCTTTTACACATAGAATCCGCAATACTGTCGTAAAGAAGGTCCGCCGTTACACCGGCTTTGTTTTTTTCATACTGAACCAAACAATAGCGGCCTAATGCCGATGGCGCCCTGGCATCACAGGAGTAAAAGAGGCGCGACGTTTAACCCCATGAGACCTGCAGGATTGCGGGCAATCACAACCAACTTTACGGTCTTTCAGAGGCTGTAGCTGTCAGTTCTAGGGTTAGAGTGAAAGTACATACAGTATGTCATATGAAAGGAAGCAGGCTAAAAAACGCTCCAAAAATCCTGTAGGCTAAATTTTGGTGACGAAAAACTGGCCTGGCCATCTTTAAAAGGGTCCTTTTACCTCTCAGCTCAAGATATGTGAATGAAAATGGGTTCTATGGATATCCACGAGTCTCCCCTGTACAGACCCACTTTGTGATACTCCCATGCAGTTTTGTGCAAAAAACAGGAATGTAGTATAAAATGTGTTGTTTTCACCTATTCTAAAAATGTGTTTGAATATTTTTGGATACTGGGGTCCCTTAACAGTCTTGGAATTACATAATCACTAAAGCTGAGACTTTTGTGGATCCAATGAGCCCAATTACATTCATGTGTGATGATGTTCGTCCCCGTAGTAGCCATTTCATCATTTCATTTTTTTTTTTTTTAAACTTGACCTCACTGGATAAAATGACCTGTTTTGACCTCTAGGATAAACACAGCCTCATGAAAACTTTACTACCACAATCTAGAGACCTAAGGCATTCAGAGGATGGATGGCTTTCCTAGGTAGATTGACAATAAGAGTTAATGAACAGTCTCCAGAACACAAGTGCTCGCCATCAAATCACTGAAAAATGCAATTCTTGCAGAAATCTCCAAATGTCAAAAGTTTTTGATACCAAATCACAGCAAGTTTTTTTCTGTAGTGTTCCTCAAGGTCTTGGTGTCTTAATGTGATATTTAGGAGAGATTATTGATCACTTTTATCAATTCTCGAGTGGTGAAAAATGGTTGAATTTAGCACCAAATCTGTGTAACAAATGGTATCAACCCAAAAATTGCTGCAACAATTTTACAGTTTATTCTCATTATGACTAGAACAATTTGACACAGTGCGGAGCTGCATCTCAAATTAATCTCCAGGTTCCCAGCTTTCAGATGATGTACACCACTTCTATGTGACATATTCTGTTGACCTGCTTTCATAAAAAACAGCGAGGTGGAATAACAGCGCAACAACAGTCCCGCTTTGAACAGGCTGTGTGAAAAGGGGCTACATCTGCCCTTGCAACCATTAAGCCATGGCCAAAACTTCCACCTTGTGATTTATATGGTCATACTGCTCCCTCTAGAGGTGACAGGCTACTACAGTACCTTTGACTCCTGACACTGATGACAGTCGCAGAACCTCTTTTCTCATCTGGCCTCAGCTCGGTGGGTTTAGTCTTCTCTGGCAGAGGAGGGGCTTCTGTTTCACCTTTGGTGGTGTGCTGATTGGGCACTACCACAACTGATTTGACCTTGAAAAAGCACACAAGCTGTGTATGTGAAAATACAGTATGCACACTATATTGTAAAAAATGAGCTCAGCAAACAAACATGACAGCATGTGTGCATAACCACACCATCAGTACCTCCTGGTGAAACAGCTTACCTTTACTTGAAGGGGTAATGTAGACTCATAGGAAGTGTCTAAAGTGTCTTCTTCTCCACCAAGAGTGACTTGAAACATTGATGATTCAAATACGGGGGAACCAATAGTCCACGTCTCTTCAACATCACCTTCTAAGTGCTCTACAGGAGGGTTGTGAGACTCCAACACTGGCCCACTTACAATAGGACACAAATTGTTTTGAAATGTGTTGCTACTTGGACTTCCGCAGATCTCTACATTGTCTAAGGGATTGAGGCACAAGATGTTGTCAACATCACAGTCAAAGGCAGGTGCGAGATTTAAGAGGACGTTCTCATACCTCAAACTGTGTGGTACAGTCTCCTTATTAAGCCCTGGTTCTGTTGAGGACCCACATTCCACATGCTCCGAGTGCAGCTGAGAGCTCACACTTCCTTTTATTTCACTCCTAATAGATGCCTCATCTAACAATGCAGGCACGGAGAAGGCAAAAGGAGACACTGAGTCCTCTTGTGCAGGAGGGCTGCAGTAGTCCATGAAACACCCAAGGTCTGGGGACACATCCTTTGGACTACAAGCCTTTTTTGCTGGAGTCTCATACCCCTCATCTGAATTGGAATCTTCCAATTTTCTTTTTTGAACACAATTGTTTACGATCTCAATTTTAAAATTTCTAAAAGGATTGGAAAAATTTCTCTGGTGATGGAGAGTGGCCTTCTGCTCACAAGTGATCATCCTGGAATAATCAGACAGGGGTTTCAGTTGGCAGTTGGCTGGATCGAGCCTACTGAAAATTGATTTTGTTGGTGAATCTTTTTTATCCATGTCTGTTGAAAAAAGAGAAAAAAACACATACATCAGATCATCAGTTAACTACCTTCAGATTAACATTTAGCAAAAACGAAAATCAACTATTGAAGCTAAATCAAAGTAATATAATATTGTACTTTTATGGATAATTTAAATATTTTTACTTCTGTAGTAGCATAATTACCCCTTAAGGGTCAGCGAGATTATTTTTTACTTTTACATTGTTTCGCGTTCCCCTCGCAATAGATTTTGCGTTCTCTCAATACTTTTCTTCTTCCTTTCCTTCTGAGCAATACAATATCTAATGTCTATTTCCGCTCAGTTGCTCCCATCGCAACGCTGCAGTATGGATAATGTATGCACTGTCAGATAGACTTACATACATTTGAGAGAGGTTATTCTTGCTTCTCTGTGATTGACTCTGAAAAGCTACAACCTGTCAGCAGATGACAGAACACATAATGTAGATCTGAATATACTCTACTTCATGCCCTTGCAATTTTATGTTTTTCAGATGTCCATGCAGTTCTCAGTTTTAGGATTTCGGTAAATTGATGAGACTATGTTATGTTATACTGAACATAGAACAGGATACAAGAGTCTACCGGCTTGTGAATTGATATCAATGCAATAGAACAGACAGTTCTGTTTTTAGTATTACCATCAAACTCCATCACTTGAAAAAAAACAAAAAACTAATGCATTTGTGAAAGTGCACACATATAAAACCCTGAGTGGAACCATGGCTGTTCAAAAGCAACTATATATTTACATTTAGCTGGACTGGCAGTAATCTTAAGTCTCTGAAGAAAAAACTCACATTATGGTTAGAAAATTGTAAGAAGGCCAAGGACATACAGAGTATGCAATAACATGACTTGCAACACCAGTTTTTAATGCTTGGTGGTTTTTAATTATTGATAATAATGTAGTTTACATTAGCAAATATGGGTGTCTACTGTTATTTCCAGACAATCTTTTATTATTTACAACTGACAGATGTGCCAGAAGAATTAAGGATTTGACAAATTGGTACAGTTTGCACAAAGACATAATATTCTTGTTGATTTCCGCACCAGTAGGCATTACAATATCTCATGTTTTTATTTATGTAAAATAAGGTAATCCTCATAATAAACACACAATGTCCACCTTTAAATCAGGACAAAGTGAGGGTGAGAGTAAAGATAAAAATAAAATGACATTGATATCAATTCACAAGCCGGTAGACTCTAGTATCCTATCCTATGTTCAGTATAACAGTCATATTAATTTACCTAAATCCTAACACTGAGAACTGCATGGACATCTGAAATACATAAAATTGCAAGGTCATGAAGTAGAGTATATTCAGATCTATGTTGTAGTGTGTTCTGTCATCTGCTGACAGGTTGTAGCTTTTCAGAGTCAATCACAGAGAAGCAAGAATAACCTCTCAAATTTATGCAAGTCTATCTGACAGTGCATACATGATCCATACTATGGCATCTCACTGGGTGGAAATACACACACACACACTGTATCACACACACCATGTACTGCTGTACATCTGTACATGTTTTACACAAACCCAGTAATTCATATTGGATTTACAGAAAAACAAATAAATAATTCACAAAGACACCAAATGTGTGGGTGATTTACACTAAATAAAATGATGCCAGACTTTGTCTCTCTATTTATGTGTCAACTTAAATGTTGGACTCCTCATGAATATAGTATTAATGTCATCATGAGTCAGCATCAAGTGCTCCACTGTTAGCTCTAACATTACTAACAGTTAGTGTTATATTACTAATGTTAAAAGTTGGACACAGTATTTTCCTCACTAGCTAATGTTAAATTCAAATTAAATCAGTAATGACTCGACACACACTATGTGCTGCTGTACTGGTGTGTTTATCTTCACTAACTAACGTTACTTAAAAGTCTGACATCATTTCATATTAGTTTATTTAGTGTAAATCACAGAGACACATCTGGTGTGTCTGTGAATTATTTGTTTATCTTTAAATGTAATCTGAATTACTGTGTGTTTGAGTAAAGCTTCTCTGTTACCGTTTACCTTTTAGTCCGCCAAATTATTAGTAATGCTAACGAAGCTAGCTAGCATTAGCTAACATTATCATTAGTGTCTTCCAGCTCTCCTCCCTTCAGGAGTCTCTTCAATGTTCACTAACAGCTGTTATAAACTGTATCATTATCTAGTTAAGCTACATTTAAAGTGACGTTTATAAAGCTCCATCTTCACTAAGAGCAACTTGTTTGTTTCCACCATCAAAGCGTGTTAGCTTAGCTACATGTTGCTGCTTTAGCTAACGTTAGCTAACTAGAAGCTCATGCTAAGCTAACGTTAGCTTAGCATGAACTTCATAGCTAACTATGAAGTTCATACCAAGCTAACGTTAGCTAAGCTAAAAGTTCATGCTAAGCTAACGTTAGCTAACTATGAAGTTCATGCTAAGCTAAGGGGGAGCTAGCCTAATGTAGCCGTGAACTGACTAGTCAGCTATTTAATTAATCTCTGAAATGTTTAACTTTGTTCTAGTAAATAACGACAGTGTCTCTGAATTTAACATTAACTAGTGAGGAAAATACATTGTGTTCAACTGTTAACATTATTAATATAACATTTAAGTTGACACATAAATAAAGAGACAACGTTGTAAACAGTTATATTACTAATGTTAACAGTTATATTACTAATGTTAACAGTTATATTACTAATGTTAAACAGTTATATTACTAATGCCAACAGTTATATTACTAATGTTAACAGTTATATTACTAATGCCAACAGTTATATTACTAATGTTAACAGTTATATTACTAATGCCAACAGTTATATTACTAATGTTAACAGTTATATTACTAATGTAAACAGTTGACACAATGTGTATTTTAGCATGAGCTTCTGGTTAGCTAACGTTAGCTAAAGCAGCAACATGTAGCTAAGCTAACACGCTTTGATGGTGGAAACAAACAAGTTGCTCTTAGTGAAGATGGAGCTTTATAAACGTCACTTTAAATGAACCTTAACTAGATAATGATACAGTTTATAACAGCTGTTAGTGAACATTGAAGAGACTCCTGAAGGGAGGAGAGCTGGAAGACACTAATGATAATGTTAGCTAATGCTAACTAGCTAGCTTCGTTAGCATTACTAATAATCTGGCGGACTAAACGGTAACAGAGAAGCTTTACTCAAATACAGTAATTCATACTACATTTAAAGATAAACAAATAATTCACAAATACACCAAATGTGTCCCTGTGACTTATGCTAAATAAACAAGCACTTGACGCGCACTAATGCTAATGCTAGCTAGCATTAGCATTAGTAATAATGTGAGGACTAAAAGGTAAACGGTTTCTTCAGTTAACTACACTGATACCAGTCAACTGTATTTATCATTAATGGTCTAACACACCTGCAGTCTCTCGGCCACGCGCACAGGTACTAGCTACTGGAACGTGCACACCTGGTTGAGTAGAGGTCTCTGATCAAGTTCACGCTCTGATCTGAAGTGAAGGTTAACTGCTTTATTGTCGTTTAAAACTCTGATGGTGCCTTCAGGTGAAACTCCTGAACTCGGAGTTTTCAGAAACTTTGCGTGAGTACCTCATGAGGTTCATATGGGCTCAACTCGTGAACACGGTAAACACGACCCCATTGAAGGCACCATATGACGTGACCATCACAGATCTGACACAACTAACAAGACACAACCACACAACCACACACCACATACAACCACGTCATCCTTTTTTATGCATCATTCTCTTTTAAAACATCATCTTTTTATCCATCACCCTGTTAAACATCATGTTTTTAGCCACCTTTTACTTCTATTTATCTACCTATTTATATGTATCTTACTTTATTTGATCTTATTCATTTTTAATCTTGCCTTAATTTGATTTGCACCCTGACTGACAGCCAGCCACCCCCACCCCTCTTAAGCGCACACACATTGTACACAGTCACATGATATTGATCTTGCCCAGTTATGTTGGCTTTTTTAAAGTTTTATTTATGTATTTATTTATTTATTTGTTTATTTATTTAGTTTTTTTGTTTATTATTATTATTATTATTTTTTTCTCTCCATTTTTTTTTATCAATATTTCTTTTTATTTTATTTTGTTATGAGGAAAAGAAAGAAAAAGAAAAGAGAAAAAAATATATATATATAAAATAATAATAAAGAAATAAAAACCTCCTCAACTGGCCTGGCATGGGCCACACTGCCTCCAATGATTGCCTATAGATAGAAAAGGGCAAAAGCCCTGAGCTATCAACCAGGCTCACAAATTTACGAACAAGAGGAATAAAGAAAGATATCTAAAAATATTTCGCACTGTATGAGATTGAGAGGACATTTGTGTGTGCCTGCTGTTATGAAGCCAAACATAAAAGAGTTGTCTTGCAAATGCAGTCAGTAGCTGATTGTTCAGTACTTCCATATGGGAAATGTTTATGAGATGTATTATCATAACTTGAAGACAGACCTCAGGTCTTTCCCATTATGCTCACTAAGATGAACAACTCCAATAGTTTTGTTATCTGGTACTGGCTGTTCTGTATTAATCATTGTATCCTCTGCATGTTTGTATCATATTACTTTGGGGCAAACTCAAGCAAACTTGAATTTAGGTGGTTCAGGTTGAGGGTCAAGGATTGGTGAATGTTGAAGATTTCTTGTATAATATGTGCAAAATGTGTACAGTCCCAATGTCAATGTGAAAATTAATATGAGGAGCAACTGATAAAGAGCCGTCAGAGATTGAAACCTCAGTAGAACCAAACGTTTCTGCTTTCCTAGATACCACTTAGGCTGAGAGAGAAAATGTGCTTATATTTGTGATGTATGACCTGACACTTCACAACATGATCCAAGAACGTGCATGCAAAGACACTCGAAACATTTAGTGCAATATTCATTTATGTTATACTACAGACAAGGAAGGACTGCTTGTGTAGGCACAGCTCTACATGTATTTGAATCCTCTAACCTGTCATAACTAGCATGTATTGTATAAACACTGCCACTGTCATAAATATGATCAAACCATGTTGGCTTTACAGGCATTTTCAGAGGTCATCATACATCCAGTAGATGGCAGTGCAGTGCAATCTCTCACAACAACAAAAAGCTATCTCACACTCAACATATTAATTGGTCTTCTGCTGCTCTAAAAGGTTTAAGGTTTATTAAAGTTCACATAAATTACAGAGGAACATATTCCCATTTACCCATCACAGTATACATCCATGCAGATAGTTCAGGTTTTATTCTCTGAAGTCTTGAGGTATCTGCAGTTGAGACTCCAATACAATGGAGATAAATGAAACCTGCGGTGATCACAGGTAGAAAACTGAAATCTGTCCAGATGGAGAGCTGTGGATTATCCCGAGTAACCAGGACAATGTTACTGTTGGTATTTTTTATGGGGGGAAAATGTTTTACTGTGGTGTGGGAGAACGAATTGAATGTGAAACAATCAATTACAACTAACACCACACTAAGATATAGGACGCAAAAATCCATTTGTGTCAGAAAAGTGCTGTTGGATTCTTATTGGTGTTCATGAGACTGCTCACAAGTTCAAATTTATCAAACATCCTACAGCAAACAGTAGCTCCTGACTGGCTGAGTGAGGAGAAACTCCATCAGTCAGCTATTGATCGTTATTCCGTCTGTGCATCTCCGCTAAAAGCAGTTGTAATTGAATGCATCATTAGAGCTAAGTGTGCCAGTTCATTGTGATATAGAGTTATAGTGATATCAACCAGCCTATACTCTCACATTCTCACACCAGTAGTGCATCCGAGCACAACATTTATATGAAAAAGACACATTTGATTAAGTAAGCTTGTAAAACGTCATAAAAAAACTGGAAACTGATGTATTCAAAGACTCAAGTGAGCTTTATTTAACTCACTGGATAAAAGTTAACCTAACTGAAAACATATAATTCATGTAATTACTACAACATTTCCTAATGTACTAGGTTTATCCTCTCAAACTCTATTGTGCATGTGCGTGTATACATTGCAGTAATTCAATAAGCATGCAAGGATACAGATATGAAATATACAGTAAACTCGAATACACTGTGATTTTTATCTGTCTTTTTTGATATTGCATAATGAATATATGTATTTTTTCACACACATTTAAACTGTAAATGTAAATGTTGTTACGCAGATATCCAGTACAACTATATAGACTGACCTGTGTGGAAGTACTGATTCCAGGGGTTACTAAAGAAATTACAAGTAGGCCTCTGTGTCTCATCATGGTAGTTGACAGACTTTTCCATTTGAGTGCAGTCTAACATCAAAAATCCTGTTTTCACTGAGGTAGATTTTCACTTAAATTCTGCACTCCGCTCCTTTTGGAAAGGTAAATAGTCACTTTGAGAAGCATGAGAGGATCTGAAATATGTTTTTGATTTCAACTCTGAAATGGTTACAGTCAGTCAGGCTTAGTGACCTACAGTATGTACAGTATGTATCTCAGTGGCTCAGTTCTCATAACGGCTACTTTAGCACTTTATTTGAGTCATTTTCAACACAAGTAACCTTACATCTGCTTCAGGAAACCACAACTTCTACTAAAGCAGGATATTCTAACACTGCTTTCACTGCTGCAGGATGCTGGGTGAGACTTCAGCTCTGCCGAAGTCAAACCACAGGTCTCACTCACATGACCGACTGACTACCTTTGGTGGTGTGAGATACATCAGGAGATTGTAGTGTCTGCAAGTCCAGTCTTGTTGTAGTAACATAGTTTCAGATTAACCTTCTTTTAAAACTCGTGAATATGGGCCTAAATGTAAGATCAGGGGCAAGAAACATGTGCATAGGCTCGTTAATCTTTTTAAAAAGCTTTGTGTTTTATTTGACATAGGGAATTCCGACATTGTGCAAGCATTGTTTCCCGTGAGCCAGACGACTCCTTCAGAAACACACACGCACGCGCGCGCGCGAACACACACACACACACACACACACACACACACAAACACACACACCCCGAAACTGTTCTGTAGGTAAACTTGGCAGCAACTGTTGAACAGCAGCATATTTAAATATTTAATTATTACTAATGATGAATCAGCATTGTTATGTTTATGTGGTGAGTATCACTGATGTAACTGCATTGTGATCACATCATTTCACGTGAGTAACGGGAAACAGCAGACCTGCCTCTAATTGGTTGAACGGGTCACACCATGTGAATGTTCGCACACCTCATCTGCTGGGTTCATACACGCATACACACCCACTCATGATAACATGACTAGAAAGCTGTCACGGGACTTAAATGCCAAGACAGAGAGAGAAAATAGGGCAGTCTGAGTTCTAGTGTCAGGTTGCCCAGTTATGTTGGCTTTTTTAAAGTTTTATTTATTTATTTATTTATTTATTTATTTAGTTTTTTGTTTATTATTATTATTATTATTATTATTATTATTATTTTCTCTCCATTTAGTTTTATCCATATTTCATTTTATTTTATTTTGTTATGAGGAAAAGAAAGAAAAAGAAAAGAGAAAAAAAAGAAAATATATATATATACAGTGGAGGAAATAAGTATTTGATCCCCTGCCGATTTTGTAAGTTTGCCCACTTACAAAGAAAAGAACGGTCTATAATTTTAATGGTAGGTTTATTTTAACAGTGTGAGACAGAATATTAAAAAAAATCCAGAAAATCACATCAAATAAAAGTTATAAATTTATTTGCATTTGATTGTGGGAAATAAGTATTTGATCCCCTAGCAAAACATGACTCAGTACTTGGTGGAGAAACGTTGTTGGCAAGCACAGAGGTCAGACGTTTCTTGTAGTTGGTCACCAGGTTTGTGAACATCTCAGGATGGATTTTGCTCCACTCCTCTTTGCAGATCATCTCCAAATCCTTAAGGCTTCGTCTTGAGCCACTCCTTTGTTGCCTGGGCCGTATGTTTTGGATCATTGTCGTGCTGGAAGACCCATCCACGTCCCATTTTCAGTGTCCTGGCTGAGGGAAGGAGGTTGTCGCCCAACATTTCACGGTACATGGCACCGTCCATCCTCCCTTCGATGCGGTGAAGTCGTCCTGTCCCCGTAGCAGAGAAACACCTCCAAAACATAATGTTTCCACCTCCATGCTTGATGGTGGGGATGGTGTTCCTGGGGTTATAGTCAGCATTTCTCTTCCTCCAAACACGGCGAGTCGAGTTGATGCCAAAGAGCTTGATTTTGGTCTCATCTGACCACATCACCTTCTCCCAAGCCTTCTCTGAATCATTCAGGTGTTCATTGGCAAACAGACGGGCCTGTACATGTGCCTTCTTGAGCAGGGGGACCTTGTGGGCGCTGCAGGATTTTAATCCATTACGGTGTAGTGTGTTACCAATGGTTTTCTTGGTGATTGTGGTCCCAGCTGTCTTGCGATCATTAAGAAGTTCCTCCCGTGTATTTCTGGGCTGATCCCTCACCTTTCTCATGATCATCGATACCCCACGAGACGAGATCTTGCGTGGAGCCCCAGACCGAGGGCGATTGATGGTCATTTTGTGTTTCTTCCATTTCTGAATAATGGCACCAACAGTTGTCTCCTTCTCACAAAGCTGCTTGCTGATGGTCTTGTAGCCGATTCCAGTCTTGTGCAGGTCTACAATCTTGTCCCTGACGTCCTTAAACAGCCATTTGGTCTTGCCCATGGTGGAGAGGTGAGAATCTGATTGTGGACAGGTGTCTTTTATACAGGTAATGAGTTGAGACAGTTGTCTTTTATACAGGTCACGAGTTGAGATTCAGAGTAGTTTCTTAAAGCGAGAGGACTAATCTAACCGGTCTGTGGGGGCCAGAATTCTTGCTGGTTGCTAGGGGATCAAATACTTATTTCCCACAATAAAATACAAATCAATTTATAACTTTTATATGATGGGATTTTCTGGATTTTTTTTAATATTCTGTCTCTCACTGTTAAAATAAACCTACCATTAAAATTATAGACCGTTCTTTTCTTTGTAAGTGGGAAAACTTACAAAATCGGCAAGGGATCAAATACTTATTTCCTCCACTGTATATATAAAAAAAAGAAAAAAGAAAAAAGAAAGAAATAAAAACCTCCTCAACTGGCCGGGCATGGGCCATGCTGCCTCCAATGATTGCCTATAGATAGAAAAGGTCAAAAGCCCTGAGCTATCAACCAGGCTCACAAATTTACGAACAAGAGGAATAAAGAAAGATATCTAAAAATATTTCGTACTGTATGAGATTGAGAGGACATTTGTGTGTGCCTGCTGTTATGAAGCCAAACATAAAAGAGTTGTCTTGCAAATGCAGTCAGTAGCTGATTGTCCAGTACTTCCATATGGGAGATGTTTATGAGATGTATTATCATAACTTGAAGACAGACCTCAGGTCTTTCCCATTATGCTCACTAAGATGAAAAACTCCAATAGTTTTGTTATCTGGTACTGGCTGTTCTGTATTAATCATTGTATCCTCTGCATGTTTGTATCATATTACTTTGGGGTTGAAGCAAGCAAACTTGAATTTAGGTGGTTCAGGTTGAGGGTCAAGGATTGGTGAATGTTGAAGATCTTTTGTATAATATGTGCAAAATGTGTACAGTCCCAATGTCAATGTGAAAATTAATATGAGGAGCAACTGATAAAGAGCCGTCAGAGATTGAAACCTCAGTAGAACCAAACGTTTCTGCTTTCCTAGATACCACTTAGGCTTAGAGAGAAAATGTGCTTATATTTGTGATGTATGACCTGACACTTCACAACATGATCCAAGAACGTGCATGCAAAGACACTCGAAACATTTAGTGCAATATTCATTTATGTTATACTACAGACAAGGAAGGACTGCTTGTGTAGGCACAGCTCTACATGTATTTGAATCCTCTAACCTGTCATAACTAGCATGTATTGTATAAACACTGTCACTGTCATAAATATGATCAAACCATGTTGGCTTTACAGGCATTTCAGAGGTCATCATACATCCAGTAGATGGCAGTGCAGTCTCTCACAACAACAAAAAGCTATCTCAAACTCAACATATTAATTGGTCTTCTGCTGCTCTAAAAGGTTTAGGGTTTATTAAAGTTCACATAAATTACAGAGGAACATATTCCCATTTACCCATCACAGTATCCATCCATGCAGATAGTTCAGGTTTTATTCTCTGAAGTCTTGAGGTATCTGCAGTTGAGACTCCAATACAATGGAGATAAATGAAACCTGCGGTGATCACAGGTAGAAAACTGAAATCTGTCCAGATGGAGAGCTGTGGATTATCCCGAGTAACCAGGACAATGTTACTGTTGGTATTTTGTATGGGGGGAAAATGTTTTACTGTGGTGTGGGAGAACGAATTGAATGTGAAACAATCAATTACAACTAACACCATACTAAGATATAGGACGCAAAAATCCATTTGTGTCAGAAAAGTGCTGTTGGATTCTTATTGGTGTTCATGAGACTGCTCACAAGTTCAAATTTATCAAACATCCTACAGCAAACAGTAGCTCCTGACTGGCTGAGTGAGGAGAAACTCCAAATATCTGTATTTCCAGCACGTTCTCATCCCAACTCATCACACACCGGCGCTTTGTCGGACCCCTCGCCGTCACTTTTTCGGTCGCAGTAAACGCATGATTAATGTTGTGGATTAAACAACAACACTTAGGATTAGGCAACAAAATCACTATAGTTAGGTTTAGGAAAAAACAACATGGTTGAGCTTAAAATGACTACGTTTGTACAGTGGAAATGTGACGTCGTGAACACGGGACACAAACGAACCACAGCACTTTCCCTGAGCGTTTACTGTTGCCACGGATGGGTTTACATTGTAGTTAATGGAAAGCCTGGTGCATTTTATACCACTGCTAAAGGGTGCCTCGTGTGGCGGTATCGAACGCCGACGGCTGTGACAAAGCGTCGGTATTTGACGCCCTGGGAATGAGAACGTGCTGGTATTTCTCTGTGCATGGAATGTCTAAGGTTTGTTAATGCTTCAGATAAACATTAATAGGGGTTGCTGTGCTACAGGACACTGAAAGGGCACTCCCTGGTGCTGCATTACGAGTCCTCTAGCTTCCACAGCTTTTGTTCACGTTAACACCAATATGGGGGTCCTAACTGTACCTGGGGAGGTTGCTGCATTGCTACTGGGCTTTGGTCGGCTTCCACAGCTTCAATAACTATTTATCAGTGCACCAAAACATCATAGTCAACAAATGGTTGTGCAATTATTATCAAAGGTGACACTGTTAAATTACTGTTGAGCTGAGATACTGCTTTATCAAACATAACAGCTTAATGTGAAAAACTGGCAGGTGAAAATGTTTAAAACCTTTCTCACTAACCATTAGACTGATTAAAAAAGGCCATATGTGGACAAAACTAGCGAGTGAGAATTCTTTTAAATGACAGTTTAGCTTATAAAATTTCCCATATCCAGTCATAAATATATATCTAGAGACAGATGTGGCGGATTAAATCTGCGATGTGAGTCCAAAGTGATACCAATATATATAGTTTCCCAAATCACATTCGTGTACACATTGTCCTGAACTGATTACATTCATGGATAATCTGTAAGTGTACAGCCTTGGATAATATATAAAAGTAAAAAATAGATATAATTAAAGTGTTTCCCTGAGACTTCTTCTTGCAGCAGTGGCATGTTTACATGCTGGTAGTAGTGGATGTGGGTTGTAGGAACATGTCTTGGTTTTCCTCCGCCTCCGGATCAACTACGTTTGGGTCACCGCACTTCGTATTCACATAAGCGCAAATCCATCTGAGCGGCCTAGAGCTATTGATGAAAATGGAGTATTGTTTAAAACTTGCCAGATGAGTGTAATGCATGCCATTTTATTTACTGATGATTAAAAAATACCTGAGAATTCTGCCCCTCAATTTGTACAGGACACCAGCAAAGACCCCCAGCAGCACCAGCACCAGGACAACAACAATGGCAACAATCTCTGACAGGAGAAAAGACAGTATGATCGTTAATATACCAACAGACAACATTTTTATTTGACCTCAAATGTCCAGTAGTTCATTCAAATACCATAATGATCACAAAAAAATTGCATTTTCTTTTAGCTTACTTCAATTCATGCATAATTGAATATTATTTTTCGACAGATGTTTACAAAAGGTAAGACGAGCAATGCAGCCTGAGGCCTGAAAAGGCACTCTTTGCTTTAGGAAAAAGCCAATGCAGCTTCTCAGATGACAACTATTTGCTGTCTATTAATTGTGAATGGAAACTGCTTTGAGCTAAAAGTATGTGGTGTTGCGAGCACATCATTGTTCACAACAGGAAGTACAGACACACGGTGCAACCTTACAGTATATTAACAATGACTCACACTTGGAATGCAAAAAACACAGAGTGAGAGAGTGACAGACAAACTGCTGCTCTAGGAAATAACCCATATCTGATACAAAGATTAACTAACATAAATTGTGTTTTTCACTACTTCCCTACCTTTGGGTTTCTCAGACCTACTGAGGGCATTCGGAGTGCAGTTTGCTGTAAAAAGAAGACATACTTACATCAGACCTTTGATGAATGGAAACACATTTCACTTCCAAATAAATGAAGGAAAACACTCTTACTATAAAAGGTACAACTAGATGAGACAAGCAGATGCAAGGTAAATGTTGTAAAACTAAATGTTTACAATGACAATGGAAACAAACATCATTTAAAATACCCTCACAGACAGACAGGAAATGATACTCACTCGTGCAGTAAGCCGTGTAACCCTCCAACTATGGAGAAGAAACACAGGGGCAATAGAGTGAGATCATTATTGTTAGAAAAATGACTGTGTATGAGTAATGAGTACCTCTGACTGTTTGGGGTAAAACAGGTTACCTCACATAATTCAGAAAATCTAGTTCTTTACTGTATTATGCTTATATTTTTGTATAAAAAGTAGGGCTGTTAATCAATTAAAATACTTAATCGTGATTAATCGCAAATTTATTGCACATTTTTTTTATCCGAACTTTAAAGGGAGATTTGTCAACTATTTAATACTTTTAGAGGATAAGATAAGATATTCCTTTATTAGTCCCACAGTGGGGAAATTTGCAACAGGGGAGTGGACAAATACGCTGCTTTATGCAAATGTTTGTATATATTTATTATTGGAAATCAATTAACATCACAAAACAATGACAAATATTGTCCAGAAACCCTCACAGGTACTGCATTTAGCATAAAAAATATGCTCCAATCATAACATGGCAAACTGCAGCCCATCAGGCAACAACAGCTGTCAGTGTGTCAGTGTGCTGACTTGACTATGACTTGCCCCAAACTGCATGTGATTATCATAAAGTGGGCATGTCTGTAAAGGGGAGACTCGTGGGTACCCATAGAACCCATTTTCATTCACGTATATCTGGAGGTCAGAGGTCAAGGGACCCCTTTGAAAATGGCCATGACAGTTTTTCCTCGCCAAAATTAAGCATAAATTTGGAGTGTTATTTAGCCTCCTTTGCGACAAGCTAGTATGACATGGTTGGTACCAATGGATTCTTTAGGTTTTCTAGGTGTGGTGCCAGCATCTTCACTCAAGCTTTAAAACTGAGCCTGCAAGTTGCGATAATGCGTTAAAGAAATTAGTGGCGTTTAAATGAATTGCGTTAACGTGCTATTATCGCGTTAACTTAGACAGCCCTAATATAAAAAGAGCTCATGGCCAGTGTGCAGTAATATCTCTTCACATGGTAAAAGTGTAATACCTCTAAGCCACAGTGTCGTGTGAAGTTTATGCGGTCAAAGCATTTTGTGGTGATGAGGTCGTTGATGCTGTTTCTCACTACCAGCTTACGGTCGCTCCCCTCGTGGTGTGCAAGCACTGTTTCCTAAAGATAATACAGAAGTGAAAAGAAATTAGTCCATCACACGAGCCATATAACAAAAACCCTCCGTTCCAGTGTTATAATCATCCAAACAAGCTCAACTATCACACTGCAAGTAACCTATAATTCATTTGAGAGTCATATAACTAGAAATACTAATAGCATTAATCATAATGATATTAATTACAACTGTGCTTTTCTTGCGGTGACATCTCAAAACGTCCGCTGTGAGAAATATGAGACACTGAGCTAAACTATTGTGGCTTGTCTAACTTACATTACTCCATGAGTAGTCGCAGTCGGGAGCCTGGTCATCTGAGACATGAGACACGTTTGAGATGCTGTAGATTGTTTGGTTAGAGCCTTGGGAGCACAGAGTGACAGTGCAGACAATGATCCGTGCACTGCACAGTTGTAGAAAGGCACCTGGGGACAAAAACACAAATACATCACCAGAAGCAAGATTTGATTATAAAATGCTCTTAGTGTGAAGACTATGTCTGCAAATAACTATGAAATTGTCAATGCAAACATGCACAGAGTGTAGTCTTCCTAACACTGCTGCTCAAATGATCTGGTTTTGGGAAAGAGGATGTGTACTGTTCTCTGTATGTGTTTTACTTCCAAAGTGTTAACATAAATAAACAGCCAGCCAAACTCCTTTTCAAGAGCCAGGAAGTGAGCGTGCTTGCTCCTTTAATGACTTCTTTCACAGCAGGTCAAGTCAAGATGACACATTGAATTGGAGTGAAACTAGAAAAGAAAATACAAAAGATGTACTTAATGAACTGCTATTATAAAAACAGGTAAATATAAACAACCTACCATTAACTTATAAATTCAATAGGTATGTAACAGGTAAGTATAAGCAGTAAAGTTGTCTTATGAGCGTTAACACAAAGTTATTATATTTCTACAATCTTAGAAAAATGCCTATCAAAGTCATTAATATCAATTCTCAAGCATGTAAAGAACATATCACTTACAGCCATTGCTTTCTGAGGGATTCATATGCAGGATTACACTGGATTCAACAGGAGAAACTATACAACTGCACCCATGTTCTCTCTCTGTTTTCAGGTCTCCTCTATACTTCCTACTTCCTGTTACCCGCTTCCTGTTTACACTATCTTTCCAGCCTTCAAAATAAAGCTCAACAATCTTTTCTGAGAATAACAATACAAACACATTTTTAACAGTCAACTTGGTCTTTTTAGCATGTCAAACACACTCAGGGCAGAACAGGATGTAATCATCTTTAGTCCCATTATGCAGATATTGAGACGATGTCCCACATTTTCATCGGCTCTAGTTTTTAAGACTCAAACCACTGCAGGACAGACGTTTTTTTTAAATCTGTGAGGCTGTGAGGAAAGCAGGGAAGGCTGTCATCACGCGGCTGTGTTCGCTGTCAATTAAACTGCACACACATGGGTCAAGTGCAGGTTGACCTTTCACCGTCTATGCTATGCCTAACGGGGGGAAATTGAGAGTCACCGCAAAGTCACAAGCTATGCAGATTTAGGCGGAATATGATGGAAACTATACCACAAAGAAATGGAAGAACAGCTACAACAAAGACTGTGAAACTACTTATAAGTCTTTATAAGCCAGTGGAAGTTTCACACGGGGGGAATACGACATGAAGCAACACAGTTCATGTGAGTCTCACAAGACGTGAGGATTAAAAAGAGATGTGCCGATCTATGGATTCATTCGGGCAAAGCATAGAGATGTTACAAGATAAGGGGCAGGATAGACATGTTTATTATTTAAGTTAGATATTATATCAACATTTTAGACTACCTCTCAGCCTTGGTAACATGTCCCACAGTGTATAACACAAATATACTCTTTGTCCCACATTTGGTTTGTTGGGCTCTTGTCACCCTACATGTTGATAAGAGTATTAAATATCTGACAAATCTTCCTTTGAACAGAAAAAGAATGTGCAATTAATTTGAGATTAATCGTGATCAACTATGGACAATCATGCGATTAAATATTCTAATTGACTGACAGCCTTAGTGACTATACCACTAACACACGCAGAATGCTTATGAATATCTGTACACAGTAATAAACTCCATTTTCTATGTCACATGCTGGAACTTCCATGCTCGGCACAGGTGAGTTTGTTGGTATTGTAAGCTAAGGAAGAGCTTGTAAATTCGTGAGCGTGGTTTGATAGCTCAGGCCTTATGCCCTTTTCTATCCATATAGGCAATCATTGGAGGGAGGAGGGAGGAGAGAGGAGATGGAGGAGGAGCCCAGTAGGTGTTGAGGCAGCATGGCCCACGCCCGGCCAGGTGAGGAGTTTTTTATTTTTTATTTTCCTTTTTTCCTCATAACAAAATAAAATGAAATATGGATAAAACAAAATGGAGAGAATTTTTTTGTTAAAAAAATTAATTAATTAATGAAAAATTAATGAAAAAAATGAATTAATGAAAAAAAAAAGAAAAAAAAAAAAAGGAAGGGCTACAGAGCAAGGCAGGGAGTGCCGTGGCATTCCTCCCTGACGTCACACCTCCCTCTCTGTCACATCAGGAAAAACCACCCCTCCCACCTCCGATGCTGACCGGCCGGCGAAGTTGCTAGAAGTTGCCAGAAGTAATATGTAACTTCCTGGTTTCATCAGCACACATGTGTGTGTGTGTTTTTAAACCACTCTAGATACATGCGGTATCTTCGACAGAGAAGGAAAACATCAAATCTACAAAGAGTTTCTCTCATTTCTGGCAATTATGAAAGAACTTTATCAGATTTTTTAGGCTCGATAAAAATTAAAAACATTGACATAGTATGAATATAATACAAATACTCCACAAACCTTTTCTTAACAGGTAATAGAGTTGTTTTAATATGGAGCAGTAAAACATTGCTAAAATTGCTTGAATTCCTTCTGAAACAATAATTTCATATCGTTTATTGTGTGCAGCTCCATATGATGCGCTGAGTAACTTATTTCTCACCGTCTGACTCACACAGAGTGATGAAACTAAACTGAGTCAGAAGTCCTGAGTAAGCAGATAAACTCTCCAGTCTTTGTTACAGTATTTGCTGTGCAGGTTACAGGTTTTTGTTTCAATTAATCTTTGAAAACAATAAATTACTCACATGAAAATAGGCAGCAGTGAACGAGGTGCATCCTGACAGCGGCCGAGTTTTTCCTCTCTGAACTTAACCAGCTCAAACCAGCCGCTCTAGCAACATGAACCATCAAGTTACTTTTAGAAAACCTGCACACTTCCGCAAACCTTCAAAATAAAACACATTAATGAAAGCGTACAAAGTGTTTTTCCCCACTGAAAGGACACGAGTGCAGGCTTGTGGCTTGAGTAATATGAAATATAATTGCAGATGGACCATCACATTTTACATCATTTTATACATCAATCAGTGAAGATTATTTGTATATAAATTGGGTAGGGCTGTCAAAGTTAACGCGATAACTTGTTATTGCAAATTCGTTTTAACGTCACTAATTTCTTTAACACATTAACGCAACTTGCAATTTTTTAGGTTGTGCCGGGCTCAGAGTTAAAGCTAGAGAGAAGATATGGCATCATATGAAACTAGAAAACCTAAAGACATACTAGCTTGTCGTGAAGGAGGCTAAATAACCAAACTAAATTTTGACAAGGAAAAACTGGCATGGCCATTTTCAAAGGGGTCCTTTGACCTCTGACCTCAAGATATGTGAATGAAAATGGGTTCTATGGGTACCAACAAGTCTCCCCTTTACAGACATGCCCACTTTATGATAATCATATGCAGTTTGGGGCAAGTCATAGTCAAGTCAGCACACTGACACACTGACAGCTGTTGTTGCCTGTTGGGCTGCAGTTTGCCCTGTTATGATTTGAGCATATTGTTTTATGCTAAATGCAGTACCTGTGAGGGTTTCTGGACAATATTTGTCATTGTTTTGTGTTGTTAATTGATTTCCCCAAAAAAATATATACATACATTTAGATAAGGCAAGCATATTTGCCCTCTCCCATGTTGATAAGAATATTAAATACCTGACAAATCTCCTTTTAAGGTACATTTTGAACAGATAAAAAATGTGCAATTAATTTCCGATTAATCGCGGACAATCATGCGATCTATCACAATTACATATTTTATTCAATTGACTTTCCTAAAATTGGGTATATAGTATACTATATATGTGTGTATATCTTTTTAAACATTACACATACAGGCTTAGATTTCTCTAATTCAAGTCTTCCAGCATGCAGAGAATGACTTTATCAGCAGGCAACGCGTAACTGAATGAACAGTTCTTCAAATGCAAACATAAGCTACAGTGTGCATCAAAAATCAGAGTTAAAGCACAGGCGTACCTCTACAGGAGCATGCTGAATTTATAAACGGCCACAACCAGTGTCTAAAAAACTGATACGTACAGAGCAGTTTTAGTAATTATGTTTGGCAATTTTAAAGTAATTTTCTGATCCCCTTATTAGTCTATTGTGCCAAGCAGAAATAAAAGGGGCTAAATTATAGGTTTACAGTGAGTGTCATTTGATAGCACGACTACAGCCCACTAGATCATTTATCCTGTTAATATCTAGTAGGTCTTTACTTCATTTCCACTCTCTCCCAAAGTGAACTATAAGGAAAGTTTGTGTACGGCTGTCTGCTTTTATTTTTGAAAATTAAATAGGATACTGCTTTAGCCTACTTCTGTAAACTTGATGTGCTTGGCAGGCTGATGCAAGGTGTGAGTAACGCTGCGAGAATTTTCATTCACCATGTGTTCACATTCATTCTTGTGTTACACCAGCAGGTTTTCCAGACAATGTACAGGAACAGTAAATATACAATAAATATACATATAAACACTAGAGATTATATCTATAGAATACACACAATATAAAGAATATATTAGAATACACTATGAATATATCAGACTACTACAACTAGCTTGGAAAATATAAAATATGAACATAGAATAACATACTATACACTGATCAGCCATAACATTAGGACAGCATGGGCACCCTGACCATATGCAACAAACTGCGATGAACTGTGAGTTCTGACACCTTTCTATCGGAACCAGCATGAACTTCTTCAGCAGTTTGAGCTACAGTAGCTCTTCTATTGGATCAGACAACACGGGGGCCAGCCTTCACTCCCCAAAGTGCATCAATGAGCCGTGGGTCTGACCCTGTCGCAGGTCGAGTGGTTTTCCTTCCTTGGACTACTTCTGGTAGGTCCTGACCACTACAGACTGCGAACATCCCACAAGAGCTGCAGTGTTGGAGATGCTCTAACCCAGTCGTCTAGCCATCACTATTTGGTCCTTGTCAAAGTCACTCACATCCTTACACTGGCCCATTTTTTTCTGCTTCCAACACAAAGTTCAAAATGTTCACTTGCTGCCTAATATATCCCGCCTACTGCCAGGTGCCATTGTAACGAGATAGTCAATGTTATTAACATCACCTCTCAGTGGTCTTAATGTTATGGCTGATCGGTGTATACAATAGCAAAGTGTGCAATGACATACTTATAATTAGAAAAGTGTGCAAGTTACAATTTTTCCTTTAATATGAAATTAAATGAGGTTGTGAAACCAATGTACAAATTCCACATGTGCATTATTACAGGACTAAAACAGAGTGGAGTCTGGTTGAGACAGAAACTATAAAGCTGAGAGTTCTGTTAGACAGAGGTGAGGTGAGGTGAGGTGAGGTGAGGTGAGGTGAGGTGAGGTGAGGTGAGGTGAGGTGAGGTTTTAGAGAGTCATTGCTTTAGGCAGGAAAGACTTACTGTATCAGTCCTTGCTGAATCAGTCTGTCAGAGAAAGCTCTCCGCTGTCTGTCAAGTAAGTAGGTGGTGGAGAGGGTGGTCAGGATTATCCATGATTGATAACAAGTTTATTCAGTGTCGTCCTCTCCAACACAATGTCAAAAGTGTCTGGTTTGCAGCCAATCACGGAGTCGGCCTTCTTAATCAGTTTATTAAGTGTGTTGGTGTCACCGGATCCAGTGCTGCTCCCCCAGCAGACGACGGCAAAGTACATTACACTGGCCTCCTAATGCATCTCCTAATGTCATGGCTGATCGGTGTATGTGATTGTGTACAATCATCTCTTTGAGTGTATTGTGTGCTATGTATATTATGTGTTAGGGATCCAAGTCTGATGTTTAGTTCTTGTGGCCAGTGTGTGTTGGTGTATTGTTGGTTTTGTCTGTGTTCGTGTTTAAAAGCATATCAGCAATTCAGCACATTTGAAGTTTAAGAACACAACTTAAGCTCTGCGTTGCCTTCATCCCTGTGCGAAGCATTGAAATATCAATATAAAAATTAGTTTAAAACATCACTGCGATCACCAACAACCAATGAGTGCCCTGGATCAGATGTGGTGGGAAATCTGCTGGACTGCTTTAGAGGGCTGCTGCTCTTCCAGCACAAACAGAGCTGAAGATTTCAGATATTCTGTCAATAGCAGACGATAAAAAGAAGAACACAGTATGTTTTAATTTTGTTTAGTGAAACCAAAAAGTGTTTTTTTTTCACTGATGAAGAAATATTTCCATTGAGGCAGCTGAAACAGAAAACGTTGTAATAGCCACTGCCTTTAGGCAACACATTATGCAGGTATGAATCCGCTCAACTAGATCTACTAACAATTATTTACGTTATCAATTAATCTGCCAATTATAGTGCAAAAGCCAAAGGTATAAACTTTAAACATCATACAGAAAAAACAGCAAATCCTCACATTGGAGAATGGAAAAGAGAATATTTCACATTTTACTTGAAAAATGACTTTCTTGATCAATAGGTCCTTTTCACAGCAGCTATTTAGACATGTCATAGGAGGGTAAACACAGATATAATTGATCAAATTAATTATGGTTCCATTCTATTTAGTGTCACAGCCCTTGCAGTGAGCCAGCATTCACAATACCAGGGCCCTGGTCCACCTGTATGGAAGAGGGCCAAAATTAATGTTGTTGATTATACCTGTGTTTATCCTGCAATTACATGTCGAAATGGCTGCTGTGAAAAGGGCCTATTGATTATCGGTTGTTTGCGTACACTTGATTGTGCGTGCTGTTACAAAGCCAAAAAAAGTAACATCAACAGTAAAATGTTAAAATCGTTTCGGTAAGACCGACTTCTGTGTGATATTTTCACATGCAACATGCTGAATGTATATGTGCCATAAAATTAACTCCTCACACGGTGTTGCACCACCAGCACAATGCTAGCAGCCGTAGCTTTTTGGCAGATTGACAAAAACCCAAACTTCCCTAAACATTGACTGCTAAAATATTGTTTCCAAGCTTGTGCAAGAACATAAAAAAGATAACGGTACCATGAAGTACTTGGGATCAGAAGTGCATCAGAGTTCACAAAGAACTAGAATTACAGCCTCGTGGTACATGTATATACTGTACATCCACACACTCACACTTTCTTTCACGCAATGTACACAAGCACACACCACAAACACATTACTAACAGTGAATGGGTAAACAGACACAAAAAAGGAAATAATACACTGACTGTAACAAACGTTAAATGACTGCATGTTTTTCCATAGAAAAGGGATAAATGTGTTTGTATTGCTTTGGCCTGTTCTGTGAGCAGCCTGCTCGTGTTGTCCTCCTCTGGTCGAGTGGATGCAGAAACATCAGAGAGCCACTAGACTGAACCACGGAGAGGACTTGGCAGCAGGGAGAAGATGAGGAAAAACCTTACAGATGTCACAAATGTCTTGTTTTCTGAATTCTCAGATTTCCAACCACCATCTCTCCTCATTTATTTCCCTTCCTGGTGGAGGCTTCACTTTAGAAAGTGTCTTATTGTGTGGGGAAGTCTGTGTCCTCTTGGTCCCAAATGCCGGGGGACAGGCACTCTTCAGTGTTGAAGTCCTGAGGGTTTACCCCAATGTCCAGGACCTGGGGGTTAGTGCGAGACTCAGCGAGTCTGGAGGAACAGAGGAAAACAGACATCTTATTAGAAACTATCATGATGAAACCTGAGAAGTGACCAAAATTGCTGTTATTACTAAGGCTAGTAGGACAAAGCATGTTGAATTCTTATAATCTTAAGGAAACTGACTCCTTTCAAGAAAAATTTCATACCCAGGCAAAGCGCTTGTATGTTGTGTTCTTGGACTGCCACTGATTGAGGGTCATTCTTCTTCCATTCCCAAACCGTCTTTGATAAATCCTAAAAGTAAGCACAGATCCAGAGCTGAAACAGGTCTTCCTCAGGATTACTTTGAATCCACACCTCTTCATAACTATAACGAAACACAGTGAGAATGATGTACCTGCGAGTGAAATCAGAGGGATGCTGCCACTGTCTGCCGTCAGCGCCGTGTGACTGGTCAGCCACATGCGTCATTAGGTTCTGCAGCTCAGTCATGACCCCTTCAGGAAACACAAATGTGCTTTTTATTTATGTATATATATATATATATATATATATAATCTTGCATTAGTGGTGCATCAAAGCACTGCATTGCCATGAAAATATCCATAGTAGGAAATCTACCTTGATTTGCTCCATTCTCCTTCATGTGTCTGGTGACAGAACTGACAGAGCCGCTTCTCACGCTCACAGTCCTTGATCACCGGCCTGAAAAAGACAATATCTCAATACAAGCATACTTAACCAAATTCAGGCATACATGACATCTCATACTTCACACAGTAAACTATAAGTGCAGTGAAAACAAACCCATGCTCAATAAATATGGGCCCATAGAAAATGATGACACAGAAAGGCAAAACTATTATCAAGGATAAACACAAGGCCCCACTCTGAACCTCCATTCTGTCTTCATACCTTTCATAAAAAACAGCGAGGTTAAAATAACAGCACAACAACAGTCCCGCCTTGAACAGGCTGTGTGAAAAGGGGCTACAGCTCCCTTTACAACCATTAAGCCATGGTCTAAAAACTTCCACTTTGTGTTTTATATGGTCATACTGCTCCCTCTAGAGGTGACAGGCTACTACAGTACCTTTGACTCCTGACACTGATGACGGTCTCAGAACCTCTTTTCTCATCTGGCCTCGGCTTGGTGGGTTTAGTCTTCTCTGGCAGAGGAGGGGCTTCTGTTTCGCCTTTGATGGTGTGCTGATTGAAAAAGCACACAAGTTGTGTGTGGGAAAAAATATAGTATGCACACTATAGTGTACAAAATGAGCTCAGCAAACAAACATGACAGCATGTGTGCATGACCACACCGTCAGTACCTCCTGGTGAAACAGCTTACCTTTACATCAAGGGGTTGTGTAGACTCAAAGGAAGTGTCTAAAGTGTCTTTAGAAAGTGCTTGTGCCTCATCTAACAAAGCAGGTATGGAGATGGCAAAAGGGGACGGGGAGTCCTCTTGTTCAGGAGGGCTGCAGTAGTCCATGAAACACCCAAGGTCCGGGGACACATCCTTTGGACTACAAGGCTTTTTTGCTAGAGTCTCACACCCCTCACTGGAATCCTCAGATTTTCTTTTTTGGACAGAAAGGGGTTTCAAGCAGTTGGCTGAAGGCCTACTGAAAATAGTTTTTTGTGGGAAATCACTGTTTATATCCATATCTGTTGGTCTATTGAAAAAAGAGAAAAAAGACATACATCAGATCATCAGTTAAATACCTTCAGATTAACTTTTAGCAAAAGAAGAAAAAAATCAACCCTTTGAGCGTTTTTTTTAATACTAGTTTTTGAGGACTGCTTTTGCATTGTTTTGCATTCCCTGCAGCATCAAATGCTCCAATGTTATCTAACATTACTAACAGTTAGTGTTATATCACTAATGTTAAGTTATATATTATTACTAACAGTTATATTAATAATGTTAACAGTTATATTACTAATGTTAACAGTTATATCACTAATGTTAACAGTTATATTAATAATGTTAACAGTTATATTAATAATGTTAACAGTTGAACACAATGTGTATTTTCCTCACTATTTAATATTAAATTCAGAGACACTCTGTCGTTATTTACTAGAACAAAACATTTCAGAGATTAACTAGCTGGTCAGTTCACGGCTACATTAAAGCTCCCCCTTAGCAACATGTAGCTAATCTAACACGCTTTGTTGGAAATAAACAAGTTGCTCTTAGTGAAGATGTTGATTTATAAACGTCACTTTAAATGTAGCTTAACTAGATAATGATACAGTTTATAACAGCTGTTAGTGAACATTGAAGGAGACTCTGAAGGGAGGAGAGCTGGAAGACACTAATGATAATGCTAGCTAGCTTCGTTAGCATTAGTAATAATTTGAGGACTAAAAGGTAACTTGAGTTAACTACACTGATACCAGCATCAACTGTATTCATCATTAACGGTCTACCAACATGTGACAGCACTAGAATAGACTTACCTCCAGAAACACACCGACCATCTACCTGCTGCTGCTAACACACCTGCAGTCTCTCGGCCACGTGCACAGGTACTAGCTACTGGAACGTGCACACCTGGTTAAATAGAGGTCACTGATTAAGTTCACTCTTTGATCTGAAGTGTACTAGTGATGGGAGTTCCGGCTCTTTTTAGTGAGCCAGATCATTTGGCTCAGCTCACTAAGAAGAGCCGGCTCTTTCGGCTCCCAAACGACTCTTCGTTATACCTCTTCTTCCTTTTCATAATTCAGCCAAATTTAGTTTAAGCTGTTTTGACCTATGATTAGTGTGTGTGCACATATATCACTTAAATTATTCAATATAATTATACTAAACCTTATAATTTCCAGAATACCATAATTGTACATGCTGCTTCGTTTCCGACTGTCACTCATCGTTTCTGCTATTCGCGCACCACACTCCTCTCTCTCTCTTTTTTCTCATCTGCTCCCTCCTGTTCTGTACCTGTAGATCGTCAGCGCCCCTCCCTGCCTGATGGTACGATCCTTGACTCTCATCACCTGATTGTTCACACTGACGTCATTAACACAACATTCAGTCACAGTCAGTGCCTGGAGTGCGCATGGCGCGCAGAGGATCGTCCGGTCATTCTGCCTAAATTAATTAAAGAAGAAAAAAAAAAACACTTAAAAGTTCGTGACCCACACATCACTAAAGTGAAGGTCTACTGCTTTGTTGTCGTTTAATGTTGTTAGTTAGGCTCTTCATGAGAATGGAACATACCTACGGACATACAGATGGACAGACATAATGCCGTATAAAACCAATTAGATTTTGGAATAAATATCACACATACACTGTTTTTTGTTTTTTTATTGAATTTTATGTAAATTAATGAATTAAATTAAATTCATACATAAACAAATGCCAAAAATAACACTGGGAACCCTTCCCGGAAAATAAAGTAAACTAGTCAATGCAACAATATAATTTAACATACAGTGGTAGAGTGCCTATAAACACATTCACCCTCCTTGGACTTCATGTTTTACTTTTTCAACTATGAATCACGGTTGATTAACATTAAAAAAAGACTGTAATGTTAAAGTGAAAACAAAACTATTCTGACTTGCTTCCACTTTCCCATTCCAGTCCTGTCCATGAGCCAGAGTGAGAATTATGACTGGCTTTAGTTTGAAACTTGGTGCCATTAAAAGAATGAATCCACTGTGATTGAAAGTTATAAAACAATGAAACACTGAAAAGAGTGAATAGAGGCACTGCATATAAGCCTGAATAATGATGCTTATTGACGTTAAATTCCCTTACATTAAATATGTGCTTTTGAATGTGGATGAATGCTGAGTGCAAAAATAGATTTTGCATTAGAAAAAAAAAAATAAGATTGTCATTTTGTTCTCATCCATTTTTCACACAAACACTCTTTGACCAAAGCATACACACATTTTTTTTTTAAAGCTTTTGTTACCCAACAAAAAGTTGAATCCACATAGGTAGTAACTCTATTGTTTTGTCCAATACTGGAACTGGTGGCCTTCAACCAGTGACTTTTCCCTCTAATCCAGTTACAGTTCTCCATCTCTATGTAAATAACATATGTGACAGCACCCTTGTTGACCTTTACCTCACGTAACGACCCGTTCAAAACATATCATATCTCTCACTTTGTACATGTATATACTGTACATCCACACACTCACACACTCACACACACTTTCTTTAATGCAATGTGCACAAGCACACACCACAAACACATTACTAACAGTGAATGGGTAAACAGACACAAAAAAGGAAATAATACACTGACTGTAACAAACGTTAAATGACTGCATGTTTTTCCATAGAAAAGGGATAAATGTGTTTGTATTGCTTTGGCCTGTTCTGTGAGCAGCCTGCTCGTGTTGTCCTCCTCTGGTCGAGTGGATGCAGAAACATCAGAGAGCCACTAGACTGAACCACGGAGAGGACTTGGCAGCAGGGAGAAGATGAGGAAAAACCTTACGGATGTCACAAATGTCTTGTTTTCCTCACTTCTTCAGTTTCCAACCACCATCTCTCCTCATTTATTTCCCTTCCTGGTGGAGGCTTCACTTTAGAAAGTGTCTTATTGTGTGGGGAAGTCTGTGTCCTCTTGGTCCCATTTGCCGGAGGACAGGCACTCTTCAGTGTTGAAGTCCTGAGGGTTTACCCCAATGTCCAGGACCTGGGGGTTAGTGCGAGACTCAGCGAGTCTGGAGGAACAGAGGAAAACAGACATCTCATTAGCCACTGTGATGATGAAACCTGAGTAGTGACCAAACTAGGGCTGTCAAAGTTGACGCATATCCATTTTAACGCCACTAATTTCTTTAACGCAATTGATCTTTCAGAGGTTTTAGCTCAGTTTTAAAGGTAGAGTGAAGATACTGGCATCATATGAAAGTAAAAAAACCTAAGGAATATGTACTAGATATCAGCTTGTTGCGAAAGACGCTAAATAACGCTCGTAATTTAAACTAAATATTGGTATTAAATACTACAAAATACTACATTTTGAACAGATACAAAATGTGCGATTAATTTTTCGATCAATCCCATTTAACTACGGACAATCATGCAATTAATCACGATTAAATATTATAATCGATTGACAGCCCTAATTATTACTATTGACAATTCATTACATTTAAAAAGCTTGTGAACAACTTGTGAATAATGGTAAGTACAGTGTGTACAGAAGGTATGGACACAAACATGACTAATAAACATAGTGGCAAACCTATTTGTAATTAAAAGAATCATGATTTAAAAAATAAAAATAATAATAAAATTCCCCATTTGTGAACTAATCATGACAACCCAATATGAGACCACCCTAAAATGCCTATTTAAACACAAAACACATTAGACCTCCATGTGAACACACAGTGTTGTTCATTCACCTCGACATCTCTCATTAGGTGTCATGGCACTAACAGAGCAAAGCAAAAGCTGATGGATGTGAGACGGAGACACATAACACACTTGTGATGAAGACGTGGACACACTACATCAGGTTCTGTGGCAGTGAAACGTGTCTCATGAAGCTCAGGGATGGATCAAACTGTGGAGTGACAATGAGGAGTTTTCCCCCCCTTGATGTATCTCTAATTATAATCATACAAGTCTTGTTAATGGTAAAAGAAAGCGTGAAACTACATGAGTCTTAATCGATCTGGATGAACACTGATATCCAGGAAGATGAGCGGGCTTGAATAGTGGGTTGACTAGGGGGAGAATGAGGTGGAGGATCACTAGATCCAGTGAATGACATCGTTACCTGAGTAGGTTTCAAAGCTATCCAGACTGCGGCTGGGGGTGCAAAGGAAACATCACAAGTCAGCCAACAATGAAACTATTCTGAACAGCCTCAAAATAAAGTGAGTGGATACATTTATGTGGCCACAGTGTGACTTTATGCCCGATTGTTTATGCTTTAACACGAGGCCATAACATTGGGGTTAACCGGAATTAGAAAACGGGACCGTTTTGCCTCAATCACTGCCAGACTGAAAACACATGCACATCAAACTGACTTTTTCCTCTCTATGATTAACAGACACTTAAAGGGGACATATAATGCTCATTTCCAGGTTCATACTTGTATTTTGGGTTTCTACTAGAACATGTTTACATGCTTTAATGTTCAAAAAACACATACTTTTTCGTCATACTGTCTGACTGAATATACCTGTATTCACCCTCTGTCTGAAACCATAGACTGTATATAAGAAGTAGACGTAAACCAAACACTGAATAAGACATTTTTAGGCGACCCAAAAGGTTATAATTAGCTTTCAAGAACAAACTGTGAAAGGGTTAAAGTTGTAAGACGAAAACACGGACAAATCGTGGTAGCAACCTGTCAATCACAAGGTAGCCCCGCCCTAAAGCGTACCCTGCTTTATGGTCTATTTGACTCTAAAAGAGTCAAGAGTAGAAAGTTTAAGGCACTTCCACATTGGCTTCACTTTTCAGACCCGGAGGTTGCCCACTGGTTTTTACTATGTTCACATGCTTTAAAAGTAAAATAAACCACATTATTTTTCTCATACTGTCTGTCTGAATATACCTGTATTCACCCTCTGTCTGAAACGCTCCGTTTTAGTGCCTTTCCCTTTAAGTCCCCCTCCCAAAAAGCCCAGTCTGCTCTGATTGGCTTGCGAGAAAAATATGATGCACCTTTGCAAAGGTAGTTCTCAAGCTGTGGGTGATATATTCTAACGTGCCTGTATGTGACATAGGAAGGCGAGCCAAATCTGAATGGCTTGTTGAATCACATTATTTCTGATCTAGGCAGCCCACAAAAAAACTGCCTGGTTTAATTATTATTAATTTCACAGTTTGTGGGTTGGTAGACGATCCAGATACCCAAATGTATGTGGGAAAGCACTGAAAAGGTGAGTTTTATATGATATGTCCCCTTTGAGAGGCTTTAACATTTAACTTTAACAGTGACCAACACTCCACAGCCAGCAGATGGCAGTGCAGTCTCTCAAATAGCAATAAAAATGGTTTCAACACATGAATTTATCTGCAACTCGTAGCGAAAAGTACAGAAAGAAAACGTCTCATCTAAGAGAATTTAAACACCGCTCATCAAAAATAAACAGGAATTAAAGTGAAGAACGGCCTCGTTGAACCTCAGAATTAAAACTTTGTTGTTGCAGTAAAGGAGCAGTTGCTTTTTATGATGCCTGTTACATGATCTCTCTTTTATTGGGAGGGAGAGGAGGCCCTGGTGCCTGTGATGTTTACATAATGAGTGCTTTGATAAAAATGTATGAGTGCATAATCTGTCACTAGTAGGCGTAAAGAATAATAAAAACAAATACCTCCCAGTTTCAAAGTAGCCGTATATGATGCATGTGTTTCTAAAGTTTAATATAACTTAAACTCTCTGACCGCAGATCTCTGTTGTTTTTTATCTGAAACAACATTGTGGAGGAGCTTACTCGAGGCACGTTTATGTTCCACAACTATCCATTTAGTCCGGAGCTTATTTCAATCCTCACGCAAAATTGTATGTGCCACACGCTAACTATCAGGTACCATCATTCTGTAATATTCTCATTCACAGAGTCCTGAATTGCCTCCTCTCTGACCCCAACGTCACCCAGTACAATCAGCTTCTTCTGACGGACAAAGACGTCAACCTGGTCCTCGGGCCCGCTGACTTTCCTTCAATTACAGAAATCTACACGTGGATGCATCTGTGCTTACGCCGGGAGCATCCTCATTAAATCACAGCGCGGGAGATAAACGGCGTCAGGGTGTAATTACAGTGTGTGCAGACAAATAATCATCTGATAACGCGGCTAAAATGGCCTCTTAGCGCTTGATTACAGGGACCGCGGAGCCCATTCTGCCTTTCACTAAATGAAAGTGAGAGAATCAGAAGCCTGCTGTTCAATTAGCAGAGGGAATGAAAGGCGGGGCCGAAGGAAATAAATGCACTAATAAAGTGTTGAATGAGTCCGAAACTAAAATGGCTGTAAACGGTTGCGGCGTGCGACCTGAGAGCAGACCACCACGGCTTATCGGAGTGTGCTGCTGATTCAGACTAAATTGAAACGTTAATCACAGTGGACTCCATTCAGATAAGTTTGATGACAGCTTAGGAAGAGTTTAAGCAATTCCAATAGAGCATAGACAATGGAATTTCCTGTCAACCATGAACCTGCAAATTATGAGACCTGACCTTTATCCTCACTCAAAAGAGAAATACCCCGCACAATAAGTTACTTTCCTGTGGGTTTGTGATATAAATACCGAGCAACGTGTCCCTTAGCCGCACTCAACTGTAATCACAGGCTTTTCTGAGCTCATGTGAAATCAGTATGTGGGCCTGAGATGATGGTAAACGGAGCCTACAAAAGCAGCATGACTCAGGGCGGGTGGCGGCCGCGTCAGGGACTGTAAACTGAGCCCGTCTCCTGCCCATGGGAGCGCACCGGGGTGAACCGAGCAGAGGGAGAGGCAGCGATTATTGCTAGAGCAGCCCAAACCGCAGGTAGCTATTTCTAGCACGGCAGCCTGCGTGGCTGTTTGGCAGAGCGCCGGGCCTTGAGGGAAAACCCAAATCCACACTGGTTCTCACCTTGAGAAAGCTTCGTCCAGACCGTCCTCCAACTCCTGCCACACAGAACATACACATGTTGGTTAAAAAATGTCTTAAGAGATGATAAGTAACGGTGTTTATTCATGAGATGTTAATGCATTCGCCCACACATGTACACAGTCACCTCTCGCCACTTTTCTCACATGGTCTTGGGAGGTTAAACTAGGCTACTTGCAGCCCACACCCTCTCCAGCTATGTGGCCATTTGATAAGGCCCCCTTCTGTTCAATAGGCTATTGTCTGACTCTGCGTTGCAGCTGTACAACTGTAGAATCCAATTCTTTGAATACAACAGGTAGAGTACATCACTGGGCACTAATTAATCAGTTTTTCCAGCATGGCATTCTTCTCTTCACTCTTCTCTTATCAAGCCTGAACAGCTGAAACTTACGGACCAGCCTGACTCTTGTCCTTACCCATACAGTATTGTTGTTCTCTGAGGCGCGATTATGCGCCATAAAGGGATCCGAGTCTGTCTGCTTTGTTCCTGAGTGGATCAGCGCCACGTTGGCTCCCTCTGCCAAATCCAGAAGTTTTGCTGTGGCTACCTCTGTAATACAAAACAAACATGTTTGATAAATTAAAAAGGCAGAATGAGGAGGATTTCCCTAAAAAACAATGTAAAAAAATATAAAATATTCCCTCTCAAACATCACTTATGACCCACTAGAAGTGTGTGTTGATGTCTGTATCTGCAGTGACCCTGCCCTCTGTCTGGAATTTATAATTTTGCTGTGTTCAGGACGTTTCTGTGCGTCAACCTCGAGGGGAACACCGCCCAAATTAAGAATTCCAATATGTTATTTCCACTGCTGAGGAAAGTTCAATTAATAGTGTGTGAAAAATGAGCTTCTATCTCTAAAAGCCAGAAACCAGAGAAGTAAGTAACTTGTGATGTCATCGGGTATAAAGTCTGGAGCTGCTTAGACAATGAATGGGAGACTGATTCTGCACCCAAATGAGTTTTATTCTATTGTAGTGTTGTCAGTAGTGAAACAGAAAATGTAGCCATGTACTCAGATCCTTCCCCTGGGTGCTCTCAGTGTCATCTAGAACATCCCTCCCATTCATTGTCTATGGAACAGCTCCATATTTTATACCCGATGACTTCACAAGTTTGAGTTTTAGCACTCTCGCTTTTGGATTTGGGAGAGAGTTGTTCATGTTTCGAAACATTTTTTGGACCGTCTTAGACCATAGGAATAAGATGTACCAATTTTGAAAATGAGCGTAGCGTTCCCCATTAACCATTTGATAGGATCCTGTGATTATAATACTGTACACAGCATGCACAAAGTCTAAAGGGTTAAGGTCCACTTTTTCTTATTAAGCCTGTAATGTATCTCACTGATGCAGCCATCTGTGGATTGTCACATATGATAAGTGAGCATGGAGTAACCCCCTGACTTGCACGCCTGACCATGGTGACACCACTGCTGTGTAATGGGATTGGCTTCTAATGGCCTTGCCCGATGATTAATGTGTGTCAATAATGTGTGTCAACACTAATTTCTGTCTAGTCTAATGTTGTCCCCTAGAGAACAGTGAAAGCTCAATGACACTTCTAATGCCAGCACAACTCAACTCTTCTAGGCTGAAACTTAAAACCCTCAAATGACCGTTTCCCTATTTTCTATGTTCCCTCAAAAAAGAGGCTCACATACAAGTGAGTCAGCGCATAATAGCAATTCCCTTCGACTTGTCCTCTCTGTCAACACTGGCTCAAAAGGCATTTAGGGTATTCTGCTGTTATGAAGAAGGAGTTATTGGCTGTCATTCATGGGGAAAGAGAGGGGGAGATCAAGACTCATCTGGTGGTAATATCCCAAAGTGAACAGCTTAGACATTTATTAAAGGTGCTAAATGCGAAATTGGGAGCATATCTATATCTACGGCTCTCAACATGGAAACAGATGAGCTGGCCGATCGTAGCTAACGGTGCTAACGACGCTAACAGTGAAAACTACGGCAACAGTGCTGACAGAGCTAACAGTGTTAACCTGTAACCTAACCTGTATCAGCTGTAACCGCCGTATGAGAACAGTGCAGAGTGGCGGACGTGAGCTAGCTAGTGGGGCACGCTCACATGCACTAAAATGCACGCGCTGGCAAGTCAACAAAGCACAAAGGAGCTCGGATTACAATGCACACACAGGGAGAGTGACTTCATTCTCTGCTCAGGTAGACATTATTCCTCTAAATCTTTATACAGCGAATAGTTGTTTGCTGCTATGTTAAAATATTGCTCTGGATATTGTATAGATAACCTTTAACTAGAGCTACAACGATTGGTTGATTAATCGATCAAAAAAATAATTAATCAGCTAAACTATTTTGATAACCGGTTAATTGTTTCTGTCATTTTTCAAGCAAAAATGCCAAATATTTGGTGGTTCCGGCTTCTCGAATGTGAAGATTTGCTGCTTTATTTCATCACTTATGAAATTAGGGCTGCTCAATTATGGCAAAAATCATAATCACGATTATTTTGGTCAATATTGATATACTATATACAGTATATTATTTCACACGATTACTCACTGACTTTGGAAACATCGTACATTTAGAAAGAAAATGCTGTACATTTTAGCCTACATTTTAAGTTTCAAGTTAAATGCATCAATCTTGTGCACTTTGAGAGCAAAAATTAAGGGGCTAGATCTATGAAGATTTTTGTGTTCTAGTAAACATTTAAACATAAACACATTGTACTATATATATATATATATATATATATATGAATGGGGATGACACGGCAAAAAAGTCACACCCACAAAGCATGGTAAACGAGATGGGGTCCAGGCGAAAGTGCACCGCTGTAAAGGATAGCGGAGTGTTGGATTTACAACACAAGACAAAACAAGAGTGTAATTGCGAAACCGAATGCAGCACAATAATCGTTTTATGTTGATTATCTTGTTTACATAATCGTTTAAAGCCAAAATCATGATTGAAATTGAACTTTGATCAGTTGCCTTATATGAAAGTAAATGAAATATCTTTCACTTTTGGACTGTTGGTCGGACAAAACAATGTGAAGATGTCACTTTGGGCTCTGGCAAATTATGGAGAGCATTTTTCACAATTTTTTTGATATTTTATAGACTAAATGACTAATCGATTAATTGAGAAAATAACCAGCAGATTAGTCTTACATTTAACCCCGAGAAGAGGAGAAGACTGAGAAAGGATGATCAGTATCAAGCAGGCTAAATCCCCGAACAATCAGGGTGACACAGGAAGAAGTGGCATTTGTGTTGTGTAGCCACTGTAAAAGGGCCTGGCGCCGGGAGAGAGCAGAGGGTATCATGTCTCATAAATAAAGCTGACTCACCTCTGACAACGGCACTGATCCCGAGAGTCTCTCTGACACAGTGCCGTGCCATTTGATCAGCCAAAGTGAAGGGTACATAAATGTAACCTTCTCATAGCTCTAAAGCCCCGCTGTCCCCAATCACTGCTTTAGGGCTGGCGCTGAAAACCTCTGGCAGGACGGAAACGCTCGGCCGGTTTTAAAAGGCACTCAGAAGCTTCTACCGTGCATCACTCTGCTGTGCAATTACGGCAATTTGCTTTACAGAAATACAGTCCGCTGGCAGCCAAATGACCCACTGAATGGTCAGCGGGATAATCTTTAGTCCAAAAATGTACACCAAGCCTCTGTGTTGCCAGAATCGGATTCCAAGTCCTACTTTGTTGAGTCTTCTCACAAGGGATCAGCCTTTAAAACTGTGTTGGCCAAACACATTCAGGCCCACAGCCCCAAATAAAGTGTGAGCAGATTAAGAGAGATCTCTCTCTCTGGCTGGAGGCCATCTGGCTGGGCAAGAGGCCGGGGGGGTTAAGCCATAGGCCATATATGCCATATAGGTGGTCGCCTAGGGTGCCACCTTCTGGGGGGTGCTGGTTACCCTCTAAATTTTTCAGGGATATCAGGGATCAATTGTTAATTTATATTATAATAAATACAGTTATTTATGAAAATGTAAAAATCTGATTTTCGCCTAGGGTGCCAAAAGGGCTAGAGCCAGCAGTGGCAAGAGGGGCAAGCTCAGTACAAAGCTGACGTTTTCAGATGTTGTTGGAGCTGCCTGCTAAAAAATGTCTGCCTCTCTCGAACTGAAACCTCCAGTACCAAGAGGATCAATACAGCTGCCACTTATAAAGTGTGACAGGAAAAAGGCACGCACAAAACAGACGAACGAAGAGAAAGCATTACGGGGAATAAGTGTACAGCCATTGTGCCTCGGGCAACAGGATGCTCCTCATCTCATTGTATCTTGGCCGTGGACAATATATGGAACTAATAATGCCTTAAGGTTGTCTTGCTCACTGGATGTCAACATCATGTTTAGAAGGCATGACCCTCGTCTCAAGTCCTGGAATCTTCGAACAATGGAGGTCACATAAAATGTAAGCCTCTTTCATGCTCTTTGTACAAACAGGACTGTAATTGTGCTTCCAGCGTGAGACACAATATAGCTCTGTTATCATGAAATGTCGTGGGGATCGGTAAACCGAGACTTGTTTTTTAATGGAGCTACAACACGGCAAGGGGATTTCAAATTAAAAACGACCATCATCATTGTAATTATCATCATACATAATCACCTCAAAATGTCATCTGCTGTTCATTGTAATGACGCTAGCGAGAAAGAATAACTGCAGATTGTTTTCAGCTGACCCACAGCCTCCATGTAAGCCAACCTTTTGACAAGTGGCTGAATACTCTTCCTTCCCCCCCCCCGGAGGCTACGATTACTGTGACAGAGAGGGCGAGGGAGAGAGAGAGAGAGATGTGATGATGGGTGACATGACTCACCTCCTCCCTTCAGGCTGCCCAGGCTGGCCGAGCTGTCCGACTGGGAGTTGCTGGCTCCTTCTCCGTCTGAACCCGACTTCACTCGCTTTTCTTTCTCTGCGCAGGGTGGAGGAGGAGGACAAAAAAAAAGAGAAAAAGAGCAGTCAGTGAAAGACGAGCGAACTATGATTCAGGAGCTTGTAACCACAGGGTGAGTTACTAAGGGAACTGTTTACTTTTCTAGCTGCTAACCAAGCATATAATGAGTGTAAACAAATCAGCAGCAGTAAATTGGAAGATAAGGTTAAGGCCATTACTCAAGCCATCTGCCAGCTGAAACCTAGAGGGCCTGGGCTTCAAAGATTGCAGCACACATACTTCATACAGCAGTTAATACGGTAACTGCAGCATTTAAATCGTGTGGGCATGGCATCTGGGTCAGATGGATAACAGGCTCTGCTCTCTCTCCAAACGTTCTCACCTGCTAGGAAGAAGCTTTTCCACAAAGTGCAACTGATAACACCTTTCATTGCATTTCCTGCTCTCTTAAACTAAGTCTAGAGTATTTACAGGCCCCCGCATTTCTCAAGCATTTCAGATCACTCCTTCGCACTGAAAGTTAACCTCGGACTAAACACACTTGAGTAGGGATGCACCGATACCGGATCAGATATCGGGCCGATACTGACTCAAACAGCTGCATTGGATATCAGTGACAATGGGGCCGATCTATTAAATTCAATTCTATGTTTATATACTATACATTACAGACTGGAATTTTAATTCCTGTTTAAGTTTTGATCAATTCGTTGCTGCATTAAAACGGTTTACACCTGAATTGTAATTCATGTTAATTTTGAAGATTGTTTTGGCACGGTGTTGGTGTTCAATTTATTATTTCAATAATAAAGAACAATTCACTAAATTTATGTTATGTTATCTCTCTCTCTCTCTATATATATATATATATATATATATATATATATATATATATATATATATATATATATATATATATATATGAGAGAGAGTGCTACAGGAATGAGTCCTAAAACCCAGAAATGAGTTAGCATTTTAGCACTTCCGGTTCCCTCGTCTCAAGGTCAATGGGTTTTTAGTTAAATGGCTGACATAAGGTCTGTGGTTAACACAAGCTTAAGATATTTTAATACTTTGTTCTACGATATAAAATATGTCAGTAAATATCCCACTAGTAAATTTTTAAGCTTTTACGTGTCTTAAAAAAGGCGGTTGCTAAATGAGACTACTAAACGTCATCACGCCGACTCGTCCGCCTTTACAGCCTCGTTGTGTATACTCGCGTTCATGCGACCGTGGTGTAGTTCCATTATAGCCTAACGTTAGCTTTTCACTTCACGCGATTGCATTTACACTTCAAAAATCATAAAAGTTGTGTTCATTTGTGGAGAACATGTAATTATCATAAAAGTTTGTTTACCACAGAGCTTATTTTCTGCAAAGTCCAAAACCCAGTGGAAAAATCCCATTGGCTTTTTGTCAAAGGAACCAGGGCGAAGCTAACTTTCTGGTTGGTCTACAAAAATACATCATCCCTGGAGCACTCTATTTGTTACATTTTGTTTTACAAAGTTAGGAAAGTGATGTTTAAGTCAAGCCTGATGTTGTCTTACACATAAAAGAATGATCCCAGTCTCTTCCACACAGTGAGACATACAGCTTATTAAATAAACACTGGTATCAGATCAGTACTGAACAAGTCAGATCGGTGCATCCCTACACTTGAGACTAATCTACACAGCCTCTCCACAAAAAAACATGAAATATTCTCTTCCACTGTCCAATTCACTTTTCAACTACACCCCTTGTCAACTTATGCGTCCTACATTTATCTCTGTAATGTCACAGTCTTTGGAAATGCACTGTAACAATATCACAGTATTATGGTGTATCCCCTTCTTTCAAATATTATAGCCCCACTATCATTTGAAACAGCCTTCCTAAAAATGATATAAGACCCTATAAAAATATTTCACCTGTTGTAATTAAGTTAAGTCAGCTCTCACCTCCGTCGTGCGCATTACGAGGTGCATAAGCACCATCAAAGTTTGATTCACTACTTCTGAAATTGTTGGCTCTGACAGAATAATCACTGTTGTGCGGCTGCATTTTCCTCGTTACGATAAAGCGGAACATTTTGAGGACATCAGTTTCTGCAGGGACGGCATGTTGGTTCCTGTGCATCCCCCACAAAGTCAGTCTCAAATATTATTCTGTTTTTGTCAAAGCAATCAGTCAATCACTCCTAAAACATCTCTCCTCTCACAGAATATCTCTGCCAGAATGGCATCTCCTGACAACGTTTAACAGAATAGGACTCTTCTGGCGCAGAAATAGGTGTGACTTCCTAAGTTAAAGGACCAGTATGTAACAGTTTTGGGAGATCTATTGGCAGAAATGGAATATAATATAAAGTATGTATTCTTTAGTGTAAAATCACCTGAAAATAAGAGTTGTTGTGTTTTCGTTAGCTTAGAATGAGCCATTTATATCTGCATAGGGAACGGGTCCTCTCCACAGAGTCCACCATGTTTCTACAGTAGCCCAGAACGGACAAACCAAACTCTGTTAACTTGTCCTGCTTGGGTCGGAGTCGATAACGTTACTCGCTCCCATCGCTGCCGCTCTCTCTCTCTCTTACTTCACCACTCACTTCCCATGTACACACACTCTAAGCCAGGGGTGCCCAATACGTCGATCGCGATCTACCGGTCGATCGCAAAGGTAGTGTGGGTAGATCGCATGGCATTAAAAAAAAAATAAAAAAATATTAAATTTTTTTTTTTTTTTAAATAGACGTCAGCCAACAAATTGCAACACTGTTTCACCTGAACTCATCTGGAGTGGAGGATGAGATTTTGACACTACAAGCTGACATTCAGCTTAAGTCCAGGGCTCATGGACAGTTCTGGAACTTACTCACAGAGGAAAAGTACCTCAACATGAGGAAATGTGCTACCTCCTTGACTGCATTATTCGGCTCCACTTATTTATGCGAGTCAGCCTTTTCCCACATGAAGATTATTAAGTCCAAATACCGTTCCACCTTGACTGATGATCATTTGGAAGTGTGCTTGAGGCTGGCTATCAGCAGCTACTGTCCGGACTATGCATCCCTGGCTGATTCCATTCAGTGCAAGTCATCAGAGTAAGGTAATGACAACAAATTTACAGAGTTATATTGTACAATATGGGTTCATGCAGTTATGCAAGGTACACCAACATATTGTACATATAAAGAATACTCAATATATTTATAAATAAATATATGTTTTGCATTTTTATAGTAGGTAGATCATTTTGACTTGGTCATTTTATAAGTAGCTCGCATGCTGAAAAAGTGTGGGCACTCCTGCTCTAAGCACTCCAATCTTACAACAACTGACTCTAGAGAAGGCCATTCGCGTTTTCGTGTCGGCCACCGTAGCAATCCTACACGCTTGGCACACGGGAGAAGTTGTAATCTGCAACCTCACCGCTAGATATCGCCAGATTCTACACAATGTTCCTTTAAGAAAGTTGATCAAATACTTTTACTCCTGGTCCTAAAAGTAGGACCCAAAATTACGGGCTGCCCCCTCTTAGTCGATTAATCGGTCGTTTTGTTCTTAGTTGACTAAGATTTCTTTAGTGATTAGTCCTTTTTTAATGTATTTTCATGCTGAATGACTTGTTTCCAAGAAAGTTATGAACACATCTCTGGTAAACACAAGATTTAAAGCGGTGCTTTTGTGTGATCCTTTGTGGAGAAACTCAGTCTGTCTATCAACAAATCGATTAGTCGACAAAATTGTATGAGTGTTAGTCGACTAGGAATTTCTTTGGGCGAGGACAGCCCTACAAAAATGTGCCACCGTGTGAATTTTTTGGCCAGTTAAGCGTAATCTCCTGCTCTGAGACGCTTGATAAACACGGGCCCGGTCCACCCTCAAATGCATATAAAGACCAATCTCTGCCTACTAACTAAAATATCACCATGTCCCATGATGTGAAAGTTAGGCGGATGCTCAAACAAATCAAGAACTGAAACAGGAAAACACAAGACCTTCTGAACAAGTGTGAACTCCCCGAGGGGGCCAAGATACTGACCCACTGTAACTCAAGCTTTCCATACTGTGGCTACAGATTAAATGTCCATTTCTCTCTGACAAAGATGCGCTTATAGCAATGAGGTGTTTTTGATTTCATCATCATCATCTAAAAAAAAAACCATCCCATTTCCCATGAGCCCAGGTAGCTTAGTGATAGCAGTGCTACAAAGCTCTCCCCAGGGCACCTGTCTTCCCCTATTGCCTCTCCAGTGCATTCGTTTTCAGCATGCTAAACAAGGAAGCAACTTTAAAGATATGCGAGTTCAAAGCTAGCTGTGGTGTTTACAGTGCATATTCTATGAACACAGATTTATGAACAGAGACGGGAGCAGTAATATACAGAGGAATGTGGGTCAGGAATGTGTGGTGGGCTGCGGAGAACCACTGTGGGTGGTGGAGGAGAATTTGTGAGAAACAGAGGCAGCAAACTAGACAGACATGCAGCAGATACCCCCTCTCCCTGCCCTGATCCTCTGGGGTCTTGTAACTTTAATGAAACAGACTCGAAAGGATTTTTTCCCCATCTCTCTATCTCCCTTTCTTCTTCTTTTCAACCACAAGAGAAAACCACAACTTCTTTCTGAAAAATATATGCTTCCCTTCCCCTTCATAACCCCCCCAACCAGCTCAGCATCAGTTCTCCTTGAATCATCAGTGACACCGTGCTGAACTAGAAGAAAACAGCTCGGCAAATTAGCGGCTTATTGGGCCCGATTTGAAAAAAGAAGATGAGGAGAGGTGAAGAATGGCGAGAGGAGGAAAGAGCAAGCAAGACATAATTTAAAAAAAGAAATGTGGGAGATAAAAAGTAGCAGTGAGGAGGCAGCAGACTTAATATTCAAAGTTACAAACAACCAAATAAAGAGGCGTGAGGCGAGGAACCCGTGCCCTTGATGTTGGGAAAAATAATCCCTCCGCGGTATGGAAACGTGCCCACGTTAAAGCATTCCCACACACCACAGTAGTGGAAGAAGAGGGAGAAATGTGGAGTAAATAAAAGAGGCTGCTGGAATTCTCATACAGTGCAAGTGTGTGTCTCTAAAGGACTGAATAAATAAGCTCTGAGACAGAATCAATGGCACTGACACTGAATCTGTCAGGGGGTTGAGCTCCCACTGACACGCGCGTACAATCATTTTCCTTTCTCTTTTTACACACTCCCCACCCCGACAGCCCCCTTGTGCCCCGCCTTTCATGCTCTCTTGCCCTCTCTCTCCTCACCCCCCATCCCCCCTCTTCTTCACCCGTCTCCCTCCTTTATAATAAGCAGAGACGCGTGCTGTGACGGGGGGGAGGAGAGGGAAAAGAAAATAACTCGACAGGGGGGGGTCAAGGTGCCAGGTGCAAAACAACACAGACAAAAGGAGAATCACAAAATTCAAAGGACGCCTACGAGGAAACACATGTTAAAGATGGAGAAGATTGAAGGGGGGGTTGTGGTGCAGCAACCACTATTATGTGGCAAGAGCTGCTCATTTACGCTGGAGTCATGCATGCAGTAAATTACATGCATGTTCTTGCTGAGCTGTACAAAAGAATGTGCGACACCGTCCTTATACAGCACTTTGATTGCCCGCTGTGTCCACGGTGGTGCCTGAACACGCACTGTCTGCCTCAGTGTAGTCTATATTTAAAAGGTGCCTATTTAAAAGGGATGTGAGAATCAGAAATTGCTTGTTAACAATGACACTTGTGGCCGTTAAGTCAACAACAGTCAGTGTCCCGTTGCTCGAAGCTTGTGCTCGCATTACGTAGAAGCAAGCGAGCATCGGTCAAAACAATGAGGCGACACACGAGACGGAATGTGACTGGTCGTTTGTTGGCATTAGCAGACTCTATTTCTAACCTAACGTTAACTATGGTTGCACACCGTTAGCCCTGAGGCAGAGCTTAAGAGAGTAAAGGCAAGTGCGAGCGCGCATGATGTCGCATCCGTTGGCTTTTCCCGAAAGAAAACGGCCCGCATTCTTCACATTAAAAGCAGTCTACAGGCTGACAGAGGAAACCCAGAAAGTCGCAGAAAGTCAAATTTTCTAGGTTAGGTTACAACCTGTTCACGCATTAAAAATGTTTATACCTGTAAAAACGTATCATGTAGTCCCTTTAAAGAAGGCTTTTCAAGTTTCACATAAAATGGAAAAACAAAAAATGAGGAGAAAAAGGAACATTTTTACAGTAAAAGATCAAATCTATCCAGGGAAAATCCCAGCTCGCACACATCTGAGTCCTGTTCTCCCTGTAAAAGGAAAAGATTTACCTCCAGTCGTCCCACCTCTGCCCCGGGCTAACCTTAACTCCTCTACACACCTCCCCGCGTCGATACCTAGATGAGTCTTTAACCATGACGGAGTTGTCTGTAATAAAGAGGCGCCGCTAAACTAAAACAGGTCTCTCTGGTCGATGATTTAACCGCTGTGGGGTTCAATCAATGAGGACATTCCTCTACTGTATGCGAGTGTGTGTGTGAGCGAAGGACAACATTGACTGGCAGGAACAGCCGAGCAGTTCTCCACTATTTCACATGATGACCCCTTTAGAGGGTGTCAAGGCCAAGACCAGGGAGACACAGGAAAATTTATGTTTCCACGTTGTGCAGAAAAGAGGGAAGATGAAAGTGTGTATACAGTAAACAGAGAGAATAACAACAGTGGGGGAGGAGAGGAATGTTTTAACTCGTCCGTCACACTCCTATAGTTGTCGGGGGCGACCATGCGTACCTTCCTTGGCAGCCTGCCAGAATTCAAATGCCACTCTGAAAGCCTGAGCCACCGTTAGGGTTACCGCCTGGGCCTGTCGGGAGGGAAGCACAGAGACCAAGAGTGAGACAGAGGGAGAATGTGAGAGAATAAAAGGAAGATGAGTAACGCTCATATTATGCATCTCATCCACGTGCAGGAAACTCAAGGAAGCTCGAGGAGCTATAATGACCGTGATAAAAACAGGAAGTGACTGCCAACAGAAGAGGCTACTTGAGCAGGAGGAAGAGAAACCCGTGGGCTTCATGACAAGTTGTTTATATAACTGGGAGGATACGTGGCCTTTTGGCCAGAACTAAATTAGTAAGAGGAAGGAAAAGGAGGGTGTGGCTCACTCGTTCTGCAAACCTCCAGGGATGGAGGGAATGCCAGAGAGAGGGACGACAGCCTCCCCGCCCTTCATGTTCTCACTCCTCGTCTTTCACACGACTTAATACTCGGGCATTTGCATGCATACAAGTGAAGCTTTGACTCCTAGTAGCGGTGCAGTTGTTCTGAGGACTCTTTACAACATCTGCATAAAGTGCTTTACACAGGTTTGCCGGGAGCAAAAGATGAATACCTGAATGCAGAATCCTGCACCATAAAGAAGCTGTTGCCTACATTTGTAGCTGCAGCCTGCAGCCTTATTTCACTATTTATATGTAACCAATGGCATTAAAGGAAAAGTTCAAGATTTTGGGCAATTTGTTTATTTGCTTTCTTGCTGAGAATTACTTGGAAATATCAATACCACTTTCACGTCTACAGTATATGCTCAATATGAAGCCACAGCCAGTAGCCGAATTGCTTAGTAATGCGTTAAGACTGGAAACAGATTAGGGATGTCACAAGAACTGATACTTTGGTACCAAGTCCATACCAAAATTCGGAAAACGTGATGGTACTTGTTTTTCTACAGTACCGTAGGCACTGGGGATCAGGGCTCGGGTGACTAGCGGCGTCTTATTGTCCCAGAGACAATAGAAAATGTCCCTGAGGCTACACTATGAACAACAAATCCGTGTTAGCAAGAGGAGAGCTAGTTAACGTTAGCTGTTAGCAGCCAGTGGGCAGCACAGCCCTGCTTGGATAAATAATGGAGCTAACAGCTAACGTATGGAGGTTGCATTGCGTTATATTATGATACGTTCAGGCTATATTCAGTAAAAATGACTACTGGGCGAAGGTGAATTATAACATTATCATAATGTGTTCAAATGTAATCTTGTAAAAATTTAGTGTTTGGCAAGAAACTTGAGGCGGATCATCAGGGATTAATAATAAATGAGTTGTAATTAGTAATTAGAGTGTATCTTGAATTACATGACATCTATTGTTTTGTTTTTGTTTTTTACCGTGGTATCAAATTGGGTATCGAGAATCGCGGAATTTCACTGGTATTGGTATCGACTACTAAATTCCTGGTATTGTGACATCCCTAAAACAGATAACCTGGTTATTTATTTTAAATGAGAAACCACCTACCAGAATCTCTAAAGCTCACTAATCAACATGTTATATCTGTTTATTCTGTACATAAAAAATTACACATAAACACAACAACTTCTGGTTTTAGGAAGGGGTTATGAGCGAGAATGTTTCTTTAGCCAGGTGCAGTGACTTTCTGAATAATTAATTAGTGAGCTTTAAACATGCTGATTTTCCTTATTTTTACTTCAGACAGTATCCAGTCTACTCTCTTTCCCCTTGTTTCCAGTCTGTATCCTAAGCTAACCTACTGCTGGCTGTAGCAGCTCTAACAGACATGTGAGTGGTATAAATCTTCTCATCTTACACTTGGCAAGAAAGCAAATAAGCGGCTTTCCTATAATGTTCAATTATTCCTGTATTTAGGAATAACAAATGGAAAGAGCAGTAAACTTTATATGTAGTATTGTGGATTCAGTTAGTTGCAAACTCTTTGTGAAACTTTCTTTTTCATACAATGGCTCACAGTATTGGAACATGTAGTTGCACAAACTCAGTTACGTACCATTTTTCTCTTAGTGCAGAGGAAGGCGTGACACTCCAGAGTCTCATTGTGCTGGCTCTGGACGATGTAGGCGAACACTTTGTCATGCATCTTGTCCGCCGTGCAATATGATATTCTGCGGAAGAAAAGAAACACACACACAGATGCACACGCTTTAATAAAAACTCATCTCAGATCAAGTGGGGCCGTCATGCAACTTCATCTGCACTAAGCCCTTAAGCTAGTCCACCAATCTGATTCTAACTGTTCAATCTAGCATTTCTCTAAACTGCTGTAGAAAAAAAAAAAAAAAAATCCCTGCCATTCTTGAAGCATGCTGCACTCACAATCTCACTGCACATGATCAAACAACACACCCCAGCTGTGTGCAGGTACCGAGCTGAACAATGTCATGTGTTTGAGCTGAACACGTGCGCGGAGGACATCTGTGCCGTTTCGCCAGAGGGATGACGTTCCTTTCTGCTTTCTTTCAAGTGACTACATCACACTCCCACTGTGTCTACCTGCTTAACAATCATGACACACTGCTTTAAATTACAGCTTTTAGATTGGGCCTGGCTCCTGTAAGGTGCATGAAAAGACTCACACGGACAGAGGTGATTGTTCCTGTGTCGTTCTGGTGTAGGAGGTCATCTACTGCACTGAGGTGTTTTTCTGTGTCGCATGTGAGAGACGTATCAGTCTTGCTTGTCAGTCTCAGGTGCAGAGCAGGGATTTAAATTAAGCTGTAATGCTCCACAAATAGCTTTTCTCCACTATTTGATCATCATGTTATCCCCCCTAATACCGAAGTGACGGGTACACTGGCCAGTTGGGGTGGGAGACCCAAAACGATGGAGGAGGGCTATAATGACTGTCTGCCATCTGTCCTTCCTTTCCCCTTCGAGCTGCTCAAACTTCACTTTGGGACAGCCACACACTCGGTTAACTAATGACTAAGGAATAGAAGATGTGGATGTAATAAATAAATAAATAAAAGCGAGGGAGGAAAAGTTTAAGAATCACAGCTGCAATCTGCACAACACAAAATTTACGGGCAAATGTTTGGGAGGGAGGGCGTCAGGGAAATTGGGTGTCTAGGCAAATTCATTTCTTTTATTGGTCATCCATCTTCTCAGCAGATGTCCGGGGAGGAGGGCTCCAGTGGGGTGTGAGACACAACCAGCTGCTTTATGTCTTCACTCCATTCTGAGGTCACAGCTGGACTCACCTCACACGGCCAGCCTTTTAATTGCTTTAGTATTTAACTCATATTCTTCAAATGAGAGAATCCATTATCAGTGCAGCGTTTTACTGGAGATGCATTGCAAAAAGAAAAATGGGGGGTTGCATGAGGTGAAAGATACAGGTGCATAGCTGCAGCTGGAGCATCGACAGCAGCTGTGACACGGGTCTTGGAGGCAGTTAAGGTATATTTTCAGTCAAAACTCAGTCAAATCTGTCCACACAGACAGGATACATGTATTTTATAATATCTCTGAGGTGCAGTTAACTAACTGTGAGACATTGTCAGACTTTAAAGGCCCCTAGATCAGCCCAATTAATCAACAGAATGAGAATTAATCAGCAACGTTGATGATCAATTAATCATTCAAGTAATTTTTTTCAAGCAAAAATGCCAAACATTATCTGGTTCAGGCCTTCTAAAATGGGAGGATTATCTACTGGATCAGCTACTGGACTGTTGGTAAAAACAAAACTTTTTTGAAAAAAATATTTAAGGGGACTGTTTTTCCATATTTTCTGACATTTTATAGACCGAACGATGAATCAGAACAACTATCATCAGATTAATTGTTAGCTTGAACTGTCAGTGAATCAAAATTAATGTTGACCATGTCTGTTCAGTTTGATCTCAGTGTGTTTGGATGCACTAAAGCTAACTGCAACATACACACATTATTAACCTAAAACAGACGAAGGAAGCGCTGTTTGGTTCTGGTGGCTCACACAACAGGTGCTCTTTAGTAAGGCAGGTGAGTAAGTAAAGTACATAAAATTGGATCCAGGAAGTCTTCCAATCAGGGTGTTTGGGTTGATACCATTTGTTACACAGATTTGGCGCTAAATTTAACCCTTTTTTAACACTCAAGAAATGATAACAATGATCCAAAATCCCTCTAAAATACCAAATTAAGACACCAAGACCTTGAAGAACACCATAGAAAAAGCCATGCTGGGATTTGGTATCAAAAACCTTTGACATTTGGAGATTTCTGCAAAAAATAAATTTTTCAGCGATTGGATGGCGAGCACTTCTGTTGTGGAAACTGCTCAGAAACCCTCTTATTGTCAGTATAACTAGGAAATTCATACATCCTCTAAATGCCCTAGGTCTCTAGTGGCTGTAAAGTTTCATGAGGCTGTGATTATCCTGGAGGTCACTACACTCCAGCTCTAAAACTGAGCCCGCTACAGCCTCTGAAAGATAGTAATGTCGGGTCTCAGAGGGTTACTTAAAATGTGTCCAAGTGTAAGACATTTGTGTCTCTCCCCGCCTCCTTCGATGGACTTTTGTGTGCAATGTTGCACAGGTTAAATCTGAAAAAACAGCCCAGCGATGTAGAGCCCCAGATTTTTAATATAGATAAATCCTGTATGCCTGAGAAATGAACTCCATCCTGATTATTCTAAGATGCACAGCCAGGAAGCAGTTGTTCTACGAAGAGTGATGCAAAATTGAGCAGGTAAGAGGAATGAAACTGTTCTCTAATATATAAATAAATACCATCCCAAAGGTGACACTAGAAAGCCAGAAACATGGTCAGTGTAGACAGCTTTAGAAAAATGTCAACATTGGAGATTTGTCCTCAATCTGCCAGCTTTTAGGAGAAATGATTCAACATAAGCCTATTCATGCTCGCAAAGAATGATGGAAAGTCCCATCTCTCCTTGATATGTAGACTCATAAATGTGGAATTTTAGAAAAGTGATTCAAGCTTGGATCATAAGCTCGAGGCCAATGGAGGTTAGGCAGATTTAAGCGCGCAGGCTGTGGCAGGCAAGTGAGATCTGTAGGCATTTACTAGAGAGGTGTGTGTGTGTGTGTGTGTGTGTGTGTGTGTTTCAAGATCAGACATACAGCTGTTGTACTGCTCCCAAGAGAGTTGAGATGGATGAGACTGAGTACTCTCTTCTCTCTCACACACACATACAGAAACACATTACACTGCCTTGGAGCATCACACCTGCTCTTACACTTACATCCATCCCATGATGGATGAGAGCAAATACCAGCTTTTGTTTTATTGTGGGTGATAAGGACAAGCTTAGGGTGAAAGTATTTCATAACTGGGGTCGCCTGACTGAGTAGGGCTGCACGATTATGGCCGAAATGATAAGTCACAATTATTTTGATCAATACTGAGATAACGATTATTTATTATTACATTTCCACTAATGTACAAAAAAATAAAAATACGGAGCACGCAATTTAGATGTCAATATCCGCAGTTCATCATGTTGGTATAATTGTGGGAAGCCAAAATTGTGATCGCGATTAATATTCGATTAACTGTGCTGTGAGTCAGGAATAGTGGAAAGAGTCAAATAGTCGAAAGAAGAGGACTGACCTGTATATGGAGATGTTTTCTATCAGCTGGTTGGAGGCACTGTCGTAAAGGATGATTCCTCGCGGGGAGATCGTTAATGTGACTTTCTGGAGTTTTTTCCCACTGGCTTTGGCCTGGAAGGAAGGGGAGAAGTAGAAAGAAATGGCAGAGGTCACAAAGACAAAAGAGGATATGCAAGTGAGACCGAGATAAGGAAGGAAAATCAATCCAGTTAAGTGTCAACCTTGTATTCATGTAAATGCTGCTGATTTGTGATCAGACGAGCCAATCAAGTTTACACGGAATCCAGACTGCAGGTCAAAAGATGCCAATCAATGTGAAATCATTAGAGATATGAGACATTCAAACCATAAATTGCAGAGCTGCTGGCATGATTAACAGTAGGAAAATATGTATATGCAATAAGCCAATTAACAAAGACATCGTCAAAGCAAACACACAAACACATTTGAATAAAGATTCTTAAGAAAAATAGACATCCAATCCAGAGAAAATTTAATCTTTTACAACTATGGCCTGACAAAATATTACTTCATCCCAAGTGCACTTATAGTACACAATATGACAAGCGTAAAAAAACATCCCATTCAGCAGCCTGACATCCTTTTAAGAGGGGCACCAAGGGCAGCCAACAGATTAGGACCAATCAGAGCCTCTGCCTTCCTCTCCATACATCACCGTGTCCCGAGTCCCACCATTCTGCCGCCGCTAACTTCATTATCCGCTGAGCTGCCAGATCCAATAACATTAAGCCCTTTCCACCATGATAAAGCTGGCTGAGCCATATACTGAGCAACAGTGTCCAAACTAATTGCATCCTCCTCTAAATGTCAGCCCGGGCCTTGGGGGGAGAGAGTAGGCAGCCAACCCGTCACTTCTCACCATCAGGTCATAAACAGCAGAAAAATACTGGATGATTATGATTTCCACGTGGTGGAGGTGGTGAGGTGTGGATGATATGATGTGTGCTTGAGAGAAATTCATTTTCCTGAAATAGTTTTCTGAACAGGAGTGCGTTGACGAGAGATTTTGGAACACTTGGAGTGTTTAAGCTATTCCAGTTATGTGTGTGTGTCTTGACTGCTGCAAGAGTGTAGGTGTGTGCCGTCTCTCACCGTGGCCACTATCCTCTTGACAGCAGCCGCAGACAGCTCCTCTCCTTTGGGCTGCTCGACCATCGTGACCCCCAGGTACTTGAGCTGGAACGCCATGCCCTCAAGGAGGGTCTCCCTCGTGTCCGTCCAGTTCTCTGGAAGCTCTGCAGATGAGAAACATGCATCAGTGCTCATCAACAACCCCGCTGCTTTGTTCTGTAAGGCAGGCTGAGAGATACTCTGAGAGATACTCTGTCAGACATGTGTCAGTACAGCACAGCATTGTCTCAGCTGTATTAGGTACAACAGCAGCCAAACCATGTCCTCATTATGGGTGTGAGTAATGAGCACATGCTTATGCTATTCCTCTAGGCAGAAGGCTCTAATGGAATGTATATTCCACTGGCTAAAATACAGTAGAAATATGTCAGCATACTGTTAGTTCAAATGGTGATCTATTTAGCCTTCTAAGTTGTAGCTCTGTGTTAATTCCAGTGTTAATTCTGTCAACAACCTTTTTTTCCATGACTAAGATGACGAGACGAAACCAACGTCATTAAACACAAACGGAGACGATATCAAACTTGCAATATCTTTGACGAAAAAAGGGGAGACTAAAATGTAGTTTAAAAACATAAAAACTTTACCAAAATCTCCTTATTTTCGTCACCTTCCACCTTCTCTTCCCGTCTCTCTCTCTGTCTCAAACACACACACACACACACACACGGCGCTCAGTCCGTCTCTGTCCTTCTTGTCTCACACCTCAATCCTGACAATTGTGCTACTATAATGCATAAATTTGGTGGTTTGCGGGTCGGGTCAGGTCAGGTCGGGTTCGGGTGGTTGAGTAACGCATATTTTTAAATGTTGGGTGGGCGGATTGGCTCTCATAACGGACCGGTGGGTGCAAATGAACAGCGCATCATTAATGAGCGCAGTCAGGAGGACTCAAACTAACTGCAAAGCTGCATTCTTAATCATCCAACCTGTGTTTTTCATCAGATAATGATTAGATACAATTTTATGTGAAATAAGTTTGACTAAAATGACAGAAATGGTCAATATAACGTGATGACTAAACAGGACTAAGATTAAATATTAAAAAAATAGCTGACAAAACTAAGAGAGAAAATATTTTGACTAAAATCGAATGACTTTTTGGTGACTAAAACTGGACTAAAACGTTTTGAGTTGTCATCGAATAAACCTATCCATCCATCCACCCATTATCTGTAACCCTATTCTGGGCCCCGGGGGGGCTGGAGACTATCACAGGGCTGACACATAGAGACAGACAACCATTCACGCTCACATTCACACCTACGGGCAATTTAGAGTCAACAATTAACCTAACCTGCATGTCTTTGGACTGTGCGAGGAAGCCGGATAAAACCCACACTAACACGGGGGGAACATGTTAACTCCACACAGCCGGGTTCTAACCTGCGGCCCTCTTGCTGGTAGACTAGCATGTGAGGGCCGTGTACAATGTTAGCACAGATTAGCTCTAGAAAAATCTAGATTTGTTATCATGTTTGAAAAAGTTAAATAATGGAAAATAACATCAATAGAGACAAATATAACTGCTAATACTGTAAATCAAATAAGTGGTTTGTGATGTAAAAAGAGAGCAAGGATATAAGTTATTTCCGGATGTCATCTTTGTTTAGGTTCGGTAACAGACTGTACGTTCCGATACGCATACTACCATACTATTTAGTGTGCCAGAAAAAGATTAAGTATGTCCCAATACAAAGTATGTCAAATGCAGTATGCCAAAGATACCAGGATGTCCTACTACATCGGGTTACATTTTGCAGTATGCAAGCCAGCATGCTTTTCTGGCTATTCTGACCCACAATGAGCAAGAGATGCTTTTTAATCAGCAAACATATGGTCAGAGGCCTTTGAGGACTCTGAGGCTAAGTACAAAACACTTGCTGCAGCTGCTTCACAATTAAAGTCAAGAGAAGAGGCAGTTATTGTGACGCAGGAAGTGTTTAGAGGAAGCTATAGTCACTGATGCTACATGAGTTTTTCACAGCTTTTTTGACAGCGGTTTCACAGCTGACTTGGTTAGGTTAAAGGAAACACGTGCTTATCTGCAATTTAACCTAAAAATCAGACATCTGTGGTGGTGTTTGGAATAAACACATGTTCATGGTTTTAAACTAGGTGTAAGATACAGGTTCAAGAGATAAAACTGCTCCCTCTCAACTGGCTGTTTGCCAGAACTCATTAACAATCCTGCCAACTACTACTGGCGAAGTCATTCATAAAAGATAATCTCCTCCAGCGTACGAGACAATGACACTTATTCAGGACTCAATATTGTAAATTTTGTCTGTAGAATGAAACTCTGAGGTTGTGTTTTTTGTATTTCTTTTATCAGAGGAATCGCTTGGTGAGCTGCTCAAGGCAATGTACTTCTCTTCATATTATATCAGTGTGAAGATAGCCGGGGGGTGCCTGGTCACAGGACTACACTCCAGAGATGGAGCGGTGAAAGAGGAAGGAACAACTTGTGTGAACTGACCTGCCTTCCAAACAACACCGAATCATTAAAACCCATGCTAGAATTATGCTGACAGTCCACACTAGATCAGCAGCTTTCAAATTCCGGAAAACAGAGTCAAAGTTCACACAAGCACAACAACAAAATGCTTCTTCAGTATTCAGCCATTTGCTCCACCAATAAACATGCTAACTTCTCCTTGAAGCTCATAAAGGGTTTATGGACTTGCCACTACGAGGTGTGTGTGCGACAGTGAGAGGGGGAAGAGAGATTCAATTGTCTCCTCTAAAAGCTCCATCAGAAAACACAATGAACAACATCACGCCCTCACTCTGGGTGGTCTTAATGTCACCCAGTATCTTCAGGTTGATCTAAATAGAATCCCGTGGTCTCTGCCACCATGTTTTTGTCCAAGGAGATGTGCAGGCAGGCAGCTATGAATGGTAAAAAGGTCCTGCTCATGTGCTTTATAATTCTGTCATGGGTTGGGCTAACCCAAAAAATAAGTTTTCTATGGAGATAAGACACAAAAAAACTGGCCACAATTTTTCAAGCAAAAATGGCAAATAAATCCACCAGTTCCAGCTTCTCAAATGTGAAAGTTGCTGGTTTTGTTGGTCTTAGATCATAGTAAACTGAATACTATTGGGTTTTAGCTTTTTGGACAGACCAAACAAGACATTTAAATGTGTCGACACCAGTGCCCAACACTAAGAAATTCTGATAGTCATTTTTGTCTATTATCTCATAATTTATATACCAATTGAAAACAATCGGAAGATTAATTGATAATTGGGCTGCAACTAACAATTATTTTCACTGTCGATTAATCTGTCGATTATTTTCTCAATTAATTGAATAGTTGTTAGTCTATAAAATGTCATAAAATGGTGAAAAATGACGATCAGTTGTTTTCAGAAGCCAAACATGACATCCTCACACGTCTTTTTTTGTCCACAACTCAAAGATATTCAGTTTACTGTCATATAGGAGTAAAGACACCAGACAAATATTCACATTTAAGAAGCTGGAATCAGAGAATTTTAACTTTTTGTTAAAATACTCAAACCGATTAATTGATTGTCAAAATAGTTGGTGATTCATTTAATAGTTGACAACTAATCGGTTAATTGATAATGGAAATGTGTTAATCTGCTAGCGCTCAATAGCTTTACCTTTTAATGATGAAATAGTTATTGATTAGCATTTCCAGTTTACATTATCTTCCATTTAAAAAATGTACCAAACAAATGTAAAATAAAAGACTAAAATCAAGATGTTAGAACTACACAATACTATTCATCTGCTAAAAGGTAAGCAGTCAACCCAGTAAGTGAAAGTTATTTAAAGGCCTTTATAGCTTGTGAACACTATCACTTGGCTTAAGAACCCATATGGTTCTAGAGAACCACTTGGAAACTGTGGCAGAGGCCAACCTATAATATTCCTTTCTTCGCCAGCCAAACCAAGCCAACTGTGAGTGGTTATAGAGAAGGGTTTATAATTGTCTAAATGCAGCTCTAACCAAACCCATACTTAAGTAATGGGTGAGTCTGAAGTGAACACCCACTCCAAGGTCAAGGTCTTTGAGCTCCTAAGTGTGGGGAACACATCAGGCTGTCGATCTCTGCTGATCCTGTGGTTACATTAGTGCCTGGATAAGTAACACCCTCACTGTAATATAACCTGCGGCGAGGAATCATTAGCTCCTGTTCACGACCTAAATCAAGTTACCAAGTGGTCCTATGAGTGTCCATTATGAGGCGTAGCCACTTAGGACATTTGCAGACAGTTACACAAACATGACGGGGATAAACCTCAGCTCAACCTCAGCTGGCGTGACATTTCTAACCTTTAGTGCTGCTAGCTCGGGTTTGTAAAAGAGATATTTCAGTGTTTACAAAAGGCAACATCGCTGACAGGTCTGCTTCGCTGAATTTCAACAATCTGTAAGAAGCGCTTTGAAAATGCTCTGAATGATTCAAGACTTAGGAGGGATGTCATTCACATAACACACTCAGCTGCAGGCTTGCGCTGGTCCAGCGGAGATATCAGAAGCGAGCCTTAGATGCAAGCAACTGCCCATACTAATGCCTCCCCCATCCCAAGAGATCCGGAGGAAGCTACTGTAGGGACTAGACGACGCAGGTGATGGGGAATCTCCAGCCTGACTGAAATACTTTATGAACATTATGCAAAAAAAACCAGTGACATTTTAAAAGCAATGAAACAACAGCTTGCTTTCTTCAAAAACTGATGAACCAGAGCTATTTTTAGGCTGGTGCATATACCCAGAGTGCTGCTTTGAATGGAATAATAATCCATTTTCATATTGGTCACATTTGCATTCACACAACCAACCCCCCACCCAACACCACCTCCAGCACCAGCCCCCACCACGGCAGCTCTCTGCAGCTGCGGTGCTGATTAGAGCAAACTTCAAAAGGCTTCTCAGCTACGCTGGAGCTGTGGCCGGTCAGTGAGCGCTGCTTGCCTGGGTGACGCTGCCTGTAAATAAGCCGGAGAGAGCCGGCGAGGGAGCGCTGATGTTTGCTGAGCGGAAGGGGATGGGATTTGGGAGAGGCAGGTAGAGGGCAGCAACTGCATCAGTGAGTGTAAGACGAGCGAGGGTTTGTTTAGCCAATTATCTTCAAGGTATATGTGTGTAATGAACCGGTGGGGTTCATTCGGTGTTGGTCTGGTTCTGGTGCCTGCACCCAGATTCTCTGTAAAAACCTTTTACAGCTGCCCAGCTCACCACCTCTAAAACACAGAAAACCAACACATAAATATTAACCACACTACAACAGAGATGCTCGTGCCAGACGAGAGAAATATGTGTTATGGAAGAAGACTCAGTGAACAGGAACAAAACAAATATCTGCTGGTTGACCGCCAAATGATGGGGGATTGACAAATACGAATTTACCACTCACGGCATCTGTCAACCTTGGATTAAGTCTCAGATGAGACTAATCTCATCAGGGAAACACTGGTCTAAATAAAGAATTTGTTACATCATAGCCCTCGAACAGAACAGTGACAATCGCCTTCGCTCTGTTGTTGGGCTTTAGTGTGAAACAAAAACACTCGGGCCTAAGGGAAAACCAGAAAATAAACTTCATATACAAGTTCATCAGATAAGCTTGGACATACAGGGTAACAATGAACATGTATAATATTCACACTGCAAGCTGGGAGATTTAAAAATGATGTAGATGATGAAGATGAAGGCTGACTGGTTGGGAGTTGTAACAATGTGTTTTCGGCAGCAAGCAAGCCACTTCCAAGTTGATCGGCCGGTTCATCATCATCCCTAGGAGACGGGTCTTGTAACAGAAAACAGTTCGGTGTTTTACTGGTGGTACCAATGTCTCGGAAGTGTTTTCTTACATACGACATGATAGTGTCGGCTCCGTACGGAGTCTCAGCACACAGTAGCAGGAGTCAGATTTCACACTCATGAGAGAGAGTTGACAATTTAGTGTCAAAGCGAAAAGCAAAAGCACCTATTTGGCAATATTTCGGATTTAAATCCAATGCTATAAGAGAACCATTATGTTAATGAGGAAATGCTGTGCGGAGGACAAAGTGGTCACAACTGCGCCGGTTGTGACCACTTCTTTTCTTGTAAAATGTCTGGTGTAATCGGTAACACCGGTGTTGTCACAAGTTTATCAGCCGGTGGGGAAAATTTCCTCACGTGACGTACCTATTTGGTACATAAGACATAATAACTTTTGTAAAACAGATGTTGGTCTCTCAGAATCGAAATATAATATTTGTTGCTGCCAAATTAGTTTGTCTGAAGGTCAAATTAAGATTTATATTTCTTAGCTCTCAGATGGGAAAATAGTAACCCTAAGTTATGTTTCATGTTAACCACTCTAAACGACAAAAGAAATTCTATCTGTCCAAGACAAGAAGTCCGCAACTATCAGGAAGTCTCCAAAAGTTATTTTCCTCGTCTGTGTTTATTAATAAACCGCTCTGATTAGGGTAGCTGTGTGTCATACTCATAACCATTGACACAAAACCCATTGGCAGCCACTCAATGAAGCGTAACCAGCCTGTAATCACACAGCCAGAGTGAAGTCCACTCTGCCTGTCAGATGGAAACCTGCTCCCATCCCCTCTGTCTCCTAACGCCTCAGACAAGTCTCAACACTCCACCGACAAGGCTCGGCCAGGAGGAGACGAGTGGAACAAAGAAAATACATGGAGCTACTTTCTCGCTCAGCAGTTCACTTCATCTAAACTGTAGTGCAAGTCTACAAACCTTTAACATATCTATATCACACTGTCAACTGAGCAGAGTGTTATAAGCAGACAGGTTTAATAATATACCAACATCAGACTTCAAATGTTACTGTAATCGATTGTAATAAGAGCTAGGTCATTAAAGCAATTTCTCCTTCTTCTTCTTCTTCTTCGCAGACAATGTGTCTGATGGCATTTTAGATTGCATGAGAATGTCACAATAGGTTCAAGACATATTCCAAGTTCTTCAAATCTGTGGTATTTAAATGTTGTAACCACAATAGGTTTAACACACATTTCAAGTTCTTCAAATCTGTGGTATTTAAATGTTGTAACCACCAATAAAAAAAACGTAAAGAACTAGAAGGATACTCAGAGCGCAGACCTCCGCCAAGGCCAAGCCCTATCTCGCAATGTTGATGAAAGCGAAACATTATTTGTGCATTCGCCCCGTGATTCGGACCCTTTCCAAAATTGTATATGTTGTTCCTTGGCCTCTTCCACCAATGTTCTTGAAAATTGTGCCAGTAGTTTTTCCCTAATCCTGCTGACAAACAGACGAGAGCTGCATAGATTAATCAATAAAATCAATTAGTTGTCAACTATTAAATTAATCTCCAACTATTTTGATAATCCATTAATCAGTTTGAGAAATTTTTAAAGAAAAAGAAAAGGCGAAATTCTCAGATTTTCTTGTTTCTTTACTCCTCTTGTGGAAGAAACAAGACATTTGAGGACGTCATCTCGGGCTGTTTGGGAAACACTGATAGATATTTTTCACCATTTTCTGACATTTTATAGACCAAACAACCAATTTGATTAATCAAGAAAATAATCAACAGATAAATCGAGAATGAAAATAATCATTATAGTTGTAGTCCTAAAACAGACAAACAATGAACCAATCTGAAAACATAACCTCCTTGGTGGACGTATTATTAAAGACTGGGCCTTCGCCATATACAGTATGTATGTTTTGCTAGACATTTCTCTGATGTGGAAAAGGACACCAGTATTTAACAGTTACTGCAGGCTGTACTGTGTACTACCAACAGTGGCCAAAATGCAGGCAGGTCATTGGAGCTGTGTGGTTCAATGAACCTGTGAGCAGAAATCCAGACAGATCTGTTGTCGCGTGAGCTCCGAGTGTCACACCAGGCCGCGGCCATCAGACTCCTCTGGTGGTTACACAAGACTGTGGTGGCAGAAAACGCTCTTGAAAAGGTCTTAGCTTCTTCTTTAAGATCCGATCATTTGAGTCTATGGGTAACCCGGGACTTTGCATGAAGTTTTAATGAAGCTAAAACTACAGAGGCAGTTGGGCCCTTTTGATGCAACAAGAGATCTGGAGAGGCAAGACAGCACCGAGGTCTTGGGAATTATAATCAAAGGGATTTGAGGGCTGAGCCTGTGCAGCATTGGAGCATGAGAACGGGTGGTGGATGTGGTGGTGGTGGTGTGTTTTGGTCAAAGCCAACGGAGGAAGTGAAGCAGGCGATTTGGACAGGGGAGGGTCAGACAGGATCACAATCGCTCTCCCTGTCAACAGCCAGGAACAGTGACAGTAATGAGGAGAGAGGATCTGCTCTTCCTGGCCTTGCCTCCGCTTTAAGAGGGGAAGACGACAGACGGACAGTCAGAGGGGGGAGGGAGGGAGACGAGACAGGCGGAGGCAGCGAGACGTTCATAAATGAAGAAACAGCAGATAAAAGACAAAAAGGAAGTGAGATAATCATGAAGTAAAGTCAAAAACCAGGAATATGCAAATGAAGGCAGTCGACATTCCCATCATAAATTCGCATACGTAAGTACGCACAACAAATGTAACGGACAATTAGGGAGATGCAGCGGTTTAATCACCGTGGAAACAGTAGGAGCGCTCCGCTATGCTGTGATGGCAGGCTAAATAATGAAGTTAATACTCTGGGGCTGGCAGAGAGGGAGATGTGCATGCAGCGATACTGGCATAAAAAACACAAATCACCACAGTGCCATCCAGACAACTTAGTCGTTTTTATCACTGTGAACTAGCTTGCATCCAGCCAACATTTAATGGTGTTTCTCAGCTTGAAAATGCATCTCTAAATACAAGCCCAGTCGGAGACAAATTAAAGATGAAAATGCCCACTCTTCCTCGAAATCAGTGACACATTTCTCAACCAAAACCTGGCAGCTGAGCAGGTGACATGAGTCTGGTGAGTCAGACCTACACGGTGATAAACTATCACAACAGTAGGAGTTAATGTTCTAGCAGTATCTGGGAAAATCCTTCCACATCCTTGTTACTGACATCATCCTACAAGTGATACCAGTGAAGCTGTGAGTACATGAGTAAGTGTTGAAAGGTTCCAGCAGTTATATATTCAGCCGAGACTGTCATGAATGATTATTTGGGGATTCTAGGGAAGGGGAAAAGGGGAACTAGCAGCAGCGTGACCCAGCCTGGTTTAACATACAAACACAAATAAAGACTTTCAGGTCAACAGTCAAAGCACCGTCGCCACTCCACAGCTCTAGCAGGCTCCACGAGTCGAGCCTGCTGCTGCATCAACACTTTCCCCTTTGTTGAGCTTTGAAAAAGAGCTTCTGAGCATTGAGAGCTCTCTGTGTTGGGGTTGCATTTGCATCAGTGAAAGAATGAGAGGAGAGAATCATCTGAGCCTTCTGGATCCCAAACTGTGAATGGGTGTGTCTGGCTGGACCATAGACTGTACATAAGAAGTGGATGTAGTCCACTGTGACGTCACCCATTGGTTTTGAGTTTGGGTTTTTGGCCGTCGACATCTTGGTTATTTGCAACCAGAAGTGAGGGTGGAGCTGAGTACAACCAAACGCTGAATAAGACATTTTCAGGCGACAAAAAAATGTTATAATTAATTTTCATGAACTGAAAACACTCTGTAGTGGCAATTTGTCGTTAAAATCCAAAACCAAAAGGGCCACTGACACACCATGTGGTTTACGCAGGCAAAAGAGTCCATTGTCCATGCAAAATGTTTGTGTTTCTAATGATTTATTTATCCAAAAAAGCAAGCAAACGACGTACAAAGAAAACAAGGATGTCGCTGCCTCTCTTGTTCTGGTAAAAAAAAAACATAAGCCCATCCAGGTGCATGCTGGGCCTACCTGCCTACCTACCTATATAACTACGGGTGCCCACAAAAATAAATAAATACTAATGAAACGCACAGACAACACCGTGGTAGCAACCTGTCAATCACAAGGTCGCCACGCCCTAAAGCATCTCCTGCTTTATGGTCTATTTAACTCTAAATGGGACCATCATTTACTAAATGAACATCGTGCTGTATTGAAGAAGACTTGAAACTAGCGATTGAGACCATAAACTCATGTTTACAATATTTACTGAGGTAATAAATCAAGTGAGAAGTAGGCTCATTTTCTCATAGACTTCTCTACAAGCAGACTTCTTTTTGCAACCAGAGGAGTCGCCTCTTGCTGGCTGTTAGAAAGAACGCAAGTTTAAGGCACTTCCACATTGGGTTCACTTCTCAGACCCGGAGGAAGCCCACTGGGCTGGACACAGTCCTGCAGATCTGCATACCTTCACTTCACAACAAGATTAATGAATACATCTCCACTGGGGCTTCTGTTCTTAAACACATTTGCACAGGGAAACAAACACCGAAACCTGGCAAACAACAGGGTCTCAGTTCTTGCTTTGGTTGGAGATGTGCGTCACCCTGGGATATTGGGAAAAGGTGTGTACTCTGGCTGCCTTATGTGGTCCTCTCAGAGGATCAGTGTTTAACTATGGACAGAGGTAACGTTATCTGCTCTCCGGAGCTGCTTTGTGTGTCCATGTGCAAATCATGTGCAATTCTCAACCCAACTAAACTGGAATGGGAGGGAACCATGTGATGTAAAAGACAAGCTCGTCATGGTCCGGTGCAAACAGCAGACCAACAATCTCTGAAAGTCTTAAGAATTTCCATAGACAGCTGGGCACTGTAGTTTTTAGCAAACATGCAAACAGTGCATTTGTCATGGACTATTTTCAGCAGCGGATTGATACACATTTCTGGTGAGCTAATATTTCCAGCAGCAGGACGGTGTATTTGGAATTGACACAAAATAAACTATAGAGTGGCACAGGAATGAGTCCTAAATGAAAAAATTTAATGTTTTTATTTAGTCTGTGGTTAACACAAGCTGAACGTTTTGTTCTACGATATAAAATATGTCAGTAAATGTCCTACTCGTGAATTTTGAAGCCTTTATGTGTTTTAAAAAAGTTGGTTGCTAACAAGTGGCTAAATTAAACTACTTAACATAATCATGCCAACTTTGCATTTACGCTTCAAAAATCACAAAAGTGGTGTTCATTTGTGGAGATTATTTTTACGGAACAAAACGTTTATTTGCCACAGAGTTTATTTTTTGCAATAATCCAAAACCCAATGAAAAAATCTCATTGGCTTTTTGTTGAGGGAACCTGTGCAATTCTAACTTCCGGGCTGGCCCTGTAGCGCGATGACCTCCTCTTATCTCACAGCAACAAGACACGTGCAAAAAAAGAAAAGACTTATTCCAGCATTATTAGATTCTCATCAGGACTCTTTGGGCTAATTTAGAAACTGCCGACTCAGATGAGGAAAGATGCCTGCAGGGATACACAGAGACAAAGCACAGAGCTTGTTGAGAGAGAGCCTTGGACAACCTCTAACTATGCCACAAAAAAAAGTTAAGTCCTACATCTCTATTGCAGACTAGCTGTTATGTACTGAATGTATATGTAACACTGTGTTCTGTTCAGGCTGCTGATGTCAGTGTAGGTCAGAGATAAGCACCATCATCACCACTTCTTAAAAAGACACACCGCCATTACGGGAAAAAGGCTGAGATAGAGCATTGTTAAAGAAGAGAAAAGACGCAGTGTTAGTCAAAGGGAAAAAAGTGTGTTACTACACATGGGGCGATTGTCATTGTCTGTCCCCGCCTGGTACAAAGACTGATCCAGTACTATTGTTCTTCAGCTCGTGTGGAAAGGATACAGGAAATGTTTTACATACTATCGGAAACCCAGGTCAAAGCCTCTCTGCGTGACGTACACAAATACACCAACAACATTACATGCAAATGACCACAGAGACATAAACTAGAGGCCGGTTCACTAAAGGAGTAATCGATACAGTAAGTAAGATGAACAGTCAGTGAGGGGATCCTTTATGTCCAGCAGCCTGTGACCTCTTTTCTCTGCGTCCTTGGGTGCTTCCTCTTATTTCATTGTCTACACCAGCAGGCGTATGATATTCTTAAATTATCTATCATTCCCAATAATATAAAAGGAAGTGTTGCATGACTGTGTAGCTATCAATTTGATGACAGTACAAAACAATTCCAGTTGGGTGACGGAGAGGATTTGCAGAGGATAAGAGACTTATAGTCATAACATTGAGACACGTGTCTTTCAGTATTGGCTAAATCCACTCAAAGAAGGAAAGGGAGGAGAGGGAGAGGGAGGAGAAGTGAGTGGTCATGCCAGTCAGGGATTACAGCTGATGATGACCAGCTGAGGCCAGAATGTACTCTCAACAAGAAGCAGGGTTATGAAACTGATCCTTAAAGCACCCTGTGCACAGACACGCTAACCAGGGGGAGCTACTTTCTATTGCAACTCAAATGATAATGGCAAATAAGGATGCGAGTGTAAACTGGGGAATGGTGTATATATATAGCAGATATATATATATCTGCTCGACTCGACTCACTTTTGGCATACTTGCCAACGCTCCCAATTTTACCTTTTTTCATTGCCCTCTCCTGTTTCCTCCCAGGGTCACAATTTTCACACATTTCTCCCGTTTATGCCAAATTTTCACACCTTTTTTTTTTTCCCGTTTTGTTATCTTGACCCGTTTCTGGCGCTGTACAGCGTGTATAAGCCCTACTGTTTCCACCCGGACGACAATACAGCTACACGTGTCTTTTCCCAGCGGAGGAGAACTGCTCGCGACACCTTGGTGTGGTTTGAGCTGCGCTCGCCGCACGTCACAGCAAAGCCGTCGTGGCGTGGTGCAAACCGCTGGAAATAACAGGTTTCAGAGCGCAGTGGTGCCGTTGTCACGTTGTGTCTGAAAGGGCCTTCAGTGAGTGAGAGAAGGAGAAAGAAATTGAAAGTACTGAGAGAAAAAAATATTAAAGCAGGTCCAAAAAATAATGAATGCATGAATGACAACTGATGAATATTAGCCTAGTTTATACCAGAGATTCACACAAGTTCACACCAGAGGAGCGAATTATTCAGTTTTCTTTCCTGAGAATTAAAAGTAGGCCTATTAAACAAAGAATGCTGTTGCAGTGTACTTATTATTTTGTTATTACCATTCTTTAAAAGTCAAACAGAATGCAGGAAACAAAGTCTCTGAAACTTTTTGGTACCAAAAATGGAGTAGTTCTGTTGGTACCATCCATAACTTTTGCTAATGGAAACGCAAAAATAACCGTTACAATGTGTAACGAACTGAACTGAACAGCTTGGTGGAAACGTGCCATTAGTCACACATCGCCCCAAGGGCTGATGAGTATCCTTCTTCTTGAACCAGTTTGACACAAAGGACCGCAGATTTGCGTAATGAGTCCCTGAGATTTCGGAGGTGAGTGCAGGTCAGCTCCACCGCAAACCTCTTCTCGGCATCCTTACTCCAATATTTTGTATGTGCTTCGATTGCAGAGACGTGTTTCAACTTGGAATCTTGGCAGCAGTGGCAGACATACAGGTGGAGGCGAGAAAGACAGGTCGATGAGCGGTAAAGGAATATTCCGTTCCTAAAAAATACCCCCCATGTGAGGTTTCATAAGATTTCACTACCACTGGCAGAACAAAAGAGGTTTTTTTTTTGGAAGTTTGGTGCTTAAAAAGAGCATGTCTTACCTGAATTACATGCTCACCAAGAGTGGAGGAAGGGGAAGCTTGACCAAACACCCAAAAGACATCCATAAACCTTCACAGCTTGACTGACAAATTAGAGAAACGGAAGGCTACTGCTGGAGGTGCCCAACAATGTCTTGCTCATAGTTTAGGAACAGTGGAGTCATGGTCTTACAATGCCTGTAGTAATATCTAGTATCATTAACCCACTTGCTCAGAACACGTTAAAAAGGGAAGGACTTATAATTGCTGTGGACACTGGATGACCAATAACATAATGGTTATTGGGATTTGTGAGTTTTCCCCTTACTGTAAAAGCCTCAGATGGCATTTATTTAGTCACCAAGATCTCTTACTGACAATGAAGCTAATGTTCTGTGAACTAGCACACTGACCATATGTCTCCACATATGGCTGAAGGAGATTACATCAATTATTTCTTACCAGGAAGGTGAACTGGTTAGCCACAGTGCTTCCTGCCCAGACTTCCCTTCTGGCTTCACAGAATGGCATAGTCTTTCAAAGAAGTGTCTACTGTGAAAAAGTGGGTCAAATAAGAGATGTTCTGTCTATTTCCTTGATTAATAATTAAAAAAAAAAAAACAATCTTAGTGAGATTTCTAATTTTGTGTCTGCCATAAATGTGTTTCTTTTTAATTATAAGATCTCTTTTGGAGCGATTTCTGCAGTTTACACAGAAAGGGAGATAGTGTTTACTCTGAAATAATAACACATGGGAATAGATGTGCATTTTTCTAATCACGGGCAACTGAATGCAATGTAGCGCGGAGAATAACAGATGAAAATAGACTGCCTCACAAATTCATCATACTGCAATTTACTGCTCAACTTAGCCTGTGCCAGTTACTGGTGTGATAATAACAATTGTGATGTTTTAAGTATCCTATTTTTCCTGCTGTGTCAGCGGAGAAAGTCAAACATCCATTTCCCAGCAGGATTAAATATTGTCCTCTAGGAGAAACAGTGACAAAGAAAGCATGATTGTGCACTCCTATCCACACATTTTCACACGTGACTCCACACACACACACACAGAGGCTTACAGATACAGAAGATCTAAACAGGGCTATAAATCAGCAAGGGCTTTACAACTCCATAAAGGAATCCAGCCGGAAGCAATCTCCATTACACCATTTCCGGCACCCTTTGGGTGACTTTGTGCAAGGGGACAGAGCACCAACCGGTCAAGCGGGACCACACAAACCGTCTTCAGGTAAAAAGGCAATTAAAGGCCTACTGTGTCTGTCATTAACTATTATGCCATTTAAATTATAGCTACAGATGTATAATTTAACACCAACCCCGACTTCTGTCACTGCGGTGACGCTATCTGAATAATGTACTATATGCAAATTAGTCAACGGCTACACCAACTACCATCTACGTTCGCAGTATCACAACTTTGGATCACACATCTGGGTGTTATAATGATGCAGCCCAAATGGTTTAAAAATAATATGCACCCCATTAGCCATCTGCATGTGTCCACTGACATCCTGATATGTATAGCTGCTTCAATATTGACAACGCCACAGAAGACAGCTCCTTGACCAGGCACGTGGGAGGGAACTGTCTCTCTTCAAAGCAGACAGGGATTTTCTGCCTCCCACACTTGTCAGATTGGCAACAAAAAAAAACAGGGCTTTCATGATCTAAAAATACGGTTGATGTTACATACCATTTCTCCCCTCCTTAAAATGGGAACTATTTGAATGTATTCAGCGCAGAAGAACATTTTGTCAGCTCAGCACAGACTGCCAACAAGCAACTGAGCTGTTTAAAAACCATGCAGGAAATGACATAGGACACATTCTTGCCCGTGCAGACTCAAGGGAAACAGGTGCTAATGTTAGCCTACTTTAAATGTTGACATGCAGCGATCATTACAGAGACACAAGCCAGTTTTGTGAAAACAATGCAAGTGGGAGAAAAAAAGGAATGCAGTGCTGATGGATGCCAAAGAGAAGTCTGGCTGCTTTGACCAACCACAGGAGGCGGGGAGACAATCTTACTGGAGACATGTGGCAAAACTTTGCCTCAAATTATGGACCTGTCTAAATCTAGAAATACAACCCAAGCCAGAAGGCACACTATTAAAAGGAGTTACTACAATTTGTATACCGTGGTGTAAATTACAATGGCATCTGGACACATCTCATGCTGAGAAGACAGAAAAGCAGAAACACAACAAGATGAAACATGTTGCTCTCTTCTTCGTGACTCTGCAGTTCACTGGTGCCAACTGAAACGCGATTAAACCTGTAATTATCTCAACAGACAGAAAAAAAAAAGGAAGACGAACAGTTACTTGATCACAGACACAAAACAGGAAGCTCTGATGAATAAGCAATACGGGTGAAGAATGGGGAAGCACTGATACTGACTCAAATAGCGGATCGGGTACCGGTGACAATGGAGCTGATCCATTTGATTCAATTCTATGTTTATATAGCATATACTTTATATCAAGGAATTTGAATTCCTGTTTAAGTTTTGACCAATTTGTTGCTGTATTGAAAAGGTTTACACCTGCATGTTGAAGATTTTTTTTACCAAGTTGCTGGTGCATGATTTATTATTTTAATAATAAATAACAATTCAGTAAATTTGTATTTATTACATTTTGTTTTACAAAGTAAGGAAAGTGTTTAAGTCAAGCCTGATGACGCCTAAAGGCCCTGACACACCAAGCCGGCGGTCGGCCAGTTTGGGGCCGTTGGTGAGCGTCCGTCGGCCAAGTTTTTTCGGTGTGTCCCGCACCGCCGGCTCTAGTCTGCCCGTGTTGGAACCTTTTCCGCCGGGGGTGGAGCCGGCAGAGCTCGTCAGTGAGAGAATCTCACTCTGATTGGCGGTTCAGCTTCAGTGCATGAGAAGAGAAACGGAAGTGAGGAAAGCAAGAAAACGAGTAAAGTCAAGGCTCTTCTCATTTTTCATCTTCATTTCATCTGATCGTTCCAATACACGGATATTTTCACAACGACATAGCCATCTGGAATGAAGCTAAGTGGAGAGTGAGTGGTGTGAAAATGGTCGACAAACGCCGCTTTATTTCATGTACGTATCATAACAACGGCTTTTACATCTGCCGCCCTCGGTCTTCCGGTTTCCCTTTTTGAATGACGAATACGGACTACCGCCACATGCTGGTGTGGAGAGTTATTTCCTCTCACGTAGGCGCAAAACGTACGTGGTAGTTGGCCGTCGTCTGTAGTCTTTGCAGTGTGTTCGAGTGCAACTTTTTGGCCAAGACAAAGGCGACTTGAGGCGACTCAACGGGTGACCTAGAGATAGCTATTACTATCAGTATCAGGACTGAAAAAGCCGGATCGGTGCATGCCCCGGTGAAGAAATGATGTGGTATTAAATGGTTGACAGTCACAGGAGGGGAGATTGTGCCACAGATGTGAATGTAGAGTCGTGGCAAAACATCAGCCTGAGCTTCCAGCAGTATAGGGACTGATTGGTTGTTAGCCCTGGACAGATGTGGATGGACCATGCTGATTGTGCATCACCCCACCCCACCCCAACCCCCAGAGAGGAGTGGACCAAAACAAAGAATCGATTGCACTGTCTGGCACGTGTGACATCTTGCTGCCAACTGCTCCATTGTCTATGAAATAAAAAGGGGGGGGTAGGGGACCCCCTTTGTGTAAGCAAACATAAAAGGGCAGCTCAGCCTGCATGTGACAGCCATGCTAGCATAGTCAGTGTGATCAAGATCATTGGAGGGTACAAAGCAGCAGCAGCAGTTGAAGCCACGCATCATATGTCAAAATACCAAGTAAAACCTAATAATAATTCTCACTGTGCAATATAATTTTTCCACTTGTGCAATTGTGTTAATAGTCTGTTTATTGTCAATACTGTATATACTGCTCCTATTTTTATACGTCCTTCTATTTAAATGGTTCATATTTTGTTACACTTTGTTCAGCTCTTTTTTTTACTGTGTTAGCTGATGCATCTTGTTTTTTGCACTATCCCATTTGCTGGACTAATAAAGGAATATCTTATCTTATCTTATCTTATCTTATTTTATAAACCCCTAATTCGAGCTTGGCACTAGGATGAACTATAGTCTCCCCTCTGTAAAGATTTAAGTCTCTGCAACCACTCCTTTGCACAGCCTCTCATTTTTGCCATGCATCATATGGAAATATCAAGTAAAACCTAATAATTCTCACTGTGCAATATCATTTTCCACTTGTGCAATTGTGTTAATAGTCAGTTTATTATCAATACTATATATACTGCTCCTATTTAATACTGCCTTCTATTTAAATGGTTCATATTTGTGTTACACTTTGTTTAGCTTTTTTTTTTTACTGTGTTAGCTGATGCATCTTTTTGCACTATCCCCCTTGCTGGACTAATAAAGGAATATCTTATCTTATAAACCCCTAATTCTTGGCACTAGGATGAACTATAGGCTCCCCTGTAAAGACTCAGTCTCTGCAACCACTCCTTTGCACAGCCTCTCATTTTTTTTGTTTCACATACTATATCGCCTAGCAACAGTGCGTTGCTAGGATAGTACAGCAGCCTTGCCAGCCAGGGAAGACGACCACTCATCTTTTTCCTGCCTTTTTCAGTCCCAGTGACTTCTTCCTCTTCCTCTTCCTCTTCTTCCTCCCAGTCCACCACACATTACACATTACACATCACAGTGTTTTATCAGCCTCTCTCTCTTGTTGTACATTTCACAACCCTATCAGTCAGCCGACAGAGTGACGTGGCAGACGAGGTTTCACAAACTTTTTGTCACGACATTGTGTCCGCTTTCAAAGCTTCAACAGGAGCCAGTTTACGAGCTGCTGTCACTTCAAGTGTCAAGTTAAAAAACATACACATTTAACCTGAAAGTAGTCGTGTTTCATGTGTACCAAACACCCCGACACTGACAGCTACCCGCGGCAAACTGTAGCTTGACAGGCGGAGTTGTCTCCACACGAGCAGCACGTTTAGCCGACACTCGCAGCAGCTAACGCCTTCGTGTGTACTGTATTAAAACAACGGAATACTCACTTTTATGTCTGCCCGCAGCCCACGACTGTTTGGCGATACTGGGGCTCCGTATAATCGCCCTTCCAGCGGATTTCAAAGCGTCCATATCGTGCTCCTAAAGTGGGTCCAAAGAGCCCGACGACGCGCCACAATGTCCGGTTAGTGTCTCACCGCTCCTGCTCGGTGGGTTTCAAACAGCAGCTCTCTAAACCGTAAACTTTGTTTCAGCTGTTTCTTTTCTCTTCTCCCCTCCTCCTCCTCACGGCTCTAGCTTTCAGTAGTCGATGGTAGATTATCATGTTCGTCCCCCTCTGGGCGGTGTTTTGTATGTAAATTAGCCGGATAATGCGCGTGTGACGCCGGTTTGTGTGGAGTAGAGGTTGTTGCAGCAGCAGCAGCAGCAGCTCGGTGTTGTTCCTGTTAACACACGGTGCAGCTTCACTCAGCTTTACTCCCACTGCTGCTGCTGCTGCTGCTGCTTTTGGTGACACATGATTTGGTAGTCACATCACGGTGCTGGACAGACCCTCTCATGTTTAATTCAGCCACATGGCTTCTTCTTTATTATTAGGCTTCTAAATGCATCGTCTATTGATGACCACAAATAGATTGGAGGGTGGAAAATACTACAAGATGTTTCTGAAAACATTTTTTTCAGGTTGATATATAAATCAGTTGAATTCATGTTATGCATCATATTAAAGCAAGAAAGTTTTTTGCATCATTTGGCAAAAAAATCCATAATAACCTTTCAGCATATTGTAATTCAAGTGTTCTGAGAGGAAACTAGACTTCTGCACTTTAAAGTGTGACTCATGTTTAATTCAGCCACATGGCTTCTTCTTTATTATTGGGCTTCTTTAATGCATCGTTTATTCTAGTGGGAATGTCAGGAGGCTAATGTCATGATGACCACAAATAGATTTCAGGGTGGAACTACTTCAATTCAGTTGACTTTCACCTTTTCAGGTTGTGTCAGCTCTGTCCACAGAGACAGGTGGAGACAGAGCAACATTTCCTGCTACAATGTAGCACATATGAAGAAATAAGGAAAATAATTCTTTACAAAAATTAAATGTAAACTCCAAGATTTTGATTCTCTCTCTGATCAAAATAAAATACAACATCTACTTGGAGAAAATAGTGTCATCGCCATAGAAGCTGCAGGATATGACAGTGCATGTCACAGCCTAAGAGGCAACCACAACAACAACACATAACAGATGTAACTCACACTCTGTCTTTTATTTACTCCTCTACTTCATGGGTTGTTTTTTGTTGTTGTTGATATTGCAATATATTGTTATTAATTGTTTTTTATTTGTTTGTTTGTTTTATTGACACAACAAACATGAATTACTTCTTTATTGTTTTCTTTCATTTACATGCATGTTCTTTTTAAATATCTATATATTGTAATTTGCTTAATGAATTGTATATATGTATATATATGTTTTTGTTTTTATTTTGTTCTTTTTTTATTTTTATTTATTATTGAATTGACGCTTTGGCAATATTGTTCACCTGACAGTCATGCAGTCAATAAAGCAAATTGAATTGAAATTGAATTGAATTGTAAAGCAGCTAAATTCATGTTATGCATCATATTAAAGCTTCAGTTGGCAGTATATTTTTGGCATCATTGGGCAAAAAATTCCATAATAACCTTTCAGTATATTGTATTTCAAGTGTTCTGAGAGAAAACTAGACTTCTGCACCTCCTCATGGATCTGTTTTCAGGCTTTAACAAATCTAGCCTGTGACAGGAGACTTTGGCCAATCACAGGTCACTTCAGAGAGAGAGCGTTTCTATTGGCTGTGTGTTTTGGCTGGTGGGCGGGTGCTTGGTATTTCCTCAACTGATCTCAACATGGCTGCCGGTCACAAACTTTCTAATTTTACATCTAAACAGTACACTACAAGATGTTTCTGAAAACATTTGAGGCAAGAAAAAGGCAATTACAGGAACAGAATATTGTTTCATATTTGATCAGCGCTGCCTAGTTTGACCGCTTGATTGGAGTTCGCGAGTGATTGACAGCTGCTCAGAGACGGCAAGGCTCCAGCTCGGCTCTGATTGGTTGTTTTCCTCTGGTCTGTGAAATCTTGCAGATGCCATTAGGAGCACCAGAGGACACCGGAGGACACAGAGGCACATGATTTTTTTCAGACTACCTGTCTCTTGCATCATATGCAATCATATTTGCTCCATTTCTACCCACTACAGCTTTAAGAAGAACTAAGTTTTATTTAAAAATGTTCTTTCAATGTCTGTTTCAAGCAGGATGCTCTGATTTTGTTACATACCCACTTAATATAATATTATTTCTGATAAATTGCATCCTATTCCCTCTACTGGACGTAACCACATGTTCTGCCCTAGTGTTGTAAGGCTGTGAGGGTCCTTTCTCAACAAAAAGACACACTGTCAGTGAGTCATTTAAAAAAAAACGAAAGCCAAGGAGTCCCTGCTCGACATCTGGAAGAGAGGGGTTTCCCTGATGAAAAAAATACGAAGTCAGGGAGCTCTAGACTGTAGAGTTGTAGACAGTCCTGTAGGCAAGTCCTGGGAGCTTTTGGTGGAAACCCAGCTAAAGATGCCTCATTTCACAGTCCTGAAGAAGAAACTCTTCCATCCAGCCAAGAGCAGTTCATGTTACATTGATCTTTTTTTGTGCATGATTAAAAATACATGTTTATGGGGCACCCCGGTATGTGCCAAAGCCGCAACGGCCTAGGGTTCGAATCCAACTTTTGGCCCTTTGCTGAACATCGTCCCCTTTCCTGTCTATCTCTCTGTCCTATCCAATGAAGGCCAAAAAAGGCCAAAAAATCATCTTAAAAAAAAACAAAGAACACATTTAATGGCCAGAAGGACGAGGTACAGTCAACGAGATTTCTCAGAGATCAAAATGACCTTTTGTGACCTTTTATAGTCCCACTTTCTGCAGTGTTTTTTAGATGATGCAAGGAAACGATATATGTTTAGGGAGATAGGCTAACCAGTTTATAGCAACCACAATCATACCCACAAATTATGTTTTTTTCAATTAATGCTCAGGTCAAACCTCAATTTTAATAATAACTTCAGTAAATATTTGATAACATCCTGATTTATATTATAACGTTGCTGTTAAGTGATCCTCCCTCATCCTCAAACTAAGATATAAAATAAAATATTATTTGGGTGTTGGTGCCAAAACCTTTGTATTGTATCGGTTCCATTGTATATTGAGTTTCTCTGAGCTTACATCATCACCCACTGAATGAATCACTCAGGAGAATGGCTCTCAAAAAATCCTGCTGTACCAGAATTCATAGGAGATGACAAGCTCAGATACAAGAGTGCAAGCTCAGATACAAGAGTGCAAGCTCAGATACAAGAGTGCAACAGGCTAATACGTCCCGAGGGGCATATTAGACAACACCACCACTAGCTTCAATCTGAGGCTCAGTTAGCAGTAACATCGTATTGAGTTTATTCTGCACAAAAAATACTTCCAAGGGAGAATTACCACGGCATCAGTGTAGCACTGTAAACCAAACTGTCTCTCTGAACTCCTGCAGGTGCATTCCTTTTACATTTCTTTGTTGGCAGCTACAACCACGCTTCACTGAGAGGCTTGAGACAAAAGAGTGCACTCTTCTGCTAGTAAATCTGCCAGTTACTGAAGCATGCCAGACGTATCTTGACTTTTAGAGCTGCAACACAGGTAATAGTTACAGTAGGTGTGTTTGTTTGGGAAGAAAAATCAATGTTTCTGCTGGAGGAGAGAGGAGAGGGGGTCCAACTGAGATTATTCTTCAATCTGAAGGGGAGTATGAAAGACAAAATACACATGATTTATTTACACGAGGACAAACACAAGTACACACATCCATTCACCCACATTGTAAATACACTATCTGTAGGGATCATCTGAGAAAAGTAATTAATTTTTAATATGTTCCACCATATTCCGTGTTTTTCAAAGGGACAATATAGAAGCAGGCGGGGGCAGAAAGTCTATTTCTGTCAAGAAAATTTGGTCTCTATAGTTAATTGAGTAGGTCAAATATGAGAGCTCTACCTGGAATTTCTCATTTATGGCTTCTTCTTTCCAAACAGCTGGATTTACTGTAGATTAGTGAGGTCTAATGGCATCCTGAGTACAGCTGTGCCAAATGCGGACTGCTAGAAAAGACCTATTATTAATCTGTTAATTCCACATGCTTGACTCTGTCAAACAGAGTTGTGCCAAATTGTAACAAGGAGAGCAATAAAATACTGAGGATTGAGTGTAAAACAAATTTATGCCCAACCTAGACACCGGTTAATGCCGAGAAAATGAGTGAGTGGCTTTATTCACATTTGTCTCGCTGCACAGGTTAATGGAGCCGCGTATTTGTTGCTGAGCAGAGGGCTTCTTTCCTGCATTGAAACTCACCGTGCTTGGTTTCTTTATATCTCTCTCACAAAATTTACCAAATGCATTTGATGAATGAATTATCATTCCAATCAAAAATGCGTGGCAGCCCATAATTTGTGGTTCCATCACTGACTGAAATCTCAAGCTCAGAGGTCAACAGAGTGATTACATCGGAATCTGAAAAGTAGACAAAGAGGACGGGTGTAGAGAGATGCGCTTAAATAAGCCTTCTCAAGACTAGCATTCCCCTCTGGCATTATTGACATGGTGCACACTCCCAACTTCATTTAACTACCAAGCCAATGCTGCAGGATAGCTTTGTGTGAGCACCGTTGGTCACCATGTTTTGACCAGCGGAGATTAGTGGTAAGCATGAACAAATTATTCATCAGTTTCTTTTGTTAGAATTAAATGGGATTTTCTGGTATTGAAAAGAGGGAATTAGTGGCTCTTGACAGAGTTAATAACCAGAGTGTGTGGACAGATTATCTCTAATCACACATTATATGGATGAACACTGCCTCCTAGTGGCAATAAGGTAATAGTGCATCTAATTTCCAATACCAGAATATGGCCAGATTTCAGATCACAAATTATAATAGAACCCATATGTAATATATTGTTTTACTTCAACTATATTAATGTAGCTAAATCATTAATTATAGCTAACAGCTAACAATAAAATAAAAAATAAATGGTATTTTCCTTCAAAACTGACAATACACCAAAAATAAACTGATGGGCAGACAGTGTTTGAGATGCCATACATGAATTATGGTTCTGGGGTACTCCAGCATTTTAGTATTGCACATCTAGAAAGTTTAGGGACTTACAAGAGACAGATAAATAAAAGAACGGTCACAGTTGAAGCAACAGAGGTTGAGATAAACTCACGTTTAGTCTTTAGTATGGCTCAAACTCCAAAGATCCTACATTTCCCACAATGCAACTGTAAAGTGTCTTTTATTAGATCCCCTGCCTCGCATTTCTAAATTCCCAGTTCTTTTAAACCTCACAATTTCAGTTTGTAAAGCAGGCTTTCTGATTGAAATCTCAAGCAAAAGCTGAACTATGACAAAGCTTGAAAAAAGCGAAACAAAAAACACAACAACTTAAAAACAGCAGCAACAAGCAGAGAGCAATCAATTTGCAAGAAAAAAAATTTTATTCCTTGTAAACCTCACAGAGCGAGAGCACAGCCAAGGTCAGACCTGGGGAGAAACAGAGCAGTGACTGTGGGCATAGAAAACAAAAAACAAAACAAAACACTTCTCTATACTTCCGACAATCAGTTGACCAAACAAACTGACTAAACTGTCAATTTTCACAACATTTTTTTTTTTTCCAGGAGCCAATGACAGCAATCTGAGCGGGAAAAAAAGAAGCATCTCCATATAGAGTAGGTGAAAACCACACGCACAACAATGACCATTTTCAGATGATGGTGAAACCACATCAGACTCAAGCGACTTTCTCCCTGCAGGAAAATAACAATAATACCAGAAACAGGAGTAAGGAAAACTGCTTTAAAAACAGACACTTCCTCCCCCAACAGTTGCAAATACTGTAACATTCACAAAAAGAAATGTGACTTTCTTAGTCCCTTACTTTTTAACTACACAGTCTACTACAAACAGGTGACCACTTTCTCTACCTGCTGAACAGAAACGTCTGATATTCAACTGGATATTTGACATAAACACGTCAGCCAATGTATCTGCGGTACATTCTTGAACACGTTACTAGAGAAACAAGCATTCTCCGTCTTGGCACACGAACTGAAGTGGAGGATTTAATTAAATTAAATGATTTAACGTTGGCATTTCCAAAGCTTTGTTTACATTGCACAGTCCATCTTTTACAGTTTTCCCTTTTCCAACATCAGCATGTGTTTTCTAGAGTGCAACTTTAAATTGGAAATCAAAAAAGGGCAGCAGGGGGCAGCAGCTAAACCGAGGGATTTGGGGGTTTAACAGCAGTAGAGATGAGCTTCTGTGAGTGGATATGTGACGAGCCGCAGACCTGAAAGCGGTAGAATCTGAGGTGGCTAACATCATGTCGACATACTGACAATAGGAGTACAATTTGGTGCCGTTAAATGTGACTTACTTAAGGGACAAAGCTGCTCTCGAGTGGACGCGATGGAGCAGCTTCCTACCAGTTGGGAAATCAGCAGGGAGCCCAAAAGCCAAATCGGCATCTGAAGGCAACTTTGTCCCACTTCACAAAGCCAGGTCAAATTCTTATCCTTTCCAGCTTAGCCAGATGCTTCACAACTAATTCAGAAGGTTTGGGGCCGTATCTCATTATCAAACTCACTCTTATGTCCTCAACTCAAGGCACTGTGATCGGGACAACTGATGAAAGACTACGCAGAGTACTCTTAGGGCACTCTTTCCTCAAACTCAAAAGTCAGCAAATAGAGCAGGGGGGAAACCAAATTGCTGTTTTCACAGATGCTGAACATTAATAGCTGCTTGGGTTCATTTCATTTTAAGGTCTATGTTTTTCCGCTTATAACACAAGATCTTTACCAACCGGGTTGCAATCAACACTTGAATCTTAAAGAGTGAACAAATGAGAACCACACGATACACTTTAAAAACTATTTACCATCAAATCCCCGAAGCGAGCTGAGAGCAGGGTTAACTTGATGTCTTAAAAAAATAAATTAAACATAACAAGCGGTGAGAGTCTGTGCCAACTTTGCACTACATTCCTCTGGTTGTACAGATGTTGCCTTACTACCCTGGGAGAAAAAACAATTTGTCAAAAGAAACTGAGATACAAGTCAGGCTGTGTGTGATAAAGGAGAACTCTGTTTTCCAAGTTTTAGGAGGCAAAAATCAAATAATAAAGCAGCTATTCCCCAGGACCAAAGAGCAGGTAACTGGTTGCAGGTGGTTGCAGTGGTGGTGGCGGTGGTGGGAAAGGGAGAGCAACACCCTTGAGATGAAGATACATACCCAATTCTGTGAGGTTTCACTAGACACTTAAGAGAAAAAAAAAATCTGGGACTTCCTAGTTGACATGTGATGTCCGTTTAAAGTTTTTTTTGTCTTTTGTTTTAACTACAACAAATACAGTCACACAATACGACATCCTTCTGACCTGGCGAGGAGAGAAAATAAAAACCCAAGAGAAAAAACAAAGTTCTCAGCCGCAGACGTGCCGAGCAGATTGGAAGGTGGTGTGGCCTGCAGGAAAAAAATAAAAATGATGGGGAGGATGGAGGCAGGGCAAAGGGCGGGACGAAGCGTTCACTTTTTGAGTGGCTGGTAAACGGAGGCGTTGGGGTCGAGGCCGGAGGGATTGGTGTCCATGAACTTGGAGGAGTAGTGGGGGGTCACGGGGCTCATGCTGCTGGTGTCGGCTGTGTAGGAGATGCTGGGCATGACGGCCATCACTTCGGCTATCTTCTGCTTCAGATCTTTTATCTCCTGGTCCTTCTGCAGGATCTGACCTGGAAACGGACAGCAACGGGTCAGTCCAAAAACAGGATCACTTTGTGAGCTCACAAAGTATTTTTGAACCATTTTTCAGTGGTGGGTAGAGCAGCCAAAAACTGTACTCAAGTAAAAGTAGTTACTTTGCAAAAAAGAAATGCTGAAGTAGAATTAAAGTACACTGTAAAAAAAAAAAAAAACACTGTAAAAAAACCAACAGTTTTTAACAGTTTTTTTCAAGAAGTTTTAAATTTTTTGTCTGTATTTCAAAATGACAGAAAAAAAATGTAAAAATTACATGTTTCATTTGTGATTTATATGTAAATGGTCTTAGATTTTACAGTATTTTTTGTAATCACAATCGTAATTATCTGTATTTAAGCTTTTTTGATCATTTTTAAAGATAATTATTCTGTTGTTTTTTTTAGAGGTTTATGACTATTTCAACATTAATTTATGTTAGAAGAAAAGGATTTCATGGAATTCTAAAAATATTTCTTGTAAAAATACAGATTTTTTTTGCAAAACTTCTGAGTTAATGTATATTTGGGCTTTTGCAACATAAAATTACATGTTTCATTTGTGATTTATATGTAAATGGTCTTAGATTTACGGTGCATGACTATTCTTACAATAAATATATGTTAAAAGTAAAATATTTCTTGTAAAATTACAGTAATAAAGGCTAATTATATAAAGATAATTACTGTTTTTTTTTTTTAGTTTATTTATGTTAATTAACGGACAGTATTTTCCCATTTTTTAACAGACATTTTCTGGCGCCCCTGCTGCCGGAATATTTCCGTTATTTTACACTTTTTTTTTTACAGTGTAGTCATCAAAATATCTACTTGGGTACGAGTGCAAACGTATTTACTGAAAAACTTAATTGAGTAGTGAGTCTTTTATTTGATGTGGATATGACTGGAATTATTTCATCCACAGATGGTCTTCCTCAGGTAAAGTTAAAGAGGTGAACATACACCTGTATTTATTTGAGATGAAAGTCATCATCTCCTGATTAGATAACCTGACAAATATACACCAGACAATATTCAAAGTCTGTATCTCTCAAGTGTGATCACAAAATATTATATTAATATTATAGACCTACTCTATTAAGTACACCAAATCATTAAATATTTTTTTGCCAAATTACATTATTTGCCTGTTGTCTCTTATATTGTATTATGCAAATCTGAAAATGTCTCATATCAGATGACTCATTTAGGCTGATTAGGAGATAATGCTGTGATGTTTCATCATTAATATATCATTATATCATTCATGTCCACATGAAATAAAAGCAGTCTGTGTTTTTTTTTCGTGTGTCTCTACTTTTCTGTCTCTCTTCATCAGGCCACACAAAGCGTTAAATACACACCGCTCGAACACCGTCAGCTTAAATATTTACATTATGACAGAAAGCAGGTGTAGAAGTAGTTGAAGCATGATATACTGTGTGTAAATATGATTAAACTTGGCATTATTAACACAACAGAGACACAGCTCAGTGTCAGCATGGTTCTCTGTAAATATTAGCTGCCAGCGCTATTCTAAAGCCATAACGTTAACGTTACTCCAGCTGTAGTTTTAAGCCGTGCTGCTTTGAATGGAGTCAGGTGGAGGCGTGGCTGCGGTAGGATAACAGAGAGCCGGCAGACCTGGGACCAGCTGCCTCTTAATGAATCATGAATGCAAAAGATATTAAAATAAATAAAAGTAGCGCAATGAGTGTATCCAAATGTAACGGAGTAAAAGCAATGTTTTTTTCATTATAAATCTACTCAAGTAAGAGTAAAAAGCATTAAAACTACTCTGACAAGTACAATTTACTCAAAAAAGTTACTTGAGTACATGTAACGGAGTAAATTAACTCGTTACTACCCACCTCTGACCATATTCTCAGTCCAAGTATCGTGTTGTTTATCGAAATCAGACTGACCTTGTGCAATCTCCAGCTGTCTCTTGGCGTCTCCCAGTGCAGAGAAGAGGTCCAGTTTGATCCTGGTCTCTGCACTCAGACTGTTCTCCAGGTGCTGGGTCTTGTCCTGCATGGCTGACAGCGCCGACATCAGCACCTCTGTGTCTTTTTCATTCTCCTTATATTTATGAAGCTCCTGAGAGACGGAGGAGAAAAAGATGCAGTCGGGGGTCAAGTCAGGAGGATACCGTCCTGTGTGACTGGATGCTTTAGCACACTGGTGTCAGTGGGCATTTGATTCATTTTCATAACGTCCGTAACTGGTGTGGACAGAAATTCATCGCAACTGATTTGCATGAAGAACAAATGGAGAGCCAAACCTTGACCTAGAATGTAAATTAAACAAGTGCATCACTACAATGAGTCCAACAACCCCACCTGTTAGCACTACAGTGCTGTGATAGAGTACTGTTATTAACTAAAACAAATCTCTTCACATGTTGACTGACTCCTCTCAGAGAGTCTATACAGTACACACAGTAACAACCTGTAGCTGGCTGCTGGTTTGTTCATGTCTAAAATGAGGTGTTTTGTGAGACAAAAAGATAAAATAGACATTTTCTATGCTGCCATGAACAATTTGAATATTTACAATTTTTTTAAGCTGCCTTCACTTGACTTGTGCACCATAGCATTATCTAGTTCTTGGGCATTATAATTAGCGCAGAGCTCCAAGAAATGCTCCGTCATGATACGGGCATGTTACATTTTGCTGCATCACTTCTGTCTTTTGTGTGGTCATATTGCAAAAAGCTATTTGCATGCACTGACAAAAGCAGAACTGGCAATGTACACAAGACTGTGATAAGAGTTCACATTTCAGGAATCCAAACTTCAATGAATCGCTGAGCAGTATCAAAAAGCTTCTCAATAGGGCTGTCAAAGTTAACGCGATGATAACGTGTTAACGCAAATTTGTTTTAACGCCACTAATTTCTTTAACGCACTAACACAACTTGCGATTTAGCCCGGGCCGCTATCCGATCTTTCGGAGGTTGTAGCAGGCTCAGTTTTAAAGCTAGAGTGAAGATACTGGTATCATATGAAACTAGGAAACCTAAGGAATCCATTGGTAATAATATTTCAAATCATAAATATATACATACATTTGCATAAAGCAAGCATATTTATCCACTCCCATGTTGATAAGATTGTCAAATACTTGACAAATCTCACTGTAAGGTACATTTTGAACAGATAAAAAATTTGGTATTAACGCGATTAAATATTTTAATCGACTGACAGCCCTACTTCTTAATAAATAAAAAGTTTGAAAATAAAGTTTGTAATCACACTTTGTGACTCCTCTACTGCACTACACATGACCGAAAAAAGCATTACATATGACGGAATGAACGAAGAGAGACAAAATGCATTAGAACACAACAATATTGGGAGATCTTTGTGGTGACAGTTCCTATAAATATTTCTTACCTGAACTTTCAATTCCAGCTCTCTGATCTGGTCCTCCTTTAGCTTGATGTCCATTGTAAGTTTCTTACACTCCGTTTCTAATTCAGTGATCCGCCGCCGCAGCGTGTCTGTGCACTCCCCTCTGAAAACATGGGAGGAAAAAAAGTAGCGGATTTATGATCATAACAGATCATAACTTAAAAGGAGCAATCTGCAAGTCAGAAGTAAAACGGTTATGGAAAACTACATTTCAAACGTACCTGGATGCTGCTGCTAGTGCTACCGCTCTGGCTGCTGTGGCCTCCTCTAACTTCTTCCGCTTCTTTTCGTCTGCGAGCTGTTTCTCGGCGTTGGCTCGAGCCTCCTGCTCTGCTTTGAGCCTCTTCTCCAGTTGGCCCACTGCCTGTTTGTCCTTTTGCTTTGCCTGCACAGCATTATGGAGCCTACAAGTGCACGGACACACAGACCGTGGAAGAGCACATTAACAAGCAGGATATACAGAGTGTCCACCACTGTTTCACATCTATTGAACTTATCTGAGCAGCCCATACAAATTGTTTTGGTATTTGTGACTTCATTGAAAAGTTTGCCCCCCGATCTGCGGGGCCTCTCTAGCAGACATTTCCCGGTTAGAAATTAACCTAATGTTTTGATGTGATGATTTTTCTGCCGACAACTGCTCTTTCCTACAGTGTTCATTTATACTAACACATTACAATGAACACCCACAATGCCCCAGTTAGTAATGATCCTAAATCAAAACGATCACTAGCGTGACTTTGCTTTGATCCAGACACTCACTTGTTCTGCAGCAGCTCGTTCTCCTGGCGCAGTTGGCCCAGCTCAGTGCGTATGGAGCGCTCAGCGCTGCCCAGCGAGCCAATCTGGCTGCGCAGGTCCTGCTCAACCTGCCGGCTGGCCTGCAGGTCTGCCTTCAGTTTCTTCACATCCTGCTCCAATCTGTCCCGGGTGGAAGAAACAGAGGAGAGACAATTTGACATGCTGCTTATAGGACATTCAACATGATTTAAATACTGATGTTTCATGTACAGTATATCAATACATGTATGCTGTTATGGATACATAAATCCAGATATTGTGGCCCAACCGTGGAGTATTACTCATGGCCCAGACAAGAGTAGCAAACAGCTGCCTCAATAAAGCAGTCCCTAAATCATTATTGCAGCCAAAGTATGTTCATAATCAATCTATACAGACTTATAAATGAAATAAGTCTTACATGAGTCAAATAGTGTAACCAAGAAAACTACACTTTATGCTTCTGAATGTTGCATAAATGGTGATGACCTTCTTTCTGAATTGAAAGTTGGTTAAGGAAGCTTCATAAACGTTTATATGTCCTCCTCAGAAGACAGAATATCATCGGTCCTAGTCAAACTTTCAGCATCATTTCAGCAAAGAGCCTGAGATTTATGATAAAAACAAGCTGAGACCTTAAAGGCAGGGTGGGTGATCTTGAGAAACTAGCAACAGTACATTTGATTTTTAAAAAAAAGATCTAGCCAAAAAAACGAGCCCAGTGTTGCCGCCTCTTTTCCAATGAACGTAGCTGCTAAGTAGCTCCCTTAAGTGGCCAAGTCGACAACACTGACAGTCCGTCGCTTCAGGCCTCCCGCCAATATACAAAATAAACAAACATTTATATTAGTTTATTACATTTATTACCGTCCTGCGACAGCCACAGATACCAGATTGTGTTCTGTTTTTCGTCAGAGCATTTGATTTATTAATTGCTGTCAGGAAGTAAAGAGAAGTTCAACTAATATAACAAAACAATTCTAAAATCTTTACCAACCCTGCCTTTAAAGCAGAATTAGATGTTGGTATACATTTATTTTGGTTTATTTGCAGTCATCTGAAACAGAAAAAATTGCAACAAGAAACCCACAATGCAAAGAGTAAACCACAGACAAGATTAGATTAGACACTCAGAGAGGCACTAAAACAACCACAGACGCTGCACAGTATGCCTATTCTCTTTGACATTTTAAGTTATCTGTCACCATCAACCCGACACTAAACCCACTTCTACGCCTGAGAAATCACTCCCTTAAAAAAACATGATCTCTTAATAAATCAACAGTCTACTATGTTGTGTGCAAAAGATTGCAAACATATCCAGAGTGACATTTTTCAACATTCTCAGCCCAATTAAATCACACCAGCAAGACACCCGCTTTATGACCATCTGTTTGCAATCTGTGGATTCACAACTAAGGCAATTCACAATTCAGGCATTTGTTTTTGATGGATCTGTTTGGGTTATATAAAGCAGGACCATTTTCTGATCCTTTGTTTGTTTTGCTCCAGGTGCACAAGCTGTCAAAAAGTAACCGGTGCGCTCCATAATAAACACTGGGAACCACTTAGTTTTGGGAGAGAAGTATAAAATAAACAATCCATGAAATAAACAGCAGCCTGTCAAAGAGTTTCAGTTAATGATATGCCAGCGTGAAGCGGCAAAGGATGCGAGAAAAAGCAAACTAAAAAAACATAAACCAACGCTTTGAAAGTTATGAGATGAAAGGCTTTGAAACTTTAGTATTCTGATCATGCTGGAGACGAGAGGTTGTCCAAATCCTGCTCAAACCTTTCTGCCACTTCAGATCCACACTGACACTCCTCTGTTGACCAGAGATATTGTGCAAAATACTATAGGGCTATGAGACACTACAAAACATTATAGGAAGCCATCAAAGGTCAGCTGTGTGATGCAGGCTATATGTGTGCACAGTGCAGCTGTATTATACAGGGGGGGGAAATAATTAAAAACATGTAATTGAATTGGTCTTGATATTAGTAACAAGGAAACAAATGTCAATGGGGGGGGGGGGGGTCCCAGCTGACATTGGGTGAAGGCGGGGTACACCCTGGACAGGTCCCCAGACTATCACATGGCTGACACAGAGAGACAGACAGATATAAAGGTCAACCCTCTTGCTGTGAGGCAGCAGTGCTAACCACTGCACCATCGTGCAGCCCAATGTTGCTCATGTTTACTAATATTTTTTGGACTGTCTTAGACCATAGGAATAACATGTATGAATTGTGAAAATGGGAGTAGTTCCCCTTTAAATTATGTTATTTCATAATATGTGACTAGAGTTGTTGCGATACAGATACCAGTATAGGAAATATGTCCGATACTGCCCAAAATTCAGTATCAGGTATCAGCGAGTACACCAGTCTATGCACCGATCCGATGCCGTAATTTATTAACCCAGAAGAAAAAAAAAATCAACTTGTTTAACCGGATGTCAATTCTTCTTCGCCGCTCCATAACAGAAGCCTTCACTGTGCTGTCGCCCTGGATGTATCCTGGCTGCCACTGGCAACTACTGTTTTAGAGCAGCAAAGAAGAACTGATCGCAGGTAGTCTGTCACGTGACGATACCAAACAACAACAGTGCGGTGCTAGTGGAGAGTGTAACGGTAGTCAGAGCGAGGAAAATGTCAGCCAATTTGGCAATATTTCACAGTGGAAAATCAACAAGTAAAACAGTGATATGTACAGTATGTAAGCACCCTGGAGGACAAATTAGCACACAGGCTGTCCACTGAGGAGACAGCTAAGAAAATTGTTATTTATTCCTAACTTCATTTATTAAAGTTTTTTTTAACTGACAAACTGAAATATAAAAGAAAGTTCTATCGCATTCATTCCCTGTATGTATTAGTTCATGTTTTACAAAGGGTTTAACCTGAGCCAGGCCATACAACAAAGATAGTAATCATATCACATCCTTACATGGTCAGTAGTAAAACAGCTGTTAAATAGTAATGATAATAATAAAGTCTTTTTTTTAATCACGCTGTTATCGGATCGGTACTCAGCATCGGCCAGTACCACAAGTTCAGGTATCAAAATCGGTATTAGGAAGGAAAAATGGTATCGGAACATCCCTATATGTGTCCATAATGTTTTTGTTAGTAGGGTATAGTCTTAGTTACTATCTATCTATTTATCGATCAATCTTAATGAGTATGCTTCTTGATGAATACGTCTGTGTCTGTGCATGTGCTCCTTACCTAACAAGTGCTTCTGGCTTGCTCAGCTGGTTGTTGGGGATACAGTTGTCCGTGGGATCCCTGTGGGAGCCACCCGACGTCCCCTTCCCCACTGCTAACTTGTGCTTCTTCTCGTTCTTCCCCGTGGAAGAGGAGGCTGGCGGTGCGGAGGAGGGTACGCTGCCGTTGGTGGCGCTGTGTCCGCGGGGCGATGAGTTGACCGTCGCCGCGTTGCTGCTGGCGTTTTTGTAGTTTTTGGAGGAGGAGGAGGATGAGGAGGAGCAGGAGGAATTGTTGTCCTCTTTAAGCAACAGGTTCTCTGTGCTGCCCAGCTCTGTGGTCAGTCTCTTGTTGTTCATATGGTTCTCCATATACTCCATCTCTTGGAGTTTAGAGTCCACTGATGATGGCAGGATGCTGTTGCTGTTGTGTTGCTTTTTAGCCTCCCCGCCGCCCTTTCCCTCTTTCCCTTTTTCTCTATACTCTAACTCCGGCAGCGGTGCCGATGTCTTTTTATTGGCTGGGGCGCCATTCTGTGACACTGGAGGTGTGTCCACTTCAGATATTCCTTTAGCTGCTGCTGCTGCTGTATAAATAAAGAGGGGAGTGAAGGGGAGACATATGATATATATATGACAACTGCCATGACACTTCATCTTAAAGAGTCCTGAGATTCCTGAAGTTCTCTATCCCCTCTTGACCTGTGTGTAACTCTCTGTATCTTACATCTGAAACATGACTTTATGTAACCAGTGTGAGTACTCACAGATTCACATGTGTTTCTTTAGTGTTACTTGTGTGAAATGGCCAGATTTTGCCTAAAACTGCACAACAAACCCACACAGCACTTTCAAGTGATATTTTTCATAATGGATGGCTGGTGAAAGATCCTTTACCACTAACTTCTCTCTCTCTCTCTGCAAGCTCCTTTCATATCTTTGCCTAATCGCACCCAATGCGCAGAGCCTCTCGTGATCATAATGAGCGTGGTGTGTTTGTTTAAACTGTGAGGCAGGTACATCTGCAGCCACAGACTTTGGATAAGGAGAGAAATGCTGCAAATGTGCGTTGCAGTAATTTTGGTTTGTTTGACGAGACAGATTCAAAACAAACCAACTCAAACCTGATAAAAGCCTGGTTGTTGTGATTTTAAAAAATAGTTGTTTGCAGGGTTCACGTTTAGTGTCACCATCCATTAAATCACATGAAAAGGACGCCAAATCTCTTGGGAAGCATTTCTCCCGGGCCTCAACATAAAGCCTAACGAGATCTACAGGCATTACTGCCTTTTCTTAAAACTATCTTGTGGCTACCTCCTCTTTGATCCGGTCCTGACTGACAGATCATTCAACTACCAAATCCATCACTGACTCAAGGCAGCGAGCTAGCCAACCAAACAATAATTATGATTCCATTCAATTATCAAGCGAATTTTAAGCAAACTTTTGAAATGTTCTAACGAATTTGGCGCGTTTCCATCAACTGGTTTGGAGCGAATAAACTCGGCTTGTTTTGTCAGAAGTTGGCACGACAGGCTTGCATGGCTGTAATCCGCCAGTAAACAGAGTAGAAGAAGATGTAGAGGTTGTGAACTGGAAACAAAACAAGTCGGCTTGGCCATGCATCTAACAGCTGATCAGTCATGTGAGTTAAATGTGCGCTACGTCAGAGTTTATTCTGCAAAGGCGTTTCCATAATCCATTTAGCGCATCAACTCTTTTTCAACAAAAGGCAAAAAAACATCTCAAGTGAGCGTAAAAACTTTTTCGCAATTTAACAAGTTTATCAAATTTTTCTGTTTCCATACAGCTTTTCTTATGTGATACTTTAAAATGCGAATAAAAAAAATATGTGAATGGAAACACGGCAAATGAAGTGACAACACTATATGCCTATTTTGTGATTGCTACACGCCTAATTAATCAAATAATGTGATTTTATTGTTTAGTCCTGGTAGATGATGTATGTGAGCCTCAGAGTTCCTGAACCAGATGCTTCATGTACAGCATATGTGTGTTTGAATCTTACCTTCTTCTGCTTCTCGCTCTTGCCTCTGAAGCATTTGTTGCTCTGGAGGCAGAGCCTGCTGCAGGAGCTGCATGTAAAACTCGTTCTCCTTCTGTACCTCCTTCTGCTTCCGGAGGCGCATCTTATAGCTTACGTAGCTCTTGAAGCCGAAGCCCAGCGTGACCACTGGGTAGCCAATGCTACAGAGAAGGACACAAGATGTACACTCATAAGTCTACTCCTGGGAAAAAGATTTTTAAAAAAGTACCGATTTGATCAAAGAAACGTTGCTACAGAAATGCACTTAAGTTATCAATCATTTAGAAGTCTTTATTTTAGTATGGCAACAGCTCAACTTCACAGTATAATACAGGTTAACACAGCCAAATCCAGCTGGAAGCTCTTTTAAAGCTTGATTAAAATTGTAGACCTCTCTTAGCCTTACACAGTTTACGACCCTAAACTGTAGAGGTGCTACTTTAAACCTCTTTCAGGATTATTCATAAATAAGCAGAGACTTGGGGAGAATCCAAGAGAAACGTCAGAAATGTTTTGTTTTTTGCTTTTTTAAATAAATACTGTAACCAATATGCAAACATTTGCACATGGCACAACAAATGTCTCTACACTTACAGTTCCTACTTGTACAATAAGGCATATATAAGTGCATTTATTCTTTGAAACATTCACGGAATACAGCCTAAAACTGATTTCTCATGAAAATGAGCAAAGGGACGAAAAAGAGAAGCATGTGGTCCACCACATAACCAATCATGTGACATTACTGCATTACTGCAATGAATGAGGCTGTGTGAAAATGTAGATTATAATGCTGTCTTCACATCAATCCGCTCCACCATTGCTGACATATTCATAGTCGGCACTAAATCCAGACATGCCTTTCAGTCGTAACGCGTCTGTCAAGGACAGCGTTCCGCCTAGTTAAAACAGAACAGTGGCTCACCAGTGTGCAGCAAAAGGACGACACAAGTCCACGTGGAAATTCTTCAGGTCTTTGAATCTGATGGCTGCCTCTATGTACACAAAGAGTATCCATAGCGACACGGTGGGCAGACAGACACCTCTCTCTGGAAAAAAACAAAACACAAAGCAGGACAGAGACGTTATGAATGGGCATTAAACATCAGCACTATGAGTACCACCTGAATGGTGTCCATAGCAATAAGTACCAAAAACTGGCAAAATTGGCACAAAATGCTTGGTCATTGTGTACTTATTCTTTCAGAAGATACTTCTGAAAGGTTCTTAAATGTAGGTCTGTGTTGCAACAATGTGCCTGAGCTTATCTTTATGACAGAAAACATTTTGAAGAAAGATGGATACCCACACCTGAGCCCCCCCCATCCCTCGATTTTGTCACATTATCAACCTAAAAAAAATTACAAATCCTCGGACAAAAATATCAATTTGAATTTAGTGATTCAGTAAATCAAAGGAGTTAGTCATTTATTTTATAAATCAACTTTCTTTAATGAACATAACTCGTCAGTGTGTGAGCAAAACAGTTTTTGACCATAGTGAAAATGTTGTTTTTGAATGGCTAAACGCCAACAAATATGGATTGAAGCAGAATATTTTGTAAGATAAAAACATGTTGTGAATTTTGGAAAATGACTACATCTATCTTTTTTCAATAAATTTAGACTTTTGGACTTTACTATGCTCTGGAGTTATTGGAAATGTTTGATTAACACGAGTCGGAAACAATCCTGCACAGCCACCACTGGAATCTAATCTTCTACAAATAGTATAATACTAATAATATTAGTGTAGCCTGATCTTTATCTGCAACTGAGCACAAATATTGGACCCAAACAAACTTTAGATTACGGAAATTGGCAGGGTCTTTATGGACTCCGTCATACCCCTGCTGTGAAAGTTACATTTTTGTCTGCGGTTTAATAGTGAATGGTCCAACCATCCAAAATGTTATCCGATGAAACAGTACCTGCCCAAAATTTTGTCATGAGAGTATAGACTTGATGAACACAGACCTGTCCTTCTCCCTCTCAACACGTGATCAGGTAGACCATCATTTGAACCTTTAGCATCTCTACACACTACATAGGTCTTTATGAAACACCATTAACCCTGAACACACAAGGTGGTCAAGATACAGACACTAGCCATTGTGTCCTTGGCTGCAATTAACGGCAAGACAACTTTCACCACCAGGCTGTGGAGTGGTAAGAGATACTAACACTCTTACAGTGAATATCACTGGTGAGAAAAGTTGGAGGGCTCTGTGTTTCTCCCTCCCCCAACTGGCACTAGGATTTCCATCTGACACCCGGCCTTTGGTCAACGCAGGGGGATACCGCTAAATCAGACTGACAACTAATCCGCAGACTGCGGATCACTTACACACCACGCAAAATTCTAAGAAGCAAGCCTATTAGTAAATAAGATAACACAATGTGCATGGGTATTGCACAACGCTTTTCACACCTGCTTTTCCCCGAAGTATAAGCGGAAGAACAACACAAAATAGTGCAAGTTCTAAGAATTAGTGTGATCTATTTATCTTAATAGTCAGTAAATACACACAAAGCTTCTTCCTTCCTTCTTTTCTTTACATTGTTAAACAGAACTAATGTAGAGACAAATACGACTAATGTTACAGGAGGAGCCAAGTTAAATCGCTTGACAATTTCTCATAGGCAGTATTTATACTAAACAAATATCAAGACACCTATACATTGGAGGGCCTTACCTGTGTGCCAAACATACTGCACCCACACATAAGTACTGGCAGCGAAGAATAGCCATTGCACTGGGATGAAGAGGAGGCAAATGATGTCCGAGGTAAACGCCACACACACAAAGAATACTGAGAAGGCCTGTTGGGGAGATGAGAGGTGGGTATGATAAACCAGCAACATATGCAGCAAAGAAAGACGTAGGTTGTTTGTACCTGTTAGTAACACATACTCAAAACTTAAAGGTCACATATTATACTCCATTTAAACTAGTTATTATAGGTCTCAGACACCTCCAAACTATGTCTCTGAAGTTTTTTTTTCAAAAAAACAATCAGATCATGCATTCCAGCATGTCTCTATAACCTCTGTTTCAGCCCATTTCCAAAAGTGCTGATTTCTGTGTCTGTAGCCTCTGTCTCCTCCCACTCTGCTCTGATTGGTCAGCGTTTTCTGTCAATCAAACGTCCTCAACAACACAGCGTCACCCTCCCCGCCCCCCTCGCGGCCTGAGAGCAGGGAGAGAGAGGAGCTAGAATAGAGCTTATAAACCACTTTAAAGTTTATAAACCAGAAACTTCACCCAGCGCACGTTACCGGAGGAATCTGATCAGAAATCGGCGACACATGATGAACATCTGCGGTCCAGATTCCAGGTTTTCCTGACGGTTTCTCTCAGGTAAATAATACTATTTATATCTCTGTTAGTTAACTCAGTGTTTACCTCATGCATCAACTCTGTATACCGTAAACATACACTCTGTTTTACGTCTGTCTTTACAGATCCATCTGTGAGAAATGACCGACAGAATCATCCCAGAGGAGAGCAGACAGCTGAGAGCAGATGGCTCTGTTTACATGGAGATACAGAGCTAACCCGGTAGCATGTAGCTAACCCGGTAGCATGTAGCTACATGCTAACGGGTTAGCTACATGCTACCGCTATGACACGGTGTGTAACCACAGCGACCATCAGGGTGGAAAATAGAAGATGTGAAACAGTAGTCAGTTCATTATTTCTGCTAAAAGATAAATGTATGGAAGATCAGAGTAATGGTATATTATTTACAGTAGTAGCTGTCTCTGTGTTACCATGACTACAGACCACCGGAGCTTAGCTTACCATAGTTTACCAGAGCTGAAGACTTTCTCCTGTACCATGTTAACATAACTAACTAACAGGTGAGATGATTACAAATGCTGTGAATAATTAATATTGTCATCTGTCTACTCAAATAAAGTTTGACTGTGAAACAGAAATGTGTTGTGTTGCTTACAGTCACTATTTACTACCTGTAATCTGCTACATGCATGACATCAAATATATATAATATATAAATATCATCTGTTTAAACAGTGTAATTACATAAAGCCTTTGTGAAAGAACATGTTATATTTAGATGATGGGAGTACATGAAGCCTGTTCTGCTGGTTCTTGCAGACTAACTGTAGGAGCTACTTTGCTCAAGTTCGGTTGAGGAGGAGAGACAGTGACGCGCTGTGGGCCGGGGTCAGCTACTGAAGGTTCTCTCTGGTTCGACCAGGAAACCCTCACGTGACTTGCATTCCCTAATGACGTCAGGATACAAGGAAAAAAGCGAATTTTTTTTCTGCACCCATTTCCGGACAAACGGAGGAGGAGAAAAAGAGAGAGGATGGTCTTTTATGATACTATGGTGGCCTGTAGACACACTGGGGACAGATATTGATGTTTAAAAGACATGGAAAAGTGCATTTTGCATAATAGGTGACCTTTAAAGCATTCCCTTAAAAAAGAAAAATTGGAAATGCTTCTAGGCTAACAACAAGCCTTAAGATGTTGGACGCCAGTTCACAGAAGGGTTGGCTGCCATATCTAAAACCTTTATAATGGGAGTGATCTCGTTCTGGGTGATTAAATTCATCGTTGAATTATATCACCATGAGTGGTTACGCGAATATTACATATTTGTTTCTCCCTTTTCTGCATCTCTGTGAGACGCAGACACACCAACAAACACACACCTACACAATGCATTTCAATGAGAACAAGCTGTCCAGCGTCAATAATGGACCCGCGGCAAAATAAAACTATGATAGATTAACGAGAGCAAACAAAATTTAGATAACAGGAATACTGATGACCTGCAAGCCTGATCAGATCTGTAGTTTGTGCGTTATGTCAGATTACAGTTCTGTTCCTATGAGGCAGCAAACACAGTAAAGACTGACTGACTGAAAGATCCGATTTGTTTAGGATGGCCCTACGTTCATGATCTGAAATGCGTTGTTCATTGTACACCTGCAGCAGCCTCTGATATTATCATCCCTGGTCACCTGCCAGGTTCTAAAGAAAATTCCTTCTCCTCTTGTTTGGGTTTGGCTGTCTCCGAATCAATGTTACCATCTTGTGGGTTATTCTATGATTCTGAGGAATATCACTGGACTCTTTACTCTATCACTTTTCCTCTTGCTAACTGAGTAAATCACTGATCATGTTTACAAGCATACAAGACATCTGATTATTGGGAGAAATCAGGTAAGACAATAAATCACATATTTGAATCAAAGCTCGCATATCTTAAGTTTATAACTGAGAAATAATGCGATATCATTAAACATGATTACATTTAGGGTCGAACCATTTGGGCAGACGATGCTGTGATAATACAGGTTCTGTAGTGTGAGAGACACTTTTGTCTTACTGTGTGCATGTGTCCGTATTTTACAAATTACCATTAACAGTTCAGTAAGTTGTGGTAAATTACTTACAGTATTTAGACTTATTATACTACTTTATTTTTCAGGTTTAGTCTGATTTTGGATTTCATTACTTTGAAACAAATATGCACCACTATGTGTACTAATATTACATTTCATCACACCACACTGCCATCTAGTTAGTGGTAACTGCTTCTTGTTCACATGACATTAAAAACTCAAGTTACTGCGGAAAGGCAACAATAGCCTGGTTACTAAATTTCACATGCAAATGCAGTGACTATGACAGCAGCGCTACGGCACTGAAGACATTCAAAACTCTACATCTCATTGGGGAAAAATCAGAACAGGATGATAATCTAAGTCCATAATTATAGCACGTCTGTACTTGCTTATTTTACTGCAACATCTAAAAGTTGAGTGGTGAACAGAGCAAAACAAAAAGGTTGAAAAGATGGCTATGCTCTAACTTCACATTTATGAAATCATAATAATAAATATGAAGGACATAGCCACTCACCAGCCCCTGGTATCTAAAGGAGTCGTACACACTCCGGATGAAGAGCCAGAATGGCCAGAGGTACTCGAACCTGAACTCCAATACAAAGTCTGCCAGTAGCACCAGTGCCCACACCACCAGGAACTTCAGGTACAGGAAGGTACTAAACAATGAGAAGAAAAAATGGATCACACAGGTTGTTATATGATTTGTGCTAACATGAATGGCACTCATATTTACCCCTAAAAATCAATGCGTAGCAAATCATCATTAAGTCAATACATACAAAGAGACTCAGCTTTATTGTAAGTGTATGTGTGGGTGGGTGTGTGTGAATCAAGTGTAAGATGCATGTCTAGACCCTGTTGCTGCTGTTTGACAGATGAAATGCCTGTGTGCACTGCACTTATTCTAAGTGGCTGATGTTATAAAATGCAACTCTGCATCCACACAGAACCGGTACATACACAGACATTTAAGAGACTTGTGAAGACATTCAGGAAAGAGATCTATGCCTGCACTATGACATGTACTTTTGTTATGATGATGCTCTGAACATTTGGACATGGACAACGGTGCCAAACTACAGTAAGTCAATTTCTTAATGGCTGTGGTGATAACGCATACACACAGAATATTGTAATTTGTTGCTGGTTCTTTCCTAATGCCACAATTCATGTCATTTTAGATTAATTTGATGATTAGCCTCAGCTGTACTTAGTAGCAAATAGTTGCACGCTAACACAGTAAACTAATACATTAACATTATACTAAGCATCAGTTTGTTGTGAGCAATAAGCATGTTGATGTGCAAATGTAGCTCAAAGCTGTGTCTAAGTAATGTCACGGTCTCTCAGAGCTGCTGGCGTGTAGACTAGTCTTGTTTAGTGTTCTACGATAGTCATTTTGATCACAGTTGACATGTTTTGTTGTTAGAGCACTGAGACCTAGAAAGTGACACAGCTGGTGGTGTTCTGATCTCAAATCATGACTGTTTTGTTTCACAAACAATAAATCTGTGCAATATTAATACACTGAATGTGAAATACATTTGACTGTGCAGTATATCCTTGATGCAATATACACCTCAAGTGCAATTACCTCTGTTTACATTACATCTATTTTATATTTTACACTTCTAGTGTTGCACTTCTGTTTATATTTATTTATTACATCTACTTTACCTGTTTTTATTTGCTTTATAACTGTATGTGTTTTACCTGTTATATGTTTTATCTGCCTCGTTTAGTCTCGTCAAGTATTTGTTTTAAAGCACTGACCAGAAGTGGAAACTGTGAATCTCGTTGTATTTAATACGATGACAATAAAGCTTTCTATTCTATTCTATTCTTGAGATGGGGGCACCCGCTCTATAATTCAAGAACAGCCCCACATCATCTCTAGGTCTAGTGGCCCTTTAACAGTTTGGTTAATGAGATACATAGGAAGTCACATAGAGATAGGACCTGTCAGGTGTGGCTGGGATGGACAACTAAGCAACTTCCTATGTATCTCATTAACCAAACGTTAAAGGAATACATAGGAACAGGAAGATACATAGGAAGTTGCTTAGTTGTCCTTCCCAGGCACACCTGACAGGTCCTACCTCTATGTGACTTCCTATGTATCTCATAAAGGTAGGACCTGTCAGGTTTGCCTGGGAAGAACTAACTAAGCAACCTTAAGTTGTCTGAATAGTGCACAACACAAGGTCTTCAGAAGTCAGACAAACTGACTGCAGTCTTAATCAACTCGTGTTTACAGTTAATGTTAACATGCTACATTACTGGATAAGTAAGTGGTGAAGTTAGAAACAAGCAGACAAAGCTGCTGTTGTGCTAGTTGGTTGTCTGTGTGCAAGTGTTTTGTATGAGCAAGTTTCAATGTTGTTAATTTATGTGTTGTCTTTTACTTTAACGATAACTGTGTTGCTGCAGATCTCCCTTGTGAAAGAGATCTTTGATCTCAATGGGACTAACCTGGTTAAATAAAGGACAAATAGTTAGTTAACACAAGTTACCTCAGCTAACAGGGAAGCAGCTAATAGTGGCCTTTAACAGTTTGGTTTATGAGATACATAGGAAGTCACATAGAGGTAGGACCTGTCAGGTTTGCCTGGGAAGGACTAACTAAGCAACTTTAAGTTGTCTGAATAGTGCACAACACAAGGTCTTCAGAAGTCAGACACACTGACTGCAGTCTTAATCAACTCGTGTTTACAGTTAATGTTAACATGCTACGTTACGCACATTACTGGATACTGTACACACTATGTTCACCCATTCACTCTCTATCTTTCTATTATTGTTTTTATCATTTTTTGTATACCTTTACCTCTCATGTGTTTCACTCTGTTTGCTGATGTTGCTGCTTTGACACCTGAATTTCCCTCCAGGGATTAATAAAGGTTCATCTTATCTTATCATATAAGTAAGTGGTGAAGTTAGAAACAAGCAGACAAAGCTGCTGTTGTGCTAGTTGGTTGTTTGTGTGCAAGTGTTTTGTATGAGCAAGTTTTAATGTTGTTAATTGATGTGTTGTCTGTTACTTTCACTATAACAGTCTTGGCCAGATCTCCCTTGTAAAAATGGGACTAACCTGGTTAAATAAAGGACAAATAGTTCACTAAGTTACCTTAACTAACACAAGTTAGTGTAGTGACCTTTAACAGTTTAGTTTATGACACACATAAGAAGTCACATGGAGGTAGCACCTGTCAGGTTTGCCTGGGAAAGACTAACTAAGCAACTTTAAGTTGTCTGAATAGTGCACAACACAAGGTCTTCAGAAGTCAGACACACTGCCTGCAGTCAGACTTAATGTTAGTGTTAATGTTAACATGCTGCGTTACACACATTACTGGATTAGTAAGTGGTGAAGTTAGAAACAAGCAGACAGACGCTGCTGTTGTTGTGCTAGTCGGCTAACAGGGAAGCAGCTAATGTGGCTAGCAGACTGACTGTGTGCAAACAGTAGGTAGTCCGTGTTGTTTATATAGTGTCCAAATACCAAGTACAACTTATTACAGACAGTGAGGTTGCTGTGAAAGAGACTTGATAGAGACATGGTGGCTTTGTTTTAGGGCCTAGCGCTGCAGCTAGCTTAATGTACAACAACATACACTATGCTATCAGTAGCAGCTAGCTGCGTTAAGAAGCTAGAGGCAGCTCATTGATTCATTATGAAGCTTCACAGGCTGCAGCTATGAAGCCTCATGCATCCCCAGTCAGGCGGACCTCCTCCTCCTCCTGCAGCAGTTACCTGCCGTAGATCCCCTCAGTGATCCGGTTCCGTTTCACCGGCCGTCGGAGTTTGCTGCAGTCCGCATTGCGCCGCTTCATCCTCCTCCTCTTGGCTTCGGCCTGCGACTAACCACTGTAATCTGATCCAGTTTTCTTCTCGTGTGCGGACAAAGATAATAATAAAATGAAGTGCCTTGCGGTTATATATGTGTGTGTCGCTGTTATTATTATTATTCTTCCTCTACTGGAAACAAAGAAATAAATAAAGGACTCTTATTCAGAGGAACCTCCTCTTTTTCTGTTAGCGCAGACTCAATGAACCCAGCTGGATTTCATGTACGTCCGCTTGTCAGACGGCTGGTACATCCAATCAAGTCTACCCGCCGAGGAGCCTCTCTGTGACGGATACAGAGAGGAGCCATTCACCGTGGCTCCGGAGCTCTGCTCTGCTCCAGCAGGAGACCAGCAGCAGAGGGACGTCTCGTCGTTCAACCAATCAGGTGCTTGTAGACAAATCGGTCATCGCTGATTGACCAATGAGCTGGTCGCGGAGGCGGGGCTTAATCTGAGAGGTTTTTTTTGCTTTTGGTTTATTATGGGCAGAAAATATGCAGTCTTTGGGACAAAATTCCCTTTGTGCAAGACACAAAACACCCATTCCAACATACATATTTATATCAGGTCCTTTGTGTGACAGACTTGCCCCAAGGCCTTGTATGCTATTATGTTTTGTTACCAGCCTTTAATATGATGAACTTTACCCATGGCTTTTTGTTTACCATTTGTTTTAGAACCATAACAAAGTGGCATGGTAAAAATGAGAGAGGTAGAGAGATAATCCATAACCCTAACCCTAACCCACGCTGCATGTGGGACGTCTCGTCGTTCAACCAATCAGGTGTTTGTGGACAAAATTCCCTTTGTGCAAGACACAAAACAAAATATAAATATGATGAACTTTATCCATGGCTTTATTTGTTTACCATTGGTTTTAGAACCATAACAAAGTGGCATGGTACAAATAAAAGAGGAAGAGAGATATTTTTTAAAGATGTATGTCCAAAACTGAAGTGATGTTAAAGCTTAAGTAGGCAGAATGTTTTTGGCATCATTGGGCAAAAATCCCATAATAACCTTTCAGCATATTGTAATTCAAGTGTTCTGAGATAAAACTAGACTTCTGCACCTCCTCATGGCTCTGTTTTCAGACTTTAAAAATTCTAGCTTGTGACGTGACGGGAGACTTTGGCCAATCTCAGGTCATTTCAGAGAGAGAGAGCGCTCCTATTGAGCATTCTGATTGGCTGTGCCCCAGCTGGTGGGCGGTGCTTGGTATTTCCTCAATAGATCTCAACATAGCTGCTGGGTCACAAAGTTTCTCATTTTATAACTATACAGTACACTACAAGATGTTTCTGAAAACATTTGAGGTGAGAAATAGGCATTACAATAACAGAATATTGATTCATATTTGATCAGCGCTGCCTAGTTTGACTGTTTGGTTGGAGTTTGTGAGTGATTGACAGCTGCTCAGAGATGGCAAGGCTCCAGCTCAGCTCTGATTGGTTGTTTTCCTCCGGTCTGTGAAATCTTGCAGATGCTATAAGGAGCACCGGAGGACACAGAGGCACATGATGTTTTTCTGATTACAGATTGCTCCATTTCTACCCACTGCAGCTTTAATAGTTTTCGTAGCAAAAATACAAATGGAATTGATACATATTTGCTGTGCAAGCTGTAGTTGTATTTTATGACATAAATGTTTTAGGGTGTCAATTAGACTTTTAATTGTATCTCTAGATGTTGTCAAGGGACAGAACAAAATGCAGCATTATTAGCATATAATAATACTTTTATATGCTAATAATGCTGCATTTTGTTCTGTCCCTCTTCTTGGAAACAGCATTTTTTCAAAAGTAACTATGGGCTAATGACTTCATATGCAATTCAACATGAATGCATGGATATTTATCATGACCTCAATCCTTTTGTAATTTGTTTTAAAGGGGGCTGCATTGTGGCTGTTTGGTTTAAAGGAATAAAGCGTTTTTCTTTAATTAAGCATCAAAATAATCTTCACTCATGACTATAGTCATTGCCTGGATCCAGACCTTTGAATCCGCCTACTCCTCCGAGTTGAACAAGTTCACAATTCTGGCCGGTATCAGGCAAGGCTAGTCAGACGTGTCCCCCAGCAGGCAGCTGATAAATATGAAAAGATGTGCTCTGAGTTTCGCCCTGCTCAGAGTGCCAGGTCTACCCATGCGTCAGTTGGAAGAGGAGTGCTCAGGGAACCTCTCCAATGGCTCCTCAGTACGCACCAAGTCTGCGCTCACGTCTGGCACCTTTGCTGATTTTTCTGCAGACAGGATTCATTGTCATATATGCCTTTTACGTTGAGATCGAAAGCAATGCAAAAGCAGACGGGATTACCTTCAGCAACTTTTACCCAGGTGAGTTTGGAAGGGGGTGGGTGAATCAGGGTGGTGAGACAATGGAGGTTTAAAGATGAATAGATCATGAATGAAAAAAATATTTTAAGCTAAAGCTTCTTTAAAAAGCTAAATAAACGGACAAACTAGAATCCGGTAGTAAAGGGGAGTGGCTGCAGTTATTACTGTTGGGCATTGATAAGGTCAAACAGTTGCTGGTTCTTTAGGAACAGATGACCTGGGGTTGTTCAGTACAGCAGAAATGATCATGTTTTGTACAACTGTATTGTGATTCAGGTATCTGGCACTTTTTTTTTCCACTTTAGTTTTTATTGATGTTTTTCAAGGTTATGTACATATCAACAACACATGGGCATGTACACAGTCAGACCCACAAACAAAGGAAACAATACATACAGGACTCATGTTTGGGAGTTACACTTCCATTATTCCATACATTCTCATGTCATTTCCAACTCAATCAGTTGTCCTTTCTGCCGTCTTCGTCGCTGTTTTGGTTTTTGAATAATGTCCATTTCTCCCACTTGTCTTCCATCTGTGTTTCTTGCAGTCTTAAACGATGTGTCAGCTTCTCCATTATGTATATCTCCTCTACTACCCCCATCCACTGTTCGTTTGAAGGGGGTTCCACTCTACCCCATTTCCTTGTGATAGCTTTCTTACTAGCAATAGCTAGTAAGAAAATATATATAAGATATAAGATAGATATCTGGTCAAGATATTGTTAATATATTAACAATATCTTGACCAGATATTTATCACTTATTCATACGTTTCCCTCAGTAGAATTCAAATTACACATGAAGAGAGTCATGTAACTCATAGTGATATCATATCCTAGTACCTTTTGTACCGTGTTGTGTACCACCTTCCTAAACAGTACTATTTTGGGACATTTATAAAATATATGGGAGTGATCAGCATCTAGTGCCCCACAATCTCTCCATGGTAGATTTCTGTTTACATATTTATGAGTGATGAAAAATCAGATTAAATTTTTTCAAGAGAATTCGCTATATCTGGCACTTTTTAAAGCCTACTATTCCCTTTCTCTTTCAGAGTTCCAGGATGTGAATGTGATGGTGATTCTAGGTTTCGGCTTCTTGTGCACTTTTCTAGTGCGGTATGGTTTCAGTGGCTCTGGGTTCAACTTCCTGGTGGCTGCCATGGCAACCCAATGGGCTATCATACTCAACGGAACAGAGTCGTGGTATTACAGAGGAAAGATCAGGATAGATTTGAGAAGGTAGGTCATCGGCTAAGGCAGCCGCTTTCTCACTTTTTTAAAATTTGATGTCACACATCTGTTCGAGCAAATGATCTTTACAGAATCCATTTGTCCCAGTACAGCCTATATAGCAAAAGATAATGGCACAGAGATGTATTAAAGGACCAGTGTGTAACACTTAGGCGGATCTATTGGCAAAAATGGAATATTCATAACTTTGATTTCATTAGTGTATAATCACCTGAAACTAAGAAATGTTGTGTTTTTGTTAGCTTAGAAAGAGTCCTTCATATCTACATAGGGAGCAGGTCCTCTTCACGGAGTCCATCATGTTGCTCCTCCATGTTTCTACAGTAGACCAGAACAGACAAACCAAACACTGGCTCTAGAGAAGGCGTTTCACGTTTTTATGTTACCTGAAGGCCATCGTAGTTCTCCGACACGCTTGTGAAACTGCAGTAAAGTGAGGCGAAGAGGGCAAAAATCTGGTACCGCCAGTCCCCGTCTGACTTACGTTGTTCCTAAAGTAGTGTTATTATGGTAAGGATGGCGTCTGAGTGAGGCGAACGGCGTTACCACGGTTTTGCACTCTTCGGCTCACGCTACCACAGTCTCGGAAAGGGAGGAGTGAGTGGAGGGGTACTCATTTGGTTGCAATCTGCCACCACACCACTAAATGTCGCCAAATCCTACACACTGTACCTTTAAACAACAACAACATTCTGAAAATATACATTACTTACACAAAATACACATTTCACAGTTCTGAGCCAATGGTTCTAATGTCTTAATATAGCTTAGTGGTTGCTGAGATGTGCACAGCCTCTGCCCTCATTTCAATCGGAGCCGTGCAGGGGAAGACCAACCCTGTCCACCTCATCCTCATGGCCCTGCTGGAAGTGTCAGGGTTTGTCCTGAATCAATGGCTCCTCCAGACTCTACTGAAGGTAAGCAATTGTTAATCATGTGTTTTTCACCTTTACATCAGTTCTTGAGGCCAAGTATATTCACATCATACATATGCAGTACATAGAAATGTGATGTTTTCTAACCCTATAGGTCCAACCTCTGAACAGCATCATGCTGCTTCACATCTTTGGGGCCTTCTTTGGACTCATGACGTCCTGGATCCTGTATCGGAAAGGGTGCGAGCAGCAATTTGAAAAAGAGAAATTTGACCGCAAAACAGGATTATTCGCCGTACTGGGTAAGGTGTGAGCTATGTTTTTCTGATGTTACTGGGTTTTGTAGGACGGTGCAGCCAGTGGGTTGGCTAACATTCAGTTCAAACCCTACATTATCAAGCATCTACCTTGTTAAAGCAGAATCTGAATCCTCTGTTCTCCAGGGACTTTGTTTCTCTGGATGTTTTGGCCCAGTTTTAATTCAGTTCTCGTGGACAGCCGTACTCCTGGGAGGAAGCTGGGCGCCGTGTGCAGCACCTACCTGGCCCTGGCTGTCAGCGCTGTAACAGCAGCTGCTGTTTCTGTGCTCTCCAGCCCCAAGGGAAAACTCAACCCGGTATTCTGACACTTGATATGCTAACACAACATTACGCTCTTTCATGAACATGAGTCATTATTGGCCTACAGTGACAGGACTTTTACCTGTTTAAGCACCACGGGAGCCACTCAAAAATCGAATCAGTGAGTTTAAATACCAGTGAGATCTAATTTATAATGGGGCGTGTATCTTCACTCCTCTGTCAGATCCATATGCAGTCATGCATCCTCGCTGGTGGTGTTGCTGTTGGGGTTTCCATGTCAGTGGTTCGTCAGCCATGGGAAGCCATGACGATCGGATTCACCGCTGCTGTTGTGTCAACCATCGGATTGCGATATCTCAAGGTTATGATCACCGCATGAACACGTAACCCCTTGATTAAATACATCACAGCTCATCATAAGCTCTTATTTTCCAGATCCACATGCTGCGTGCATTCGAGTGCCATGACACCTGCGCTGTCCTGAGCACACATGGGCTCCCTGGTCTACTGGGATGGCTGGCACATCTCCTCCTACAGATTAAAGACTGTGATGATCACACAACGTGAGAACGCAGCTGTGATAATATGATTGCATTGCAACACACACACACACAAAAGGTGTGACACCTGTGTAATCGGTCCTTTATTTTGTAGGGCAATCCGGTTTGCTGTATTTCACATTTGCACTCTCTTCATCACCATCGCTCTGAGTCTGTCCATGGGAATCATTACAGGTAAGTCTTCTCTCTAGTAATAGGGCTTCCATTATTAACAGTCTGGCTCAATCATACTAGAAGACAGAAGGTCCATTTTGAATTATTCAGTCGCAACAGAGTGCCATCAACAGTGAAATTTGACCCAATTCATATCTTACTTTAGGTTTTCAGTATTTTAGTGAAATCTAGAGGTCATCTCTTTTTTTACAGTGTGTAACAATACACAGGTTGACAACCACAGGTGTATATCAACACCGTATTATGTAGGGCTGTGTATATAACAACGTATTATGATATAGGTTACGATTCAATATATTGCAATTTTTAATGCTACCGATGCACTCTTACGCTACTTCCTGTCTCAGTATATGTGGGAGTGGAGGAGTCAAACTGCTGAACATAGATTACAACGCTGTCTGCCATGAATTTTTGCATGTAAACTATTAATACAAAACTGATAAGAGTTTATGAGAATCAATACAGTATCGCAAAACATAATGTAGAGGCTAAGCCAAGCTTTAAGCCACTGAGGTATCGCACCGGGCTCACCTGATTGACACGCAGATTTACGTTACCGTCTATAATCATGGTCCGAAACACACTTTATGCTCAAACACTACATTTGTTCATTTTTTTCCCATGAAGTTTATCCCTTAACTTGATTACACATTCACTCCAAACACATCAAACAAACAATATACAAGTAACGATTGCAGCAACATGCTACCTCAGCGTTCAAAAACTGTTTATGCTTCCGGGTGGAACACCTGACCCGGCCAAGATTGGTTCCTACTTATGCATTTCAGTAGGCTACCAATAATCCCCAGGAGACCTGATACACCATCTGGCTCCTACACATAATATTGCAATACTCAAGTGTGTGGATATTTTCTTACACCCCTAGTTTTATGCAGTATGCGTGCCATTTGTGAGCTTTCTTAATTACTTTTATATGTCATTGTTTTCAGGGCTCCTACTCAAGTGGAACTTCTGGCGACCGCCCCAAGACAGGAAATGTTTTGATGATCAGGCTTTCTGGGAGGTTGGCAATCAAGACTTTATCTTCTTACAACAATTATATCACTTAAAAGATCAATTATAATGATCAATAATGATACTGAACAGTGATGGAATTGGTGTTATTTTGTGTTGTGCCATACCATAAAAAGGTAAAAACAGCAAGTATTTTTATGTTTTGCAGTTTCCCCATCTCGCAGTGCGCAAGTAAGAAGACGGAGAAAGAAGGAGACCAAGTGAGATCCTGGAAGTACAAACTATTTTTGGTGTTCATTCATGTCAATATATATCATTTCTTACAATTTTTTCTTACTTTCATGCAAAGTAGTTATTAGACATTTTATGTGTGCAAGACTGGAATAAATTATTTTTAAAAATCGAGCTTGAACCGTGGAAGCATGAATGCGAGACTCATTTACTGCCCAGTATGTTTTTCTGTTTAATGTTGCCATGGTTGTCAGAAACTGACCTCATGGTTTGGATGTTACACAAGCGAATGGTTTAAGTGTTGCAGTCAAATACAAATCTCCAGTACACACATTTAATACCCAACAGTTGCGAAACCTTAGTTGACCTCATGTCAGCAGTGTGAGCTAATTAGCCTTCAACAATGAATCTGGATGACTGCAAAGTTTCAGAGCTGACTTAACTGTTATTTCAGGAAAAACACAAACAACCCCGTATGGTTACATTCAGTAAATGTGTACAGTATTATGAAATATTGCCCTCAATGATATTTTGTACCACTTAAAAAGACTGTTCAAATTAAAAGGATGTGATAAAAGTAAGTATACCCAAAGGAAATGTGGACAGTTCAGAGAAGTAAAGCTCCCAAAATACACATTTTGCTATACACAAGTTGTAAACCATTATAACAACATGGCTACAGTCTGAGTGCAAATAGACACGTCTAAAGATGTGCCACATTCAAAACGTTAAAGGAATCTATGAAACTTTGTGCTTAGTTATGATTTAGCCAGTATACAGTCAACAGTATAAATTAAACACGTTAATTTGAAAGCGAAACAAAGTTCATATATAAAGTGAATAACCACTAAAGCATATTGTCTCATACAATATAGAGAGCAGAGTGTATAAACAGTGGACATGAAGACACACAGAGTCCATCACTGCCACAGATCCTCTGTACGTCCAAACTTGAAGACCAAACCCCTAAATCAGAAGATAGGAAGAGAGTGTAAGAAAAGTATTTACACATAAATACCTGTGATGATGTGTAAGCATGGATTTGAAGTAAGATGCTGCTGAGGACTCACCCAAAGAAAATGAACGCGTTTTGGAAGAAAATGGCGATACCAGGGTACACGGCAGCCTTATCTGTAAGAGACAACAGATTTACAGCTTACTAAATGAGACCATGTGTAGGGCTGCACATGGCAAAAATGATAATCACAATTATTTTGATCAATATTGAGATCACGGGGCTGCACGGTGGTGCAGTGGTTAGCACTGGCGCCTCACAGCTAGAGGGTTGCAGGTTCGAATCCGGCTTGGGATCCTTCTGTGTGGAGTTTGCATGTTCTCCCCGTGTTAGCGTAGGTTTTCTCCGGGTACTCCGGTTTCCTCCCACAGTCCAAAGACATGCAGGTTAGGTTAAATTGTGGACTCTAAATTGCCCGTAGGTGTGAGTGTGAGCGTGAATGGTTGTCTGTCTCTATGTGTCAGCCCTGCGATGGACTGGCGACCTGTCCAGGGTGTACCCTGCCTTCGCCCAATGTCGGCTGGGATCGGCTCCAGCCCCCCCGCGACCCCTAACGGGATAAGCGGTTGCAGATGGATGGATGGATGGATGGATTGAGATCACGATTATTTATCACGATTATTCATTGATTTTAGCAACAACATATTTTATTGCACTTTCAAATGAAAATAAACATAGCACTGCTTTCACTTCCATGCTGTGCTACATTCCTGTTAATGTACAAATTAGGTCTGCATGATGTTGGAAAAAACTGACATTGCAATATTTTTTTTCTGCCATATATATATATTGCAATAAGGAAAAATACAGGAATATTCACCCTACCACTTTGTTAGCTACATTTTAAAGTTAAATGCTTCAATCTGGTGCACTTCGAGAGCAATATTAGCAATACTAAGAGTTAGATAAACAATTTTTTGCTCTTATTTTAATCATAAACACATTGGTTGTATAGATAATATCTATACCCAAAAGTGAAACCAAAACATCTCGATCACCAGCTGGTGGCTGGCTGTTGGTTTAGGAAGCGGTTGATTTGATATTTGCAGCAGAGTTTTCATTTTAAACATCAATATCGCAGGCGATCACGCTCATTTAATTGTGGGAAGCCAAAATTGTGATTGCAAATTAATATTCGTTTAATTGTGCAGCCCTAGCCATGTGTATAATTTGACACATTGCCACATGTAGTAAATGAGGAGCTGTTCATGATTGGAATGAACAACAATTTGCTCGCTTCATGCAGCATATGTATATGAAGTTACTGCATCATACTGGCTTCTCTTTCATCTCTGAAATTTCCAAAAAACACTGTGTTGCTTAATACTGCTTGTCAATGTCACACGCAAAAAACTGATTACTGGACAGTCAGTGCGAGAACAACAGGACTTACGAGGCACTACGAATCCTCCAAACAGAATCCACATAGAGGCAATGAGGGAGCCGAATGCCAGCATGAAGCCAATGAAGAGCCACACTCGGGCGCCTGCAAGCAGAGATAAGAAAGGGTGCGTTACTGGGTGACGCTCCACAGAGCTTTTTTTTATGGGTTTGTATTTTACTGCATGTATGTTGTAATGGTAATACAAGGAAACTGGCCATCATTAGAAATGAGAAATGGGGAAATTAAGTGTTTGTGAGGGGAGAGCGTAGAGAAGTTCATCATGTCCTCTCATACTCACCCGTCTGTCCAATGCAGCCCTCACTGTAGCTGTCTCCTCTCACTTGGCCGTTTGAAACAGCATTTATCCTAGATGTGTCAAATGAGATAAAAAAATAATTACAAACACATCAGAACAGAAGCTACCTCGTAAGTTACTGTTTTACCTGATTTCTTATGTGGACAGGTCACAGGGTGACAACTGAATACAATTAGGAAGCCTGTCCCATAGACTGTAAACAGTATAGGCATTATTAGGGATGCACCGATCCGACTTTTTTCAGTCCCGATACCGATACCTGGGATTTGGGTATCGGCCGATATCGAGTACCGATCCGATACCAGTGTTTGATTAATGAGCTGTATGCCTCACTGTGTGGAAGTGACTGGGATCGTCCTTTTATGTGTAAGGCAACATCAGGCTTGACTTAAACATTGCCTTCCTAATATTGCAAAATAAAATGTAACAAATAAATACATAGATATACATTTACGGAATTGTATAAAATAATAAATCGTATACCAACAACTTGGTCAAAAAATCTTCAAAATTAACAGGAATTACAATTTAAGTGTAAACCTGTTTAATGCAGCAACAAATTGGTCAAAACTTAAACAGGAGTTAAAATTCCAGTATATAATGTATATAGTATATAAACATAAGTGAATAGATCGGCTCTATTGTCACCGATAACCGATCCAGCTATTTGAGTCAGTGTCGGCACGATATCAGATCTGGTATCGGTGCATCCTTAAGCATTATGAAGGTCTCAACTCCTAAACTGAAGCATCCATCGAGCTGGTAAATAACAACCGGAGGATCAAATCATTACCATCACAAGGTCCACTTACTTAGTGTTTCAGAAGGCTTTCAGCCCCGTGTCATGGCCCTGGCTTTGCTCATTTGTTATGGAAATGGTTTAGTGGGTGAAAGATTAAAGAGGCCATCGACATCACCAGACACCATTCTTGGACAGAGACAACAGGGCACCTCCCCAATAGACGACCACCAGTTATCATGTGACTAAAACTCCACACTTAGGTCACGTGATAATAACTATATCATCTCCATGACAAATGAGCAACTCCATACGCTGAGGAAGGCCTGGAGATGGGGCTAAAAGCTTAAAGGAACAGTGTGCATCATTTCAGGGGATCTATTGGCAGAAATGGAATATCATATTCATAGTCTATGTTTTCATTAGTGAATAAATCACCTGAAACTAAGAATTGTTGTGTTTTCGTTAGCTTAGAAGGAGCCCTTCCTATCTACACATGGAGCAGGTCGTGATATTACGAATCCTACTATAGTGAAGGCATGATCGCCCTACTCTGCCTCTGATTGGCTTACCATGATATTCTTACCCTAAACCTAACCAATACAACCAACTAAGGCAGCAAGTACTGGCCAATCAGAGGCAGTGTAGGGCGGGCCATGCCTTTGCTATAGCATGATTCGTGATTTAGCGAGCGGGTCCTCTCCACAGAGTCCGGCATGTTTCTACGGTAGCACAGAACGGACAAATCAAACACTGGCTCTAGTGAGAGCCTTTCGTATTTTTTACGTCAACTGAAAGCCAACGTAGTTCTTAGACACTCTTGTGAAACTGCGGTAATGTGAGCCGCAGAGTGCAAAACCGTGGTACCGCCAGCCGCCGTCTCACTTCTGTTGCTCCTAAAGTAGTGTTATTATGGTAAGGATGACCTCTGAGCGAGGCGAATTACGTTGTTTTGCACTTGGCGGCTCACGTTACTGCAGTCTTATGGAAAGGAAGGAGTGAGCGCAGGGGCACTCAGTTGGTTGCAATCTGTAACCACACCACTAGATGCTGCCAAATCCTACACACTGTACCACATACAGTAATTGAACCTTGTGATGAGACCCGTTTGTGAAACTGAAGAATCTAACATTTCCAGTGACAGAAAGAGTCCGCTTACATGAGAAAGGCCACTGTAGCGATGACTCCACAAGTGTGATAGGCATGATGAAAGTCTCCCTCATCAGGATATTTCACTGCTGCATCGATGATGATCCACCAACCAGTGAAGAACTGCAACAACAACAAGATCCACAGTTAGAAAAAGAAAAAGAAGTAGAAAGGCACTTTATTAATCCTGAGGGGAAATTACATTTTTTCACTCTGTTATATATACAGGACACACACACACATGCACAAACAGGACTTATATACATGCGTTAATGAGAGAGATGTCAGAGCGAGGGGGCTGCACCTGACAGGCGCCACGGGAAACCTCTGTTGGTCTGGAGGAGCTGCAGCATTTATTTCTGCACAAACGTCCACTGTACATTCACTAGATATTCTCAGAGCTAAACTAACTCTTCTGCAGTGTGGAGTGTGCGCGCATGCACGTAAGAGTGGAGCGAAATAGTGAGAACGAGCGCGGTGTGTGAGTGAAGGCAGGCAGAGGAGCAGAGGAGCAGAGTACAGCAGAGACTCCGGCCCTGGAGACCAAAGCTACGGTCTCCCCCGCGTCCTGCGACCGCGGCCAACACTGTTTAACAGACGGGCTTCACTAGATATAACTTTGCGGTTTTGGTGTAGTTTGTGTTGGAGTCTTGTCTGAACAGCGTAGCCACACGTGAGCACGCATGGGACACCGACCCGGATTGATTTATACGTGTAAGAAGTTACAAACAGTCCCTTTAATTTACTTGTTCTAAAAACCTCTTAACTTAAAGGTACAGTGTGTAGGATTTGTCAGCATCTAGTGGTGTGGTTGCAGATTGCAACCAACTGAGTAACGCTCTATTCACGCCTCCCTTTCCAAGACTGCGTAAAGCGAGCCGCCAGTGCATAACCTTGGTAATGTCGTTTGCCTCACTCAGAGGCCATCCTTACAATAATAACCCTAATTTAGGAGCAACGAAACTCAGACGGCGGCTGACGGTACCACGGTTTAGCACTCTGCGGCTCAAGTTTACCGCAGTTTCACAAGCGTGTCGGAGAACTACGGTGGCCTTCAGGTAACATAAAACCATTAAAGGCTCTTTCTAGAGTCAGTTGGGGGTTTGGTGCCTTGCTCAAGGGCACCTCGGCAGTGCCCAAGAGGCAATCTGGCATCTCTCCAACAACCAGTTCACACTCAGTACTTGGTCCATGGGATTTGAACCAGCAACCCTCTGGTTCCGAAGTCAAGTCCCTATGGACTGAGCTACTGCCATCCCAAGGGGGACTTCAGAGACAAGTATGAACATGATGTGTAATAAATCTGCACATCCTGGTTATTCAAAACAAGAATACACAGCTCTGCATCATCATTAGTAACTAGGCAAACCACAGAACAGGAAGACACATGAGAGCACCCTACATGTCCCCTCTGTAGCTACAGTGTATCTGAGTGAAATCAGTGTAGTACCAGCACTCCAGCAGCTATAGATGCGATGGCGTTTCTTCTCTCTCCCCAGTCCACATTGCACTCACAGTCTCCACACCGGATCCCGTCCAGGAAACCTGACATGACTCTGCTGGGGGAAAAGACAAGGGCGTTATGTCCAACAATAAAACAACAACATCAACAACTGTATAGAGAGATATGAGAACTCTGTAAAGTAGTTAGCTGTACAGTAGGATGATGCTCAACTCTCTGGTTTATACACCAAGCACCAACAACAAACACCGACTATCTTTACTCTAAAGCTCGGTGACATCTATTCGACAATAAGTCTGTCGAGGTATCCACTTGATCGTTGTGAAAACACACATGCAGCAGATTAAAAACAGGCCCGTGTCGTCTCTTTTGTTCACATTTCCTTGAAGCTTTCTTGTTGCTACGAAGTTGCTAATATAAATACCAGCACAACTCAAACGACAGCGGTAGTACCGAGCTAAAAACACACACCCCGACAGCATTACTGGCTTGTAATGTCATTTTATCAAAGGTTTTTTACCTTTTATTTTCGGTTTTTGATGTGTTGAACCTCTCTGGATAATAAGCCCGACTTTGCTTCCGATAGAGCTAGTGATGTGTTGGTTACGAACGAGCCGGTTCATTGAGCCGGCTCTTTTGAGTGAACGATAAGAACCGGCTCCCGTCCGTTTTTTGTCTTTTTCTTTACTTAATTCATGGCAGGATGATAGGACATCTTCTCCGCGCGGTCTTCAGGTACAGAGCAGGAGGGAAAGGATGAGAGAAAGAGAGAGGAGTGTGGTGCGCGAATAGCAGACAAGATGAGTGACAGTCGGAAACGAAGCAGCATGTGAAATTAATGTATTCTGGAAATTATAAGGTTTAGTATAATTATATTGAATAATTTAAGTGATATATGTGCACACATACTAATGATAGGTCAAAACAGCGCTAAATTTGGCTGAATTATAAAAGGCAGAAGTGGTAAAATGAAGAGCTGTTTGGGAGCCGAAAGAGCCGGCTCTTCTTGGTGAGCTGAGCCAAATGATCTGGCTCACTAAAAAGAGACGGAATTCCCATCATTAGATAGAGCTCAGTGACGCACATGCGCAGTACAGACAGCCGTTTGATGATGAGGGAGCCTCTTGATACTGGTGCGTTCAAGGTGTTGTGGACAAAATAGGAATTTTTGTGCAACATTCCAAGCAAATGGGCTACTCAAAAAGTCCTATTTGGTATGTAGGTATATTAATACGTACACACACACACTTATCTTTTTTGATATATTTACTGTATTGTTATTATTTCTTTATATTAATCTTGTCTCTAGGTGGAGGCTTCAGATAAGCCCAGTGGGTTTTTTGCACTCTTCCTGCACTTTATATTATTCATTTATTTTTGTGTTATGTTGTATAGTCTTGAATTGTGAAAAACAAATAAACAAATAAACAAACAAAAATACGTCAATTGACTTGTGAAAAAAGATGTGACATAAATTAGCGCATGGGTAGTATCACCTTATATTTTTATTTGATCATTATACATTCACTTACCTTTTGGACTCAAATGAAAGATTATTATTGTGTACAACTCATCATAATATCAACTTTTTTTCCAATTTTTTTAGTTAACCAAATATACAAAACATACAAAACACAAACTCACACAAAAATGGCTCAAAATTCCCTCCCTATCCCACCCACATACAAACTGAAAAAGAACCATACTCAAAAGGAGTAGGCTAGTTAACTATTAATTGTATTAAAAAGGATATAGACAAAAACAATTAAATACACAAATAAAGAAATCATAAATAACGAGATGCAGTGTTCTGACTTATTCAGATGACTAATGATGTATCAAGTCTGATAATTTTGTTATAACAAATCAGATATAGGTGTTGGTAAGGAGTCCATATAGGTTAGATAGGGTTGCCAAATCTTCAGAAAGGTGTTGTATTCATCATAATATCAACTAGATTGTCAAAGTGTCATCACTGTATGGTTAAATTTACATACATAAACATAAAGTAACACAAGTTACAAGTTTCAATGGATTTTTAAAAGAATATATCAAGACTCTCAAACTTATAAACACTATAAAAAAGGGATAAACTGTCAAAGTGTATAGTGAGCTCTTTGAATACGAATAATGTTTTTTTCTTATAAATTGATATTTTTAAAGTGTATTATCCCTATTTTTTTAATTATCACTGTTATTTCTATTTATGTCTTTAAATTCATTCTTCGTTTCTCTGTAACATTATGTTGAGTCTGCAATGTTTGTGCATTTTAATGTTTTTTCAATAATAATAACAAAGTATCACCTTTCATACTAAAAGTGACTGTGCACATTTTCTTCAGTGTAATACAACAGTTTCAGTCAAAAACTATTGAATATAGGTGCCATCTGTTACAAACACTCACCAAACTATAGAAAGCCGACTTAGTAGTTATTTTCTTAATTATTTCCCCAGAAAATGATCCCTGGGTGATCACCGTGGATGAGCATTTTGTAGAGACCATCCACTTTCATATTCATTTATGAAGCTACTGAAAACTGCAAAACAAGCTGGACTCGATACTGAAAATAATACAAGAGTAGGCTACATTTGTAACTAAATTAACACATATTTAAGCAAAAATACAAAACAAAAAAAATACTTAAATATAATTGAAACATTAAATAATGAAAAGATACATAAATATGAGAGAGAGGATTTTAAACAAGGGATTTATGTGCATTTTATTTCCTTGTATATAGGCCTATTTGCATTTGCTTAATCTTTGGTTCAGTGGTGTGGGTGCAGAGCAGCTATATAAATACTTGTTTAAAACATGCTGTTTATTGAAACAAGGGGAGAAAAAAGTTACACTAACAGAACATTTTCTTAGATCTGTTATTGCTTGTTAACATGTTTTATACTTTAGATGTTCCTGAAGCCATTTGCTTTATAATCTGATTGGAGATCTGTGCCTGCAACATCATGTGTGAGTCACATGGGGCTTTCATGCACGCTGCCGACCCTTTCATTATTCACAAACTGTGATCCCTACAACTGTGAACAGAGCACTAGAGGACACATAGGGCTGTAGCATCAATCAGCATCTACATTTCTTTATTGTCGACGATCACATGGAGACATTCACAACAAATATTGGAAGACAAAGATATCAAGTTAGTGGTCCATAAAAATAAATTTAGCATCATAATTTGAAATTAGCATTTAAAGACTTGTACAGCTACTTCATAGTTGATACATTTGAAAATCCCACACAAGCCGGTATAAATGAGTAAACAAGATGACAGTCGTCTTAAAAGACTCCAAGCAATTGCAAGGCTACAGATATGGACAGAAAGATGACGCCGAATAATCCAATGTAGCCATAGGCACCATGCATCCTCTTGGCTGGATCTGGAATAAAACATAAAACAGGACAATGCAAAACTTTCACCAAAGCAGAATTATATGAAACAACAAGGAACACTAAACTTGTTCATGAGGGAATGTTTGACTTTGAAATTCCAAACAGCTAATATTTTGTTGATAATACATTAATTTACTTGTTTTAAAAACCTCTTAACTTAAAGGTACAGTGTGTAGGATTTGGCAGCATCTAGTGGTGTGGTTGCAAATTGCAATCAACTGAGTTGGCTACTGGGCTACTGTAGAAACATGGCGGACTCTGTGTAGAGGACCCTCTCCCTATGTAGATATGAAGGGCTCATTCTAAGCTAACGAAAACACGATTCATAGTTTCAGGTGATTATACACTAATGAAAACATAGTTATGATATTATGAGCCATTTCTGCCAATAGATCCCCGAAATGTTACACACTACTGTTCCTTTAAATAATTACCATAATTTCGACCTCATTGATGCATGTCTTTTTTTAGTGTTTCAATATCCTTTGCTCAATGCTATCTTCTGTAAATGATTAAACAAAACTAGGTGAGGAGCAACAAAATGTTGTAGCAATCACTGTAACCTCTGGAACGCCTGGACTGCAACCTTTACACCCTATGTTAGGAGTATTTGTTTGCGGAAATTATAAATGGATTGTTATGGGTTCAATTTCTCACAAGAATAACAGGATCAAATTCCATCGGTCAGGAGTAATTTTCTGACCTGTGCAGAGGTAGATTGTGTTTTATTCCTTTAGGGTCCCTATAATCATATAACTTTGACCCATGCACTATTATATATTATTTGAAACTTATATAAAATATTGGTGGTTTGTTATTTTAAATGCATTATGTCAACTTAGAAATGTGTGTGAAATCTATTATATATATTACAATAGAGTGGGTGAAGTGAGTTTAAGTGCTTTTGCTTTAAATGTCAGTCTTACCTCCTGTGTAGTAGCCCCAGGCATAGGAAAACCTGCTGGTCACCCAAATAGCCCCCAGCACAGCTGCTGATAACTAGGATTATGAACATAGAAAAAGAGAAATACAAACAGTCAGGAAATACATGGGTGATGAAAATATGCTTAATCACTGTGACACGTGTCTTTGGCTTGTCATCATCTGGAGAATTTATGCCAAAGATCATGAGGATTGCTTGCCCCTCCCACACCAGGTTTAGTAGCCCTTAATATTCACTTCCAAGCCCTAATAGTGTGGCAAAAGATGCACACACACTAAAGTAATCTGTGGCTATATATGAAAAAGTGTGTAAAAAGTATACATACCGGGTAAACAAGAGCTGCAATGGTCTGGAAAACGAGCCACTGAGGGTAAACCTCCAGGGTGTTCTGATGTGCTCTCTGGATACAGTTGAATACCTGATCCTTGTCACTGTACATGTTGGGGTACTGCAAAGTAAAGTATCAAACACATCATATATTAGCCAGAACACTAATGAAAAACACGTCCAATGCAACTATGAGCGTGCAGTATTAACTTTACTTGCACTTGTTTTCATTATAAGTCAAATTGCAACTAACCTTAACGTCGTACTTCTTCCTGGCACCCCCAACCTTCACAGCTAAATAGCCCAGCATAATCCAGCTGTACAGGTAGGTAAATATGGCGTATCCAAACTCGGACGGCAACACAGTCAGGACGTCCATCTCTGCTCGATGTGTGACAAGTTTTCAGAAGACTGCAGCGAATTTGTAGCCTAGTGGAGAGGAAGCAGGGATTTGTGGCTTGGCGCAGGAAGCAACAAACTAACAGTGTAGCTACACAAAATATCGCGAGATCACGTGCGTGCCTGGCGAGGTTATAGCAGGTTATAGCTCATTTAAAGGGCAATACCACTATAATAATAATAATAATAATAATAATAATGTCTGATCATAATAATGTGCACTGAATTGATTGTTAATGGAATTGTATAACTGCATTCCTAAAAGTATACATGCACATACATACTTATATAATCATTCAGTCCATGTATAGCCATTTAAAGGGCAATACCACTATGATGTTCCAGTGCAAGTGAAATGTTTGTGTCTGGCATAAATACTTTTCAAACTGTATAAAGAAATCTCATGTACAAATTGATATGCTGGCTAAATCACTCTGAGAATGACATAATCTTGCGGTTGTCTAACATCAGATTTAGCACTACACGGTGAAGGAACTGGCCTTCTACCTCCAAGAGGTCAAGGCCCAGTTACGTGTTGGTTAATCTTGTGTGACAAAGAGAATTTCCAAACAGATGAGTTAAAGCATAATGATTCAATTTATTCCGAACAATCAATGTTGCATAAGTAAAATAAAAGAGTTTACAGATATCTGGATCCAATCAACGTGTCCCTGACAACATACAGTGCATGGGTCAGTTCGCGAAGTCTGAATCCCGAGCTATCCCTGATCCAGTCTATTCATGGTTTACACAATAGTAATATTCATGAGATTATGGCACGTGATGTCTTTGCTGCATATCTTCTTCTTTGTTATCTCCTTCTGACTCCTTTCTCTCTTTGACCTTGCAAAAAGAACAGAACGTGCATCCTCCCTGTCCTCGCAAACACTTCATGCACAACAAATCCAACAATCAGGTTATTTCAGGTCATTGTAAGCACTTTTGTACATAATAGATCCAACAACGGTACCAATCACAGCTGTGGAGGCACTGGTATAGATAGTTCTTTATATGTAAGGCATTGATGTTTGTATTTATATTTTTAATATTTATATTTTTAATATCTTTTAAACATTAGTTTTTATAGTGCTTTCGGTCTTTTTAGTAATATTCTCATTGCATCATTATATGCAATATACATATATGTATGTATACTTTTTTATTTTATTCTTGTTGTTTTGTTGTTGGTCGTTGGTGCTTTATATATATATATATATATATATATATATATATATATTATTACACCTGGACACTGGAGGACACAGAGGCACATTATTTTTTTAAGATTACCTGTCTCATTCACTACTGTCAGGATATAGTGGCAGTTTAAAAAATATTTTTTTAAATCATATGTGCTCTATTTCTACCCACTGCAGCTTTAAAGTTGATTCAGATTCTGATTAGGACATGCTTTTTTCTTATCTCCACTACATGCCAGGCTCGGCTGGAACTTAAATTTATAACATATGCATTCATAACAGCTGTGAAGACACAACAGGCATTGAAGGGCAATTTTTTACTAATACTGTGTTCTGCATTTCACCCTATTTTCACTCCTTTTCTCTAGTCAAAGTGGATCCAAACACCTCTGCTTCTCTGTTGCTTTGCAGGTCGGCCCAAATTATTGGATTCTTTGGGAACTTTATCAGAGTTTGAACAAGCTGATGAAGAATTCGTTATCCTTAGAATTCATTATCCTCAGAACATTTTAAAAGGAAATTATCATCACATTTAATCGATGATGTCTAATTATCTTTTGATATGTTTAGATATATTTTCTTTTCTTCTGTACAGTTTTTTGTATGTATTTCATTGTTTTTGTTGGATTGTTTTCCACTGTTTGTTTAGGTTTTTCTGCACATTTTGTGTGCTTCTTGTTGTTGTTTAACTTTTGTTGTATTTTTTAAATATGTTAGTTTAGATATTTCTTCCTTTTTTGTTATTGTTGTTTTTTTCTCCTGGGGTTGGGGGGAGGTCTTTTGTATTAGCCTGTAAGGCTTCTTGACCTCTCCTGACACATTTCTTGTTTTTTTTTCATTGACTGGATTTTGTGCAGTTTTATATATGTGCAAAAAAATTAATAAAAAGTAAATAAATATGTTTAGATATATTTTCTTTTTTTCTTTACTGTTTTTTGTATGTATTTCATTGTTTTTATTGGATTGTTTTCCACTGTTTGGTTAAGTTTTTCTGCACATTTTGTGTACTTCTTGTTGTTGTTTAACTTTTGTTGTATTTATTAAAATTATGTTAGTTTAAATCTTTCTTCCTTTTTTTGTTATTGTTATTGTATAAGCCTGTAAGGCTTCTTGACCTCTACTGACACATTTCTTGTTTGTTTTTCATTGACTTGATTTTGTGCAGTTTTATATATGTGCAAATAAATAAATAAAACTGTCTGTTTGACTTGACTTCTTGAGACATAATGAAGATGGGACAGTAACAGACGACCTCCAGAGGGTGGCAGCAATGCAACATCCGAAAACACCAACGAAGAAGAAGTTTAAAAACACGTGACTGGAATTTTCCAGTCGACCGTTGCTCCGCCTCCACGTGCTCCTCCCCATGATGCACCGCGCGAGGCTGCCATGTTGTTCATACGAGAGACGACGACGGACCAGACGGAGCGACTTCACCGAACAGACGACGATTTAAACTCATATTTATCTACAAACGAACAACACTTTTGACTTCTATTCGTAAGTTATCGTCTCGTTATTCGTCTCTGAAAGTAAATCATCGTAATAATAGCGTTATAACTCGTTTACATCGACGTTATCAGAACAAAGGCTTCCAGCTTCAGTCGACCTGGTGAGTAACCCACAGCTACAACAAACAGACTATCGTTTATGTGTGATTATACATGTGTTGTCCTGTAATGTAAGGTTTATGTCAGTGTTTTTTAATCATACGTGTAAAGGAAATGGATATGGCGACTTGTTGTGTTGATAACAGATGGTAGCTCAGCGGGTTAAGCGAGTTAAGCTATCTTTAGCTTGCGTCATTCCGGAAATTTCCAGTAAGGCTCCTCCTCCAGTCCAGGTCAGCTGTTAGTCACGTGGCTTTAGTTGCCATGTTACGCAACAACAGCCACATGCTTACACACACACTGGCTGCTATTATCAAGGCATTTACCTTAAACGTTTTTGCTACTTTGACTACAAGGGGTGAGCTCATTCAAGGGTTATAGATAGATATATATATATATTGATCCCGAGGGAAATTCAAGTTTCCAACATCACAGTTCCAAAGTGCAAAAACATGTTAGTAAAAAGTAAGTAGCACAAAAAAATATACCAGATATAAAAAATACAAGGAGATGAAGAAAAACTGTTAAAACTGAATATAGTGCAGAGTAACAGCTGTGATACGCAAGTATTAAAAAAGTGAATATAGTGCAGAAGAGACTGTTAAAAGTGAGTATAGTGCATTATTATCTGTCCTGCAGACCGTCCTCCCTTGTCCCCCTCCCCTCCATAGAGAGGTGTTGTACAGTTTGATGACTCGGGGGACAAAGGATTTCCTGAGTCTGTCTGTGGAGCAGCAGCCGAAGAGGATGGCTTGCGTTGTCCTGTATGGCCAGCAGTCTGTTGAGCGTTCTTTCCTTTGCCACCGTCACCAGAGTCGAGCTCCGTGGCGACCACAGAGCCGTCCCGCCTGATCAGCTTGTCCAGCCTTGAGGTGTCCCTCTTAGTTGTGCTGCCCCCCCAGCACACCACAGCGTAGAAAAAATAATTACTGTAAAAAGTTATTATTTTAAAGTACTTATGAAGGTTTTTCTGTCTCATTTCAGCTCGTGTGCAGACAACAAAAACAATGACCAAGGCAGAAAACTCACATTCAGAAATGGCCGGTGTTCGTCCGAGTGATGGCATCAATGTAATCTTTGACCAGGACAGCCTTGCCTCATCTCGATCACCTTCCAGGGGCAGCCGTGGTAGTAAACCCTCCGTTGGCTCTGTCCGCCACAGGGGACGCGGCAGCCACAAAGGACGTAAGAGGTCTTCATCTTCGTCCCGCAGCAGGTCCTCCTCTCCCACCAGGTCCCGCTCTCACCCCCGTTGCCACAGACCTTCCTCCCGCTGTCGGTGTGACAACCATCGCAGATATGGCCGTGGCCGCCAATCCCCACCACGGCGCCACAGGTCCCGCTCCAGGTCTTCCGGCCGTGTGAGCAGGCACAGGAGGGCTGTGAGCAGGTATTCCCAGTCCCCACCCACAACCCACGGAAGCGGCTCAAAGTCCGGATCTTCAGGGCAATCTGTCAACTTGAGTTTGGATGGTAAGATGATTGGAAAAATGAGGGTCATTACTCTGGCAAAAATTTTTCAATTTAAGTGATTAAAGCTTATCTCCAACCTTTTTTGTGTTCCCCAGATAAACGTGAACTACTCAAAGCTGCAGAGGCCAATGCTACGAGGATCCTAGGAGTGGAGAAGCTGGAACTTCCTGAAGGTGTGAAACCAATCCTGTCAGAGCAGTCGGTTGAGTCCGAACAGGTTTCGCCAGACACATGGGTGAGACAAGACCCTGAAGAGACTCTGTCACAGGTGGGTTTCTGAGAGTGAATGTCAGCTTCACATTGAACATTATACGCACTAAAAATAAGGCTTTGTCACATATTCTTATTAAAGGCATAAATGTTTTTTTCCATCTTGGACCACATATAAATACAAGGTAAGGGGTGTTGAGAATTTTTTTAATAATATAAGTTGATCATAGCTGTCACACCATTTTATCAAAGCTACACTGTTTGATATACTGTATCTTTGTTGCAATGTCTACAGGTGTCTATTGATTAGTGTTGAAATTCCTATGTCTTGTGTTAACCCATGGACCCCTGAGGGAATATACATACTCTCTGTATTTATTCCTGTCTTCATAGATAACATGACAGTGGTCTCCTTCACTCATCGGCACCTGGGATTAAAGGGCTGTCATGTGACTTGGGTGATGACAATACGTTTGCGTGAAAGTTATTCTAATAAGTCTTGTAATGTTCACAATGTGTAAGTTAATCAACTTGGAGGTTTGCAATTAAACAAACACATATGCAGATTATCAGCCAAGATGCACACAGTCAATACAAATGCTAATCATACACATAGATGATGCACGAGCAATTCAGACATTGTTACACTCACTCCACTTCATATAGAGAGGCAGTAGAATTGACATTCCAAATGTATTGATGCTTGCCGTTGAAATGGGTCGTTGTTATTTATCAGAATCCTTCACTCGCTGATGGAGCACAGGCGTGTGGACTGCGTTATAGTGACTATCCCTGTCAAGAGAGCTAAAAACGAACTGACGAAGAACTCCTCTCCGTATGCCAAAGATAAGTGGTTCACCAGCCGTGTGCTGAGGGCTGGGAAACCCACGTCACCATCATGCTGCCACTGTAGACAGAGAAGACATCCTTTTTTTTTACTCTGATATTTTTTTATTTTATTTATTCTGTTTCAATATCTTTCTTTGGTAGGATTCATTTAATGGTTGAGCCTTTGACAGCAGTGGGATGGGAGGGGTGTTAAGTGTTGAAAATAAATATTAGCAATGGGAACTATAATCCATCTATATGAACCTTACAAGCTGTTAAAGCTCACTCTACTGTCAGTTGTACACGCATATCTAACTAGGTCGTTTTTTTTTGTCTTTTTGAAACAGAGCAGTGATGAGGAGTCTGATGATGATCTGTCCAGCCCAAAGATGTCCCCAAAAAGGAAAACAATCTCTTTCAGCATTAATGTAAGTGACTAAAATTACAGCTTTTCCTAAACTGTTAATGTTGAAAGCCAAATCAAACACTGCTTTACTTATTATTATTCTAATTTTTTTTTCTCTCCTAATCTCATCCCATTAGAATTCCGTGCTCAAACCAATATTGGCCGCTCCGTCTTCTGTTAAGGTAACATCCAGAATGGACAGCTATGAAAGCAGGAAGCCCTACGGCCACTGGATTGCAGTCAAATCGGGCCGAACCTCCAAAGCACGCAAACACACACTCGCCTCATCACACTAGTGTGGCAGAGTACATGGACACTGTAAATATTATAAATATTTTTGTACATATGTTTTACCATTTTATGGTCAACGTTTTCTTTCAGATGTTAGAGTTAAGTGAGACGAAGTGGAGAATTCATTCAGGTGCGATTATCATTTTTTTTTCTCCCTAAGTTGTATATTGTGATTCAATAAAGATATTTATTTGATAAAAAAAAGTGTCTGTTTTTGTAACTAGTAAATCAATGCACTGCACTCATCTTGAGCCTTTAACTGTTCAGGGAAAAGGTGTAATTGGGAGTTAACAAGGTTTTGCAGTTTCCAACACTGACTAATATCATGCCTGTAGAGAAATTAGGTATTACCTCGATCAATAGTGACAACAAGGTTAATTATCCATACAGGAATATTCCTTACTACTTAAGAATCAGTTACTAGAGTAAAGTACTGGTGTATTTTAGATATTCCAGTGGGTAAATAAGTAAGGGATAATGTACAGCAAGCCGGTCATTGTTGTGAAATAAACCCCGACAGCGTGATGCTGAGCTGTTGGATAACCCTGAATTATGGGGTTTATTTCACAAAAATGGTGCCGCTAGCTGTACATTATCCCGCTTATTACAAGGCTACTTACTAATGAAATCAATAATTTGACACACAAGCGGTCTGCCAGAGTCTGAGATCAGAACTTTGCCCATAGCAACGATCCGTGTTACATAGCAACGGTCTGCTATAAAGCAATAACAGACCGTAGAACGCCGTGTATAATCAGAATCAAGTATTCAACAAAGCTGTGTAATAATAATTAATGATTGGTACATAAATAAACAATTCTGTGCAACTGAATGTTGGTAAACTACTAAAGAAAAAAACATTTATGGTGGGATATGCCAAAAGCTAATTTGTTGAGATGCAATATAATTATTTGAAACTCCAAAAAAGGACTAAATACCAATAGGTCTTTTTCATGGAAGACATTTCACAGTAGGAAAAACACAGATGTAAATAATTAAATTAATGATGGCTGACTTCCATGTAGCTGCTTTGATTTCCGTTCCCTGGTATTGTGCATGCAGACTCAGTCACTCACTGAAACCCTTGAATAGAGCCGAGTCATCATCAGTGTTATTAGTAGGCCTAAAATCTGCACTTTTCATACCATGACAGGTCAAAATGTCGGCTGTGAGAAAGGCCTATTGCCTAAGTGTTCACAATAGTGAGTACATGTACAAACAGGTAAACAGATTTGGCAGATTTGCCTCATTGCAAAAAAAAATACAAATTTGTGTCTCGGCCTTCAATTGCACATTTACTCTGTTTCCAAAGGGGTTTTAATCCTTCTGAGTGTTTATGTGTGGATCAAAACCAGCTGCATATTTTAAGATGACCACATGGTGTCAGTATTGCCATACATGTTCATGTTTCAGACTGAGGTTGATGCAGCAGCCTGAATCACCACCAACATGTCTGATTTGATTGGTGATTTAAATATGAATGACGATACAAAATGGCAATTCGGTCTGAATATCAGGGTAGCTGATGCACTGGTTCCAAAGTTACATACAAATAATAAGGTATCCATATACTGCTGTGTTAAAGGGAACTGTGTTGGCCGCGGTCGGATGGAAGACATTTCAACAAAGCACCGGTGTTAAATAATAAACTTAATGATTCCATTTAGCTTTAGGGTCCTGGTTTAGTGCATAATTGTGTTTACTGGAGCACTTGAACACCACAGATCATCGTTAATGTTATTATTAACACCTGTGCTTTTCCTAATACTGTATCTGTGCTGTGTAGAACACCTGTAATACTGTTTTATACTGATCGGACTCAGTTGATGATGATTGATGATCATCTGTCTGCTTACACGTGATTTGAACACGTTCCTTCTTGAGTAACTTGATATATCCTGCTGTTGTGGCCGCTGCTGCTTACCCTAAAGCGCATGTGTGTGTGTGTGTGTTTGGACTGACTGGTTCTTGGCACAGGTTAAAAATACTAGTGTATTATTGCCAGAAGGTAACGTATCTATTGAGCCAGTGATAAATTTAATATCCCAAGATTTCCAGACTGATATTTAGATACATGTCGCAATCTGTTGTAATAAAAAGGTAAAAAATCACACAGTTTCGATTATGTCTCGCTCCCAGACTGCGTGTCTCCTGCTATAAACTTGTCTGTAATTCTGATTAATTACTTTGGTTGGAGATAAGACATGCATAGACACACTGTGACACAGTGAGTCTTAGTAGTGTGAGTGGATGAGAAGAGATAGAGAACTGTTTACTTCATACACACCAAGATCATTGATATGCACTTAAACAACAAGTATAATAGTCTCTAGTTCAACCAGATGGAGTCATCACATATGTTTTTTTTAGGGCTGTAAATCGATTAAAATGTTTAATCCCAAATGAATCTCACATTTTTTGTTCATAAAGTACCTTAAAAGGGAGATTTGTCAAGTATTTAATACTCTTATCAACATGGGAGTGGGAAAATATGCTTGCTTTATATAAATGTATGCATATATGTATTATTGGAAATCAATTAACAACACGAAACAATGAAAAATATTGTGCAGAAACCCTCACAGAATATGCTCAAATCATAACATGGTAAACTGCAGCCCAACAGGCAACAACAGCTGTCAGTGTGTCAGTGTGCTGACTTGACTATGACTTGCCCCAAACTGCATGTGATTATCATAAAGTGGGCATGTCTGTAAAGGGGAGACTCGTGGGTACACATAGAACCCATTTACATTCACATATCTTGAGGTCAGAGGTCAAGGGACCCCTTTGAAAATGGTCATGCCAGATTGATCCTCATCCAAATTTAGTGCAAGTTGGGAGCGTTATTTAGCCTCCTTCACGACAAGCTAGTATGACATAGTTGGTACCAATGGATTCATTAGGTTTTGTAGTTTCATATGATGCCAGTATCTTCATAACTTCCGAGAAATCGATTGCATTATTGCGTTAAAGAAATTAGTGGCGTCAAAACGATTTTGCGTTACTATCGTGTTAACTTTGCCGCCCTAGTTTTGTTTATTCTAGTTTTTTTTTTTTAAATAATTGGTGCCACTTATTCACTTGCAGGCTCCTGTGTCTATGGAAAAAAACTCCCCTATTAAGACTCACACTGTTATTTATCCAGTAATTTCCCTACATTTACTAGGCTTAAATCATACCCATTTTACTTTACAGGGAACACTTCAACTGGCAGTTGGCCTCGAAAGAATCAAAGGTGTCAGTCAGATCATCTGTGAGACACACCAGTGAATTTATGCAGTGTTGTTCCTTACATGATTCCCAGCCAACGTCTTCAGGCTAATCAGATAAGACTACAAACAATATCGCGACTGTACAACTGAACATTTAATCCACTCCCTAACAGCTCTAGAGCAGAGTCAGATATCAAAGACCTTCATCAGTAAAGCATAAACAACTCGTGTCATGGCGTCTTTGCACACCATCCCTTTGTGGGCATCCCATAAATTTATCCTGGGAGGTTGATTCAACCAGATTAGATATAGTGATTCAATTCAACGCTGGTATGACTAAACACACCGATGACTGCCCACCCTGTAGAGGGTGCAATGTTCCTACATTCCCACAGGAGTAGAGGAAAGGGAGCCTTGCGTGGGAAACCTGTTGTTGTCCTCGATCTCTTCTCCGGTCACAAGGCTTTCCTACTCATGTCGCAGCTTGGGGGCAAGTTAGTTAGACTGAGATGTAGATGATAATGAATAAATTGAATTGCTCAATTGTTGGTGCTTATCTCTCTTTGTGCACCTACACTAAAACATTCTTTTGGCTGGCATCTTGGACTAAATGTGCCCTGAGGTTTGATGGTAGTAAATGGCAGTTCATTCTCACGCTCAAGACGCCTCCCATCATGAGACCACACGCAGAAAAACCCGCAGAAAAACAAACAAGTGTGATAATATAAGTGTAAGTGGTTTATTTAAAAAGAAAAAGGATAATAATCATAAGTTGTTTTAACTTGTATTACTGTACAAAAGAACACCACAAATCATTTCTTACAGATAACTGAACTCAAAAATTAAAATGTTAGACGACTGCCTTAAAAGACAGAGTCCATTTTTTAGCATTTTTCATACATGTATCGTGTGTACACAGAAGAAAAAGATGCAACCAAGATGAATAAATGAAGACAAATCTCAACATGTCCAGAGGGAACTGGACCCGCTAGACGGCCGTGCCTCTCTCCAAGTTTTGTTTGATCTCGGCGGTGTATTTGCCGTAGAAGCGCTCCGCCTTCTTGTTGAACTTGGCGTTCCTCTCGTTGATGTAGTCGATGTCGGCGTCGTCGTTGTACGCCCTGCGTCGGCTGTACTTGGCCCGTTTCTCTATCCTGACAATCACAAATAAAAGCAGCTTTAGGGAGGATTTCGTAAACTGGTATGGCCACTATCCATGGCATATCCAATAGCAATAATTGGCTACAGGCAATAATTTAGGGGTGAGGGGGGGTGAGGGGTGTGCATTTAAATTTGGCAAGGAGAGTGGCGATGGAAAACCCAACACAGACGTACGAACTCAGAGGAAAATACTGTCAATTTGTGAGCTCCCAGTCTTGATTCGCTGTGTCTTCAAAGCATTGTTGTGCGTCATACCCTGGCAACTGAATCCTTGTCTAATGCCCCACAGTCGCATCTCTAACACGAGCCTCAGACTGTCTCAAATATAGAACAGCTCAGGGAAAGACCCGGGTAATGAAAAGGTGAAAAGGACTTCTGAAGCAAAGATAAATCAGTGAACTGTTTGAAGCAGAAGTCAGTTAAATGGAGGCACGGTTTGATCCCGATGTGTTCTGACATCATAGTGGCTTTCATAGAGGTTTGCCAAACCATCTACCCACACACACTTACCAAAACAATTAGCATGGTATGGACCATTAGTTTGACATAAGGTCATGTACATGGTCTGACCCGGACCCTGAGAAGTGTTCCGTTTAAGGTGGTCCATTTGGGTAAGTTGCTGCCCTCTCCCAACCTAAGCAACACCCCGTGCAGATAATAATGAACTGCCTCCTCTGGGGCTGATTTCTTCAGATCAGAAAGGCCCTGGTTCACACGAAACATCCCCCGTCTTCCAAATTGGCAAAGAGGTCACAAAGTCACTCCCTCCACACATAATTTATTATGACTAGCCTCATATTTTTGTGGTGAACCAGTGCCGGAAAAAGGTCTGAATGTACCCACTGTCTTTCTGAGATACATGAAAATAAGAACAGAAACTAAACCGCCTCGCGGTCGGATGCCTCCAGTCAAGTTGCAGTTCACATCCATGTCTGTCCAAAATGTCATCACTTCATCATTTTTATTCCATTAGACAGTTGTGTGAAGTTGTCATAATTAGCATATGAATTCTTGTGTTACAGCCAAAAATGAGTTTTTTGAGGTCACGGTGACTTTGACCTCCAAAATCTAATTAGTGAGGATGACCTTGAGTCCAAGTGGACATTTGTGCCAAATTTGAAGAAATTCCTCAGAGGCATTCCTGAGATATCGCGTTCAGGACAGTGGGATTGACGTGAGGCCTCCGAAATCTAATCAGTTCATCCGTGAGTCCGAAGCCCCTTTTTCATACACAAAGTGCTGGCTTGGTTTGACTCGGTTTGACTAGGCACGTCAGCCAAGCACGGCAGGGATGTGCATCTCCGTTACAACAGGGCTGTTCGCTTGCAGATGTGTGTAACCCATAGACTGTACAGAAGAAGTGGACGTAGTCACTGTGACGTCACCCACTGGTTTGTGGACTGCCTTTTTAAAGCCTCGGGTTCGGCTCAAGGAGGGGGAAAAGCAAAGGCTTATTGAAAGAGGCTGGGACACGGTTTTGAGCTCTGGGGTAAGACACATGCACAGTGTAACTGGAGCTGCAGTCATGCAATTTGGTCAGTGCACACTGTACATGTGTTGTACCCCAAAGATATGACGCGTGACTTCTCCTCAGAGGGTGAAAACAGGCGAGGTCACGCGTCATCAACGCGTCATATCATTGGGGTACAACGCATGTACAGTCCGCACCTCCGAAATTGCACGACCACGGCTCCAGTTACACTGTGCATGCGTCATAACCCAGAGCTCAAAACTGTGTCCCAGCCTCTTTCAATTTCTTGGTTCAGCTTTTTGGCCGTCGCCATTTCATTTTTTTGGAACCACGAGTGACACGAGATGGTGGCGCTAAGTACACCCGAACGCTGAATAAGACATTTTCAGGGGACAAAAACGGTTATAATCAACTTTCATGAACTGAAAACACACTGTGAAAGAGCTAAAGATGTAAGACGAAAACACAGAAAACTCCCAGACAACGCAGGGGTAGCGTCCTGTCCAGGGGATGCTTTAGGGTGTGCTTTAAGGTAGCCACACCCTAAAGCATCCCCTGCTTTATGGTCTATTTGACTCTAAATGGGACCATAATTTACTGAATGAACATCATGCTGTATTGAAGAAGACTTGAAACTAGCGATTGAGACCATAAACTCATGTTTACTGAGGTAATAAATCAAGTGAGAAGTAGGCTCGGTTTCTCATTGACTTCTATACAATCAGACTTCTGTTTGCAACCAGAGGAGTCGCCCCCTGCTGGCTATTAGGAATAATGCAAGTTTAAGGCACTTCAGCATTGGCTTCACTTATTTCTCTGTATGGTCCTTACCATAATGTTGTCGGACACCTACAATAACAATCGGAGCTTGTCAGTGGCAAAAACAAGCCTTTTAAGTGGACGTAAATTCAGGGGGCGCAATTGTCCGACATGATTACATTACAGCCCGTTTAGCAGCTGCCGTCTGCAGCGCTCTCCCTCAATACTGGTCCAAATTTCAGAAATTGTTGTCCCTATTGGTGACTTGGACACAAAAACATGAGAAAATAGGGTCCAGGTTGCCCTTTAAAAGGAATACTTCACCCATAACATGACCATATAATCACCCTGAACATTTAACATACGACTAATGACCTGCCTTATTTACAGTTCATTATTTTGTCAAAGTTTCCCGTCATTCTTGTCGTTTCTCAGCAACCGCAACCACAGAGAGCAGAAATCAAAGAACAGTGAGTTAGTACGAAGGTTTATCTTAGTGGTCTGCACAGTGAGTCAAGCTGATACTTAACGGGCAGGCTGAGAGCGAGATGACATTAATGGAGGCTCAGGAGAGGATGTGGCATCTCTCTTTTACTCTTCGAGCGTGACTTACTGTTTCTCAACGTCTTCCACCATGCGGTCAACGCCCTGCTTTGTGGGAACATGGGTGCCGTGGATCAGGCTGTTGGTCGTGGGGTGGAAGTCCTCACCGCTGTGGAGCACCGGCAAAGAAAAATTAGAAACGCACAACCACAGATAATCACAATTTGAACATACTTGAATCTGACTTTTCTATTCCATCATTGTGATCATGGTCATCCCCCCTGTGAGGAAATAATGTGGCTTCAGGGAAAACATGTGTATGTGCATCCTTCATGGTTCTGCATGAACGTCAGAGGAATAACCTGCAGGCGCCGAACTCTTAACGTGCGTGCATTGCACTTGAAAATCCTAAAATTACTTTGGGAGTGTGTAAACACTAACCCCAGGGCAAATGAGGGGATACACAGCTTAACATATAGAAAATGCTTTGTGCACATGTGATGGGTGAATTCTGAGATGATTACGGCAAGCAAAATGTTACAATTAATTTTACTTGACGGGAAATTTCACAGTTACGGTCTTTATAGCAGAGAAGTCTCATGTCATAACACTTATGGCCCTGTTAGTGGGAATGTATGTACACTAATCTAGTAGTGTATTAACAGGCACAAATACAGCAAAAGAAGACGGGACAGAGGCTTAACTCACCATTCCTCTCTCTGCTTCTCATAGCCCTCCATGTCTGGTCTGATTTGCTTGGTGAGCCTCTGGTACTGTCGGAATTGAGCCTCGGCATAACCTGCAGTCCATTGTGTGAGACGGAGAGGAATAAAAAAATAGTTATAATTACCGGAACAAACAGCAAGCAGGCACGAAGCTCAGCGACACAACCTGTGGCTGGTTAAGGAGGGATGAAGAGGCAACTCTCCTCCACCCTTCCTCTCTTGAAGCCCCTCTGGTGATAATTTTCTCCCCAGAGGTTTTAATTCAGAGGAGGTTTTGATGCAACAGATGGCAGCCATATTTAGGAGACACAGCAGTAGATTAAACTGGGAGCAGTTTCTGATGATTAACATCCCCAGGGATCCTTACATTCATCCAGTAGTGCTCTATATACTGCCGCTATGTTAGGCAGAGACATTTTATTATGTGGCAAAGAAGTGGAAAAACCTCTCGGTCACATGCCAGCAGAACAGAATCACGGTGTACCACTCGTTTTCTCAAGAGTAAACTGTATTAAATTACAATTTACTAAATGAGTAGACTGAGGTTCTGTGGTGTCATGCCTAAAATAAAACAGTTTGACTGCCAACCCTGATCATATTAGGTGTGAAAGGGACAGAAATGTCCTCTTGATTGGTCAAGAAATGTGTTAATTACTTTAGATTTCTCTTCAAAAGACTAAGATAAGATAAGAAAAGATATTCCTTTATTAGTCCCACAGTGGGGAAATTTGTAGACTGCAGTCTTTAGTCTGTGCTTTGAGCTTAAAAAGGTGCTCTAAACGATATTCAGAGCATTAATAAAGCAGCAAACAACAATGTGATATGTAAAGATATAGAGGAATAATATCATTCTGTAGAGAATGAAGTTGCTCTCCATCTGTGTGTGTTGTAATCCCAGCTTCTCCTTGCTTTGTTGACGTAGCTGGTCGCACATGCCTTTAGTGCATGTTAATGCATGTGACTGTGCCCCACTGGCTCGCTCATGGCTGTCGCTCTGCACTGCGATCATACGGCGGTTACCGCTGACAACGCCGCCCCGACCGACACCGTGGAAGCGTAGAACATCTTATCAAACGGGGGACCCTGGGACAAAATCGTATCAAATGGGGGTCCGTGGTCTAATTTGTGTCAGGTTAGGGGTCCCTGACATGACAAAAGTTTTGGAAACACTGGTTTAGAGAGAGAGAGACGATTGAGGAAGTCCAGTTCTAGTAACAGATGCATGCGTTAAAAGGCTTATCAGACGCCAAATCACTTCGCAATGAGGTGCAGTACTCACCGGTGGGATTTTTCAACTTTATCACAGCAAAAATTATTTAATCAAATTATGACAAACAAAAATTACTTTCATCACAACAACTGTAGGTAAACAGTAAACGCTGTAATCCACCAGGAATGTACGCTTGCATATATTTGATTGGCCAACGCAGCACCTTGCTGGATGCCATTGTGATATGCTGCAGCAAAGGTTGAGCAAGGTTCAACTGTTTTGCTGGACGACCCTGCAGTATTTTACTGGAACCCCATGCGTTGGAACCCCTGCTATGTCTGCAGACTGGCTCCATTCAAATGAATGAGAGGTCTGCGTCTTTATCACGCAGGGCCTGAAGTCGGTCTGGACATAGCCTTAAACACAACAATAATACACCTGTGATTTTATATTTTGAAGATAAACTAAAAAACTAACTAAAAGTGACCAGGCCGACTCTGACAATGAGTTACTTACTAATGAATTCATTCACACTATGACATGTCTCATACCCTATAAAATAAGTGCAACCAAAGAGTGCACTGCAAACAATCCATGTCTATCTTCAGTGGAGACGCTGCCACCAACCTGCAAATCCTGTGTCTGGGTTCTTCTTCTTCTTCTTCCTCTCCCAGCGCTCTGCATCGTCAGCTGTGATTTCAAGCAGTTTCACTCTGTGATAGTCCTCCCCTTTAGAGGCACAATCCTGAAAGCAAAACATTAATATTTATATGTATATAGGACTGATTTGATATTTCATGAGTTAACTGCCCCTATGTTTAGTTTGTAGCAATATTTAAAATATACTGCTGGAGGTATATTGGTTCCCCAAAAGGCATCATTATTAGATTTATTATATAGATCCAAGCACCAGAGGGCCATGCATAAGGAAATCACACAATCACTCAATTTTCATAACGTCATGGCCATCTGGAATGAAGCTAAGTGGTGAGTGAGAGTGGTGTAAAAATGGTTGGCAAACACTGCTTTGTTTCATGTCATATATATCATAACAACGGCTTGTATATACGCAGTCCTCAGTCTTCCGGTTTCCCTTTTTGAATGACGAATACAGACTACCGTGCCCTGCTGGTGTGGAGAGGTATCTCATCTCACTCAGGCGCTGAACGTACATGGTAGTTGGCTGTCGGCTGTAATCTTTGCAGTGTGTTTGAGTGCAACTTTGTGGCCAAAACAAAGGTGACGAGATGCCACGCAACTGGTAGCCTTCATCGCCGCTAGTTCTCTGATGTTGAGTTGGTGTGTCAGGGCCTTTAGTCAGTGCAGTTTTACCTAATCAAAACATTTTTTATCCTGAAAGCACCCCTCCTCTTGATCAACAATGCCTATCTTAGAAATATTTTATGATACTTCAGCTTCATCACAAGTATGTCAAAATGGGGAGAGAAATTACATGTGACACATATGATTAGATAACTTAAATATATTAATTGTGCCAATTGCTGACACTGCAACTCTGATCTTTGCTTCGGGTCACCATAAACGGACTGGTCAGTCACATCTTGTCATCATGCTGAATATGCAGAGTACTACGGAGTTTATGAATACTATACTAAATAATTAAGAGACTTAAATACCTTTTTCTTTTCGTCTTCAGCAAGCTCCCACTCCAGTCTGGCTTTCTTAGCCTCCCAGTTAGCAGGGAGCTTCAGCCTCTTGTCCTCCTCCACAACCTCCTGGTGATTGAGCTTACGTGCTTCATTCTGCAGTAGAAAATAAAACATCTTTCTCAGTCGTGTTGATTCCTTAGACTCATAACTTTGTGGCTGGTTAAAGTTTGGTGTATGTGTGTGTGTATGTATGTATGTATATATATATATGGATACAGTATATGTGTGTATATATTTGACCAGGAATATTTCATATGAAACATTGGAAGGACCCCTGATTTTCCTTGTGTTCAACTCTTCGGCTTAACTCCTGTGCTTGTTTTATGCATGTTAGTGCCCTAGATGATAGGGTGTACTGTCCTAGACCTCTAACAATTTATCATTATTTATGTTTATTTATTTATATAATATATATATAGTTTTTACTATGACTATTTTATTTTATTTGTGTGCATTTATTTATTTATATTTATTTTTGTACACTTGTTTTTTTTGAGTGCCCTCTGGGTATTGTCATGGGTGAGGGGTGGGTGGGATATCTATCAGTCCAAACATGTTTGTGCAGTGGATTGTCAGAGTTGTATTAACAAAATTCAGAAATACACTGTTTAAAAAGAAAAGAAAATAACACATGAGGACATGTTGTACAAGCAGCTGTATGCAGTGTGGGATCCATCAGACATAACCATTTAAGTATTTTCTTGTTGTTAAAAGGTGTTTTTTTCACAGCTGTGAGTCAGTCCAGCTACATAGGCAAACAGTTTATGGGAACACCCTACAATAAGCTCCAGTCTCTATAAGGTAAATGTGCTTTAATCAGGTAAAGGTAGATGAACAGACTCACCCGTTTGAAGTGTAGCTCTCTAAACTTCCTCAGTGTCGCCTCTCTCTTCTGCGACGGAAGAGCTCCAGGTTGCTCCTTCTCAGTGGCTGGAGCAGACTCCTGAAAACACCCACAGTTAACGTTACCACCACCTCTAGATAATCCAGTATAAACCCAGACTGTTTAACGACAGAGAGTCTGTTACAGACCAGATGGACGAGAACATCTGGCAGACTAGTCGTTTATTAGCTTTGTTAGCTTAGCATAACAACAAGAGACTGTAAACATAATGTGCGGAACAGAAACACAGTCTCCAACCAGACACAATTAAACATCGCTGTCAAAGGAGTTATATTAAACCAGTATTATCTGCCACAATATCAAATAAATGGTAGTTTATAAGCTTACCTGAATACAGGACGCCATTGTTGCGCTAATGTTGTTACACGGAGGAAGAAGACGGAAGTGTGACGTTCTTACCGGATATGACGACAGAATAAACATTTTACATTTTATTATTGTCAGAAAATATTGAAATACAGAAATGCATTTTTCTTACCTGATAAAGACAAAACCTAATATGCAATGATAATAATAACAAAAGTAATACTACTACTACTACTAATAAATAAAAAAACAAACGTTTATCTATCTATCTATCTATCTATCTATTTATTTATCTATCTATCTATCACAACAATTGATATACACATGAAAAATAAATGTATTATATTGCAGTATATAACAATTCAATACCTATTAGATTTGGAGTATGATCCTAGTTTGTAGTTTCTATTCACATACTTATTCTATTTTATTGTCTAGTAAGTATGGATTTAACTGTATTCAACCAACTTTAGGTTGTCTATCTATCTATCTATCTATCTATCTATCTATCTATCTATCTATCTATCTATCGGATAAACATTTTATTATTGTCAGAAAATATTGAAATATAGAAATGTATTTTTCTTACCTGATAAAGACAAAAGCTAATAAATAATAATAATGATAAATAAACAAACACCTATCTATCTATATCTATCGATATCTATCATCTATCTATCAATATCTATCTCTACATCACACACACACACACACACACACACACACACTAACACACTCACAGAAGTACTACATAAAAACACATGCAAATGATATGAGGATTGACTATAATTTGAAATATGTGTCAGCGTTTTCAGAAGTCTAACATAATCAGCTTTGCATTTACAAAAGAACATGGGGCTCTTCCTATAATAGTACCAAAAAGGCCAGCAGTGAAGTGTCTAAACGTGTCGATCACAAATATAAAATGTACTGCTATAACTAGTGTGCCAATGGCCTCCCAAGTCACGAAGGACCTTTTTGAAAATTCTTTCATGTGAAGAGTTTTTTTTTACATCATTCCTCTCAGAAGAGTTTTAGGCTTTCCAGGAGCGGACATAATAATAATAATAATAATAGCTTGTATTATTATATCGCTTTTCAGTGACTCCAAGGATGCTTTACGGAGAAAAAAAAAAAAATAATAAATAAAAATAGAATCAGGATCTGATGTTTAAAAAGTCTTGTCTGTGTTATCTGAAGTTATGTGAAAATTGGCAACCCTGTGGCAGTTTAGTCAAGTTATCAGACATAAAATCAATGTTACATCACCACAAGAAACTCTAACTTTAATTACTTACTGTAATGCAATGATCTTTTTTATCATGGCACCGTGGCAAATGTGATTGCCAGGCATCTTGTAGTCTACAGTAATGTCTTTGTGTATATTTTTAAACCGGACCATCTTGCTTTCCCTTGAAGTTTAAATTCATCGAAAAATTCTGCTAAACTAATGGAAACTGGCAGGCCGCACACAGAAAGCAATTATGAATATGACTGGAGGTTATACAGTGAGAGGCATGAAAGGTCAAGCATAAAGTCATCAGTGTGCCACACAGAGAGTCTGTTCAGACTCCCCTAAACTCAATTGTTATGGTTGCTTTTGCTGCATAGAAATGGAATTCATATGTATTAGCAATGCATGTTATATTTACCCACAAAAAACCCAAGTATCAATCAGGGTCTTGGAACATAACCTCTGAACCTCCGAATATGATTCTATGATCAGATCAGAAGACGAAAGTAAACACTTTCAAGAGCCATTTGAGCGTGTTTGACTTGCCAAAATGGATGTGCTCCCTGTTTGATTGCATTATACTAATAGAGCTCTTTTGGAGGATGTAATTAAGTGGAGTTTATAGTCTTAGATTAAAGCATCCTCTAGATCACAGGCAATGTTAATGGAGTGATGCATTTTCACTGGAAACCAGATGGGAGCACATCACAACAGAGCAAAACATCATTGGCTCCAGTAATGGGCAGGGCTCTACTATTGCCATGCAAAAGAGAAAACATCTTCATAATAAATGACTCTCAGATGAAGAGAGAGTAACAGAAACGTAATAGGAAAATAAGAGGATGGAGCAAATTAGCATTTCCTGTGTATTTAGTTCAAATTTACAACAGCAGTGTGCAGAACAGTTGCAAAACAGGTATAGAGTTGCATATGACTTAAATTTCTGGACATCAATAGAAATGAGCGTGAGAGTTTACACGATGTTTTATGGGTGTGTTCTTTGTCTTCAATAGCCGTTAATGTCTCTGTTAATGTCGTCCACACATCCTTTACACTTCTCAAGTATTCTCATATGTTAACTAAACTCTCCTCAGGGTGCATTCGCTCACTGCCCTGGAAGCTCCAACATGGTTTGCTTGGACAGAGAGCTGGCTAGTAAGAACTTATGAAGTGTTATCTCATGTTCATGTCATGTATGAACCCAAGGTACGGTATAGTAGCTTCCATTCTAGCAACAGTTAATGGGGATTCAGGGCCTTATTGATAACGTTTTTATGTACACGAATATTTAAAAAAATATAATACATCCGAAGAGCCTTTAGAAAGGTGCCGAATAAAAGTATGGCTTTTCCTGAAAAAATGATTCTGATTGTCGATTAATCATTTTAAAAGTTTTGGCGGGTCCAAAATGAATGTTTTGTTTATCTTTGTGGAAGATATCTGATGTTTGGTTCCCACTTCTAACAAGGCTTGTGCGCCAATAGTAAAACAACATTGCTATCACGTGGTATCTCTGGGTCGTCAGTTAGTGTGGAAAAAACTGATAAATGGCTGATAAGTGCCTGGCAACGACTTGTTGTGAAGTAAATGCAATGGAACGGGGGAGGGAGAATGCGACATCTAGTGGCTGAATATTATCAATGTTATCATATATAATAGCACCTTTAAACAGTGTTTGGGGACCTGCTACACAACACATACATTATTGTTGACATTAATCAGTTAAGAGAATATTAAATATTTACAAAAACACCGTATTTACAGTATTATGTGAACATTACTGTAAGTTTAAGTACACATTGTGACAACACTCTAGGTCTGATTAAAGGTACAGTGTGTAGGATTTGGCGGCATCTTTTGGTGTGGTTGCAGATTGCAACCAACTGAGTAACCCTCCGCTCACTTCTCCCTTTCCAAGACTGTGGTAACGTGAGCCACCGAGTGCAAAACCGTGGCAACGCCGCTCACCTCACTCAGAGACCATCCTTACCATAATAACACTACTTTAGGAGCAACAGAAGTCAGACGGCAGCTGGTGGGACCACGGTTTTGCACTCTGCGGCTCACATTACCGCAGTTCCACAAGCGTGTCGGAGAACTAGAGTGGCCTTCAGGTAACATAGAAATGTGACTACCACCGCCTGCTGGTGTGGAGAGTTATTTCATCTCATGCTGCCACAGAACGTACGTGCTAACTGGCTGTCGGCTGTAGTCTTTGCATTGTGTTCAAATGCAACTTTTTGGCAAAGATAAAGGCGGCGTGAGGCAACTCAACGGTCGGCCTTCATCACCGCTAGTTCTTTGATGTCGGCTTGGTGTGTCTGCGTCTTTAGTTTCAGGTGATTATACACTAAAGAAAACATAGTTATGAATATGTATTCCATTTCTGCTAATAGAGCCCCCAAAATGTTACACACTGGTCCTTTAAGGCAAAGGAAAAGGAGTCTTTCTGTCCATTCCTGTTCCAGTGTTTATCATGGGCCCGACTACAGCTTCATACGTTACAGTAGAGATTGGTTTGGTCTAAATTTGAAATCCAAACTGGCTTTGCGACAGGCAATGTGAGGATCTAAGCAACGCTGTCATTGCCATTTAAGGGATACTAAACTTTAAAGCAGTACGACGTGGATCTCACATGTGTCGGGGCCACCCAAAAATGCTGAACAACCACTCCTCGATATTAACTTTTCCAGTCAGGCAAATCATGCCTGAAATAGAGTAACATTATATCTGCAAATAAATTGCACTTTCGGGGCACATTTATAAACACATAGCCGAGCTCACGATCCTTCATAACCATTAATCAAACCGGACGTGATATGAGTTCAGTTCGCTCCATGCTGTCAATGACATACTTTGTTTTTTGTACACACAGACATACATTTAACTGCCGCTGTTATCTTGCTCTTAATAAGAGTTCCTCTAGATAGCACATTGGGGGGGAGAGGGGTAGGGCCTCTTGCCGCGCTTACAGCTGCTCCACATCTGGAACTTAATATAAACATCATGGCCAATAAAATCATTCCATTTCCTTAATTACTATTCCTGTCATTTCCGCACTAAATGAAAAGTTATTAATTCGGGGCCAACACAAACATGCTTCTCCAATACGAGGAGCTACTCGTGAAGCGTCGCCACCCTGACTACAGGCCGCTGTCACTGGACTGGAACCACAAGCTCCTGCCTCGCTCTGCCAGCGTGCGTTTGTGTGAACGTGTAAACGTGAGTGTGTGTGTCTACGTATAGGGGAACAGAGGCCAAGGCGCTGCAGACATGAATGGAACACAAGATGGCGTCTTGTTTTCCATCTCATCCAAATGTTCCCGCTGGTGCCAGTATAATCATGACAGGCACAACCCATCCTGTTTCATCTCTCTCCTCCCCTCCGCACTCATGCTCTTGTTCTTTTGCTGCTTCTCTGTGTTCAACACATGCCCTGGTCCGTAGTCCATGTTGGATAGCAGGCTCGTAACATATGGGGTGATGATAAGACATATTAAGCGAGCATCCATTTGTAAAGTTGCCAAAATGCTTACTGCGGCTATACATGTTCCAAGTGAGAAATTGCAATCTCTCACAGGGTCATATGTCATCAAGCTAATCTTCAGCTGAAACATTCCTCACACAGCCCATCATTACTCGCCGTCCCTTGTAGTCAAAATGCTTCCCATTGATTTGCTGCTGTTATACATATCCAAAGGGCATGGATGATGGAGGGAACACAGAGCTATTAGAACGGCATTCCTTGTAAAACGCCTGATACCAAAAGCATCTTTGTGTCAACACAAATGCCAGTGTATGTGCGTCCTTATAGCTCTTGATTCGCCAAATACCATCTAACCCTGTAGGCAAAAATAATGCTAATATCACATAGATCAGGAAGTATGTGATTTGAAACGCTACTAGTTCATCTGATTTCCAACTGGAGCCATTCACAGGCAAAAGAGAGGAAGAGGATTTGGTGAGCGACACGTATACTTACACAAAAGACGCACTCAAATACCACCAGTTTTGTAGTCGATGCTTTTGCTCCACCACACACAATTAAAGTCCCAATTAAAGGCCATTATGGGTTTTCCACTAGCAGCGACCGCAGGGAGAACAGCTCCACGGCCCGTACATTGCGGGCACACAGATGTCTCCTCTGTTGTCATCCAAAGGAACTCGAGACTGATCCGCAAACTTTATGATCATAATTACTGATCAAAATTAAAGTGCAACAACAATATAAACTCGCAATAAAAAAAAAAAGTTTGAGCGATTCCGGTAAAGCGGGCCAAGTGGGACTATCAGAGGGGGAGTGTTTGTGAGATCCTGAGGTATAGTGTATAAAAGTGAAGTGATGATGAGCAGTGAGTGAAGCCACTTTCTCCTACAGCCCATTAAACTCCCATGCACCACAAGAGGGAGGCATTTCCCTGATATTTTCACAGAAATGACCGTCCTGTTAAATCTGAGTGAGAATATTAAATAAAACGCTTTTTCATGTTTATTCTTACTTCTGCAATTGTGTCCCACATTATATCCCACAATCACAAATACACAGATGAAAGCACCGGCCTCCGCATTTGCTGCACCACACACACAAGTTCAACAAGAGTGTCTTCCCTTGAGCGGGGGCCCAAAAGCATCATGGGTTTCCATTTCTGCGTTCCCATCCTCTTACCCAGTGACCTTAATGAGAGAGTAAAGTTCTCACTTCGCCAAACAATACACTGTTGTGGAGGGCTGCGATAAGAGGTGGCCAGTCAACAGCCTCTGGACATGCAGCTGTGCGTCTTTCCCTATCTGTCCCCGGCCTGACACGCAAAATCAGTTGCCAGATCAAATAACCTCACACAGACACACACGTGTCAAAATGCATGTGGGGGCGCACACACTAACACACAAAAGTGAATCCCATTCCCACCCAATTTTGTGCTCTGAGAACTAACACAATCCGTTTAGTGCAAAAAGCTGCTGTGGCTCCTTTCATCTCGAGTTCAAGGCAATGAATCTAATTCCAAATCTGATGATGAACAAACCAGTGCCAAATATCTAAAACAAGTGTCAACAACAACACCACTGTGAACGGCCGGGTGATAAATGAGCTCTTTCTTCGTGGTCAGTATGGTTTATTCTCTGGGCTCTTTAGGGCTTAAAGAGGGCTTTTATATTCATGAACAAACTCAAACTTATTTTTTGAAGCAGAACATTTGAATTTAGCCATCTTCAAGGTGGAGAGGATTTTCCCCTGGGAATGATGTCAAAGTTAAATTTGCAAATGTAAGAAAATGTAATACTTTGATAAAGATAAGTCATAGGACTTGTATTTTACTTTCATTTTGTAAACACATTTTGTAGGCATGACAAAATCTTCATTTGAGGTTCAACATTCATTCTTGACATTAGAAACAGCAGTTGAGACAAAACCCCCTCACCATTTAATAGCCGTTCTGCTTTCAAACATACATAAGGATAGTTATTACTGTATATATCATATAAAAAGTGCTCTGAAAAAAATGGTAAAACTTCCACGAACATGATGAGAATCATATCAAAAGCTCCAGGACATTTACTAAACGGACCCCGTGTGAACATTTTGATACAGACACTGTAACACTGGTTCACTGCTCTGCTACCTAAGGGCTGATTCAGGAAACAAACCAGGTGACTTTTGGTTAAAAGGCAGGCCTACAATCTGCACCAAGAAGCCAGAGCAGGCAAACAAACCCACAGGACCAAGCAACCAGCAACATTTTGAACCAAAACCATTCACTCAATGGACTCACCATTATCAATGGCAGTGTTTCTGAGTAGAGCTCAACTTTGGTGAACACACTACAAAATCAAACATGATATTACATATAACACTGAAACTTGATGTCTATTAATGTAAAAGTAATCAGAACAAGAATTTGGACATGCGTTGGCAGGCATTATTGGCACGTCAGACAGCCCCGTCAAGATTTTACTGAAAGGTTAAAATGAATTTATTTTTCTCCTCTTTTGAATCATTGATTGAAAGGACTAATAATTATCAGTGGAATTTCTAAGAAATTCATTAATTTATATAAATGAGAAAATGTAAGAGAGGGTAAATATTTCTACAATTTTTACTTTGAAAATGCACTGCCACCTTTTTTGTAATTTTTGTACTTTAAAAAAATTATTAATTTATCATTTTTGCCTTTCTGCAGTATAAAGACAGACCGGACACATGGGGAGAGAGAAAGGGGTATTGACATGCAACAAACATCCTGAGGATATTTTAGCTATGTTGTATGTATCTTTTATACATATACATATTTGATGTATTAGCTACTTAAATGTAGCCAGATTTGTTCTGTATGTCGTCCTATCTGTTCTTCAAAGGGTTACTGTAATGCCTCATACACAGTTTTGTTTTGTGTCCGTAATTCCATATAGTGTACGGAGTACGCCGTCCTGTGTTCAACACAAGGAAATGCATCTCTTTATGGATGGCTAGATAGAATCGCCAACGCAGACATGGGAGAGAAACCAAATAGTGCTTTATTATATTCATCAATCAGTTATTAATCTGCTATTAAATGCTAACTTCCTGTGGCACACAGTGCATAAAGTCTGTCCAAAATTTGCTGCAAAAGTTTAAAGTTTTCAACGTACTCAAGGTTAATTCCGGACCGAAAAAAAAAAAAAAAAACAGAAGGAGGAGTTTCGGAGATCATGGAGGTACCCATAGGAATGAATGGACTACCAGTTGACTCGCATATGTACACAGAGTTATGTGGAAACGAGACATAACACCTCTTCCTAACATGCAGCGACTGAGCAAACTCTGGCGAACGGAGCATGAAAAATTGTCCAGATATGCTATGAGCGATGTCTCTATTAGGCTACACAGAGAACGTGATATTGATTAACTCTCAGTTACTGTAGGCATCGATTTTCACCAGTGAAAATATTTTTTTTTGTCAAACAAGCGGCACGCCGCTTTGTTTGTTCGCTTACGCATGGAGCAGGTTAGGACATCTTCATTGGGAAAAATTTAAACAATCTGTTCGTTCACTCGTTTGTTCGCATCGCGTCCAGTTAAGAAGAGGTGTAAGATGGTGTTGTGTTGCATTATTGTTTTCATTTTTTGTTGAATTAAAAAAAAGAAAAGTCCAAAATGGAGGAAACGATCATATTAGCTTTGTTGCAGAACTTACAAGCTTCTAGCAGCCCCTAATTCATGCACAAATTAATTTTGTAATGCCGCCTACCGGTGTGACCAACTGACCTGGAGGCACAGGCAGGTGAGTAAACCCAACAGTGACGTCTGGTGGGCAGGTGAGGAATGGCAGGTCTGAGACGACAGGAGAGGTTAGTGTGCACACAGAAGTGACGAATAAGAACAAGAGGCAGGAGAGGAAAGAGAGGAGGACAGAGCCATGGCACGCAACCAAACCATGACAACCAAATACAATTAATGACAAAAGCAATTGCTGGTGTTAGAATAAACTGAAAAAAAGCTTCTTTTTAAAGTGTAAAAATTTCCAGTGTGGTATTGGCACTATGTGGTCCATCAAGTTATAACGGGTCTGTGGGTGACTCGCAGTCATTAAAACCAGACGCACACGTGGTAGTGCTGAACAGGACAGGGAAAACAATGACGGATATTCCAGAGTCAATGAACTGTCTCGGCCAGACAATCTGCAGTGATGTAGGGTTATGTGTGTGAATGAATGAGGTGTTTTCCCTAATGTGGGCTATAATCTGACCCTCTTGGGAGGGTAGGAGCAGGCGGTGGAAAATGTTCAGTGTGAATTCAGACTGGAGGTCCATTTCTAAATGTTGTACATGCAGGGGAAAAGAGAATTGATGTCAACAAAAACACCGTAATGTAGTGAAAGGGTAAAAAAGGAATATTTGCAGAAATCGCGGGATGAAAAGGAAAGAAAAGGAGAGGCAGAACAAGCTTGAGCCATGTATAGAAACCAGATATGGCCGATCCTAAAGGTAATATACAGAGAGAATGCGTTTAGCAGAGTCCATTAAAGCCAAAAGCCTCTGAGGGAACGCTTCTAGCCAGACACGGGCCTCTGATGGAGGTAGCCAAGACACTCTAACTCCAGGTTAGCCTCTCACTCTGAGTAATGGACCAGGGTGTTTTCAGACTCCCATGGCCCCTCGCGAGCCCCGCCGAGCCCCCGTGATGAAGTTAGAGAGGCAGCAGGCAGCGCTGCAGCAGATAGAGAGAATGAGCCGTGCCCGTCTCCTGTTGCTGTTGAATGTAATTTCGGATCGTATTGCAGCGGAAGCACAACTGACAGAGGAGGAATCTATCGAATTCAGCTCAGACATCACAATAATATTGAGTCTTGTTTATAAACACACATTCAGGATGCTTCGGGAGTATCATCCGTTTGAAAGCCCCCAGTGCTGAGCATGGAGCTTCGGTGTCCAGAGAGAAAACCCTAAAAGAGGTGTTTGAATGGGGCCATTTGATACGGCTGCTGGGCGAACAAAAACAGCCAAACAATCAGTTAGGTATTTGGATAGACAATTCTTCTGTAGCATCTCAATCTATTTTAACAGTTACATAGTCAATTAACTGGTTATTTGATCGATAAAAGCTTTCATACATACTTTAGGAAAGACATTTTATCTGTTACTAATTTATGAAACACAGCTTTTGTTGTACAACATGTAATACATATATATTTAAAGGTGCAGTGTGTAGGATCTGGTGGTATCTAGCGGTGAGGTTGCAGAATGCAACCAACTGAGTAGGCGAGTAACGTTATCGACTCCGGCCCGAGCAGGAAAAGTTAAGAGTGTTTGGTTTGTCCGTTCTGGGCTACTGTAGAAACATGGCGGCTCCATGAAGAGGACCCGCTCCCTATGTAGATATACAGCTCATTTTAAGGTGACGAAAACACAACGGTAATTACTTTCAGGTGATTATACACTAAAGAAAACATACTTATCAATAGTATATTCCATTTCTCCCAATAGATTCCCCAAAATGTGAGACAATGGTCCTTTAAATTTGTGAACAAGAGTCTACAGCCATGCTAGCTGTGCTTTGAGCTAAATCCTAATATCAGCATGCTCACAATGACAATGCTAACATGCCGATATTTAACGGGTATATTGTTTACTATGTACACCATTTTGTTTAGCGTGTTAGCATGCTTACATTTGCTAATTAGTACTAAACACAATTCAGCTGAAGCTAATGGGAATATCACTGGTTTATGACTAAATACTTGCAAAACTTAAGTACTGGGCAATTTTGACCTGATCATGAAAAGTTAAAAGTGCTAAATGTGAGATTGGGAGCAATTCTATTTGCCTCCGCCAGGCTCTCAACATTGAGCCGGCGGCTTGCAGCTAGCGGTGCTAACAGCGCTAACAGTGAAAACAACGTCAGTGGGCCAGTAGGGCACATTCACATGCATGAACGTGCACTAAAAGCATGCGCGACCGGCCAGCTACTGTATGTCAACAAAGCGCGGAGAAGCTCGGATTACAACACACACAGAGGGAGAGTGACTTCATTCTCTGCTCAGGTAGACATTACTTCTCTATATCTTTATATAGCTAATAGTTGTTTGCTGCTATATTAACGCTCTGAATATCAAATAGAGAACCTTTAAGGGATTGCCAAAGATATTACAATTCATCCTTCATCCAGATTTCATGGCAATGCATCACCAAAATCACTAGAATGAATGTCTGTACAAAATTTCATTGCACTCCATCTAACAGATATTTCAGTCTGGACCGATCAACTGACATGGCCATCCCTAGACCCACGCTGCTAGTGTGGTTAAAAATGAGATCAATTAACCTTCACCTGATAAACAAGACAAATCCTCCCTTTCCTTTCTTGTCATTCATTGCGTCCCCATGTCTTTTCCTCTGTGGTTAACCGATTCTTGGCTCGCTCCTCCAGCGCGACGCCATCGCTATTATAATGCCATCATCCCTGCCTGCCAAGCCATAGAGAATGATGTCACTTCCACCCTTGGTCATGGTGGTTTGGGTTTGGCCAGTGGTGCATGTGACAATTTGTGCCCTACTAGGAAGCCCTGAAGCTTCTAACTTGGCAACCAGCCATGACATCCACACCCTCGCCCAGCTTCACAGCGAGACACCCATTGATGCCGCTGAAGGTTTTAATTCGCCAGAGAGCTTTTGACTATGCCACTATTTTCTACTCTACTTTAATACTTCCATGTTAAATATCCTCCCCCCTCTCTTTGTTTCCCGTCACGCTGTACATGGCCTCCACTCCTGTCATTTACCCCGTGGCTTTGTAGTCGTGTTGCGAGGCGGAAAGGAGCTGGGCAGGGCCAAGCGCAGGCCCAGCGGTGGCTGATGTATGGCTTCTGGAGAGGAAACACAGCACATGCGATGAGAGAATGTGGAAATGTACGTATGGCACGATGCCCGCTGGGCCCGGCCCACTCTGCACTGTGTTTAGAGGCAGCCTTTCTTCTCCTGCCAGGTGGGCGGGGGATGAAAGAGGGCACTGGGAGGCTGGTGGGTGGACACGGGCCTGGGATCAAACAGCAGAGAGGCAGTGGAGGGTGGTGGTGGTGGGGGTTGACAGTTGTGTGAGCAGCGGTCAATTGACTGGACAGTTTTAATTCAAATATGATTAATTACTGTACAAATCGTCCATGCATTTGCTTCTGCTATTTCTCCCCCCTCAGTTAGTGTTCATGAGGCTTCCCCATCTCTGGTTTTGGAATACTGCTGACGTCATTAATGCCCCATTAAAATGTTAGATGCTGTGTTTCATTTCCTTTTCTGATACAACGCAAAATGACACGCAACAGAAAATAGATCCTGCGCGACTTATCCTAGACAAAAGACAGTTGTTAATGTGAGGTATTTATAGTTTCAGTGATGTTTTAAATTGCTACTCCATATTTACTAGCGAGGCATATTCTATGAAATATACCACTTTTTCACCATGACCAACGTCTGTAATTTGCCAGTCCCCAGCGTCACTGTCCAAACTCTGATTCTGCGTACTGTATTTGAGGTTGGGAATTTCACATACATATTTGCAAAGTGACTAAGAGCGGGGGCAGATGCATTTGTTGTCCTCGTAGTGTCTCATTATCTCAGCCCTTCCAGCTCAGGCCTGCGGGTTCTCGGCGGGGAACCCCAGCCCAGAAGTGGCGGTGAGGATGGGACAAACCAACCACCACTCACAGGCTCCGGCCGGATGGGGAGGGAAGAGGATGACACTCGTCATTTGGAGGTTTTGGTTCTGATTGCTTCCACTCGTGAGGGACTTTACTGTCCCCGCTGGGACTGCGGTCCCTTTTACACCCACGCCTGGGGACACAGAGAGGGAGAATGAGGTGTAAAATAACAAAAATAAGTAAGAAATACAGCCATGAAGCTGACAAAACAAGGTCACTAAGTCAATCATGAATAGAATATGTAGGAATTCAGTCTATAAAAAGAGACGTACATTATATTGTGGGAATGGGTTATGAGTGACTGGGTACTCATTATGGTGGGGAGGAATTCAGATTTTTCAACTAATAAAAATAAATCAATTCAGTCAGTTCAAAGATAACTACATTTTTAAATTATAGTTGAGGTCAAAGATGAAGCCGTAGCACAATTTTAGCCTGAACTTTTGCACAATTCAAACATTAAAGCAGCTATTTAAATATTTTTTTGGATAAACAATGGATCACATTATGTACAGTATGTGAAAGGGGTGCGCTCATAATAATGAACTTATAGAGAAGTATCAGTCAACTCTGCAGCCTTCCTCAACTACTCACTCAGAACTTTAGTGTCTTTCAGCTCATTGTTTTGGTTTTTATGGCCCGCAAGTGAATATGTTCGGGTTCACTCTCACTGCTGCCGTGTTTTCGGCTGTAACAGAGACAGTTCAGAAAGGAGACGGTGTACTGAAAGTCAGTTTCTTGTATCTGTGTCATTTCGCCACTGTCCTGCCCTTTTAGGAACCTAGCAGCCTGTCCTGAGTATGTTAACTCCAACTGGAAAAGAACATTCTGACACTAAAATTACTGTCTAAAATTTTTTTCAGACAAACAAATCAGGAGAAAATTAACTTTATTCGAGACCTTTCCCTGTCTCAGCAACACACTCTCGCCAGATCTGGCAACTAACATTCGCTAATGCTCTAACTAACTAATTTTAGTAATGCTAAATATGGCTGTTAGCTGTGTAAATATCTGATGTTAGCAAAAGAACATATAAATATATCATGCAAATTTAATCCTATCTGCTTTCATCCATCCACATGACATTCACAACACTTCCAAACGAGGAGGAGGGGATGCGGGGGAGAGGCGAGCATGCCGTGACCACGCCCACTTAGGAGACAGGAAGTGTATACTATTTGAAACAGTTGGCGGAGCTTGAAATGCGTGATCTCTGTTATAGAGTGTCTTTGACTGTACCTTAACTGCCCAGTACCAGATGGCAGACAGACACAGTTAGCAACTAGCTAGTGAACATAGTGGAGCATTTAGCTAAAAAGACAGACAGATATTGTGGTTAGTGCAGATCAAAATCACAGCTAAAATGAGAGTGACCATTGGACAACATTTGCCCAGTGGCCAGATACACGACTCCAAATAAATCCAATGCTGAGTTCATGGATTGTTTCTATTGCCCCCGAGTGGCCAAAACGAGTTACTGCAGGTTTAAAATGTGCACATTCCGAAAAGCACTTGATGTTAAAGTGGCGTTTTGGTGGGAATTACATGCACGACATAAATATCAGTGTCTGTTAGTGATCGAAACCAGACATTGTTTAGGGGACTTCTGACTGTACTTCTGAAATTCAACCATGTTTGAAAGCCGACCATATTTCATAGAGAAAACCATAGTTTGGAATACATAATCAATGTAATTTTTGTCTTACTCTGCTATGTGCTCTTATACCCTCCTCGCCTGCTCGCCCACGCCCTCGTTTACAGTTGAATGCAATCGCTTCATTGGCTCAGCCGTTCGTGTTCTGAAGCGGTGAGGCCTTGCCAATTGTCGTGGTTACTATAAAAACTAATCATTTCAATTTCCTCGTATCTTATTTCATCCATGTACTTTAATCACAGTCTATGGGAGGCGCCAATGTTTCCCCATGAGTGGCGTCTGCTAAAGAGAGTAGAAATTTAGAGCGGGCCGTTTTCAGCTGGCACCGGGGCAGAGACATCCATACTACTGTATTTAATGACTGCGCTGGAGTTCAAGCGATTAGAGCTCATCTTAGAAGAGCTGCATGCCCTTTTGATCTTTGGATCCTGCAAATGCAGTCGAGGGGAGAGACAGAGACGAATCACCTGCGGTTTTGGAAATCATTTAGAACGGACTGGCTTTCCAAACTGATAGGGGGTGAAAAAGGTTTGATCTTTGCTAGATCTACTGCTTCAGATTCCCTATCTCTCTCTTTCTTTCTTTCTGCAAGTGTGTGGGGGGTAAAAAAGGAAACAGAGAGAGTGGCTTGGGTTTCCCAGAAGACTAATAGACATGGATTCTTTCAAACTGAAAACAATGTAAGCACGAGGCCAGCAGCATGTGATCACTGAACTGCCTGGCACTGTGGCAGTCTTGGGCCAGCGAAGAATTATGGCCTTCGTCTGCTCCATTAATTAACAGCCATTCAGACAGGAAACCAGAGCCAGCACTCCAGTCCGCTTTCATGTCTCATCCCATTTGCCTGCAGAAACCTCATTTTTCATTATTTACTGTATCACTTCCAGACTGATGATCATCAATATTGTGTAAATGAAGGGAGGAGGGGGGAGAAATCTTTTTTGGTAAAGGTTTGAAGTGCATTTTGCTGTTGAAATATTGTCCTGTGGTACGTGTGTTGTTAGTGAAACCCTCAGTGGGCTGTCACAGCGTGACATTAAAAAGGCCGGCCTTGTACAGCCACACGTCCAGGCGTAACAATAATGAACCTCGGGGACTTTGAGAGCGGGAGGAAAGTGGATGCAAGTGTTTTATGATCTGGCAGCACCGCGGACAAAGCAAATAATCGCCAGACACAGAGGAGCAGGTAGTTTCACTTAACCTCTGCTCAGGGCTGAGCGCCAACTTAACTGGAAGCACATGGCTGCAGAGCACTTAGATAGAAGGAGAGAGACAGAGAGAGACTGATTATTCCTATTAACTGACCCACCAATTAAAGATCCTTCACAGTGCTGAGCATCCAACCTCATGACACTGTTATCCCACAGTAGCTGGCCCCTTTGCTGGTATATATACAAGCCTATACTGTAGACAGTTGCTCAAGTTACCCTGGCCACACAGCAAGTGGTAACACACAGAAGACTTGAGGAAGTCACAGCTCTGGTTGGTGTACCTGCATGGTCAAATGGAGGAGAGAGTATACATCTCGTGGACTGTGGTCTGCTGTTTACTGGATGTCTGTGGCCTGTGGCTTTGTCTCCCTCCCATTAGTGTGTTTGGTGTTGTTCGCATGCCGACCGGCCCTACGGTAAATGCTCCTCATCGGTCGGCCACTCCTGAGGGCACTGCAGCCGCAGAAACCCCTGAGAGGGTGTAGGATGGATGAGGTGTATACAGGGCAAGTGAGAGAAAGTGTCTGCACAGGGAGCGCACATACATATATGTGTGCATGTATGAGGAGTGTATGAATGGGTCAGGGACTACGGCAGTGACCATCCATCTCACAGGCATGGAGCTGCCTGCCGCACTGCCCAGGTTAACTTCTCCTCTGGCCTGAACGCCACTATCAGGTTCCCCCCATGTGGTTCCACTTAGACCGCCAGGGGCTCCAGCTACAGTCTGCAGACAGCGTCTCAGGCCACAGGGCGGGAGCGGCGAGAGGAAGGCCCCACTGACTGGATACGCAGCAGGCTCAATAACCCACATCATGGCAAACACCTTATCACTAGCAGCCGGTGCCTCGTGGCCTCTTTGGTGTCTGACTGCCCCGAGCGCATGTGTCACTGGATCATTGCTGGGCTTCTTTTCTTTACTTTAGTTGATAAGATAGGACAAAGAAACGCATTCTGGTTGTTATTTATTTTAAGATTAATGTATGAATTAAAAGATTTGGATGATTTGGATGATCTTTAACTCTCGTCCGACACAGCAGCGAAATAAAAATTCCAGAGGAGGATTTTTGTTATGATTTATGAGACCGATGCACATTTGGTGGTGAAATTATAGCTTTCTTATGACACACCCTACTCTATATGTTCCCAGCTCTTTCTGTGTAAAAGCCTGTCCTTCTGTCTCGGCGTCCCTCCAACCCTCACTGTCCCCCCTCCACCACTTACAGCCTATCACTGTATATTTTTATTGATGAGCCCTGACAGCGCCCCCAATATTCCAATATAGCTTGGGACATTTGATACATGCACCCCACCCTTAAAGACAAAAAAAGAAAAGGAAAATGTTCCTCGGCCTCCCTCTCTCAGTCCTGAGACTCCGCTCCATAAACAGCAGGCCCTAATTTCTCTTTCCAGTCATGGAATATGATAATTTTCTTATTTGCAAGAAATATCAATTGCTCAAGGCGGACACATAATCATTGGGGAGGAAAGGAGAAGCTACCTGTGTAATGTGCTTAACAGGCTAACCCATTTAGCCGCAGGCGCTGTTTGAAAATGAGAAAGTGCTGATGGTCAAAATCAATTTTCCCTGTGTCCAAATTACTCCCTGCCCGGCTTAGAATTTCACCTAAATGGCCAAACCTTAAAACACTGATACTAATTCTATCATATTAGAGCCTGGTCATATAGTTGAAGTTATTGCTAATGCTATTTTGCTGTATTTATTGATGTAGTGAGATGACTCGAAGGCCAGGGAGCAGAGAGTTCTGTTACTGCCTTTGTGTTTGTGTGCAGCTGCGTATCAGTACAGCTCAATGCATTCATTGTACATGCAGCCGTCGGGCGTTAACGGCGTTTTAGTCGCTTATGGATTCACAAATATCATATATCATGAAGATATAAAGGTTGTACTTGACTAATAATACAATGTTGAAAGCTTCTTTAGAGGTCTCTAAACAACAAATAATCCTATTTATTTGACATTATGTGTTAATTACAGTGAACATGAACAAGTACAGCACGCACATTAATGTTACTGTTGACGTCTAGAAGCCACAGAGGCTAATAAATTAGCAAGCTAGCAAGCGTATAACATAATGCAGGAAATGCAAAGGCATAATGACAGAGGAAAAAGATGAGGCCGTTGGGAATATCAACATTTTCCTCAGACATGTTATAAAATTACGAAGAAAAACAATATACTACTAAAATTACAATATATTAACCTATTATGCACCAAAAAATTATCTTCCAAGGCCTCCGCCATTTCTGACAATGTCAACAAACACGTCACAACTCGTGAACTCTGAGCTTTCAGAAACTTTCCACTTATGAGGTTGTGAATACCACAAGAGGGGGGCGTTCATATTCATTCTCATAAACATGGTAAACATGACCCCATTTGAAGGCACCATAGCTTATTATTTGAAGGACAGATATAAGAGTTGTATTGAGCTTCTCATATAACTCTCGGCAAGTAAGTGAAAAAGCATATTTGCAAAAATTCAACAGTGAGGGTGACAAAGCTTTTTCCCATTGTGGCTTTGATACTCTGGCACAGCCTTTCCATAGACATTATGCAACAGTCTGTATTGAAAACTGCTTCTGAAGACCTGCTTGTACAGACTGGCAGTGGTGGAAGAATTACTCAGATCGTTTACTCAAGTAAAATTAGCAATGTCACAGTGTAAAAATACTCTGTTACAAGTCAAAGTCCTGCATTCAAACTATTACTCAAGTAAAATACAATACAAAGGTATTCAAAATATACTTAAATTACCAAAAGTAAAAGTATTCATTATGAAGAATGCCACATTTCAGAATAATATTTGATTATATTACTGGTTTATAATTATTTATGGATTCATGTGTTCATCACTTAAGTGTATATACTGCTGGGCAGTTAATCCTATAATAATAAATCATAATTTATTTGTCATTTATATTGTGTTTTAATAATCTAAATCTGTGAAGTTGAATTCTGTTGAATAAATGTAGAGGAGTAAAAAGTACAATATTTCCCTCTGAGATGTAGTGGAGTAGAAGTATAAAGTAACTTACAATGGAAATACTCAAGTAAAGTACAAGTATGTCCATATTATATTGTCATTTGCTTGATGTTTTATAAATAACTGTGTGATGCTCGCTTTAGAAAGGTGCTACAGTATTTAAATAAACTTTACTCACCGACATGGCTCATCCAATGGATCTCTGCCTCAGTTTTTCCCCGTTATGAATCCAGCATCCTGACAGCTCTTTCCAGGAAAATATTTTTAGACATTAACAGCTTCTTATGAACTCAATCAAACCCGCCTCTTTTATTTTTATTTTTATGTAACTACCATAATTACCGGACTTTTTCTCAGAAAGTTAAATTATCTGGGAGGCCTTTACCGGCTGTGCATAGCGCACTTTCACTCTATATTCAATATTATGAATATATAATGATGGTTCCAGGAAACTTCTTCGTAAATTACTAGTTACATAAAATATAAACTCCTTTCATGAAATTATTAGGAAACGGAACCTGGAAATTGAAGGGTTGTCATGCCCAATGTGAGAGAGAAAGTAGATGTTCTCAGTGTCAATTCATATATCTTAATATGCACACACAACATTACTGGATTCACATTGGATCAGATTGAAGTCACCATAATCAGGATACTTTTTGTTTAATCTTCTAGTCATCTCTGTAAGTGTAAAGGGCACGGCATCACTGTTTGAGCAACAACTATATCAAGTCTGTAAAAGTCTGACACCTCTTCTTTCTTCTCACAAATTAGTAGCATATTTTTTATTTTTTTTTAAATCCCATAAAATGGATTTGAGGGACTTGATATCAACCACTGCCAGTATTAAGAGCTTTAAAAGGAAATCCATTAAAACCTGAAAGACCTGTGCTATAAGACTTGCCTTGGACTTTGCTTGAGACTTGCTGGGACAGACCTGATTGACTTGTCTTCCCCAAAAAGACATAAAAACAGCTTTGGTTGGGACTATGGATCTGTGGATTCGGGGTCAGGTTGGCTTGTGGCCGTGGCCCGTCCACCTGGGCTAGCCACATCATAAACAACAGCTGTGTGCCTGGTCTGCCTCTGTATCAACATCACCACACTGGCCACTGGCTGGAGCCGCACATAGGTATTATATCCATGAGACTTCCTGCTGGAGGACAGCCCTCTAAACACCAAGGCCACTGTCCAGGAAGTCAGGTACCCCGCTCTGAAACCGAGACATTAAAGGGAAACAACAGAGTGTGTCTCAATGTGTGTTTGACTTTAAGATGGTTTCAATTTGCTGCTTCATAATAATTAACGGACTTCTACAAGCCCATGTCGTCTCACACTTTCTCTCTCCGAGCAGAATTCCCAGGGCTCGAGATAACATATCTGTAGCGGCTCTGATTTATCTGCTGGGCCCTGTCCGCTGCTCAGAACACAGATCAGCTTAACAACCTTTGTCAGCTCTTTAGGCGTGAAGAAGGTATATTGTAACCATTTGGGCAGAAACGGGCCGGCTTTCCCGATATTGACTCAAACACACAGCGGGGAGAAGGAGGGGAGGCGCGGAATAAAGTGACACTAATGGAACATTGATGACAAAACAAGGCGCGCACGGGGACCACTTTCTAGCGTTTTTAATTCTTAATGCCGTCGCCTCGGGTTTCAACATGTCTTGGGCCGAGGCAGCTGCTCGCGCCCCGGACGGATCTGGCACGGGGATTAGGATTTCTTCGCGAGGAAATGGTCACGTGATTTACTGTTGCTGGAGAGGCGCTACAGGTGCCAGCGCGCGAGGAGGGAGGGATAAGATGACCGAAAGCTCGTCTCGTTGGAACCACACTACGCTCCTCACCCCGCTCCGGAATCAGCTCTATCGTGACTGGGCTGAGAGACCGGAGCGTCACCCTATACTTTGAAAACACACTTTGATGGCAATTAAATATTAATATGGGGGAATCATAGCCTGAGAGCTGTATCCACATTACATGGAGCATGCAAATCGCTCCAATCAGTGAGCCAACTGAAATAGCATCTGGAGAGCTGTATAAATAAGACTATGGGTATCTTTAATATCATTAATATGGACTAAACCAACTGCGGAGGGAAAAAATAATATAAAACTGGGAATCAATTACTGTAAATTATTATTATTTTGTTTTAATTTGCATGCTGTGGTGTGTGGTTGCTTTGACCTTGTGTGTGTGCGTCACAGGAAGACATTAACAATGAAAAAAGCTGATAATAGTATGGCAAAAGGCACTTTTTGTTTTCGTCATCAGATTTAAATGTCAAATTAAAAGCTTTTCAAAGAGGAAGGGTGTGGAAATCAGAGAATATTCTCTTTTCTCTCTCCTCATCTCTGACACACACACACACTAACACACACATTCAAACACAGTCATCTGCCTTTTCTCTTGGTTTCTCTCTCCCCTCCATAATCAGGCCTGGTTTCCTCCCAATAGGAAAACATCCCTCTTTCCTCCTTGCCTGCGTCTGTCAGCGATTCTGTGTGGGCTTGGACTCAACTCAGCCCCGTGGCCAAAAATATCCCCCCATGGCTCCTCTGAATGGGACAGGCCACATAGACCACAGGCACACAGCCCTAAAAATACAGAGAAGCTCAGCCACAGCTCGCCTAGTTCATTCATTAGCACCAAACAGACTCAGGAGCTAACAGAGGGGAAGAAGAAGAAGAAGCGCAGGGGCCCAGGACACGACCGGGCACACGGGGTGATGCAATGTTGAAACTAGCAGTGAGTAGCTTCAGATCTCATCCACGCCCAAGAAAAAGCTCTTTTGCCAGAAGAACAGATAAGCGCCAGATAAATGCCTCCCAATTTCAGCCTGGGGACAAAAACTTCTTCTGGCTGCCATTGAGTAAGCAGCGTTGGTGGTGGCGTGGGAGAAATTCATTAGAAGTCATAAAGCTGTCACGCCAAAATGATTGAGTGCCCTCTGGCTGGCTCTCCCGACAGATAACCATCGTCTCGTCACATAGTGCCACCCTTTATCTCCCTAATCTGATAATAACGAGAGCGAGACAGAAGGTGAGAAAGAGCGTGTTTAATTGCGGCAGCATTGTTTGATGAAGTTCTTTGTCTGCATTCCTCTGTTGCTCTTCACGCGGTACACTTCCCCACTGTGTGCGAATGCCAACTTCAGCGTTGGGCGGCTGCTCGATGTGTGGGCACCGTTTCTTACACATTCCGTTCCTCGAACTCGCCAACAGACGGGACAGGCCCGGGCCAAATCACATGATACAGTATGAGTGGAAGAGTCTATTTGTGTTTGCACATATGAATATGTTTTCATGGAGACTGAGTTTATATAGATGTGTTCTGTGTTTGGGTGTTTGTCTGTGTGTGTAGCAGAGAAAGCATGCTGCATATTTGTGTTTTTCAAGTATGAGTAAGGGTGTGTGTGTGTGCGTCTGAGTGTGTGTGCGCATGTGTAAACAGCTGGCAAGCCTGCCTGTGGTGCTGTGTAAACAGAAGTGAAGGTATTCTGGCTGAGGTTACGAGGTGGGTGGGGGGGTATGCCGGGGCTGAATGAGGCATTTAGTGCTGACAGTTAAAAATACCCTGAGCAGGACTAGCGGTGCTGCTGCTGCAGCTAACGCCGATCCACTGGACCGCCCCACACACACTCTTCACATCAACCGCCCATTTCAGGCCTGATCTGGGTTGCGGCCTAGCATGTTAAACCTGATGTAAGATAATGGTTAACCAGAGGTATGAGTGCCGGCCTGGGAGTCCTCCCACACATGAAGACATGTGGGTTCTTTATGGGCACGTAGCAAGTCGTTTGATATTCAAAAGTAAACAAGGCCTTATCGTGCAGCGTGATGCTGCAATGATGCTGTGTCTTTCTACACTCCACAATATTAGAGGCAGTGGAAAGATTTATGGGAGCGAGGGCGAAGTGTTGATTAAGCCTGAGCTCCTCGTAAAACAGGTCACATCTCACACCCGAATGTCTGCGGAGCCCCGAAACTGACAAAATGGAGTTCAAGTTTATCAGATAAGAATGACTGAATACATCAATAAATAGTACCGTTAGGTAAATAAATAATAAAGCTTTATACTTTCCCTTTAACTTCCAATCAGTTGGTAAAAACATTTTTTTTTCCCTTATCGTTGATAATAAATTAAAACTTAATTTATTTTGCTGATCTTTTTGTCTTTCACTGGCTCATTTGACTTATTTTCCTATTTTTTCAGTCATAGCACACATTTAATCATTCATCTATTTCCTATTTTTTCACACCCGAATGTCTACCGAGCCCCAAAACTGAAAAAATGGATTTAGTTTATCGGAAAAAAAATTATTGAATGATCAATAAATAATACTGTTAGATGAAGAACTAAAATGGAGCAAAAGAAATACGAAGCTTTATACTTTCCCTTCAACCTCCAATCTGTTGGTAAAAAGAAAAAAGTATTTATTTCCTTTACTGTTGATATTAAAACTTAATTTATTTTACTCATCTCTTTGTCTTTCACTGGCTCCTTTTACCTAGTTTTCCTGCTTTTGGGGGTCCTGGCACACATTTAATCATTAATCTATTTTCATTTTTACCAATTTTCCTAATGCTTTTGTGATAATGACACGGGCCTGGTTTTGTACATCCACGGCAGGAACTGGTCCAGGGTATGTGTGTGAAAAAGGCTTTATGTTTCTTTTTAATAATATTTATTGATGTCTTCAGTTATATTCTTGACTTGTCTGAAAACCTATAACTATATGTTGTTTGTTATTTCTACTATGTTTTGTTTTGTTTGTGTCAAATATTAAGAAGTTATAGTTACTTGGAGTTAGAGGATCATACTGTAAGTTCCCATTGGCTCAGGCTAGGCTGCTTATACATTGGGACTGAAACAACAACTTAATTTCACTGATTCAATCTGGCCATTAAATCATTTTAGTCAGAGGCAAATGGAGAGCTGTTTGCTGTTTATCAGGCTGAAAGGCTTCCTCTCGCCCATTTATTGAAAGCATTACAGTAATATAGGTGTTTACGATAGGTGTGGGGCTTATTTAGAGTTAATAAAACATTCTCTTTCCTATGTAATGAAGGATGCTGTTTGACATAAGTGCTTTTTGTTTGTTCTGTTTGGTCTCAAGTGTGAGGAGAGGACCATTAACTTGAGACAAACATTTTTACCAGTGGTTTGTGAAAGCCTACTCTGAAATGTACGGGAGGAGAGGCACTGATGCATGGCTTCTCGACCGTCTTTGCAGCAACTCCAAGCAGCAAGACAGTGAGTGTATTGAAATTCTCAAAATTAAATCAGTTGTTTTGAGAGCTGAGCTGACATGAACATTACAAAATAAAAGTTTCCTATAAATTTCATGTTGTTACAGCTTAAGTTAACATGAATTTAGGTGAAAAATGTAAAATTTTGATGCATAAAATAGCTTGTGAAAGAAGCTAAATTTAGGACATTTTAGATATGGTGTGATCAACACTTTCTAGTCAAGATGAAGACCTTGAAATACAGTAGAGTTTTAGTAAAAAAAAGGGCGGAGTGTCTTTTTATTGGAGGCGGGTTGGTAGAGGGGATATGGTTGACAAAATACAAAACAGAATGTGTGTTTTTGTGTTAAATTTGATAATGTTCCCCTCGGGTTTCCAGGAGCCCACGGATTGGGCTGAGTGCGGAGCGCACGACAGGGCTTCAAAAAGCAGCTATTTAAAAGTCTCGGTTAACAGGACCCTCCAAACAGCCAAACCGCTTCAAACGTCAGCCAAACAAGATCCACATTGTTCAATGGTATGCCCAAAGTGGTCATAACCCAAGCACGGGCCCATAAACAACTTCTAATTGGTTTAATTATCATATAATTTTAAAAATATGTTTTAATATAGGGTCTATCCTTTTATTTACCCAGAGCGAAGTGGAAATAAGACTTGGGCCCAGTAACAAATTCAATATGTTCATTATGTAAACACCTTAAAGAACTGAGAGAGAGGGGGAAAGAGAGTGAAAATGTAGAGATTAAATAAAAAGTGGAGTTCTCACTGAAGTGCTGCACATAAGCAAAAAGACTTCAAACTAAATGTTTGGTGCTTTGCAAGATAACCCAAACACGTTGATGGATAGATAGAACAATGTCCAAAACCACTTCTGTCTTTGTTTTTCCACGAGAGCTGACAGATGATGTACAGGGGAAGCCCGCCGAGTGTTTCACAACAACTGCTTCCTTCCTGGATGGAGGTTTGAGTGGTAGAGAGGGATAAGAGAGGAGAAAAAGGTCAAAATCGACAAAGAGGCCGTTCAGGAGAATTTGTCAGCTCCTCCCTTCAAATTGCGAGCAGCAGAGGAGAGTAAATAAACCGCCTGGAGACCGCTGACCCCTAATCAATACTCTCTCTTTGGACCCTAACCGTCGAGTGTTGACACGCAGAGGGCAGTTCGTGCCTCAAACACTGCCCAAGAAAGACGTGTGAGAACACACTGTACCACAATCACAACATGCAGGAATGTTCAGCATGTTTAAATGCTGCCTTATTGGCAGTCTGATGTGGATCGCCACAAATCTCTGCTTGGCACAACAACAATGAAAACATGCAAATGAATTGGCAAAACCCAACCCTGGTAATGTCTGTACACGTCTAATGAGTTGGGAGTTGTGGTTATAATCAGAACACCTACTACAGAAATACTACACGGGATTTACCAAAGTGTGTGGCATGTTTTGTGATGAAGAGCTGCAGGGGAGTAAATTTCACCCTAGTTTGGACACGTTTTCAAATCAACTGAGAATTTGTGTTATTATTTCTGTGCTAATTTAGGAATTGTAAAAGCCACTGAATACCTGTTGATTATTTAAAAAAAATCATTAGTGGCTTTCAGTTGTGCTTAACCTGGCAGCTATGTTTTATATAATACATGTGTTTGACAGCATTTACATACAGTATAAAACCACCAGTAACCTTTGAAACAATTATAGCCAAACCAAACAGTGAATCATTTATTCTGCATATCATTGGTATAATCCAGTAGAAATGTAAGATTACATAATGGATGCCAGAGATGGAAAAATCTTGATTTATTACAGGTGCACTGTGGACTTTTTGACCACTACTGGTGCAATACTGGTTTTCAAGAGAAGGTCTCACTTTTGTTTGTATCTCTGTACAAGCACACACATACATTTGTGATTCAATACATATTCCTGCCGGCAGTTTTATTGCTATTCCCATGATCCAATGATGTTGGTAGTGCGCAAAAACACAGCAATGTGCAGGAAAGAAGACAGCTAGCTAATGTAAACCTGGGTGTACAATGTTGGTTTCAAAATATAGATTAAAAAAAACAGCATTGCAAATATTTTATAAGGAAGGAAATGCATTTTATATATCTGTTAGACCTAAAAGGTTTGGTGAGAATCACTCAAATTGTAAACAGAGGGTGCCTTTAATTTCATGATTCTTAAACAATCAAGATTTTGACTAATGTTAGCATAGATATTCTATTCCAAGGGAGGACTCAAAATACAGCGAATTTGCAAATTAGCAAAAAATCTTCATCATCAGACTGACTCAATGTCAGTTACACAGCAATATCTATTTAGCTAAGTTAGCCAAGATTAGCTAACACTAGCCAATAAGCTACTGGTCATACCAGACCGAGTAAGGCTGTATCTGTAAAACCCCTGGATGTATAGAATTGAGCTATTTTGCATTTTATCGCCTCTGAATTCAACTTTTCATTTATCAGAGAACGAATGTGCTATTTCTTTTTTTCAAAAGTGACATAGTCTCGCTTTAAATGAAGGATACTTAAAGGGACTGTGTGTAGGATTTGGTGGCATCTACTGTAGTGGTGTGGTTGCAGATTGCAACCAACTGAGTACCCCTCTGCTCACTCCTCCCTTTCCAAGACTCTGAGGGCAAAATCAAGGTAACACGGTTCGCCTCGCTCAGAGGCCATCTTTACCATAATAACACTACTTTAGGAACAACAGAAGTCAGACGGCGACTGGCGGTACCGCGGTTTTGCACTCACATTACAGCAGTTTCACAAGCGTGTCGGAGAACTACGGTGGCCTTCAGGTTTTTTTTTGTGATCAATATTTTTATTTTCTACAGTGGCCTTCAGGTAAGGTAAAAACGCGAAAACCTCTCTCTAGAGCCAGTGTTTGGTTTGTCCATTCTGAGCTACTGTAGAAAATGGCGGTGCAACATGAAGGGCTCCGTGAAGAGGACCCACTCCCTACTGTATGTAGATATGAAGGGCTCATTCAAAGCTAATGAAAACACAACGATTCTTAGTTTCAGGTGATTATACACTAATGAAAACATAGTTATGAATATTCCATTTCTGCTACTAGATCCTCTGAAATGGTAGACACTGTTCCTTTAATGTAAGTTATGGGACATACTGTAGCCTACAGTTAGTGTTGCATCACTGTGTTACAGTAAGGATAGTTCTGAGACGCCATTGCGCCTCCGTGGAGACCAAATGTTATCATGCCAGATTTGCGGCCTCGCAACAATTTTAGGCAGCGCCAAAATGAGGGATAAATTGCCTTGAGTCATCGGATTCCTATTAGGGAAAATGTTTGCGGAATGATTGGCAGTGAGACCAGAACCACTTTTAAATGGTCAGAGAAGATGAAGGGGGAAAAAAGCGATTGAGGCATCAGGTCTGTTCCAAGACTAAATCTGACTGTCAACAATGTTAGCCTGTGATCTGGCCCTGCAGAACTACACGCGCTGCACGACATGCCTTTAGGAGGGGGAATAGAGTAATAGCAGGAACCTGATAGTGTTTAGATGATCAATTCAGCCATTCAGAAGATCCAGAAATGTACTGCTTAACTTCTCACTCATTTGGTTGGTATGCACGTGACTTGAGGATTTTAGGCAGATTGTTTTGTCAAACCAGCAATTACAGTACAATGTTCTGTTTATGGGGGATAACCGGGAACTAATAGTCACACCATGAAAGCAACACAAATGCACGCACACACTGAAGCAGCTTCGTTTTGGAAGTCCTGCACATCCTCTCTCTTGCTTTGTTTTGGGTGAGCTTCGAAACGTGCGTTTCATTTGCAGCTTTGACCCCGGGATCACGGCGTAATTTTCAAAACGAGTTCACTCCTCATTAGAAGTGAGAAAAGTGATGGAGCGACGGGGGGCAAAGAGGGAGAAGCTTAGAAATAAAGATAAATGGGACTTGAGGAATAGAGAGAGAGAGAGAGAGAGAAACAGCGAGAATGAAAGAGCGTTTCGGTTGATGTGAGCCAAATGACAGGCGTTGGGACACGAATGTGAAAACTTAATGGGCCTGGCCTCTGAAGTGGGCCTCCCCAGTAAAATGAAAAGCCTGTGGAGCTGGCTCCTGTGATGGATGAAGCGTTGTGCTCGCCGGGCCCTGACAGATTCTGGGAAAGCGCTTGAGCCGTCTCCTGTTCTGATAAAGAAATAAGAGGAGAGCCAGCGCTGCTCGTCTCGCTCCTGAGGTGACAGAGGAGCTTTAAAATGTGGTGGATTTTCCCAACCAGACTGCCATTATCTACAAAGCTGAATACAGATAATATGATTTGCTTTGCACCCTTCTTTTATGACAGTTATAGAATCAATACACACTAGTGTGTGGAGATCTCAACAACCAGAAACATGGCGTTGATGGCAAAGGTGCCATCCTCCTAAGCCTCTGACCTACTGACTGTGCAACACATAGACCTGGAACTGAGCCCATATCTCTCTGTTCAGGAGTTATCTTCAGTCTGGTTTCTAATTGGTACCATCTCCTCTCTGAGTGACATCACAGAGGTGATGAGGACCAGATGGTGAAGAGATGGTGACGAGCCACTCCCGAGTCTCTCTTCTCTTCACCTCTCATCAGTGTGGTTTTCTTTTGGTCTTTTGGGTTCTTTGGCTTATCTTATCTGTCAGCTCCTCCTTTGCTGTCGCCATCAAAATGTTATTTTATTGCCTTTGGTTTCCAATACAATTGCTGTAGACTAAATCAATGTGCATTCACTTCAACTCCCAAGTCCTTCATGGTGGCTATGATTGATCGCACAGGATCAGTTGTCCTTTTCATACAATAGATAGATTGATTTGGCCTCAAAAGATTGTGCTCTGATTTTAGTAAAGTGGCTTGTGGTGGATGACTCTTTCTGCATACCTTCGACCTCTAATTAACACCCCTTCTGTCCTCCCCTTCCTCCCCCTCTATCATTTCCCAAAAGTGATCCAATACAGCCCAGGCATCAAGCGTTGCTGTCTTGGCGAAGGTCGAACCTCTTCAGCTCCTTACACTCGCACATACAAACACACAGAGGCGAGGACGTGCATTGATCCAACGGGCTGGTGTTCATTTCAGATTCCTGTTAGGATCCATCCAGCTCATTGATTTCACCATCTCCTCTGATTAGGCAATTGAGGCCAACATACCAGCGTTCCGATGGGCCTGATCACGAAGACTCGCCCCATAGGACAGCTGATAAAAAGAGAAGGAAATGTGGAGGAGAGACGGGTATAAAAAACGGACTGAGGCCAGAGTTAACCGCCAGAGTTACCCCTCATGGTAACTGGTGCTATGCCAGTCAGACTTTACCAGCTGAAATGATGACTGTATTGCATGGATGTATAATAAGAACTGGATACGGCGCCGCCGCTCAGCCTTGATTCCAATTTTGCCCAGTGGCCACTCGCGGTATTGCAGCGGCCCAAAAAGTATTTTCCCCATATACCACAATTGTAAAAAGACATCTGTAAAACTGTTGACAGGACACCTCAAACTGCAAACAAGGCCAATTATGACTCTTCCTATTGTGAATTCTTGATCCATGGAGGTTTTGTAAAACTTTCCTCCAGCCGAGAAAAGTGATTTAAAAATATGCGACGTCATCACAATGTAAAGTCTATGGGGCAAGCGGGAACTCACGGACGGGGCCAGCGGGAGAAACACTACTGCACATATTAAATATGCACTTGATGGCTATAGCCTTACTTATATGCATGATATCATGTTAAAAGACTGAGACTAAAGCTAACATATCCCAGAGCATCAGCATCCTCACCAATTGACGATCCATGGAAAACCATTGTTGTAGAGCCAGTTAGTCCTAGTATTACAAATATGATAACAAGGCCATTATCATCAGGCTATCATTTGGGTCTAACAGACCCTGTTACCAAAACAGGGTATTTCAAAACAGTAGGCCACGTTTAACTTTTAACATCATAAGAGAAAGGGCTTTTAGGATGAGGACTAACCGACGTGTTTGGCAAACATAACGCTATCAGGAAACGTTGGCTGGAGTTGCTGGAGTGTAAACTTCCCAAATCCAGCAAAAAGCAGTCAGAGTTGCTAACCCTACCCTACACTCTCAAAGCATCCAGGCCTAACAGAGAATTACTACGCAGTGGATGTGCTAGCTTTTCAAATGTAACCTGTAACCCCATAAACTTAGTCAATGATGTACTCCTTGGCTTTAGAAGTAACACTTGGTTACTACCTTAGGCAGTAGTTAGCTGTAGTCCGGCTAGTTAGCCAGAAATGCCATTGAGTGCAGCTTACTTTAGAGCAGATAGACAAACTGTGTACTACAATCCTTACACTTCGGTTTTGGCTTTTGGAAAGGCCCAAAAAAAAGACGCCATCCTCCACATGTATCGCTAGCACAATACACACCGCCTTAGGATGTGGAGAAAATTTGCTTAACCCCTCCCTGTTTTGGGGGAGGGGTTAAGCAAATGATCAATTAGTAATAGCCTTAAAAAAGGAGCAACAACAATGCCTGTTTGCCTACACTGGCTCAAAACAAAGGATTTGTGGTATATACAAAGCAGTAGAACGTGTTCTGCTCAATGATTTCCGACCCAGAGGACAGAGTGCAGACACAAAGCCTGTCTGTGCCCACGACGCAGATCACATGCAACGACCTGGAACTGCTTCTAAACACACAGCCCAGACCACAGAAGTGGATCCAGTCACAGCAACAGAGGAAAACTGTCCAGGCATTCTTCCCTGTCTGTGTCAACAATGACACACCTCTGCTCCGGCTCGTCCCCTCCCTCCTCCTGCTGTCTTTAAAGCACTGACAGAGAAAAACAGGCCTGTGTCACACTGTAAAGCCAAAACGCTTACAGTCCCAACTGCTTTTATTCATTGTGCTTCACAGTCGTTAATCCCAGCCTCGCTTCGGCTCTGTCTGTCTCTCTCTCTGTTCCCTCTTGCTTTTCTCTCTTCAGAGGGATAAAGCAGCAGTTGAAGAAGTAGCCCACCCTAGGGGTTGAAAGCTTGTATCCCATCCAACCCTGAAAGCTGTTTTCACTCAAAACATTGTCAGCGTGCCCAAACATGTCAGAGGAAGTTATTTGTAACAAGAGGGATAGGGAACTATCCTTTGGATCTGTCATCGGGCTGCGGAGGGGAAGCTCGCAGCTCACTGGCCGCACACCTCCGCCGGCCAATCAGAAGGCAGGAAAGAAAAATAAATAGGTGGCTCCGTCCGTGAATGGACAGCTCACGCCGGTGGTTTCATCATCCTCCAGGCGTGACGGGTGCAATGGCAACGCTGTTTCTAAGAATGTTTGTACTTTCTATTTTTCCTCTGCTGTTCCTTCGCTCTCATCTTTCCCATTGGCGACCGCTTTTAAACACAGCACATGAAAAGTCATTTAGTAAGATGCTGTGGTAAAAAATATTTTGAGCAAAATCACAGTGCATTACCTAATCTACTAAATAAAGTAAAAGTGCTGTTATTTTGGAAAGCTAATATGCTGTAAATTTGTCTCATTACAACACCGCAACTTCCAACTTTTCCATGCTCTTCATATGCACGTGACCTTTTGTGAAACTTTTTGGACTTTTTCTAAAAAAGACATTATTTTGCATAAATCCAGCTTCCAAGAATGTGTTACAGTGGAAGCTATGTTGGTAAAGCTGGGCATACACTGTAGGATTTTAGCCCGTTTCTGGCCCGAATTTTTAGCCGTACGACTCATTTCAGAGTCGGACTGAATGTCAGCTTCATCGGGCGTTGTTCGCTGTGCAGTGTTTAGGGGGGAACGAGGACCGATTAACTCCTCCCGACTGGCCGTCGGATGAATTTCTGACATGTCAGAAATTTTGGTCGGCGTCCACAGGCTCTCGCCCCAACATCAGCGCCTTTTCCTACTCTTTTACAGTAATCAGACCGTAGCTTTTAAGATAACAAAGTACAATAGATATAGTAAAACGTAGCTAGCTTACTGCTAAGCCATACTGTCCACGTGTTCCTAGCCACCTGTGAGTCCATATACGGCGGTGCCTCTTTTTTTTAGACATTTCATGAGACAGGATGGTACAGATGATCAAAGCAGTACGTTTCTGCCTTGTTAGCATTGTGACCTGTACAGACCTCTGCTAGCAAACAAACTTTACCTGCCTCGGAGCTTTCAAAAGAATCTTTATTGACAACTGTCAGCAGCCAGAACGGCCTGCAGAGGCTGACGGGCGTGTTTTTTTTTTCTATTTTACACGTACAGTGTGAGCACATAAATCGTGAGCTTTGGCTTTACATCGCAAACGATTTACTCGTACAGTAGGAGTAGGAATTACAGAACAACATTTCTGATATAGTACAGTGTATGCCCAGCTTAATAAAAAACAAATGGTCAAAATTGAAGCAGTAGAGGCCGATATACCCCGACTTTTAGTCCATAATATGGGTCAAGCTCCAAAAACCCTGCTTCCTACATTTCCTATGATGCAAATTACTTTATCAGGGTTATATTTAAAATTTTCGAAAATCTCCTTCAGAGCCATTAAAAACTGTTTTCACAGGGTGATTGAGTATTACTCCTCATGACGAATAAACTGAGTGTCCCTTTAACTAGTATATAAATGTTACTATATTCTCCATAACAGAGATGACAGCAGCTGATGAACAGATGCACATAAGCTTCACGAAATCACAACACAATATATAAATGAATTATTATATTTGCTCCAAATGTATACAGGAGCCGGGCATTTTTACTCTGTTCTGTTTGTGATGGAAAAACATCCGTGCCATGAGTCAGTGCAGTGCGTCCAACCAGCTCTCTGGGCGTAAAAACAAACTTTATTAAAAGATCATAGGCATGAGGGCCGACAATAGCAGAAGCCATTAATCAAAGGTGGAGCAGTTGCCATGGCATGCGTGGCGCGGTGGGAGGCTTGGTTGGAAAAGCATCACAGAAAATGACTCATGCTTTTCCAGATTTGTCGGCGCAATTCCCTCGCGTCTCCTCCTCCCTCATCAGGAATGTCACAGCAAACCGGAAAAAAATGTCTGACTGTTGATCGCTGACAGAGAATCGATGCGAAGATGAACACAAACAACTGCAAATGTTGCATTGTACAAATAGCAGCTGGCGTGCCGAAACATGCAGTGAGTGACACACCACTCTGCATGCACGCAAGCTTGATTCACGAGTACAATCATTCATAAAACTCCAGGCACACGTTCATATGCTCTCTCACACACACACACACACATAGGAACTCCCCTAAGGCAAGCTGTGCCCAATCAATTGTTGTAACCATTACTCAACACATGTGGCTAATTTGTCCCTCGCAATTTCCATCATGGTTGGGTGATGGTCTACAGAGAGAGATAGAACAAAAGCCGAGGCGGTCACATGACAAGTCCCGACCAAACCGTCGCAGCCACAAACACACAGGATAAATGTCAGCACTTTGACCAATCCAGCCTCCCATTCTGCTTCTGTCAACACACGCCAGCACGATAAATATTAGCGAGGATAATGGCTGCGCTAGAGAGAAAGCAGCGGAGTAATGACTGAGGCCGGACCTGACGCTAACACGTCGGGGTTTGCCAGGTAGCAAATGTGAAACGTCTGATGTTGCGCTGGAGTCATTTAAAGTAAATTAACCCAGTTAAATGTGCTGGAGCCTGTGGTTGGCAGAATATAAAGAGAAGAGTCACTACCTCGTCCACACACATTTTGTCAATGCAGGCGGATAGACTGACAGATGCATATGCATTCACACACACACACACACACACACACACACAGACTCTGTGGGTAATAGCGGCTGCATGGGTGTTAGAGGGGCGCCACTGTGGTCGGACTGGGCTGTCTGGGAGCATAAAGTGGCCCTCTCATGGTTCCCCACTTGCCTGGGTGGTCTGACTCTGGTGTTGGAGTGTGTGTGTGTGGACAGGGACGGACATACACTCGTCCTGCAAAGGTGAGATGAGTGAGTGCGTGTGGTTGCGAAGGGTGGCAAGACAGCCTGGGCAGTGCCCACACATGGAGCGCCACAAGTCCCACTGACCGTCCTTTTAAACACACATAGAACCCCCGTCCACGCGGAACAAATATTTTGACAGAGATGGGTAGACGACGGGGCGTCTCCTCTCTCTCTAACTTCTGGTGTTAGGCCGGGGCTCAGTACAGGATGGCCTCGGTATGCCCAAACAGGTCAGGGGAAACCTCAGCCACTTTTAGAGTCAGCCCGCCGCCCCCCTCTCCGCCAACCCCCGGCCTGACGACGACTCTGGAGGCAGACGCTAACACTGAACCATCAGACGGCGGAGCGAGGAGGACAGCAAACTCCTTGGGTTTATAAGTTGTGGCCAAAAAGGAAAAAAAATAAACACTTTCTCCTTCCAATGAGATTTCAACAGGCAGATATACAGCCTGTCGCCCTTCCAGTTACATTGAAAAAAAAAAAGTGTCATTCTCTCTCTCTCTCTCGCTCGCTCTCTCTCTCATAAGTGCCAGGCTATTTTGGTTTCCCAAAATATTTTCTAAGGCCTGAAGAGCTGCTTTTATATATCTGTCGCCCTCGCTGTTTGAAAGTGAGAGTGTCAGCTGAAAAGGACCATTCAGTGGCCAGAATCAAAGTGGGTTGACTATGTGAAATGGTTCTCTATTGAGAGGGAAGGCCACCTCAGTCCGCACAGAGTAAAATTATAGCTTCACAGCATCTAATGGCAAGTTACCTTAATCACTGGTAGTCATGTTTAAATGAATCAAGCCATTTGAATAGCTTTGTAGAACAGTATTAAAAAGGCTGCTGTCGCTTTAAGTGGCTCTCTGCTCTCTTTCACCCATTCAGCAGACAGTGACTCAGTGGTTTAGTCAGACAATCAGTTATTTCCATTTGATGCTACTTTATTTCTTCTTCTCCACTTCCTTTCAAAAGGGGAAATATTGAGCTTTTTATAATATTGATTAGTGCAGCTTTAAAGCAGCAATTGGAGCAAATATGATTAAAAAACTAACCCTAACCCTAACCCTTTTATAAAACGGTCACTATATCCTGACAGTAGTGCAAGAGACAGGTAATCTGAAAAAAAATCATGTTGCTCTGTGTCCTCCGGTGCTCATAATGGCATCTGCAAGATTTCACAGACTGGAGGAAAACAACCAATCAGGGCCGAGCTGGAGCCTTGCCGTCTCTGAGCAGCAGTCAATCAGAAACATCTTGTAGTGTACTGTTGAGCTGTAAAATGAGAAAGTTTGTGACCCAACAGCCATGTTGAGATCTGTTGAGGAAATACCAAGCACCGCCCACCAGCCGGAGCAAACTTTCTCATTTTACAGCTCAACAGTACACTACCAGATGTTTTTGAAAACATTTGAGGAGAGAAATAGACATTACAATAACAGAATATTGATTAATATTTGATCAGCGCTGCCTAGTTTGACCGCTCGTGAGTGATTGACAGCTGCCTCTGTTGAATGAACAGCCAATAGGAACGCTCTCTCTGAAATGACCTGTGATTGGCCAAAGTCTCCCGTCACAGATTTTTTAAAGTCTGAAAACAGAGCCATGAGGAGGTGAAGAAGTCTAGTTTTCTCTCAGAACACTTGAATTACAGCATGCTGAGAGGTTATTATGGAATTTTTGCTCAATGATGCCAACAATATTCTGCCTACTGCTGCTTTAAGTAGCCCTCTTTCACCCTTTCTCTACAGCAGATGGTGGCTTTGTGGTTCCATTTGATGCTACTTTATTTCTTCTTCTCCACTACATTTTAGCTTTAAGTAGATAATCTAAGTACTTTTTGTTTATGTTATTAAATATGCAGACCAGTCAAACAAACTTCACTAACCTTTTTTTCTGGAGTAGGTTACCACTTTTGGAGGCCATTCTTCCCCCTCGCTGATGTAAAACTCTTCATACTCGGCACATTAGACGAGATGCTTTGTTGTTTACATGTTATTCCTCTGCCTCCTCCATGCATGCAGGCAGAGTTAAGGGAGCACCATTCATTATTGATCAGGCTATTTCCAAATGTCCTTATTGCGTAATAAACAGTCGTTCATAGACAGTCGGTGCATTAGTGTCAGCAGCGAGCGCCAGGCGGACAGCGGAGGCCTATCAGTCACCATCACTCCCAACGTGACGAGACTGATTATAGGTTATTATTAAGCTGTATTGATTACTGCCAGGGGGAGCTAAGTGTGCTGGAGAGAGACTGTTGAACTGTATAGGGAAAGACTTTTACAGCTCCCTGCTCTATAGTACACCGTACAGTAGTAATGCACACTATTGGACAGTTAAAGATCACAATGTCTGACAATAAACACAGTGTTTACTATGATGCTTTGTTTCTGGCCTTATAGCATAATACGCAGTTTCACTGAGTGTTTTTCTCTCTGGGCAATGTCAGGGAAGTCATATTTACCATCAAAGGCCATCAGTGGTTTGGAGCTTTTATCGTCACAATAATTATGGCTGTCCAGTTATTGAATAAACTTTTGAAGCGGTAGCACTTTGGGATGCCAGAGCCACCCCAAACACACCACTTTTGGGGGCAGCTTACGGGCCCTGGAAGCCATGTGGGTAACCTACCCTGTACCACTCTGTCCACACACACACACACACACACTCGGACAAACACACAAACCATTCTCTCCTCCAAACCAATCATAATACCCATCCTGCCCACAGCTTGAGAGTCCTCAGGTCCACAGAACATACTTAGTTGTGGTTGAAGAAGCACTTACATCCACTCAGCACTCTGCCATTCCCTGCCCAAGACGATGGCGTTCTGGTGGGGGGAGATCTTCTTTTACGAACTTCCTGCGATCGTCCATCATCCCTCTAAAAAGAAATGGGTGGGTACGGTGGCCACAGTCTCTAACCTCAAGCAGAGCCTAATGCAAGGGGCCGTTCTGGGCCAGCTCCTCGGCCACCGTTGCACAAGAAGTGATGCCGTTAATTATTAATGCTCCATTGGGTTTAATATTTAATGGTGGCGACATGTAATTTACACTTACACTCGAGAAATCACGGGGTACAGACCAAAATAAACAAGTGTATTTGTTCCAAAGAGTGCAGGGGGGTGGGTGTTATATGAATCCTATCCGGTGGGCTCTGATTTCACTAGTAATCTTCAGTGTAAAACAGAAACTGTGTGCTTGATTTGATTCATATTGGAAAAGTTTGGAACCAGCGGATTTTAATGCACCATTTATCAATGGGAACCAAATCAATAAAAGCAAAAAGGCTTTTCCTTTTAGCAAAGTTGAAACCCAGAAGGGCGGATTTTTCATTGTCTTATACAATACTGAAACTATTATGTATGGGCTACTATTTTAATACGACATTACTCAAAGCAAAATGTGCCTCTGAGCTAAAAAAAATCATAATATATATAAAATATCAACCAGTAGCATGTGGCATAACACCAAAATAAAGAACCTGTGAACTATTGGACTAAAATGTGCTCTTCTGGTCTAATATCCACCACAATCCCTCTACTGCATGGTTACCAACTGCCCTTTACTCTATATCCAGCTATACTGAACTCCTGTTTATCTGGCCCACAGATAAACAACTGTCTGTCTGTCACAGAGCAGGGGCATCAGCCAGCGATGCTTCAGCACATTGCAGAAACTCCTGTCTGTTCATTCCTGATTAAACCGCCCGTTTGCCAGCAACTCGGCGAGGCTGAGTCGTGCCAATAACCAGGGATTCAAATGAGGTGGTGAACTTTGAGTTAACACCTTTTAGGGTTACAGGTGATGTAAACATGTGTTTTGAATTTGGGAGAGCTGCATGAGAGCGGCAGGGTGACCTCTGACACGTGTAACACCTCCTAATTTGTCCTGAGGAGAAGTTAACGAGGCCTACTGGGGAGAGGGTCATTAAAGTGAGGCCACTGGAGGCCTTGCTGACAGAGACAAGGAGCCTGTGTGTATATATGATGAGTTTATGGCATTCATATATACATATTTTTGGAGGGGATTATTTATGTTTTTCAAATATTGGCTTATTACGCCAGCAAAATGTCATGTACATATAGTTTTAGGGAATGAAATCCTTACAGGGATTAGACGCACCTGTAATAATGTATAATGCCATCCAATACAACACTTTATGAACATAAACGGAACATTATAAGCTCAACAAAAGTTAACAATATTTACTGCTGAAGAAGAATTCAGATACAGTTATATTATTCGCTATACTTTAACTTAATAAAGGTCACACTATTACTCATATCATTCAATTAAATTACCTCCTTCCAAATTAAGCTTAAAGGGATAGTACAGGTGTTTTGAAGTGGGGTTGTATGAGGTACTTATCCATAGTCAGTGTATTACCTATAGAACAAAACCTATGGAACAAAAGTACTGCTGTGGACGGGGCCGGCAGCAAAACTGATTTTAGCCACCTAAAAGAAAGACCCACCTAAAAAAATTAACATCAGTTTAAGTGTACGCTGTATTTAGAATATTTTTGCTGGTTTACCTTGCCATGAGGCAGCTATGTTTCCGACAGGAAACTGAAGCCGTTATCTATGCTCTCACCAAAGTAACCAGACTCCATTGAAAAAAACTGTAATTTTACCTCACAGAACACAGGAGCTGCTGGTCTACCATTGCCTCGATTGGTTAGTTTGTTTTATTTTGTGACTTTGATTCATTTGGATTTACCAAAGTCACTTTCGCGAGAGCATAAATGGATGAAATGGATAAAAGGGCTGTCTGATGGCAAGGTAAAGCGGTAAAAATATTTAAAATATAGCATACACTTAAACTCCTGTCTGCTTCTACAAACTGGGGGCGTGCCGACCATCATCTACTGTAGGTAATACACTGACTATGGATAAGTACCTCATACAACCCCACTTCAAAACACCTAAACTATTCCTTTAAGTAAAAGTTGCAAGAAAATGTACTTAAAAGTATCAAAAGTAAAATTACACGTTATGCCGAATTGCCCTTGTTTATGGTATATTAGTTGGTTCATTAATATTGATTCATAAACATGTAAGAGGTGGAGCTAATTTGATCAAATCTTAACTTGAAAAGCAACTAGTAACTATATCTGTCAAATAAATGTGTGAAATAAAAATACTTTGAAATGTAATGAAGTATAAGTACAAAGTAGCATAAAATGGAAAAACTCATGTAAACCACAAGAAACTAAAACTGTATTTACTGCAAGTAGTAAAGTAAAAGAGTAAATAATCACTGCCATCACTGTCAGGATCTATTGTGTACGATAATAACACAACAAGAACACCAAGGTGTGGGTTACAAATTGTGAGATACAAATTATAATGAAAGCAGGTGTGGCCCAAAAACATAAGGTGCCAAATCCCATCATGCTTAAGGAGTGTCTCCCTCAATCAGGATCTAAGTCGAGGAACAAGTAATGCTGATCTTGCTGGTTTTGACGACCAAATGCCCTGGTTACTGGTAGATAACTTGGCATTTATATATACTGTACACCTAAATATACTGTATATATACTGTATATATGTGTATGTGTGCACACATGTGAGTCATATTTGATTTTTAAGGGCATTTCAGAGCAAAATGTACAAGCAGTAACAGAAACTCACATGTTCAACCATCCGTTAGGTCTCTTATGATCATACGACTTTTCCTTAAGTTCACCTCTTGTGCACCCGAAGCAGTGAAACCACACCATATGCTTCCAGGGCAGTGTGCTTACCACTGATAAACATTCCTCAGACTGTGGTGGAAACAGATTTTCTTTTTTTTAAGGCTGCTGTGTGTGCCTTTGTCAGCCAGGAGCCCTTGACTATGACCGAGGAGGAATGCATGTAAAGCCGAGCGGCTCTGAAGGGCCCCTTTTAGCTGCTGCTGCACCACTGGAGGGCACTGCTCCGTCTGCCTTCACACAGAGCGCTCTTTGTTGGGAGATGCTTTCACCACAGACACTGGGGATGATTAACAGGGACAAAGTGAGGGCGTATATTAGCCCTTTGCCACATTCTGCATCACGTGTGATGTAAGTTGCAAACGTCAGTATAGTATGATCGCCCAAAGATTAGAGATCAAAGCAGGCTCCTTTCTGGAAGCACCGATTTTACTGCTTTACTTCCAGTGTATGTTGAATTCTAAATAATTTGATTTTACAAAATTGTATATAGAGTGAGCTGGTGATAACGAGGACAACTAAACGCACTCAAATGAGAAGTGTATCGTTGTGGATGGTAAAGCTAAAGGGTGTTTCTGTTGTGTGAAGTACTTTGCTCACCAAAAAGAAAAACAACAACACACAAATGCCACACAGCATGAAGCCTCCTCTACCGCAAAGCTCGCAGCCATGTTTTTCTATTTCCTATTTTTTTTCCCTTCTCGGGGCAAACTGCAGGAGGGTTGCCTACATTGGAATGCTACCGGGTTTGAGCTGTTTCAAATGAAATAGTTTGGCCTCAACACCTCCGCCCCCCCTCTAGCCACAATGTCACAAACACTTACATCCGTGATGGAGGAAAAAGAAAAAAAAAAAGCACAGCGTGCAACGACAGTTGGCAGCGATAAAGTGCAAAAAAAAAAAAAAAAAGAGGCAGCTGCAGAGCCAGAGCAGATCTGCTGACTCAGGGTTTTAGCACTAATGCTACAAGTGCTACTGCAAGACATGCCTTGTTTGCTGGAAAAATAATTGTTGAGTGGGTTAGAATTGAAGAGAACTGGTGGTTAATAATTGCAGAAAATGACAGGATGGATGTGGAAATAAAGTGCTGTGAAATGTGTGTAATAGCCTATAGGTTGAAAGGCAATGGTGAAAATTGGAGGAGAGTTGGCATGCAGGGTGATGAAGAAAATGATGAAAAAGAGAGCAAACTAAAAAAAGAGGAAAAGTTGGAAAATCTATTAGAGGCACAGTAGTATTCTGCATGACTGATAGGCCTTAATCAGAGGATATGATACAACGAGGAAGGTCCAAACCACCGGCTGCCTCGCGCGCCTGGCCGCGCGCAGTGCTGGAACCGACGCCTGCAGAAGCTCTAGCTTTATTGGAGGTGGGCAGACGTTCAAGTTTTTCTTTGACGCTCCACCCCGCAAGCCGCTTTTATGGGCCTGTTTACTAGCATTGGCTTCCAGAGATCTTTATCCAGTGCGCCTTTGATTTGCCAGAGCTCTCATCCCACATCCCATATGCAGCGGCAGAGACACGGGCCTTTCAAGACGCACAAATAGAAATCTGGCAGTCATTTCACAGTCAGAATTTTTTTTTTTTGTCTCTTTCCCCCCTCTCTCTGTTCACCCCCTTCATTTTATTCCTTTATACCCCCCCACTTCTGTTTCTCCACATCTTCAGATATAATTACGGAGGCTCTTTGCAGATGTTCCTCCCCTCCCTTCTTCCCGTTATCCAGATTTGAGGAGATGAGTAGAAATGTGATGTTGCACCAACAGAGGAAACATCCAAGCCGTTAATAAAGCGCGTTCCTCTCTGATAAACTACAAAGAAATAATAAAGAATAAATAGAAATGGCACCACAACATGCAGGCAGCAACAGGATATGACAGAAACTACAGCGTAATGTTAATTTCATGTATTTCCTATTACAACTGCTGTATTACAAAGACTTCAGCAAACGCACAGCAGCTGGAGTGACTGCCGGGGATTCTACTGTACAATGTAGGTGGTCGGGACCTGACTGTAATCTGCACAAGACACGGTTCTTGGTGATTCTGCATTTATTAGAACCAACAGTGCATTTAAACCAGTGGTGTAATGTAACAAAGTAATAATACTTCAATACAGTACTTACTTAGTATCTGTACTTTACTTGAGTTTTTATAATTCTGTCAACTTTCACTTTGACTCCGCTACATTTCCTAAATAAAAAGTGTACTTTTACTACGATATATTTCAATACTTGAAGCAGAAGTGCGTAGAAATGGAGCAAATATGATTTCAAAAAGTTATTTTTACAAAACGGTCATTATACCCTGATAGCAGTGCATGAGACAGGTATCTGAAAAAAATCATGTCCCTTTGTGTCCTTTGGTGTCTTCCAGTGCTCCTAATGGCATCTGCAAGATTTCACAGACCGGAGGAAAACAACCAATCAGAGCCGAGCGGGAGCCTTGCCGTCTATGAGCAGCTGTCAGTCACTCACAAACTCCGATCAAACGGTTACACTAGGCAGCGCTGATCAAATATGAATCAATATTCTGTTACGTTAATGCCTATTTCTCGCATAAAATGTTTTCAGAAACATCTTGTAGTGTACTGTTTAGCTGTAAAATGAGACAGTTTGTGACCCGGCAGCCATGTTGAGATCAGTTGAGGAAATACCAAGCACCGCCCACCAGCCGGACCACAGCCAATAGGAACACTCTCACTCTGAAAAGACCTGCGATTGGAGATTAGATTTTTTAAACTCTGAAAACAGAGCCATGAGGAGGTGCAGAAGTCTAGTTTTCTCTCAGAACACTTGAATTACAATAAGCTGAAAGGTTATTATGGGATTTTTGCCCAATGATGCCAAAAATATACTGCCTACTGAAGCTTTAACTTCTACTAAAGCCATTTTCTGGTTAGATATCTGTACTCAAATATGGCTTTCAAGTACTTCATCCACTACTGATTTACACTTCTCAAAGTGAGGAGATGTCAATAGAGACCGAAGTCTAAAACCACTTCCATCAACCCAGACCAAAACAACAAACAGACCGACCACCAGCCAGAAAAAAACTGTCAAATAAGAAAAGTATAGGGTCCAGAAAGAAAAGTCAATACACACACTGCATATAGCTCCGGTCCAAGGATGACCATCGGACAGGGTGCAATTACCCTGCGTTGACACAAAAGCACAGCCGTAACATTTACCCATTGTTAACACCAAACTCTGTGGATAGTCAAGTTAGAGCGGCAAGCCGGGCCAAACACAGCTCCTCCCAAGAGAAACCAGACCAGACCAGACGAGGCCGGAACACCCAATCACGACTGGCCTCAACCACCCTCTGTCACATGACCAAGGTCAACAGGAAGTTTCAGAACGGGAGAAATAACACAGCGTTCGGCAGGTTTAGGACACCAGTGAGCTAGCCTTCTCCTCCTATTCCCACTCTTATTTCATTTGCCATTCATCAAAGTTGCCAGAAGCAGCTGCTACGTCCCAGGTTGTCAGACAGGCAATCCTCAGGTGTGCCTACTCAGCGACTTGGTGACAGCCAACCTAAAAGTTGCCAGTTTTAAGCTAAGAATACAGAAAAAAGAAAATTGTGGCCCCAAGTAGGAAGCAAGGGAGTGAGTCTGGGCAAGAACACCTCTCTGCGGAGTAATTCATGAACTGCCACAGTCCAACTGAGAGGTGTGATTTGGCTCGTAGCGGGTGAGCGGGGTTCTGCATGGTAGACAGAGGCAGGAAGCTCTGACTGAGGGAGAGAGGGTCAGCAAGTCTATATAACGGTTTCCGAGAGAAAGAAAAGTTTAACTGAAACACAGAGCCCCTCGCTCGTAATCCTCCTGTGGTTTCCTTCCTCAGCTCCTCGGCCCCAAACCCCCATGAAGACAGCCTCCCTTTTACGGCTGCCCTCCAAACACCCCCCCCCCCCACCCTCTCTCTTTCTCCTTCAATCTCTTTTTCCTTCTTTTTCTTTTGTGGTATAAAAAAGATGATGCTTATTCGGGTCTGGCTGCGGCCCTGGCTCCGCTCCATGGGAGGAGATGCGGTTTCTCCAGCTGCTGTGAATCCTGAAATGATGGTCTGCGCATGAAGCCATGCTTAATTTGCGCAGTCGAGGCTACGATACGCCCCCACCACCGCTTCATTCCAACATCTCTCTCGATATTCTCAACCCTACATCATCTCTACGTATTATCACTCTGAAAGTCTGCCTTCTTTTTCAGGATTTCGGCTTCTGCTTTACCTTCATTTCTCTCTTCTCTTTGGACCAACACACACACTTTGATGAACACATTACTGTACTGGATATAAGATGTATTTTTTGGTGGGGGTCGTATTATATTTGAAGACTTAACATGTACATATTCACAACAACTGAGTGAGGTTCCTGAGTTACATCGCATTAGGAGTGTACCGATTAATGATCGTTTGTAGCCTCAAAGCGAAATTTTGACATTTTGGGAAAGACGCTTATTAGCTTTCTTGCTGAGAGTTAGATGAGACGAATGATACCACTCTCATATATTTATGGTTATTATCGAGCTAGAGCCAGCAGGCAGTTAGCTTTTTTGAAGCAGGAAGTTGTATAACCAATCACAATAATGATGTTAACAAATAAATCAGACATTGCACGGGCAATTCAATGATATCCCCGCAGATGTGGTCTTGATGGGTCCTCTTTGTCTGAGACCGAGACCGAGTAAAAATGTGGTCGGTTCTGAAACGAGACCGAGACCTTCAAAAAGTGGTCTTAAGAACGGTCTCGAGACCAAGACCGATCTTGAGTACTACAACACTGGAGTCACCAGGAAGTTATTGCTAAAGGTACCGATCAGACAATGGATGTATAAAGAGAACTGGATACAGCGTCGGAGGCAGGCTCCCGTTCATTCCTATGAGAGTTGCTCAGTGGCGTATGAAGCCAAAATAGCTCGAATGCCGAGCGATAAAGTATCCGTATCTTCCGCCGATCCTCCTCATCCATTGGGCCCGTAGAGCAGGCACAGTAGCACTTCCTTTAGGCCCGCCTCCCAGCCATCGCTCCAGCCTCGGTCTGGGTCTCATTCACATGAACAACGGAAGGGAAATAACTCTGGATTTGGCTATTTTACAACTTTTAGGACCTAATGACTTAAATAAGGGCTATTAGAGTGTTCGTACTGGGAAGTTTACCCCCCAAAAAATTATTCACTGAGTTACAGATGTCTCTTTCCCAATGTAATTCTATGGGAATAAGTATTTTTTGATCATGTGACGGACATGGAAGTTGTAGTACCACCGTTTGGTCACTACGAAAATTTGCTTCACAGCGCAACACTCTTCCTGGGGGCTTGGATCAGACAGAGTGCGTTTTAGCAACCTAAGGCGGCTTTTTGTAAATGCTTTCAATGAGAGTGAAGCATTTTGCGCGCTGCTTTTGCGTTGCTGAGTGCCTTGCATTTATCCACTCTGTGCACCTTGCGTTTTTACAGGGGCGCCCTGAAAAAATTCAACTCAGAGCGAAAAAGCGCCTGACGTCATTAGTGTTTCATTAGTGACCCTGATCACACAGAGCGCAAAATGCGCTCTGTATGATCAGGGCCTAAAAGCACTTCCCAATAGAAGCAGTCTGAGGTTGTCTTGTATTCGGGCCAATACGATCACTAAGCTTTACATTTTTATTTGTCAAAGTAAAGTAAAATTGTCAAACTCGCAGTATAATTGAACTAAAATGAGACTATGAATGCCAGACACTGCCATGTCCACATCTAAGTCCCATTTACATCTCCCGCACTAAACACTGCCTACTGTGCTGATCAAAACATTACATAAGACTGGTGTGGTGGTAGGTTAGGAAGCCTGGCTGGGATCGAGTGGCTTTCCAGAGGCCCTGGCTTCTCTCTGTACATTAGCCAGGATATTAAAGGAAATGCAGGCCGCCACAGGCTCCACTGCTGTGGTTTTGCCATCAGCCGGAGCAAATCTGTGTGTTCCAGTGGCACACTCTCTGCCCAGTCTTGACATGAGGACTGTGTGTGTTGTGGGGAGAGCGGGGGAGTCGGTGGGACGACTGCGTGACCACTGTGTTCCGTTCTGTGTGGCCTGTCAGCAGCCGGTCGCTATAGTAATACTCACTCATTACACATAATAGTCGCAGAGACAAAGAGGCAGGCAGATGTAAAGGAGCCACACACACACACACACACACACACACACACATTGTCATGAACAGACATTCCACGTGGGCCCCTGTGTGTTCACGGACCATTAGCATAGCTACAGTGTGAGCTAATCGGCTGTGGCAGTGTTTTGCCGTGGACCGGCTGGGTGGGACAGGTAACATTCAATTACAGCCATGCCTGGAGAAGACAAAAAGACAGCAGCGTCGCGTTACTGAGCAAACACATGACACACACTGCACGATGATGGAGGGGTGAGTGGAAGTACGGGGAGCCACCCTTTCCTCTGGAGTCTGAACAGAAAAGCTTCCCACCTCATCAATGCACTGTTTTATTTCAATTGATACCACCCAGAGTGTGTGTGAGGTATGTGCCTGTGAGAATGTCCACAGACATTCACACATGACTCAACATATACGTGTGTGTATTCATATTTAATAGCTGAACATGTATGTGTGTGCTGCGTGTGTGTCTGCGGGGGATTGTCTCTTAATATAGTTAAGCTGTGAAAAACCCCAAAGTCTTTGGCGAGGTCTCACACACACTTTTTCTCCTTCCTCCCTCTCACCAGAACCATTTATCAGAGCAGAACAGGGGCAGCTTGCGTGTCGTAAGCCTCTTTGGAGCCACAAACAAATCAAGCAGGGCTCTCCATCAAATGAACTCCCCACTCGACTGGCGGTTACATAAAGGTTTACTCACTTGCTGTGTAAGAGCATGTTTCAGTGGGAATGGCTTCTGATTGAATACATCCATACGTAGCGGCGCGGGGGAAGAAAAATGACTAAGACTCATAGAAGGGGGGCAATTGTCAAACTTTTTTCACTTCTCCATATGTTGGAAGTTTTACGAGTATGGCTGATTCCTTTATTTAAGCGCAGGTGTAGGATCCCTGCGGTTGTGAGTTGCAAGCCAATGTAGCTTAAATGTAACATACAGACTGACCATTTGTAATGATTGTGATATATATGTATATTCTTTTGGGTGGGGGGAGGGGGATTTGATGCCTTTATTCAAAAGCGAACAGTAGAGAGGTGACAGGAAACGAGGTAAGAGGGGGGGGCGTGACTTACAACAAAGGTCCCAGGCTGGAATTGAACTGGGCTGATGTGATCACAGTATATGGTAGCCATGTGTGGCTATATGGTAGGTAACCACCGGGCCAGCGGGACGCTCCAACTGTAATATTTTAAAGGTGCAATGAGTTACTGTACGGTAATGTCATTATTTTGCAGGCTCCCTGAACTCCCATGCCCTCCTTAACTACACACCGTACACTATGCACTTGGTTAATTTCCTCGAAACGTAACCGAAAATGGAAGCTGCGTTTTAAGATTTTCCAACACATACTCACTCCCAACTCATCAAATACCGCCGCTTGGTCAGTGCCCCGGCATCGGAGATTGACGTACAGGGTATACATGTGTTACGACATGTTAATATACGCTTGTTACATGCATAGTGTTCCGTTTTCACAGGAAGTCAGGTCTAGGCAACACAACCACTTAGATAGGGTTAAGAAACGGTCGTGGTTGACGTTAACTTCACTGAGTAGCGACTTGCGTGACTGAGGATACTATCAAATCACGTGACAAAATAAGTCAACGTTACTTTTAGTTTCACACGGGCTATGAAAAGTGGTCTCCTGGTTGAAAGTCCTGTGTTTGTTTGACCCATAACCATCCCTCCCAACCGCCCCAACCAGACTCTCATGCTAGTAATACTGCATCACTTGCTACTACCGCCGAATAACGCCGAGGGTTGGTTTACATTGGAGTTAGTTGAAAGCCCGGTTAATCAGATACAGTCGCTAAAGGGTGTCTCCGTGCATCGGTATCCGATGCCAAGAGGCAGTTCCCAAGCGGCGGTTAGAACGGGTGGGATTTTCAGACATCATTAAAAAATCAGTATTGATGCAAAGTTGCCGTATGTGTTGGACAACTCAAAAATTCGGAACACAGAATTTGCTTTAACACCTTTTAAACAGAGCTAGCTATGTTAATTAGCTCATTAATTAAGTAAATGAATGCCTTGTTTGACAAATAGTTCTGCATCAACACACTGTACTTGTCTTCACAGGAAACCTGTGGCGTAAGTATGAAGTTTATGCCATGAGTCATCGTTACTGTGTTTGCAGGAATTTGTCTATGCACAAACACAGACACCGCCATGGCGACACAACAACAATACAGACAGCAGGGATCATAGCGTTTGGACAAAAGAACAACTAGGGCAGAACTGAGGAATGCTTTCATCCTTATTAGTTTGTGTTTCACAAAAAAAATTGATGATTGAATATTATGAAAGATGCAAAAAAACATCAGGAAAAAGTTGAAGCTCACAACACTCTTTTGTCGAGCTCAATCTCAAGAGCCTTTTAAATGAAAGCCCCAACTAATACTTCAATTGATCAATCACTGCCCACATACATTAAGGCCTTGGGCTTTACCGCAGTAGTCTGATATGTTTTCCTTTTGGACTAGAAGATATCTAATCAATATCATCAGCCTTCACCCTGCCAACCCTGACCAACACACTCCCAGCAGCTAACAGGAGAGGTCTTTGTTGTGCCGTGACCCCCCCCGGCCCCTTTCTCTCCAACAGCATGGCCATTGCTGACCATGACCACAAGGGCCACGAGGAGGGACCATTCACAATCTGGGGGTCCGCAGCCTCGACAAAAGCCCAGGTCAGCGCAAACAGACGGAGCGCAGGGTTGAGCCTTCTGCTCTGTGGTCGAGCTACAGCTGGGACAGTCACTCTGGCAACTTGACCTTCACCTCTGGACCTGACCGTGGCTTTGGAGGATAGAGAGTGGGCCGTGCCCTGCGCTGACTCCGGTGACTCTATTGGTAATGGCATCGATTACTGCTCTATGGACATGAGTACTTGTGAGTGTGTGTGTGTATTAGCACGGGCACGGCCGTGTGTAAGCGTTGCTAATAGATGAAACGAATTGATGGCCTTGAATTATGGGGACAAGATGGATGTTGTATGGCTCTGTTGAGTATTTTGAATGATTCATGGTGATGACAAACACTTACTACCTCTAGGCGTAAAATACAAAGTCTATACAGTCCCTTTGGTCCCTCTCTCTCAGCTCCATCTCACACCCCTCCCTTGTGGAGGACAAAGGGGCTTTTAGGGACCTGATGAGGATGCAGTTGGAGTCACGCGGTGATGAGTTCTCCCTATCTCATCTCAATTACTGCTGTCATTAAAGCAAAGGACTTTGAGGAGGAGGAGGTAGCCCAGAGTGACACTTACAGTACACTTAACCTTTGGAGTATGGAGATGCTTATCCACTGACTGGAATATATAGAACTGCAGGTTGAATTAAAAAAATGTCTGTAATTAAATCAATTACGAAAAAGGATCTTTTCAAACTTGAATTATAAACATGAATTAGTCATATGCACATTATAGCCAACAATTAAAGCCGCAGTAGGTAGAAATGGAGCAAACATGATTAAGTTATTTTCATAAAACACTGTCACTATATCCTGACAGTAGTGCATGATACAAGTAATCTGAAAAAAAATCAAGTGCCTCTGTGTCCTCTGGTGCTCCTAATGGCATCTGCAAGATTTCACAGACCGGAGGAAAACAACCAGTCAGAGCCGATCTGGAGCCTTGCCGTCTCTGATCAGCTGTCAATCACTCGCAAGCTCTGATCAAACGGTCAAACTAGGCTGCGCTGATCAAAAATGAATCAATATTCTGTTACTGTAATGCCTATTTCTCGCCTCAAATGTTTTCAAAAACATCTTGTAGTGTACTGTTTGGCTGTAAAATGAGAAAAGTTTGTGACCCAGCAGCCATGTTGAGATCAGTTGAGGAAATACCAAGCACCGCCCACCAGCCGGAGCACACTTTCTCATTTTACAGCTAAACAGTACACTACAAGATGTTTCTGAAAACATGTTATATGAGAAATAGGCATTACAGTAAGAGAAAACTGATTCATATTTGATCCGCGCTGCCTAGTTTGACCGTTTGATTGGAGTTTGTGAGTGTTTGACAGCTGCCTCCGTTGAATGAACAGCCAATAGGAACGCCCTCTCCTGTGATTGGCCAAAGTCTCCCGTCACGGGCTAGATTTTTTAAAGCCTGAAAACAGAGCCATGAGGAGGTGCAGAAGTCTAGTTTTCTCTCAGAACACTTGAATTACAATAAGCTGAAAGGTTATTATGGATTTTTTGCCCAATGATGCCAAAAATATACTGCAGGCTTAATACTTCATTTTTAGCTAATAAACTGCACCACCTTCTGACACTAAAGGCCCAGAATTCATTGATGCTGAAGTTCATCAACACAAGATGGCATGACCATAAAACAACCATCTATAAGCGTTTGTCTAAACGATAGGCTGTAATTTGAAATGAAGTGTATACTCACCCATAGAGGGCCTGGTCTCCTAGGGCCACTAGTGAGCATTAGGAGAGGCCTGCAACTCACACTACACATGAATATTTAAGGACACACTGGGACTCTTCCATTTGGCATCCCAGAGGGGGCGAAGCAGGCCCCCTACATCCTCACTCCTGCCTCATTGCACTTTCTCCTAACCCTGACCTCTGGCACCTTCATGCACTTCAGTTCCTTCCCCTTCCCTCGCTTCTTTTTCCAAACCTCTCTTTTGTTATTTTCTCCACACCTCCAAATTCTGTTTTCTCTTATCCTCACGTCTGGCCGCTGTCTCTTCTTTCTGTGGTTCGTCAGAGCTCAGAAGCCACTGAGGCAGATGAAGGGATGAGCACTTGTCTTTTCCCCCTCTCCCTCTGCCTCTGCCCTGCCCAGCCAGCCAGTAGGCTGCCAGCGCGTGGAGGAGATTGAGATGCGGTAGACGATGCGGCAGCTGGTTCTTCTTTTGCTCTAATCACTCCCAGAGAGCCGGCCATGGTTTGATTTGGTTTTTTACAGCCCGGCCTTATTTTTCACATCAGCGACGTGAATGCCCCCTCAAACCCTCCCCCCCCTACACTTTTGATCAAATTTGCACCATATGCCTTTGAAGGGAGATGAACCGACTGGCAGGCGTGCTTCTCTTTAACTCCCCTTCCCGGTGCAAGTGGTTTGATCAGGCCCCAGCCCTGATGGGGGCAAGCTCTCCAATCCTAAGACAGTATTATGTTCCCAAAATTGCCTGACTGGAGATAATGAAGGCCTATGATTTTTTGGAGCAGCGCTCGCATCCAGAAAGAGGAGGAGACAGGGACTTGACTGAGGACGTGCTCACTAGACCGTTACTACCAAATCAACTTCCAGAGGTAGAAATAGGCAGATATGGGGCATCAAAGGAACGGCCACATACATCTAATCACCTCTAGCTTGATGTCTGTCATTCTACACTTTCTGATTCTCTCTCGCTGTTGCAGCCGATGGGATTAAAAGAGTTTTATTTCACCTTGAATTACCACCGTGCGCACCATGCAGTGTAATCCATATTGAAAGACTTCTGGGAAGAGTTTGGCCAAATGGGGAAAAGGAAAAGGAAGGAGGGTGGATGGTGGGGCTGATTGCTGAAATGAATGCCGTGTTGCCCCCATATCTTTGTCCAAATGAAATCCTTCCCTCCTTCAGAAGGAGAGCCAATCAATGCCCTTATCAACTGTCTCATCAGGCCGACTGGCCAAATTAGCCCTTGGCAATTCACGAAGTGACGCATAGTTTGTGTAATCAGGGAGAAATCAACATCTAAGAAACGAGAGTATCCACTGGAAAAACAGTGAGTAGAATAGTTAACTAGAGAAATGGCCGGCGACAGAAACAGATGAAGACGACGATAAAGATCCGAGTCAACAAATCACAAACTTTAAGTGTGCACAGGTACTGAAAGACGCCTTAGATCCCCATCACATTGACAAGTGAAGTAGGAAAACAAAGCTAGAAGCATGAGCTTGAAAAGACTAATAAATTATATTTAAACTATCAGCTGACAGCTATAAACTGACAGCTGAGCCAAAGGCACCTTTCTCCTCCACACAGTTCATTCTGTCTGCAAGCTTACTGCCATGTGCAAGTGTGTTTGCATGAGTGAGTAAAAAGACCTCTAAAATGAGTTAACTGACAAATCAATAGATGACTCAGGTGCGGCGAAGTGAGCGTACGTGCAAGCTTCATTCCACCCACTCTGACATGTTTGCTAATGCTGAAAAGTGCTTATAAAAGGTCAACTGCAATAGCACGTCTTCTCTCCTCCTTCTTGTCAGTGGCACCCGAGATCTGGTTCCGCTTCTCCACTGGCTGTCACAGAGGTTTCCAAACAGCTGTGGAGGTTTAACGTCTGGAAAACAATGTCTTTTTTTAGACTCGGCGTATCTTGGCTCGAGTCCTTGCTGAAGTAGCGAGTGAAGAGTTAAAGGCCTTGAGGGACAATCGGTCTTTAATTACTTGGTTGAACAGCAGCGACAGTAAGCTGATCAAGAGGATAAATGGCTCTGTAAAGTCGTGCTTCACATTGAATGATATCAATCGGTGTTGTTTGTGTGTCTTCAGCGTGCATACATCTATATTTAAAGAACACGTCCCATCCTGCCATGTGCACGTGTAGTTAAACATCAGCTAACATGCTAGCTGGCAGTTCTGACTACAGCAGGGCTGGGAATCATTAATGAACAGTAATGAACACTGCAGAGACATACTGTAACAGATGAGTTTGTGTGTGTGTGTGTGTGCGCAGAAAACATCTTCGATATACTGCGCGCAGCACGCCTATCAGCAGGCCATCACTATTGATTTATTAATGCTAGAGAATGCTGCTGCGCTAATTGAATTGAGATCCAGGAAGTCAGTTAATGTAGCTGACAGCGATACAGGAATTTAATCTCCCCAGTGCACAGAATTATGACTCTTCCCTATCTACGCTGTCAGAGGGATAAATAGTAAATCAATCTCTTCTACAATGGGCCCCACTCAGAGCTCGTGCAGGATGGATCGTAACAGTCTTAAACCATCAACAATCACTACTCAAGCTGTTCAATCGGTTCATTGTCTCATTCCCTTCGAAGATAAATCAAAGTTCTGGAAAAGGCTGCAGTCCCGAGGCAGATGTAGTATTCGAACCCCATAATCATAAAGCCTGTCATTATAAAAAGACAATGTGCTCGCTATGGCCAAATCACTTGTAACCCAATAGTTTATAGCCACCTACATTGTCCAAGTCAGGGCTACACACTTCAAAATCCACTTCCTGAAGTCCAGCCGGGTCCAGCTGGTAGCGCGCCATCGCTCCCCACCACCGTGCCCTTGAAAGACTCAGCCGACATCAGCGTTTCTACGCACAAGACCACCACCACTACAACGACCACTACAACTTCTTAGAATATCAGAACCGCCGCCGCAGAGAGGCTCCAACATAAAGTCATTAATACAGGCCCCGGTTTAATGTATATGTGTTTGTACAGCTGCTATTTAGCTGCCGTCTGATGGTAAAGGAAAGCTGTATAGCCAGGGCTCTGACAGCACTGTGAGGCGGACTGTCCAGAGGGGCTAAAGCACAGTCGCTGGCAGCCAAAGCCAGGCAGGGGCCCGGGGCCAAACCACTACAGTGTACTCAAAGGCACCACCACCCAGCCGGCCAAGGTGTGTGGGCCTGCTGGCTGGGATCGGATGACCCTGGACAGTCAGCGTGTGGATGTGCACGCACTGTATATAGAGTGTGTGTGTGAACAAGAGCCGACAAAAGGGCACAGAAGCAAGTGAACCACACTGATCATATAGTACATTCATCACAAAACTTCATGAGCCAGAGAGGATACATATAGTTTTCCCAATGCAAAGGTGCAATATAGCATATGGAGAAGCAGAGATAAACAGAGAGGAGATGAGGATGACTATATTATACATATATAATATAGACTAACTGGCCAGGCGAGGGTTGCAAAGAAAAACATTTTTTTCTTTTTTGCTCTTTCTGTTTCTCTTCTCAGTGGTTAATGGATACATGAGTTATATACAGTACTTATTTTAGTCCCTTTAATCATGAGCTTTTATCGCATGTTCTGCCAAGACCTTCCACCAGTTACTGGTCGCGCCTGCCAAGAGAAATGAATGAAAATGTGGAGAAACCAAATATTGTGGAGCCATGGCTCAGAAGTCAAAACCAATCTTTTTCTTCCCTTTGAAGTGCTAAGCTATAAAAGAAACACCTAACTGGGACCAGGTATTGTGTTCACACACAGTGCGTGGATGAGAGATGGAGGGAAACCCTATAATCGGGTTTAGTGATAGGGTAAGAATTTGTGTGGTTAATGTTACCTGGCTAATGCGACAGAAGCTCACATAAGCTATGCAAAGACAAAAACAAATGTTCGTGTCAGCGTTTTCAACTTGTGCGGCTTAAGAACAGAAGATACAACATCATTAATCATTTTTTTGACATGCCTTGATCTGAGAAAATGCAAAAGTAATTCCTGTTCTAGACACAACATCTACAAATCTGAGCGGTGCTGTTTAGCAAACAAATGAGGAAACACCCAGTCCAACACAGTGTGCATCCCCAGAGATCAAACCCACATCAGAGGTGTCAACCATTATCCTGGCGTGTCCTTAATGGATGGAAAGCCTTCAGAGTGGATGAGTGTCTCTGGTCAGGTCTGATCCGTAGGCCGTCCGCTGCATTAGATGGGGCCAGGGCTGCGGCCACTGGAGCTCTCAGGCCTGGAGAGTAGTACTTAATGCTCGGGGAGAGTGGGGGACCTTCCTGCCCACAAAGTCCTACCCCGTGCCCCCTTGAAAACCACAGCTGACCACCGGGGCACTGGGAAATGAAACCGAGGAAACCACGGGCCAGGCGAGAGCAGCGAGGCCGCCGACACCGAGGCGGAAAAAACAAAGAGTCGGGCCTTTCGGCGGCTTGGCGGTTGGAGCTGATGGAGGTATTAAGATATTAATTGCTTTTTGACTTGATTTTGTTAAGGGAGGAGGGCATGCTTGCGGCTTCTCACACAATGGCCAGTATAATGGTGGAGAGGCCTGACGGAGCAGAAAGGGTTCGGCACGGGCCTCCATGCTGGAAGGAAGAAATCTCACAAGAGGGAACTGTTTTCATACACACTGCCTTCAAAGTGATGTGAAAAACTGTTTTAAAAATCACAAAAATACTAGTAATAATAGTAGTAATCTAGGGGGTTCATTTAGTTCATATAAGATTTTTACAAATGTTCATATTAACAAATCTAAATAATTGCAGAAATGAAATTGCCAAATGTGGGCCAAAGTCAAACTCATTAAAAGGAATATTTGCACTCTTATTCACTTTCTTGCCAAGAGTTGGATGAGAAGATTGATACTATTCTCATGTCTTTACATCAAATATGAAGCTATAGCCAGCAGCCCGCTAGCTTAGCTTAGCATAAAGACTGGAAACTGGGGGAAACAGCTAGATTTTTAAAGGTAACAAAATCTGCACCTCTGGAGCTCATTAATTAACACATTATAGCTTGTTTGTTTCATTCGTACAAAAACTAGAATGTGAAAAACTCATTAAAAGGAATAGCTTTTGGGAAATACTCTTATTCACTTTCTTGCCAAGAGTTAGATGAGAAAAAAGATACCACTCTCAATGCTAGCTGCGTCTCCATACTTCTAGCCTTTTGGCTACGCTAAAGCCAACCATCTCCTGGTTGTAGCTTCATATTTAACAGACAAACGTGAGTGGTATTGGTCTTCTCATCTATGTCTGGGCAAGAAAGCGAATACGATTATTTTCACAAAAATCTTACTATTCCCATGGGCCAGGTACTAAAAGAGCCCCTGAATGGGCCAGGTATTAAAAGAGCCCCATGAATGGGCCAGGTATTAAAAGAGCCCCGTGAATGGGCCAGGTATTAAAAGAGCCCCGTGAATGGGCCAGGTATTAAAGAGCCCCAAGACTGGGCCAGGTATTAAAAGAGCCCCGTGAATGGGCCAGGTATTAAAGGAGCCCAATGAATGGGCCAGGTATTAAAAGAGCCCCGTGAATGGGCCAGGTATTAAAAGAGCCCCGTGAATGGGCCAGGTATTAAAGAGCCCCAAGACTGGGCCAGGTATTAAAAGAGCCCCGTGAATGAGCCAGGTAATAAAGGAGCCCCTATGAATGGGCCAGGTATTAAAAGAGCCCCGTGAATGGGCCAGGTATTAAAAGAGCCCCATGAATGGGCCAGGTACTAAAGGAATGGCAAGATTTGCACCACAAGAACACCATTTGGCTGTTGTCAAAGTTAAAGTTAATAAAATAGTCTCCAAAGTCACAATGAATGAGCAGACAGTGATCTGGAGGCTAAAAGTGTCTCCCATCGTAGACTGGGTTAACCCTACTGAGGTGGTAGTGCGTCAGCTGGGGGTGAAGCCTGCGTACACGACAGCAGACATAAACAGCAGCGCAGCAGCCCTGACGCAAGGCCGCGGCCTCACACACACACACTCAGAAAGAGGCTAAGGTTGCACTGGGAAAAGTGAATCACCAACCCTGGTGATTCAGGACACAGAACCTATACTTATGGGCTGCTGTGTTCATGAAACCGTACTCCGCTGCATGTGTGCGTGGGAGTGGCGTGCGTCCCGATGCATACGCGTATACGGCGCAGGCAGCTGCCAGGGGATGGGCAGGGAGCATTACCATCAGCATCTCTGTGGATCAAGGAGAAGCCCCCAGTAATCCTGGCCTCTCTCCAGGCTCCCACACACCGCAATTAGGATTAATCCTCCCCTCCTCCCTCGTAGCAGCAGAACAACAGAGAACGATGGAGTGTGTTTCTGTGTATGTGTGTCTACTGTATATGTGTGTGTGGTGTGGCTGTGGGGGGCAATTAGCCAACTTTGTACTTGGGGGTGGAGATTCCCCCCCTAAAACCGCCAGACGACCACTAGGCTGTGGGACTGTGGGATGGCGCACAGACACTCACAATACACACACTTGAAATATGGAGGGAGGGTAACAAATTGACCAAAGTGGTGGCGATATAAACAACTGTTTGACCAGTGGCCACATAATTGGCTGTTAAAGCAGGAAGAGTTTTCACTATCTGCAGGGAGATTTCCCCACAGTATTCCACCACCACAGACTTTATCACTGTGCAGACATGTTGTTTTATTTTCTAATAATTATAGTTCTATCTTACGGTATGTTGTAATAGTCCATAACTTTTAAAATCTGTCACACTGTAATATTTTTTGGAACCGTCAGGAACAGTGGGGTGTGTGCCAGAGTACAGAGTGTGAAACCTGATGTCAGTGTGTCTGGAGTCTCTCTGAAGGTTAATTATGGCTTTCACTTGGTTTGACAGATTACCAGCAAACAGCTAAGGTGCCGCCGCTGAGTGCAGATTAAACATCTGCAGGGCAAACACAACCCAGGGTCACGGTGCAGAGGCTCAGCACTGACAGGAAATATACCCAGGTGTATTTGAGGTGAGGCAGGCTTGGCTGCAGGAGTTCTTGAGAGCAGATCTTCCACATTAAATCACTAAATGTGCAGTTTGTCATGTCATTCTAAAGGGCTGCGGCCACTTCTAAATTTGCATTTAATGTTGATTGTACGTTCTAAGGCAAGTGTGTCAAACTCAATTTCACTAAAGGCCACACAGGATATGAGAATCACATTAAGGGCCAGACATATATAGTTTATTGACATGTTTTAATCAAAAAATAAAAATAAAATGTCTTGATTATAGTGTTGCATGCCCCATACAACCTTCTCACAAACAATTTAGTCCACATAAAGCCCTAAAAAAGTATAAAAAAAAGAAAGTTGCCTCGCATTTAGTCAAGCAAAATAATGCCTTCTTATTACATTTTTAAAACACAGAACATCCTGTTTCACAGGCCTGACTATGACAACTCAATGGTTGTGTGGGACATTTGATAAAAAGATAAAAGTAAAAGATCTTTGATCACGTAGTTTACATGTCCCATGCGGCCTAGCCGTCTGGCATGCAATCGGCTGCTTATAAAACCCTAAAAATGACTAATAAACTTTGCAGACAAGCAAAACTCACATGCAGCCTTCAGCATCAACTTTCCTTTTTTGTGCCATTCTATGTTCAGCTAAGTTCACAGATCACAGTACTGTTCACACTACACAACTTGCTGTCGTGTAATCTTGAAGTCGTTGTGGTTTTCATACTACATGACTGACCGTGGACAGGGTGTCACACACTACAACAGCTTTCACCGGGAGGAGTCCTCGATGAGGTCTCCAAACTACGTTTTGTCACGAAAACACATGCGAAAAATACACAGTAAATGACGTGATACCATACGCGAGACACATTGCAGATGTTGCTGTTGGCAAGTGTTTACAAAATAGGCTGTTTCCACCGATTTCCACACTCTTTTTTTTTTTACTATTTATGGTAGTGGCTAGAAGGGAACCAGCAAACTAGAGAAACTCTTGCGAGATTGTTAAGGTTAGGATAGGTATTCAGGCAGCCAGTCTCGCAAGAGTTTTTGCAGATCTCAGATCCGATTTTGCAATTTTTGCGGGCTCCCTTCAAGACATGACCACTATGTATTCCTCTAGGTGCAACAACAACTTTGCTACGTGCTGCAAATGCAACACATACAGTAAGTTCCTATTGTAAGTTCCCCTCAACCCGTGTATTGCGTGCTCATTGGCTGTAGCTTGTGGCCGGAGTCCCCAACAGGTCCACATTAGTAAAGTTGTTCCGTACCCGAGTACACCTATGTTATTATTATTATTTTGAGATCAGCTGCCCACAAGATGTTTGACACAGAATGGTGTCGATCTGACGCTTCAGCCAAACTTCTAATCACACACGTACATAACTATTCAGTTAGTAAAAATGATGACGGAAGTAGGAATGTGCAATATTATCTCTGCCTTGTCATTGCTTTCTATTAAAGGTCACCTATTATGCAAAATGCACTTTTCCATGTCTTTTAAACATCAATATCTGTCCCCAGTGTGTCTACAGGCCACCATAGTATCATAAAAGACCATCCTCTCTCTTTTTCTCCTCCTCCGTTTGTCCGGAAATGGGTGCAGAAAAAAAATTCGCTTTTTTCCTTGTATCCTGACGTCATTAGGGAATGCAAGTCACGTGAGGGTTTCCTGGTCGAACCAGAGAGAACCTTCAGTAGCTGACCCCGCCCCACAGCGCGTCACTGTCTCTCCTCCTCAACCGAACTTGAGCAAAGTAGCTCCTACAGTTAGTCTGCAAGAACCAGCAGAACAGGCTTCATGTACTCCCATCATCTAAATATAACATGTTCTTTCACAAAGGCTTTATGTAATTACACTGTTTAAACAGATGATATTTATATATTATATATATTTGATGTCATGCATGTAGCAGATTACAGGTAGTAAATAGTGACTTGTAAGCAACACAACACATTTCTGTTTCACAGTCAAACTTTATTTGAGTAGACAGATGACAATATTAATTATTCACAGCATTTGTAATCATCTCACCTGTTAGTTAGTTATGTTAACATGGTACAGGAGAAAGTCTTCAGCTCTGGTAAACTATGGTAAGCTAAGCTCCGGTGGTCTGTAGTCATGGTAACACAGAGACAGCTACTACTGTAAATAATATACCATTACTCTGATCTTCCATACATTTATCTTTTAGCAGAAATAATGAACTGACTACTGTTTCACATCTTCTATTTTCCACCCTGATGGTCGCTGTGGTTACACACCGTGTCATAGCGGTAGCATGTAGCTAACCCGTTAGCATGTAGCTACATGCTAACGGGTTAGCTATATGCTACCGGGTTAGCTTTGTATCTCCATGTAAACAGAGCCATCTGCTCTCAGCTGTCTGCTCTCAGCTGTCTCCTCTCAGCTGTCTGCTCTCCTCTGGGATGATTCTGTTGGTCATTTCTCACAGATGGATCTGTAAAGACTGACGTAAAACAGAGTGTATGTTTACGGTTTACAGAGTTGATGCATGAGGTAAACACTGAGTTAACTAACAGAGATATAAATAGTATTATTTACCTGAGAGAAACCGTCAGGAAAACCTGGAATCTGGACCGCAGATGTTCATCATGTGTCGCCGATTTCTGATCAGATTCCTCCGGTAACGTGCGCTAGGTGAAGTTTCTGGTTTATAAACTTTAAAGTGGTTTATAAACTTTATTCTAGCTGCTATCTCTCCACTCGTCTCTGTCTCTCTCTCTCTCTCTCTCTCTCTCTAGAGAGAGAGAGAGAGAGAGAGCTTCTCCGGGAGGGAGGGGGAGGGTGACGCTGTTGTTGAGGACGTTTGATTGACAGAAAACGCTGACCAATCAGAGCAGAGTGGGAGGAGACAGAGGCTACAGACACAGAAATCAGCACTTTTGGAAATGGGCTGAAACAGAGGTTATAGAGACATGCTGGAATGCATGATCTGATTGTTTTTTTGAAAAAAAAACTTCAGAGACATGGTTTGGAGGTGTCTGAGACCTATAATAACTAGTTTAAATGGAGTATAATATGTGACCTTTAAAGTGCCAGAAGTGATTTCCCCGGTCAGCTGACTGTTGGCAGTAGATGTGAGGGTATGTGGGGGGTGATGAGCAGGGTGGGGAGAGGTGTCAGGGTGGAGGGCCTGTAACACACCAAACCTCAGAGCTCACGCCTTCACAACTTCACAGCTACCTTAACTGACCACATCCGCATCGTAAAGGAAGCAAAGATGTACATTTCTGCAATACTCTCGAGGCTGTTTTTACATTTACCCACTCCCTGATTATATCATCCACTAAGACAAATAAACACAGCAATACTTCCCCTCACAACAGCTGCCGTGTTTACAACTGCAATACTTAAAAGCTTTACAGTTATAAAAAAAAAAAAATCCTTCTGCAATTCTCTATTAAACGATCTCTCCCTCGCAACCTATTATGGTATTTCCCTCGTGATAAAAAGTCAGGGAGTGCAAAATGTCCCCAATAGGCAGCTGCACGCTACAACTAAAGCGTCAAAATCATTTCCAGACTGCTGCGCTATGGATCAAGGGGAAAGAGAGGCACCGGGAAAGGAAACCAAGGCAAAATAAATTAATTGCAAATGTATCGTGGAGGGGGGCGCAAAGGGGAAAGATTGGGGCGATTTATCTGTGCTGACGGACGGGGACAGGACCAGTAAGCTGAGGGCGAGAGGATGGGGAGCAGCATGAGGCAACTGAAAAGCAACACAAGTGATGAGGTGCACACATTCAACCAAGTGAAAGATGTGCAGGGTGCGAAAGAGGGAGCAGTGGGGTGTTACACGGACAGTCATGTTTGAGTGCATCTGAAAGCCAAGGCAGATCTGTTAATCTTTAAGAAAGCTGGCTGCTGGAGGCTGAGAGGCTGAGGAGAGGGAGGGGGGGGGGGGGGATTTGATTTGGGCTGTGACAATGATAAACGGGCCGGGGAAATAGGCTACGAAGATCAGTCAAACACCTGCCTTGCCCTGCATGAGCTCCACTCAACTCAAACAAGATGCGGGAGCAGGAAGTGCAGTGTGCCAGCTCAGGGAGGCTGCTCCCTGCCACTTCTCCCTTTGTTCTTTTAAAGCGACAAGTACATGGACAGGTTTATCAATACCAAAAGAGGGGCAGGATTCATGGCTTTTTAACAGGATTCGTGCTGTGCGTCCGAGGATAAAGTGATTGTAATTGTAGTAAAATGTAAACACAAACAATTATTAAAGTTGTTACATAAATGTATGTTGAGAGTAAATTATAAGTAAGTTATTTTCCAAGTAAATGCATTTCAGTCCATCTGACATATTTCAATATAATAATATAAATAGTGTAAAAAATATGCATAAAATGTGCAGAATTCCCTCAAAATCTTGATCTAAATTATTCTATATTTATTTTAATAAAGCACAAACAAAACATTATGCCGGCCTTTATTTTTCTTATAACTTTTTGTATTAAAATGTGCAATTTCACCATATCAATAAGTATATTAATTTGACTAATGACAGAAAGAGAACTAATTAGGGTTGTCCAAAATACCATTTTTGGGTTTCGAAGCTTTGATGAGAAATATTTGAAGGTATTTGAAGCTTCGCAGCACACCTCCATATCCTCCGTTTCAGTGACCGGGACAGTGCCGCTGCTGCACTACTGTACACACACACACACACACATCTACATATAACAAACAGCGATATCCGCCTGAGAATAATTAATAATAATTGTTAAATATGAATAATGAATAATGTTGTGGGATTATTCCTTATTTCATGGGCTATTTGGGGATTTATACATAATTATTACATACTTATATATATAAATATATACATTTAAAAAAGACAAAGCATTCAAATACTGATTTGAAGGTTGACTACCACGGCAATGGTCGAAGCTTCGAAACAATTGGGTCAGCCCGAGAACTAATTATCTATAAGTAAGATAACCTGGATTGAAATTTTATGATGATGACAGAGTGATCTATACGCATGTCGAAGCACGATCAAACTGCTACTAAATTAACTATAGCTTTTCAGTAACTGATGTATGATGAATGTATTTGTGATCTTGCACCTCCATTTTTAAAATAATGTGTCCTTAGTTGATACAATGTGTAAGGGATAATATACAGCGAGCCGGTCATTGTTGTGAAATAAACCCCTTCAGGGCGATACTTACTTTATCAATATTTTGACACAAAAATGGTCCGCCATCTTTGAGCATAACAACGTTTTTTTATACAGAGCAGCGGTCTGCTATGAAGGAATAACAGACCGTGGAACCCCGTGATTGACCAATCAGAACTGAGTATTCAACAAAGCCTTGTAATAAATCAGAAGAATAACTGTTTTCTATGAGCAGCAGAAAATGTTTGTCTGAAACACTGAGTGCTATGAAGCTAGAAGTGAATCTTGTAAACACAGATTGGTTCTTCTGGAGCCTGCACATCCTTTGCAGTTTTTTTCCTCCACTGGCATAATTCAATTAAAGCTTGACAGCAAATATTATTCTGTGTCAGAGAAAGTTTTCTAAGCCTTAAATGGAATCAGGCCTGAAAGTGATGTCTTTCCTCATGGGGAAGAGACAGGAAGAGAAGACGAGAGGATGAGAAGATACTGTAGAAGTGTCCAGATGACTCGACAACAGCAGAATTATTCACTCTCTGTCTGTTTGTAGTTTTCAGTGAATCGTAAACACACAATTTGACTGACTATTATTTTCACATTTGATTTTTTACAAAGGATTGAAAACGGTTTAACTCTATATTGTGTTTGGGTTTGAAGTTGCTGGCCGACCGGGGTTCTTTCTGTGTGGAGCTTGCGTGTTCTCCCTGCGCCTTTGTTTACCACTTTGTTTTCTTCCACAGACCACAAACATGCAGTTTAGGTTGATTGGTGATTGCCCGTCATTCTTGCCAACCCTCCCGATTTTCCCAGGAGACTCTCTTTCATTGCCCTCTCCTGGTTTCCTCTCGGTGTCACAATTTTCCCATATTTCTCCCAATTTATGACACATTTTCACACCTTTTTTTTTTTTCCTTTTCGTTATCTCAACCTGTGTCTGGCACTGTACAGCGTGTATAGGTCCTATTGTTTCCGCATGGACAACAATACAGCTATGCTTGATGTTCGAGACACAACTCAGTTTGAGCTGCACAGTGCCAGAAGTTGGGCTTTGATCGATTCGGCGAAAAGCCGTTGTGGCGTTACGCAAGCTATTGGAAATAATGTGTTTCAGAGCGCAGTGGTGTCGTTGTCGGGTTGTGTCTGAAAGTGGCTACAGTGAGTGAAAGACGGAGAGAGAAATGGAGAGTACTAAGAGACATAAATACTCAAGCAGTTGCAGAAAATTAATGAATGAACGAATAAAAACTGATGAATAATATTAGTTTTTCATTCACGCCAGAGGGGCAAATTATTCTGGATTCTTTCCTTACAATTAAAAGTAAAAATAAAAGTATTTAAGATTAAAAATGTTGTTGTTTACTAATTATTTTACTATTTTTATTCTTTAAAAGTCACCAAAATAAAAGAAACAAAGTCTCTGAAACTCTTTTTCTGGGGGAAGACCCCCAGACTTCCCCCTTTGATTGCGAAATCCTCCCTATTTTTAAGGTCTTAAGGTTGGCAAGTATGTTGCACATAGGTGTGAGCATAGCTGTTGTCTGTCTGTATAGGTGTGATTGACTGTCCAGGGTGTAACCCCGCCTCTCGCCCAATGTCAGCCAGGATCGTCTCCAGCCCCCCTGTGTTCCTCTAAAGGATAAATGAGTATAGCTAATGGATGGAATCGCCAAAGGTGTTTAAAATTCAAACAGCATCCCCTCTCCTCCGACATCCTCTGCAGCAGACAGACCCAACAGACCTGCCAAAGTGAATTTACCTAGTAAAGTGAATTACAGGGTGATAAACGATACTTTGGCAGCAAGGCAGTAAACTGCTGAGAGAAGCTAAATACTAATGTGATTTGTCAAGGAGTTTATAAGCTGTAAGTGCTGCGATGAAATGACTGCCCTCATTGGAAGAGATAAACACGAGGCGGGGAGAGTCTTTGTTTCGCAGCCTAATCGACCTCTGGGAGGCCGGCAGAGAGGAAATGGTTAACATTTACTGTTACTGTTTACACTCGGTGGTGGTTGTGCACAGAGAGGAGGGACAGAGCTTTTGCCTATATGGTAAACCAATGTACTGTACTGTTTCGCAGAGCAAGAACATCTTAAGATAGATACGAGACTGCTGATGTATGGACTTCTTATGAATAAACATTTTTTGGTTTACCCTCTTCATTTCCATATGGGAGGTCTTTTATATCCGGGGACCCTAAAAATATCTCCCTCAGCTTGCCCCAGACTCTACCCGACCTACATGGACGGACACACATGCACACAATCCTCCCCGCGTACACACACACACACACACACACTCCCTATCACTGTGGCTCTGCTGTGTTATGCTGTGGGAGGCTGAAGTGGCCTTTGTGGGCTGAGCTGAATATCTCTGTCCACTCTGGCAGGGCCTCAGAGTGGCTGCTGCCGCCTGCTGCCTCAGCCATGGGCACGGGCTGCCAGCCGGCCCGCCGACCAACCTCCCTGAACCCCTGCCAAGCTCCTGACGCCACCCTGGGTGGTCCTGCTTCATGCGGGCTCTGGCACGGCCCTGTTCAAACCCCCCCCCTCCACTCACACACACCCCCTACCTCCCCTCCTCTCTGGCTCCCTCGGCAGCCCGCAAACAACCTCGCTGTGTTCCCAATGTGGAGCTCCACTGAGAATCAGTCAATGTTGCAAGTTATATTTTTATCATAAGGGAGGATGTGGATGTACTGTATTTTTGAGGGTTTTTGGAGAAGTGAAAAGTGAAAAAAAAGAATGTCTGTACGCACGGACGTTTATATTTAGTCTGCATATGAATTCCTGTTTATATATTTGCATGCTTTTTCAGGGGGGTGAAAAGTGTTACTGATGGTTCACACAAACTGTGGGGAAGCAAAGATGTCTTCTTGTTTTCAGTCTCTCCTTGGTCTTACACAATCCTCCAGATCTAACTAACTGTCTCCTTCTGTTACTCTCTCTCCTTCTGTCTCTCCCTTAAGTCAATGAACCACGACCCAAAAGTTAAAATCATCAAGACGCAGCCCCCTGAAATCATCCGCCGGGCTAGGTCGCTACGCAGATTTACAGTGATGAGTTGGAAACCGACTGTCAAATTACACGACGAAGATTCTCCTGTTACAGATATCGCAGCAGCCAGGCAGCCAACAAATCAAGCCTGCTTGAGCCAGAACGGCGCTCCCATTCCCCCCGTCCGTCTCCCTCTGCTTTGGAAGTTGGGAGTCATGTTCCCGCGGAGCTCTTGGAGGTAATTGTGCCACGCTCCTATACTACATAATGCGACCACCCTTCTGTTGCTCCACAGAAAACCCACTCCCTCTCTCGCTGTGTCTGTCTTGTCTTACGTCCAGAGATTCGTGACTCCTGCACCTGATTGCGGACGATTAAAATCATTAGAGGTCGTTAGCGGGAGTCACTTACCGTTGATGTGTAGGTTGGGTGGGGTCTGGAGGGAAAAAGGGGGGATAGAGGGGGGTGTTGAGGGAGCTTGTGAGGGTGGGGTGTCAAAGGGGAGACAAGTATCACTCTCTCTCCTCTGAGTTAAAAAGAAAGCATTGCACGTTGCCAGACCCAAATGCACATACAAGCACAAATATCCATCTGCCCCACCCGTCCACCTCTAACAGTCACACACACACACACACACACCAAAACCCACCCAAGCTGCCACTGATACCATCAGCAAAAAGTCTCTGTAGAAAAGCGCCAATGTGTGTATTAGCAGTGTGTGTGTGTAATCACGGGGCCTTTGGGGACCCTAATGGATTAGTACACTAACACACTGTCAACTCCGGGCCAAGCTGGGCCCACACTTACACACAAAACGCTAACATTGTCAAATGACACAATCGCTGTAGCTGGAAAAGTCCTAATTGCCCCTGTTAGACATCAACAGAGGACTCCATAATACTCAAATGACTCATTTTTGTGCCCAATGTTTGGAGCCAGTTGATTAGAAAAGGGCAACAATACAAACAGTGGATTTACAACAAGTGATCATCGTCAGCTTTACGAAAATGTCCTCGCTGTCAAAAGTGTGTACGACCGCCTTTATTTTTGAACACAGATGCAATGCAGATGTGTTTATCCCAGTAAGTCGCAGCGATAACTGCAGTTGGTTAAAGCCAGCAGCCATATACAGTATGAATGTGCTTGAAAACATGCTGCCGTTAGACCGATCCTATGAGTCTGTCGGTGACTGACTGGAGTGGCTGGACAGCTGTTGTAGCCAGTGCGTGCTGTGAGTGGATCACCGGGCTGTAAGGCATGAATAATAGATGCTGTTTATGAGTGTATGTTTTCCATCTGACCCCTGGGTCTGCAGCGAAAAACTGCAGCAGGCCTCTTAAGGGGCTGAAGGGGAAAGCGGGAGACAGCTGAAGCTCGCCCTGGAAAGGCGATGGGTCATTTAATGCCTGGGGACCCCCCATCAGCCATCAGTGACATGTTCAATCAGGGCTTATAGATATTATTATACACAGAAAAAAACACACTTTCCTGCTGCTGCTGATACTGGACAGAGTGCTGCTTTTGAGCAGCATCATGAAAGCAGCCTTATATTAAACCCTACACTCAATGCTTTTACACAGATATTAAACCTGCAGTAGGCAGAATTTTTTTGGCATCATTGGGCAAAAATTCCACAATAACCGTTTAACATATTGTAATTTAAGTGCTCGGAGAACAAATTAGACTTCGGCACCTCCTCATGGCTCTGTTTTCAGGCTTTAGAAAATCTAGCCCATGATGGGAGACCTTGACTAATCACAGGTCATTTCAGAGAGAGAGCGTTCCTATTGAGCGTTCCTATTGGCTGTGCTCCGGCTGGTGGGCGGTGCTTAGTATTTCCTCAACAGATCTCAACATAGCTGCCGGGTCACACACTTTGTCATTTTACAGCTTAACAGTACACTACAAGATGTTTCTGAAAACATTTTAGGAGAGAAATAGTCATTACAGTAACAGAATATTGATTCATATTTGATCAGCGCTGCCTAGTTTGACCGTTTGATTGGAGTTTGCGAGTGATTGACAGCCGACTCTCATAGACGGCAAGGCTCCAGCTCGGCCCTGATTGGTTGTTTTCTTCCGGTCTGTGAAATCTTGCAGATGCCATTAGGAGCACCGGAGGACACAGAGGCACATGATTTTTTATATATAAAGATAACTTTTATCTAATCATATTTGCTCCATTTCTACCCACTGCTGCTTTAAATCCTACACTCAAGGCTTTTCCACAGATATTAACCTACGAGATATGTACTTTTGAATATGACCCTGACACATATCAGCCTAACACTTGTTCAGCTCTTGTAGCGAGAAACACGCTGAGCGAGGAGAGAGATTATGACAGCTCAGTCATTAAAAGCCGTGGCGGGGTTCCCTTCGGTGACGGCGGCAGAATTAGAACCCGAGGACCCGCTACAGCCTGACTAATGAGGGTCAGGCCTCTGGTACAGGTTACGAGTTCCCAGACACTGGGGTTAACCTGCTTCGCTATACCGCTGGCAATTAGGTAAGGCAGCCCAGAGCTGCTTTAGACTCACACAGCTGGCCCGAGTGGAAGCCAGCTCCCTAACGCTGCTCCTAATGACACCGGGGTCAGAGAATGTGCGTGTTTTACAAGGGTGGTTACGGTCTGTGGGTCTTCGCAGTATTCTCATATGTCGAGAAGTTTCGGTTTGAGGATCAAGAGGAAACAGAAGGGGTCGTCACAGCCCCTGATCGCTCAGGCAGTAAACTTCAGTCGAGCCTTGAACTCACCGCTATCAACTCCGCAGCCTGTCAGAGGTCTTTACCTTCATCTGCAGAGAGTGTGACTTTGTTGTGAGGTTTGACAGTAGAGTTAGTGTAAGCATTACCCCATGCTGAGAAAGACCTGTGGCTGGAGAACCACTAGGTGGCATGGTCACTTTGAACACATGCACACACACACACACACTCACACACACAAAGCTGTGATCAGGATAAAAACCGCAGACGTTCATATGCGAGGCGCAGCATTGTGACATCTCATTGTGCTCACAGCTTGATGAGTAAGACGTTTTGCTGCATAATCTGATTGATGAAGAGATAACAGCTGGCAGGCGCGAGAGGTACACAAACATCAGGACAGAAACTGAAGTTCCAGCGCATTATCTGCAGAGTAAATGCTGATCAATGAGATATTTGAAAAATAACACAGAGATAATGCACTCCGGCTATCTTTGTCCTTTGTACAAGCAACATTATGTAGTCATCAAAGGATGTTATGTCTTTAAACATTGCTCGCTGCGCGATTGCAACCTGCACATTCAGCAAAGTCGCCGCGTCAACAATTCTCGGAAAGAACGGTGCAGATGTTATTTTGGGGCTGTGTGAAGTCACTAAGAGGAAGAATGATAAATAAGAAAGATAACAGTGTGAGAAATGTATGCACACTCAAGTGTGCGTTCAAGTGTGCCTACTGCGTGTGTGTGTGCAGGGGTGCATATCTGTGACCGTGCCTGTGTGTGATCACAGTTTTAGCCTGCTGAATAATTCAGTGTCCCCCCAGTGCGAACACTGACACTAACTGAGGGGAGCCATTAAAGATCCATGAGGAGATCATTACAGGCCGCTGCCCGGCCCTCTCCTCTGCTGCAGCCGCCCCCTCCTCTTCCCTGGGGCGACTCCCTCTCCAAACAGTGGGGCCTAACCCCTCAACATGAGCTCACTCTCCCGCCCCGGAGCTGCTAGAAGGGCTGGTGGGGGGTCAGAGGTTAGCCAAGCAAAGGCATGACCCACGGCACTAATGCACTTGTAACACTTTAAAACACTTTGGCGAGAGTTAAACAGAACACGCTCTCAAGGAGGACCACACAGACGGCCCGCTGGCTACTCGTTCTCCTTTTTTTTCTCCCCCCTTTTTCCCCTCCCTCACTCACTACTTGGTCTGCTCTCGCTGTTTCTTTGGCTGCTCTTTCGGGCCAAGGTTAGAGGAGAGTCAGATGTGTAGTTGCTGTCTTCCGTCCTTTTCTCTTTTATCGCACCGCAAACTGATACGCTTTTGTTTATACAATTGCATGTCGTGGAATCAGCTGTCATAAATAAGGGTGTAAGAAAATATCAATACACTCGATTATCGCAATATGTTGTGTGATACTGTATCAATTCTCAAAAACACTATTGATTTTTAATCAATCGTTTACATGCAAAGATTCATGGCAGACAATGTTTCATTTTGTGTTTGCAAATGGAGATCTCACTGTTCTGATTGCTTTAAAAAAGTAAAATAATTTACTCCATTTTATGCATATGGTGGTGTGTTCTTTATACTATGACAGTTTTCCAAAAATTAGATTTAAAAAAAACAAACGCAATATATCGCCTTGCTTACAGTATCACAATATATTACAATATATGAATCATAACCCCTGTACCATGATACATGATACTAGTCATAAAACAACATAGATGATGTTGGTTGCTGGTTTCAGAATTGGGTAGTAAGCTACTAATTAGGGCTGTCAATAGATTAAAATATTTAATCGCGATTAAGTGCATGATTGTCCATAGTTAATTATGATTAATGGCAAATTAATCACACGTTTTTATCCGTTCAAAATGTACCTTATCAACATGGGAGTGGGCAAATATGCTGCTTTATGCAAATGTTTGTATATATTTATTACTGGAAAACAATTAACACAAAACAATGACAAATATTGTCCAGAAACCCTCACAGGTACTGCATTTAACATAAAAAATATGCTCAAATCATAACATGGCAAACTGCAGCCCAACAGGCAACAACAGCTGTCAGTGTGTCAGTGTGCTGACTTGACTAAGACTTGCCCCAAACTGCATGTGATTATCATAAAGTGGGCATGTCTGTAAAGGGGAGACTCGTGGGTACCCAGAGAACCCATTGTCATTCACATATCTTGAGGTCAGAGGTCAAGGGATCTCTTTGAAAATGGCCATGACCGTTTTCCCTCCTTAGAATTTAGCGCAAGTTTTGGGTGTTATTTAGCCTCCTTCGCGACAAGCTAGCTTTAAAACGGAGCCTGCTACGATCTCAAAAGCTGCAAGTTGCGTTTTAACATGTTATTGCGTAAACTTTGACAGCCCTAATTGCAATAAATTGAATTATGCATTAAAAAAATCATACAAATCCCAAATAAATGCTTGACCTGCGTTTACAGAGACTTCTGCGCCAACCTATGCATGATAAGCATCATTTAACATGCCCACTGCACCCGCTTTGCTTTTGATCCAATCATGTTGGTCTGAAAAGCTGACTTTTCCATAGATTTGAGGAAAAAGCGCAAGAACAGAGTGTATTCTCAGCTTAGCGGTGGGCTTTATTTACATATTCTCATTATTTGACTTGAACTGGGAATGTTTTCAGTTTCAGGTGAAAGTTGAAAATCTTTAACATCCGTACTTTTTGCATCTTCTGGTCAAGCAGGTTAAAGGTAGGGTTGGTAGATTTTAGAAACAAAGAAAAAAAGACGGTATCTGTTGCTGTCACAGGACTGTAATAAACCAAAAAGAGTTGTCAACACTGGGCTGGGTTTTTCGGTTGGATCATTTTTAAATTTCTAGTGTATTCTTTCTCAAGATCACCGACCCTGCCTTTAAGGTAACCCGATGTAAACCCCTACTCCACCTCCATTTCCTTGAATGCATTCGTGGTTATCTGTTGTTACTGTAAAAAGCCTATTAAGGAGGTCAGGCTGGTGTCATTTCTTACTGATGGCTGGGGTCACAGGGTCAGCCAGCCACCAGAGTGGCAGCTGTCATTTGATTGATGACCACTGTCCCTCTTCCCACCAGGAAGTAGAGGTGTGTGTGCTGGAGGCTGTGGAGAGTGTGTGGTTAGCTGGCAGGTCAGCGGTGGGCCCAGAGTGGTCTGGCTCCAGCTACCACGGAGCTCTCAGGCAGCAGTGGCAGCCCAGAGCACTGACTGATAGTGGGCATTATCATTTGTTAAGTGCCCCCTTCGCCTCTGGTCAGGAACACTTAACACTGCCTGTGGTCACTAAATGCTGCCGGACTGCCGGTAGCAAGGTAAAATATTCATCGTCGCGGAGTGGTGGTTTTCCTCTGCACCAACGCTAAAAGCCTGGCTTGGTTTTGTGTTTTTAACCAGGGCCCTAAAACCAGGCCGCACAGGAGTGGCCTTTTACTGGACAATGTAATGGACCTCAATAGGATCTGCGTACCTCACCACAAAATCACCGGCATTGATAAGATTCAGCCACAATGTAGATGAAAGATCTGTGAAATATAGCACAAATATGGAAAGAACTGTAATTAAGAAAAAGCGACATCTCGAAAAAGACATGCTCTGTAGATTTGACATGATATGCAACATCTTCACTAAACTTGACAATGTGCATGCAGTCGCTGAATCATGAGCTGACGTGAGCATGGTTGGCTTTCTGGTTTATGAACAGATGTACTTTTTGAGGGGGATTTTTTAAACTCCAAAAGTCCAAGAGAAAATATACTTCTTATGTAGGTCAGCAAGCTTTGCTTTTCCCTTTTTCAGTGAATGAGTGAGTCACCTGTGGCGCTCTTGCATTTGGAAGATGTTGCCGCTGGTAACTTTCATGTGTGCAGTCACATCTCTGACAACGGGGGGACTTCCCAGAAGACCCTAGCAGCCTGTCCCCCCTCTAACCAAACCGCGTGGCATTTACAACTGTGTCAACACGCTGAGCTAGTGTACTTCTCATTGCTGACTTGTTGTTCTGCGCCTGTTGTGACCACTGTCTGCAGCATTGTTGGATATCAAGTCACAGGGCAGTTGAAGAGACCCTCCATTTCGCTTTGGTTTTAATGGGGTTGACAGAGGAGCACCCACCTGTGGTGAGTCTGGCATTTAGCAGCCCATAAACCTCTCCCCCCTCCCTCTTTCACTCTCTCAGCCGTGCACACACACACACACGCACACGCACACGCACACACACACATACACACACACACACACACACACACACACACACACACACACACACACACACACTGCAGTTAGTATCAGGTGCTTGTTTCCATGTGATCTGTTTCCAGTTTCGTCCTTGTCCCACTTCGCCTGCAGCCGATGGTGTCTGAGCACCACAGAACCCAGTAAGAGGCGAGAGTGGTTTCTCCCCCAGTCGCCTCAGACTGACTCCCTGAGCTGAAGCCTTTGGGCTTGTGGGGTTCTGGCTGAGGGGAGCCCTGCCCCCCCGAGGGTGCTTGGTGGCATGCTTGGTCAACCTAGGCGCTGCTCGCAAGGGCTTGAGGCCAAGCAGAAGCCAGGCTGTGGCAGGTGTGGCTATGGGATATGGGAGGAAGCAGCCACATGCAGAGCCACATACTGTACTGCTGCTGCAAGATGCAATGCCTCCTGTGCTCTGCAGAAGTTAACATGATTATGAAATTATTCATAAATGCATGGAATTGAAAATACAGTATGTAGGCATGTTGTTGTTTACTAATGACATATTGTTTATGCAGGTGCACAGATTTATCTTTTATTTATCTTTTTTTTTATAGGGGAATCGATACAGCATAGTATTGCAATATTTTGCATGGCAATATTGTATCTAGAGATGCACCGATACTGATATCGGGCCGATACTGGATAGCTGGATCGGTATTGGTGACAATTGGGTTGATCTATTCATACGTTATATACTAGAATTTTAATTCCTATTTCAGTTTTGGCCAATTGGATGTTGTATTAAAAGGTTTACACTTGAATTGACTGTAATTTCTCTTAATTTTGAAGATTATTTCACCAAATTGCTGGTGTAAGAATTCACTAAATTTATATCTATGTATTTATATGTTACATTTTGTTTTACAAAGTTAAGAAACCAATGTTTAAGTCAAGGCTGATGTTGCCTTACACATTAAAGTCACTTCCAGGTATCGTTATCGGTACCGGGACTGAAAAAGTCAGATCATTGCATCCCTAATTGTATCGATACACGGACGTCACGTCTTATCGATCTTTTAATATATAAACTATTAACAATCCGGCCAATATTCTGTCTTTCTTCAGAGGTTGCAGCGGGCTCAGTCTTAAAGCGAGAGTGAAGATACTGTTATCATAAGAAACAAGAAAACATAAATTGTTTGGTACCAATAATGTCATGTTAAGCTTGTCGGGAAGAACGCTAAGTAACGTTGAAAAGTTACACTAAATTTTGAAGAGGAAAAACTGGCATGGCCATTTTTCAAAGGGGTCCCTTGACCTCTGACCTCTCAGAATGAAAACTGTATCTGATCAGATGAACAGATGTTTACAAAGTCATCATATCGCAGAATGTTTAAAATCGCAATAAGATCATATCGTGACTTAAGTATCATTATAATATCGTATCGTGGGGCCTCTGGTGATTCCCACACCTAAAAAGTACAGCAGCAAATATCTTAAAAAGAGGAAGGGAAATGGGGAGGAATATGACTTTTATATCCCAATAAAGCTGCAGATTACAGAATCCATGCAGGATAAAAAGGCAACTGAATAGCATGTAAAGCATGGCCTGGCTTAGTGTTGGTGAAGGACATATGTTGGATTTATTACCGATTTCAATCACAGCCTGCAGACATGGAATATAAACTGAAAAAGAAAGCATCGTGTCTTTCAAGAAAAAAAAGAAAAAAAAAGGAGAGAAATGCAGAGTTGAAGATGAAATTTCATCTGTGTTGTGAGATATTCTTTTCCGGAGACATCAGGCACGAGCCAGACGACCACGAGGACTCACAGGAGTGAGTCAGTTGCTTTGAGCTTATTTACCCAATACTTGATAATGATCATTTGTCACATTAGGCAAGCTAAAATGAAAGCTGACCATTAAAACCTCACTGAGGGTCTGAGTAACAGGAGGCCAGGAGGCAGCCAATCATTGTAGCGTGACTCCACTGTAACCGCTCTGGGAGGCGGTATTAAACCTTTGTGGTTGTGTGAGCCTCTTTATGTCTAAAGAGAGTTCCGGTGAATTTATCAAATAAATGCTACTTCTACTGAATATCTGTGATAACTTGTGAAAGGCCCACACACTTCCAACCTCAACACACACACACACACACACACACACACACACACACACACACACACACACACACACACACACACACACACACACACACACACACACACAAAACTACAGGGAGTGAGTTAAAGACAGGGTGAGGTTGCTGTGGTTTGCTAAGACCAGGTGAGACCTACGCCACTGTTTCCATGAAAGCAGACGGACACGGTGACGGCAGAGCTGGGTGACTGGTTCTCCTCACGTCAAGGAAAGTTGCTGGTGCACTTGAGTTTCTGTGGGAAGGTCAAACAATGGACGACTTGCTATATGACGGTCGCACCAATAACGAGTTTCTGAGAGTGTGCAGGGTGGCGAGGGAAACACTGCTTAAGATAGTGTGCATCTCTTTGCTGCAAACAGACAAATCTATCTGATATCATGTCTGATGATGATCCCTGTTCTAATTCACATGCTTGAGGACATAACAGATGTGGCCTCTGGTCATAGATGTCACCGCCGTCATCAGCATGAAGACTGCATTCCCACGCTGGCCGACCGTATGCGCAGCACAAGGGACGAGTCACGGTCTTTCTCATGAAACCACGGCAATGGCCATCAAAAAACCAATAACTTCCTCAGCGCGCCGGCTCACTTCCGCCTTCTGCATGTGGGGACCTGCCGTTGCCATGGTTCCCGGCCGGCGTTTGCGTGCGAGCAACTTAGACAGCCGTCTGGGGTTTCACGTACACATAACAGGAAGACGCTCGGCCGCACTTCACAACCGTTTCTCACTTCTGCCTTCTTGATTTAGGGAAGGCTGGGGGAGACGCGCAGACACAACACACAGCAGCGCTGTGAACAGCAGCGCTGTGAACAGCCGTGGAAGTTTACCCCCCCTCCCCTTTCTCCAAAATTAAAAAAAAAATGATACAGCCATTGTGATGTGTAATGTGATGATTCATTTTCCTCAGCACTTCTGAGCAAACTGAAAGTAACAACTCTCAGTTAACATGTAGGAAAAATTAAAAGACACAGAAATTAAAACAGTGTTTGAATAAAATCATGCTTGTAAAATGCATTAATTATGTAATTATCACATAAGGCAGTATCATGTGCATTGTCACATCACTACTCTCAGATATGTCTGTCGTCTTGTGTGGGTACATGGGAGCTAGTCGCTTAACCCGGGGCTGACGTGGGTTTGGAAGCAGGTCTACTTTCCTCATTAGCATAATGGAAACATCCAGCTAACGAGTGAGACGTTGTGACAACCGCAAGTGTTGGATGAGGTGATTCATATCTGCCTCTCATCTCCTCGTCGCTGTTGACCGTTGGCTTTCAACAACTTGTAAACTTTGAGTCACTCCACTCTGCTTGCAGCAAGAAGGAAACCAAACAAATTGATATGTAGAATGAAATTCTACATATCGATTTAATTATATTTAACTAATCAAAGGTCATATTCTAAAAATGGAAAGAGTGAAACTGCTTGACCTTTTAATATGATAATGGTGCTGCAGGATTCAAATATGCCCACACTGATCCACTTTGACCTTTAGTCAGTCACTTGAAGTGTTACAACTGGCTGCTAGAGACAACCACAGCTCTCTTGGTTGAAGCACACAATAAAGTTTGTGCTTCTCTTAAAGAGGAAGGAAAAAAGGAAGCTGCTGAAATATCAGGGTGCCAAGTAGGTAGCCAAGTGTAAATGTTAAGCAACCATAAGAGTAGCCTTGGCTGCTCGGCGGCTGTGGGAAAGTGCATAGCATGTCTGTCGCATGGTTAAGTCTTTCTCAGAGCAGCAGAGTCGTCAAGCCACAGAGAGGCAAACTATACTGTAAACTCATACCGGAACCCGTCTGCGGCCTGAGCTGTGCCAAGGCAAGTCTTCCCCATGCCAACCTGTCTCTGATTTCACTCAACTACAGCAGGCAGGTCTGCAGCACTCTGCGCATAACAAACAAACCCGAAACACATTCACACACACTGAAACCTTTCAGCAAAATTTAAAATCACTTCAGAAAAGAAACTCTACCCTCCAATATATTTCGGTTTTATAAGCAAAGGTTTCGAGTTGTGAGAGGCTGCCGACATTCCATCATGAATATTTTACATTATGGCTTATTTTGACAGAGGATTCGGGTTTCAAATGATGAATATCTCAGTCAAACTGGAAATTAAAATGCATATTTCTTTCTTTCCACACAGCTAGTTTTTTTTTTTTTGTTTCGTCTTTTAGACTGCATCACTGGTGTGACAGCAGCCTAAGACGAGGACACGATAGAGCCACGAACTGTGAGCAAATATTAGCTTTCCAGCCATGATGTCTCCTTATCGACATTACGGGCACATATCTGGATTTGATGAATGAAAATGTGTAATGTATAGTAGCCCTCATGCAAGAACATTGAGCCTCATGCAAGAACATTTTTGTGGTTCTTGTCTTCACTTTCTCTTACTTTTTTTTGTACAGTGGGCTCGTGTGAGTGTGCCACGTCAGATTCAGATAACGCTCCTAACTTCAGATAAATGACCTGCGTACACATGATGAATGCCACCTGTGTGTGAATAAGCGCCGCTCATGAGAATTGTAAATTAGCAAAATTAACGCCATCTTGCCCCATTCATCTATGTCTGCCATAACACGCTGTCTTAAGACACAGCCTGACTCGCATCCAAAAGAAGTAACTTAGCAAAATTCGCATTCGCAAAAAGTCAAGGCCGCACCGCCTTTATGGGGAAAGAAAACCAAAAAGCCCATAGACTTCAAAGCAATTTGACGTATGTTTGGATTTTAATTTTGACGTTTGTTTTATACACATGTCTAATAGTTATTTTGCGAACCTTGCCTGAACCTGAGCGTTCACGATACCTTAATAAATGAAGGTTGATCACCGCCATGTCCCTTCAGTCTTCCCCCGTCCAACACAGTGGCCGGGTATTGCTTATCCAGACATCTATACATATTTGATTGAATCACGTTAGGCTAAGTGTTGTCTGTACATAACCAACCTGTTAATAGCCAACTGTTTGATCTATGGGCTGGGATTTAGTTGGAGACGACAGTCTGATGCTGCTATAACGTTAATGTATGACTGTATTACTGCAGCAGCCTCACACTCAAGCTAACGTTAGCTAGCCATGCTAGTCACTGTCACTAGAATCATTTAGCGTTTTACCACACTGACAGTGAATATACATGTATTGTATGTGCGATACGGCGATGATGCAATGCTCGTGGTCTACAGCTTGGAGCCATAAAGCCCCTCTATTATACCTTTTTTAGAACATGCAGTGCAACAAATTGGAGATCAACATTTTTGGATTTATTGTTGGTGCAACCAACACAGCAACTCTTCTGCATAGCATAGCGTTATAACTATTACCAGTTTGTTTAATGTAGAAGTTTAGAGACATGTTTCAACTTCTTATGTTAACGCTGTTCCCGTCTACTAGGGACACAGGATTGGTTTCCCCTAAAAAAGGGACGTGGTCATGCGAGCCTACTCCGGATGACGTATTGCCGGTCTGATGTATGACGCGCCTGCTTACACTTCCCGTTGACCTTATTCTATACAAGGATAAATTAACCTTCAATTAGTGCATAATTTAAGACGTTTTTCAGTTTGAGATGTTATATTATATATATTTTAGTGTTTTAAAATAGCATCAATGGCCAATTTAAATGAATGGTGATATCGTTAGGCTATATGAATACATTAGAATTATATTATAATTCAAATAGCAGAGTCTAACAGGATAATGTCAACATAATTATGAATTGTTTAATTCATATAGGATTTTCAAACCCAAAATTGCTTCAAAGTAATGATATATACAATCCAATAGTGAAAAACGTGTGTGTGTTCGTACCAAAGAGAAAATTCCAAATAAGAAAAAATTGGTTAATGTGGCATGTTCTCCTAAATCACTCGTATAAGACACTTAAGAACAAATGGTCGTACGAGTTCTTGCATGAGGCTCAATGTTTTTGGAATGTTACAGCCAACTTTAACAGTTTCTTCTGTGGAACAATGGCTCACACAGTGCCAGTGATGCAACAAGACAAGTCATTCCCATACGCACATGAATCATGACAATGACAGCTTACTGAAATATCTGGTGATGTATAATAGGTTGACGTTGCAGTGGAAAAGTGTATATGTGTTGTGTGTGGGTTTGTAGAAACCACTTTTAGCTCTCTGCTAAATTGTGAGGTACAACTGAACAACATGCGTGGGTTGCTGTTACACGCTAATACACGTTTCTCAAAGACCTTTTGACAGTAGTTTCACTTGTGTCTCCCCCGATGGCTCCAACTGAAAGGAAAATTAAATTTTCCAATCAACCAATCCACAACGGCATGAGGTCAAATCAGGACTTTGACAATGGCTAAATCTGTGTAAATATAATGTGTATGTGTGCAGGTTTGAAGTACTTCATCTGTGTGACTCAGATAGTGGTTTGTGTGAGGGTGAAGCTGAAGCCTTGAGCTGTACAGAGATGACTCAACTTAGCAGAACCTAGCCAAGAGTTCTTGGTAAAGAGGTTTGGCTAACCAACACCGTGAGAATGTGGCAACATATGTCCTGTTCTGCGGCAACGTCTGCCTCGTTTCTGGTCTCTCGCTGTATATGGCGCAACAAAAGTGTTACTTTAGAAAGTATTTATGAATATGCAAACATCAAAGTCGTTTTGTTTTGTGATATAACAGATAAAAATCTGCCTTGTATGAAATCAAAAGAAAAGCTTGAGACGTAATTAGATGTTGTCCTGGTTGTGTTAGTCACTCATCAGTAGAAAGCCTAAATTTACCAAAGAAAAAAGCAATTCAAATCCCAGGTCATCAGACACATGTGACTCAAAACCAGTCCTGATTAGCCGTGATGTGTCACGATGAGCTGAAAATAGTCACAATCAATACTCTTTAAAAGTATCTGCTATTTTACCACATGATTAAAGCAGATATTTACACAGTGTTTGAGTGTTGGTTAGCCAAGCTTTATCATACCGCACCCACAGACCTGTGCTGCTTTCAAGCCTATAGGCCGCAATCACATTCGCCTCGGGGGACTTATGTGACACGGTGCCGCCATGCGTCCTGAGCCAAGCCTGCGGGATTGGCAGAGCGCTATCTTACTCCCACTCCCGACCATTGTTTCCCTTTGTTGTGAGCCCGCAATGAGCTCCTCATGTGGGTTGGAACTGTGCCTTTGATAAAGCCAATGCTACTATATCCTCTGTTCTATCACCTGCTGTCTGTAAAAACAACCTGCTGCTGTGTGTTTTACAGTGCAGTTACATTTGAAAACAAGACAGACGATGCTATGTTGCATCTGCAGCGTGCATTGATGCATTTGACACATTCGCAGCTCATAAATTGCATTAGGAAAATTCGAAGAATAAAGGCTCACGTCAACCAGTTTGTACAAACACAAACAGGCAGACTGCGCCAAACGCGAATGCACTCAAGTAGCACTAACAGCGGAAACCAAACCCCCCTAGTCTTGTCACGAAACGCTCGTCAGTCTGCGAGGAATATAGAATAGAACTTATATTCATGTTATATTCACACACACACACACTCATGCAGATAGATACACAGAAAAAAAAGAGGCAGTTCCTTCTCGGTTGTCTGCACAGCAAGCAAGCCACCAACCACAACCACAAAGCCCCAGTATGTCAGCAAGCACCTGGCTATACACCCGCTCCCAGACAGACAGACAGCAGACACACACACACACACAAACACACACACACACACGCTAGTAATTTGCACACGACGGGCACCAAAAAGATGCACACTTTGGCTTTTCTCAAGTCTTCTAAGGAAGAAAATGCGAAAAGCACCTGCTTCTCTTCAAAGCCTCGCCATATGATGTATATAGGTGGAGCAATGCATGGATCACAGTGGGAGTCGCATAGCTTTGGTGTGTGTTTATGTGTGTGTGTGTTACAGAAGAACCTAGCAACCTCTCTAGACCTATTTACAGCGACGAGCGTGGGAAACAACATCAGAAGTGTTGTCTTCAAAACTGAGAGATCGTATTAAAGTACTACCATGTGTTACATGTACCATAGCCATAAATACACTGCGTATGTGCTGTATATCTACTTTCTCTGCATGTGTCCTTTACACACATATCAGAGAAGATATTTTTTACATAGTATTTCTTCATTATTATGCCAGAGGATTATGCATCCTAATAGTGATATGCTTTTTATGTTTGAGGATTGCACACACCCGCCGACACAGACACACAAGCTATAGTCTCGGTAGATGGTAAGATAGATTCAGTAGATATTCAGTGGAAATGTTTGTGCCAGTGTTGCAATAATACCACACACACACACACACACTGGTTCAAACCAGCATGCCACAGAGGATGTCTCTCTCTCTCATCTCTCCACACATCGCTCGCCCTCTTTTTAAAAGTTTTAAAGTAGTAGTAGAGCAGTATATATTCAAGAACTGAGGTGTTAAAACCACACCACCAGCGAGGATATTCACAACTTTCTCCTTTCCATGTTGGTTTGAATCAGTGAGGCATTGAAACCCAACAGATGTTACAATCAGCCTCATTATTTCAAATAAAGTGAATGTGTACTTTCTGTTTAGATATGTTTTAGCAGGTAAACGCTCCTCATTTATGATTGCTGCATATCAATACTATCATCAATTTTAAGTCATAGAAGACGATGAGCATACAAGAAAGTGCATAACATTGCAGGTAGTCCAAAGCAACAGCTTCAACAGTAATAGTTGAACTGTTTGAGTTCAACTTGAGTAAACTGGCAGTGATCACAAATAATTCATAATTAATTTGGAATAATGTATGTGTTTTGTAGTTTTACATAATTCCACCAAAATGCCAAAAAATTCCACTTGTTGCTTTTTATACTGTATATTTTTTTCGATCGCTGTAGATTAAACTACCCAACAGTATATAGAGGAGTTAATATTTGCACAACCTTAGAAATCTACAGTAAAATGCAGCATATATATTAATGCAGCAGTAATATTAATCCAGAAACATCAGATATAATAGTAAAACAGTAACAGAGAACATTTTCCCTCAGAATGAGTACTTTTACTTTCCATACTTTAAGCAGATTTTGTTGATAATACTTAGATACTTATCCTTAAGGACTTTTACTGGTAGTGGAGTATTTTCACATTTCCGACAACACAGTAAAATTCAGTTCTGAGTTGGAGGGCTGTGCTCGACCAAAGAAATTGTAAGTCAACTAACACTAGTAAGATTAGTTGATTTAATCGACAGATCTGTAAAACTGATTTTCTCCACAAAGAATCACACAAAAGCACAACTTTAAATCTTGTGTTTACCAGAGATGTGCTCATAAATTTCTTGGAAATAAGTCATTCGGCATGAAAAAAGCATACAAAATGAGTAATCGACTAGCAGCTGCGCTCTGTAGGTTTAGCAAACTTTACTCAAACAGGAGTAAATAGTGTATTTAATTGGGACTATTTTGAGTTGTAGAGTGAGTATTTAAGGCAGCAGGACGCTTTATATGGGCTCTATGTGATAATGAAAGAACATGTCACTCAGTGCAATAGTGTGACTCATTGATGTGTTTTTAGACAAAAACGGAGCTCTATGACACAGAGAAATAAGCTGGGTCGACCTTTAGCTACACAGACAATACTTGTTAGTAGGTGTAAGGCTGTCCCCGACCACAGAGAGAACACTCATGGGAATTTGTCGATTAATCGATGAGTTGATTTAATCAACAAATCTGTAAAACTGAGTTTCTCCACAAAGAATCACACAAAAGCACCACTTTAAATCTTGTGTTTATCAGAGATGTGCTCATAAGTTTCAGGGAAATGAGTCATTCAGCATGAAAAAAGCATAAAAAAATGACTAATTGACTAAAGAAATCTAAGTCGACTAAGACTAAAACGACCGACTAGTCAACTAATCGACTAAAGGGGGACGGCCCTAGTAGGATCAATTCACTGTTGGTGTGGCCACAGAGATGGAGGCAATTCCTAGTGTCCAAACAGGTTTGTCCAACTTCTTCATCCTACAGGTCAGGAACACTGTAAGTGACATCACCAGTGTGCTGTGGTGGTTTAGAATGGTGGTTTATAAATAACTATTTCCTTGTACGACAAAAAAATGTGCACTCTATGCTCCCATGAACATATATTCAATTACCACCAGTGACATTTTGAGCGTGAATTGGACCCAGACCTATAGAGTGCTCCGGGGATGACGTATTTTTGTAGGCCAACCAGGAATTTAGCATTGCCCTGGGTTCCTTCGACAAAAAAACAATGGGATTTTTCCATTGGGTTTTAGATTATTGCAGAAAATGAGCTCTGTGGCAAACAAACGTTTCTGATACTAACTTGTTCAGCAAGATAATCTTCACAAATGAACACCACTTTTATGATTTTTGAAGTGTAAATGCAGTCGCCAGAAGTAAAAAGCTAACGTTAGGCTATAAACGAACTACACCACGATCGCATGAACACGAGTATACACAACGAGGCTGTAAAGGTGGACGATTCAGCGTGATGACGTTTAGTAGTCTCTTATAGCCGCTTGTTAAGACACATAAAAGCTTCAAAATTCACGAGTGAAATGTTTACTGATGTATTTTGTATCGTAGATAAAAACATTAAAATCTCTTAAGCTTGTGTTAACCACAGACCTTATTTCAGGCATCTAACTAAAAACCCATTCAAAAAGAACATTAACTTAGAGACGAGAGAACCGGAAGTGCTAAAATGCTAACTCATTTCTGTGTATTTGGACTTATTCTTAAGCACTCTAATACCTTCACTTTTTAAGGGGGGATTTCATGACCTTAAAAAGGGCATTGTGGGATTTTTTTCATGAAAGTCACAACCAGTGAGCAGCGGTGGTTTCGAATGGCGGTTTATAAATAACTATTTTCTTGTTCGACAAACATTTCTAAATGTTTTCACAGGAGTGAATTGGACCCAGACGAAGAAAAAAAAAATAGAGTCTGCACTCCATGCTCTCATGAATGTATATTTAATTACCACCAAGCGAACGTTTCGAGCGTGAATTGGACCCAGACCTATTGGTGATGCGTTCAATCTGCGCCTCCTCCTGTGAGTAACTATGCAAATGCCTGAGGAGCCGCTTCCATATCAAACAGCAGTGTGAGCAGGAGATTCATTAGAGGCGGTCTCAAGGTGCTCTTTGACACTACAGGCAGCATACAGTATATGTCTTTAGACTGTGGCAGTGCAAGAGGCTGAGTGAAGCAGGTTTATGCAGTACACCTACTCCGCTGGTGTGTGCACCCTTGAGCCCCACCAGTCATCCAGCCTGCCAGCGAGTCCGGGGGGCCTGGGATGCATTAGAGGCCGGGGGAGAGGCCGCCCTGAGTGGCCTTCATTAGGAGCAGCACCCCCCCTCCCACACACACACACACACACACACACACACACTCCCCTCCCACAAAGGAAACACTGTATGTCTCCCTCAGAATAAAAGCCAGCCCTGGATCATAGATCAGACACATGTAGCGTCTGCTGAGTCTGGTTCTTGACTAGTGAGGAGGGCCCGCCAGAGCCGAGGGATTCAGCTACACACACACACACACACACACACACACACACACACACACACACATTAGGAGACAGCGCAGGCACGCATTGCAATGGATGACAAAGAGCAATGACCTCCGATATTAAAGAGCACAGAGGATGAACAGGGAGGCAGAGAGACACAGGGAGGCTTGAGAGAGTGTGTGTGTGTGTGTGTGTGTGTGTGTGTGTGTGTGTGTGTGTGTGTGTGTGTGTGTGTTTGGGGAGTTGAGACAGTGTTAGGGGCCGTCAAGAGTGCCCCGCGTCACCATCACCTCATAAAGCATCCTAATGGACGTCGCTCCTATTTGTCAAAGAGGGAGACAAATGAAAGAGAGGCAGCGCGAGGGAGGGGTGAAAGAGAAAGTGAGAAAGACGTTTTGGAGAGAAATGGAGTGCGCTATTATGTTACCGGCTTTCAAAAGACTGTAAAAAGCTTATGCACATGTGCCTACATTTACAGTTACACGGACACACACAGACACACACAGACACACACACACACGTTCTCAAACGTAGCGGTGGATTTCCTGAGCCCCCTTCCCCTGTTCTAGGTCAGTAAAATCCACCGAGATACTGAAATGTGTGGGCTGCTATATGAAAGCAGGTCACTGCTGCAAGAACGCACGCACACGTATAGAAAATCAGTGGCAGAGTGAAGGTTAAAAGTATAGTTTCGATGTTGCCCATGACACAAAATTCTTGGGAAGACCAACGTGCCCTTTCTGATTTGAGCATGTGTGGTGTTACGCCTTCTAACCTGCTGATAATGAAGTAGGGGTGGGAAAAAAAAATAAAAAACGATTCACCTATGTAGCGTGATTTTTGTTTCACGATTTTGAAATAGATTTTTTAATGCCAGAATCAATATATTTGCTTCATTTGAGTCTATGCGGAGGTAGAAGGAAGTTACCGTGTTTACTGTTGTAGTCTGATTAACATGACGTCATATCCGTTCCGTATCCGTCAACCAAAACAAACCACAGCCGGCCGCAGTGAGCCGAAACAACAAAGTAGAAAACAGCGGAGGGTCTGCGTGGATACGACCTCTCTCACATGTTAAATCCAATGTGATAAACACCACACATACAGTAAAGTATGGAAACACTTTGGGTTTCACACATTGCCAGGAAAAGCAGAGCTAGACATCATGGCTAAAGCTGCATGCTAACAGGTAACGTATCGTATTGCGGTAACGTGCATTCAAACCAGCCGTCACTCGCATCTCCGTGGTCAAATCGGCCGACGCTACAACTGTGGAGCACCCATATACTGACATTTATGTTAAATGCATTCAAACGGCCCAGATGGAGCTGACCATGGATGTATAAAGAGAACGGAGCTAACGGTAAGAGCTGGCAACGGACTTGGCAAAGTTAGCGGAAGTATACACATATGACTAAGTCCGGTTTTCAAAATAAAAGTGTTAACAAAAGGAACTTTATATACAAAATACACATAAGGAAATAAGACTGATGGATTATATTACCAGAAATATAAAACATTACATGTCCCTTATAAATTAAAAAGAAAATACCACTAAATTGTGAGGGAAATGTCTTAATAAATCATTTCTGACAATGACTGATGTATTTGATTTCAGGACATCTCTGACTACATACATGCTGAAAATCAAACATTTTACTGTATCAATTTAGATATTTTCCAAAGTAAAAGTCCCTAGAAGTATATAATTTAACTTTTTCTCATGGTCTAGAGTTAAAAAAGTTAACAAAAATCGCAATAAATCGTAATATCGAATCGCAATACTTGTAGAATCACAATACTTAAAACATCGCAATACATATCGAATAGGCACCAAAGTATCGTGATAGTATCGAATCGGGAAATTCAGCCCTATAATGAAATGGATAAATATTTGGTTCATACATAAATTGACTTGTTTACTTCACATAATGTATTTTCATGTGGCCAAATTTGATGGCAGCTGCTTTGAAGCCACTGTAGTTTTTTTTTAAAGAACCAATATGTAATATATTTACTGTAATAAATCATAAAATGACCATGATATGTCATCAGAGATTAAGGAAGCATGTTAAATTGAAATACTCACTTCTCCGACAACAACGCTACAGGTAGAATGTTCTGCTTTGAAATTTCCATTCTGGTCCGTAACGTCTGTTTTTGTTTTGGGCCGGTGTGATCCTGTCCACTACCCCTTTTCAGCACCCTGTTGCTACAGATGAGACAAATTGGCACGCAAATACAACAACAAACACGGCCTTCTGCAGCCATGGAAGCAAGCAAACAAACTGGATCAACAGATATAACATAACATTAGATTCTACCCGACCTGAAGAGCCTCGGCACATCTCTCTTTGGTCCATGTGCAGCTTGGTTATCAAGACAGCCAAAATCAAGTTTTTGAATTTTTAAATAACAACTGGAAAAAAAGAATTAATTTGGATATTAGAGATGATTTGTTTTTAGTTCCAGATGTGAGAAAATAATAAATTGCACCACTAATTAGGTCAAACCTGTTTACTTGTTTCCCACAACACATCCAGTCATGTGTTATCATGCTGCAGACTCTCATGTTATCTCTCACATGCTCTGGTTGTTACTGTGTCGACATGACACTGAACAAGTGTCAAAACAGTCAGGTACATGTTGTCAAACTCTGTACAGTACATTTACATTAAGTACAAGTTTAGCGTACTTGACTTGAGTATTTCTATTGTATGCTACTTTATACTTTACTACATTTCAGAGGGGAATATTTTACTTTTTATTCCGCTGCATTTATTTGACAGCTAGTTACTAAAGGCTTTTCAAATTAATAACGTACATGAAAATATATGATAGTCTTATAAAAATCCAAAACATTGTTATTGATTAAACTACTCAATAATATGTAAAATTGTATACATAAATGTATCTGTAATAATAATAATTACATTTTATTTTATATGATAATATAACAATGAAAGGGGGAACTCTGCCGGCATACTGAATATTTTTTATTTTAGATACTGTGAGTACATTTTGCTGATAATATTTCAGTACTTTTATTTTTTTATATGTAGGACTTTAACTTGTACTAGAATATTTTTTCATTTTGCCATTGCAATTTTTACACAAGACTCAATATGTCTTAAAAACTGCAACAGGGCAACTGTGCACTTCATTTACTTCCTAAATTGCTAGAGAACAACTCTAATGGAGTTGAGCCCTCAATGTCACTTTTTACAGTGTGGCTAGAGGTCAATGTGTGATGCATGCTGGACATATGACTGTTTTCACGCAGCAATGCAGCGACACATGCTCACACGCACACAGTGTCTAAGCAAACCACTGTGCATCTGCTGGAGAGGAACATCCTGCCCCACGCAGACTAGCAGGCTCGTCTGTCACATCCAAAACCCGTGTCTGAACCACAGGAAATACGTATGCGCACACACACACATAGACGCAGACGCGATCACGCATATAGGTGCAGGTAATAAAACATGGTGAGAGTAGCACTCTAACTGCAACTCTGCAAAGCGAAAACCTCCGCTACACGCAGAAAATATACATTTGACTAACGTTTCAGCGGTAAATGATCAAATAGTGAAAAGAAAGGAGACAACGTTGCAGCATTCCACCTGAGTTAGCTCAAAAGATCCAGATGATGCATTGAGGTCAATGGGATCAGTTGGGTTTGTGGCAAGACCATGGTCTGCTCTATTCTGGTCTAGCTGGGGCTGAGCTGTGTGTGTGTGTGTGTGTGTTGAGCGTTGGGGCATTTGGGGTAACTGAGGTCTCGGGTTTACGGGTGCTTTTATGTGAGGCTGCAGCACTTCATCCTCCAGCTGCTCCGTTGCCATGATGTGGTGCCTCTGTGTACCTCAGAGCCGAGTGGCTGAGTGTAAATTTACCACTCTGGTGAAGACAAGTGGTTCACAAAACACACAGGCACAATGTGATAAGCATTGTGAACCAAAAACATGATAAAACCAGAAGGCTCAGCGGCGGTTGTGTTTAGTTTGTTTCATCACTCGTCTTCCTGATTCGATTTTCAAAGTAATAGCAACTGAATGCGATGCACATTTAGCAGCCAGTGTGTCACACATGTTGTATCTTATCGCCAACACTTGAAAGCGGCGTTATGTTTTATCTAAAAACCAGAGTAAATCCCAGATTACTAAAACTACTCAATGGTTCTAAGAGTCAATTTGACTCCAAATTTCAGAAACGCTGTTCTAAAAATAGACATAAATCCCCTCTGTCTAAGGTAAGAAGTACTATGTAAATAATGTAAATAAATATTCTATCTATTAGGTTTGCTTGGAATAAATAACTAAATAAATAACTTGGAACTTGCTGCACAGAATTATGCAGTTAATTGAAACAACTTTTATTTTGATATTTGTGCAACTGTTTTCTCAGCTTCAGCTATGAGTTATTATTTTACGTACCACAAATCCAATACAATTGTAAAGAATTGGATAGAACATGCAGGTTACAAATAATGTTTATTTATTATATTTTAATTGTAAATAATTTTAACGCCACTAATTTCTTTAATGCATTAACGCAACCTATGGAATCCATTGGTACCAACCATGTCATACTAGCTTGTTGAGAAGGAGGCAAAATAAATAACGCTCCAAACTTGCGCAAAAGTTTGGCGAGGAAAAACTGTCATTGCAAATTGTCAAAGAGGTCCCTTGACCTCTGACCTCAAGACATGTGAAAAAAAATGGGTTCAATGGGTACCCACGAGTCTCCCCTTTACAGACATGCCCACTTATGATAATCACATGCAGTTTGGAGCAAGTCATAGTCAAGTCAGCACACTGACACACTGACAGCTGTTGTTGCCTGTTGGGCTGCAGTTTGCCATGTTATGATTTGAGCATATTTTTTATGCTAAATGCAGTACCTGTGAGCGTTTCTGGACAATATGTGTCATTGTTTTATGTTGTTAATTGATTTCCAATAATAAATATATTCATACTTTTGCATAAAGCAAGCATATTTGCCCACTCCAATGTTAATAAGAGTATTAAATACTTGACAAATTTCCCTTTAAGGTATACAGAAAACGGATAAAAAAAAATTGTGATTAATCGCGATTAGCTATTTCAATCGATTGACAGCCTTAATTTCAAGTTGAACCAGCTTGTATGTTTTAACAATGTTTATAGATAAAGCTTCCTCTATTTTAACAAGCATCGAAACTTACTTCTCATGCACCTACTGTCATGCAGGCTATATGTACTATAATGCCTATTAATAGATAAATATTTATATTATATCAGCTTTATTTCAGCTTTCACTTCATCACTGGAAAATATATATTCTTATCAAAAAAGCACAGATTACCTAACTTCCTCTTTGAATACCTTCATTTAAATATTTAAATCAGTATGTTTGTAGACTGATATGATGTGACTCATGTATTTATTTAGTGCCCTGTTTCATAAGCCAGACAGGAGGAACTATTTGACAGCCATAAATTGTCCAATAAGCCCCAGACACCTCATTGCCAGCGGTTGTGAAGGCTTTGAATCGACCTGCTGTAAAGGAAGCTGGATGCTCGGTCTTTGTGTTGGCACAGTTTCTGAATAACAGGAAGAGCTTGAGTGAAGGGGGTAGGATGGAGGGTTTACTACCTGTAAACATGGCAAATTTGTCTTAGAGAGCTGCAGCAGGTGCCAGAGGTGCAACACTGCAACGAAGGGACCTCCCGCAGCTTTGAGCTTACTTCTCCTCCTGCAACTTTCTCCATAAATATCTACATTGCACAGCTCTGTGTCTCTGTTACTGCATACAAGTAGCGCTCCTCGGGAACTCTGGGATTATGGCCTTCTCAGTGTGTGGCGACACGGCGCTCCCACTCCCCTTCCCTCTCTGTGTGGTTACCACAGTCAAGTCTCCATGTCTGCTGCAGCCAATAAATAAATAATGGGCCCGGTGATCACTTCCAACCGTGATACTGCGCGCCGAAACCGCTGCATCTGGGAGTGCCTCTCGCTTACAATGACAACAACAACAACATGGACACGCACATGTTGATACACACACACACACACACACACACATGTGGACACACACACAGATCAATGCTGAGCCAGGAACTAACTTCTCATGCAGCCGCAACTTTCTGAAAAGTTAGACCTCTTCCGAACAACAGTTTCCACTGCTGATGTGTTTGAACACCAGTTTATTTAAAATGTGACATGTTAGGAATTTTTTACATGTTTTATATTTTTGTTTTTTTGTTTGGGGGATGCTTCTAAAAAGAGAATTAGCTTGAGAACTTCCTGTTAAAAGTGCATCAATATGAGTTATATGTAATCCTTCATGTAAAGTCAATGGGGACTTTTTCCAATCTGTTTATAAATCAAATCTGTGCAAATGTCATGAATTACAAAAACAGACTGAAAGTGGACAGGAACATCCGTCAATGGAATGAGCAGTGTAATATAATTAGAAGAAAATGGGCAGTATGAGGTGTGAGTGAGCAGGTAGGACAAAATAGCGGGCTCCCATGGCCTATTCCAGAAGCAGGCAGGACCATGGTGTTTGATGCAATGACGGCCACTTCATTATAAAAGCCTCCTCAAGTCCCACGCTGCATTCCACGTTTATAGGGAACATATGGGGAAGCCTGCAATTTTTAGACCACAAAATAAGCCCCTTTGCAGCTGGACGCACGACCGCACTGGGTCCTTTTTGCCTCGCGAGCCACACCCGAGAGGCGTAGGACCACTGACAGTGATTAAACCACCACAGTTTTCTCAGCAAAACAGGAGTTATATTAAGCTTAAATACAGGGGCTTGATAAACAAGGCCTGGGCAGGGGAAAAAAAGAATTGAGTGAAAGACGGCCACAATGATCTTCAGACTATTTTTCCCCTCACGGTCATGGGCAGTGCAAAGCCATGAGATACATTTCAAAACATGAAGCAGATGTTTACCTAGACAAAAAGAAAAAAACACAGAGCTGAGGACGGAGAGAGAAAATAAAGAAAAAAGGGCCTCGACTCCAGCGCTTTCTTCAAATGTCAAGTTTGGACTGCACTACAATGGAGCCAATTCCCGTATACTTGCACAATGCTGCGGGATTCGTCCCGTATTTGTTTAGCTTTTCTCTATTCCCCATTGAAAATCCAGATGCAGCGTCTCACTTACCGCAAATGGACAAAAATAAGGAAATTGACAATAATCTGAAACAGTCTCCACTTGTGAAAACAGCTCGCACAAAACATATACTGCGCGCTGAAATTAAATCTGAAAAACAAAACAACATGAATTATTACCAGCAACATGTCGCACTTGCACAAAGACATGCACGTAAAAAAAAATGATTATAAACTGAAACAACCACAAAGCCCCTGTGCTGTGAAACCAGCACTCTGGAGCATCTAAACAAACACAGATGAGACCCAGCAGAGACCCTCCGCTCCAAATGTGGCAGACCTGAGGGGAAAGCACAAAAACTAATGTCTTACAACCTAAAGAATCTTAGCTATAAATCAGCTCAGCCGTCATGTCCGTGGGCTTTCCCTGTGGGCCTGTACGACAGCAGTACCTCCCGTTCAGCGGAGAGTCCCACAGCTGTAATCTGTCCCTGGGCTGGCAGGCCGAGGCCGAGGCCATGTCGGGAGGCAGCAGAGGTGTTAGAAGAGGAAGCCTCGCTGTGTGTGAGGTTAGGTCGGAGGCCTGTAGTGGCCGCGTGGACGGACTGATAAAAGCCCTGGGGCCGCGGCTGTGGCCTCAGCGTTCGGCCACACTCGCCGACACGCCGTGTCATTTAGCCCGCGCTGCCGCCTAACTCAACGGCAACTGCTCATTTACAGGGCAGTGCGGGCTACCAGGAAGAGCGGCAAGCTCTCTCTCTCACACACACACACACACACACACACACACACACACACACACACACACACTCAGAACATGGTACTGTATATATACACATACAAACACATGCTGTGGTCCATGCAGCAGTTTTGTCCAGCAATTAGCAGAGGACAACGTGGGCTGACATTCATACACAAAGCAGTAACAGAACAGAAACGTGCACACACACACACACACACACACTCAGACACACAGGTTTCTAGGGAAAGCAATTGGGTCACATGAGTGACCAGACGGTGGTTTGGGTCCGTTGTCCCGTGGCCAGACATGGTCAGTGTGTCACTGAGAGACAGGAGAAAGGAGAGAGGAAGTGTGGATACCACAGGTTTGCAAATGCTAGTGATTTGTGCACTCAGACACACGGACAGAAACACACGCATATGTTTGTTGTACTGCAAGATTGTCAGGTTAACAGTACACACAACAAACAGTCCGTCTTTCTCTGTGAGTGCACATTTATCACTCTGCTCGTCAGCTCCTTTCTGTACTAATCTGAAGCAATATGAATCATTTCCTGTTTTTCTCACAACTGCAGAAGAAACTTTTCAAATATATAGCATAAAAAGTGCAGGAAAAGGAAAAGGCAGTGACGGTATATGAAGTCACATCTCAGGCTGGTGTACTGTACGAGCAGAAAATTAACCTAGAACATGAAAAACTGTGAAAACCACAATCAGGTTAAATCGCTTTGCACTTTCACAGGGGGGGGGGAGAGACTCCGCTAGGCCACAAATACTGACCTTTTTTTCTTTGGTTCTTTCATATTGCAAAAGGAAGTTAAGGTAAAAATCACAAATGCATTTTAAAGCCAAGTGAATCTGAATAAAAGAATCAAATCTAAAAAAAAAAAAGATTGAGAGATAGAAAGTGCCAAAGGAAGACAAAGTGTAAATGAGGGTTGGAGGATATAACATGAAAGATATTGAAGAAGGAGAGTGGAGCAACTGGCTGAGCTGCTTCTAATGAGGCTAAGATTATGATACTATCAAGTGGTAAGGGAGGATGGAGGTTTTGCAGGCCCCAAACCACTGATTCTTACAAACACAGATGAGCTGTGAGTCAGACAAACATAAAACTAGCACAGGACATATACAGTCAAGAACAACACGCTCAGTGTTGTTCAGCAGTTAGACCGACACTTTCCTGCCTCCCAGCAGCGGCTGAAGCCACAGCTATCTCTCATTTTCTCTTTTTTCTGATTCGTCTCCTGTCCTTTTTCTCTCTTTTGGGTGTGTGTGTGTTTGGGTTAATACATTTTAATGCCTCCCCAGCTCTTCTGCAGTGGTTTCAGTGCTCTCTGCAAACCTCAGTCGAGCCACAGTGGCGCAGGCGGCCCGCCTGGTTTGAACTCAAAAGAAAATAGAACGTTTCCAAAAGTTGGACGAGCCAATCAAAAGTGAGAGCGAAAGTACGGCGAGTCGAGAGAAAGGAGAAGGCATGGAAAGTTAAAAAACTGATGCAGAGAAAAAGCAAAAAGACGATAGAGGAGTGGAAGGGGAGGGTAGGGGAGGGGAGAGGAAGGAGGCTGGGAGGGAGAGGCCCGGTGACCTCACGTGACATGTGACGTGGGCTCCACCACTCACGGAGGGGGAGTGTGCGTCTCTGTGTGGAGGATGGCGAGGAGGATGCAGATAGACTGTGTGGCTTTTAGCCTTTTACTAGCATTGACGCTCCAGGCAGGCCACCACCGTCGTGGAAGAGAAAGACAGACCACGCCGTCGAGCTAGCTGGCTAACCTCAGACCCTCAGCCCCGCTGTGTGACAAGAGGACCACAAGCCCATCCCTCCACGCCGGCCTCGCTTCCACCACTCCCGGGGCCCCCCTCTCATACTCCAGGACCTGGTGAGTCCACCTCCACACCTGGAGACACACAAATGCTGCTGTTTTAAAACTGTTTCTCTCACTCTTTTCTTTCTCCCTCTGACCCTCTTCTCTCTCTCAAATGTCTCCTGGTGCTGCTAACACATGCTGCTGCTCTCTCTCTGCAGGCTTGTGGCTTTGGGATTCCTGCGGTAGTCACAAACCCTAGATTCTTGGTTGCAAACGGGCTCCGAGCTCCAGGAGTTTTTGTCCTCTTCTCCTTCTCCTTGCTCCCCTCTCTTCTCTTACTCTTGTGTGTTTTTTTTTTCTTCTCCAAGGTCGGTGGAGATCGACTGCAGCGTGAGCTCCTACACCGTTCTGGCTTCCCTGTCATGGCATCAAACAGCATCTTTGACTCCTTCTCCAACTACAGCAGCAGTCTACTCAGAGGTGAGTGCTGATCCTCCCATCTCTCTCTCCCACCCTCCTCCTCTCCACTCCACTCCACTCCACTCACCACCAACCCACACCCCTCTGTCCAGTTGTTTTGAATGTGCAGCATTGACATGAACATGTTGGGCTGCTTCTTGTAGCATATGAATGCATTCATCTCTCTGTCCACACACACACACGCTTCAAGACGTGTGCTGAGGGAGGCTCACAGAGGAGGATCTGATTCGCACAGTAGCTCCTCATCTAGTTGACTGATATGGCCCTTAAATGCCTTTTCGCCTCTGCGCTCCTGTGTTTTCTGTAGGCTTGATGGAGTAGCGCCATAATGGGATTCTCACCACAGACATTCATTATCAAGTGAAACTCGGCGCTCTCTCTCCGCGAGAATACGAGCTCAGAGGCTCCATGTGACTGGGCCCTTTTACTGGAACACGGCAATACAATAAAAGAGCAAAGAGGAAAAAGAAAAAACATATTAGGCTCTCTCTCACTCTGCCTTACTTCCAGGAGGTACTTTTGGTCTGTGTGGTGAGGTGAGTGCACTATACTTGGCGACGCTAAACGCCAGCCTCAGTGAAGAAGCCATTTGTTGCCATGGTGATTCCAATCAGACGGCTTTTACTTTGCAAATAGCGGCGCTCTTAAGTGTGGAGAAGTGGCAGAAACTTTTACCCGATTTCATCTACTTGTTGAGTTCCTGTAAGTGATGATAAACACAAACATGGCAGCCTTGACGTGGAAGTTGTTAATGTGATGGCGGCCGGGGGACTCAGTTGTTCCCACTGTTCATCACACAACCACTGAGACAGCCACCGAAAAAATCTCCTTCCCAATTAAGGCCTCGTTGCAGTGTTAATTAGAGACAGCCACAGGAGAAGCACTACCAGCTCCTAATTGTTTGCAGAGTATATCTTAAAATCTCTGGAGCCTCAAACACACACACACACACACACACACACACACACACACACAGAGTCAGACGCAGACGCAGACAGTCACACACACTCAGTACATCTGTGCCTCACATGAGAACAATCCTCTGATATCCTCAGTGGAACCGCAGTGACAGGGGATGATGTTCCAGTGTTCTCACAGCTTCTACAGACACCCAGGCTTTTATAGTTTCCTCCTGACAAGACTCCCCCCCCCCCCCCCCCCCCCCCCCCTCCTCTTTTCTTCTCTATAACCGCTGGATCTGCATCCCTTTATCTCCTCACTGTTTACAGATCAGCGTGTCACTGACTTCAGGTTTCATGCATGCCGTCCATCAGGCTTTTGTTTTAACCTCTAACGTAATGTGCTTTCGGGGGCGCCTGATTTTGATTTTGAACCCCACCAGAGCGGCGAGACGCGACGCGAGACAGTATAGGTCAAGAGGGGAGGGGGATGGGAAGAGACAAGCATTTAAAGCCGTAATCATCCATTGGAAATCATTAGTGAATATGCAATATCCTTTTACAATTCGCTCTGTCAGGAGACTGAAACCGAACTGCGAGAGAACAAAGGCGAAGAGTCATTAAATACGCCGGTTCAATCTGAAAGCATTTTCAAATCGGGACTACCTCATGTAAGCAAAATACCCCAGCGGTTAGTTTAACAACTTGCATTACACAAGCGAAGCAATTTGGCAAGTTCTCTTTTTTAGACGCAAATCAAACTGAAATTAAGAGGAACGGTTACAGAAAAATCAAGGAGACTGTTAAATGTCTGGCTTCCCGAGCTCTGACTTTAATACAGTGCGACATGAAGCTCATGGAAATAATGCATTCATCTATTCAGAAGTCAAGAAAATACCGCTGCAAGCAACATCTCATTCATTCGAAAAATGACACAAAAAGAAAAAAGGCTCATTAAAGATCCTGAATTTCTTAAAACAATTGGTATATTCTAGGGCTGTCAAAGTTAATTCGTCTTAACACCACTAATTTCTTTAACGTATTAACGCAACTTGCGATTTTTAGGTTGTAGCGGGCTCAGTTTTAAAGCTAGAGTGAAGTGACTGGTATCATATGAAACTAGAAAACCGAAGGAATCCATTGGTACCAACCATGTCATACTAGCTTAGCGAAGGAGGTTAAATAACGCTCTAAACGTACGTTAAATTTGGCGAGGGAAAACGGTCATGGCCATTTTCAATGGGGTCCCTTGACCTCTGACCTTTTGCGTTGTTAATTAATTATAATAATAAATATATACATACATTTGCATAAAGCAAGCATATTTGCCCACTCACATGTTGATAAGAGTATTGAATGCTTGACAAATCTCCCTTTAAGGTACATTTTCAACAGATAAAAAAAAAAGAAATTGTGATTAATCGTGATTAAATATTTTAATCGATTGACAGCCCTGGAAAATTCCTCATTCAAATAAATAAATTAGATCTTTAACATCTTTTTTTTTTTTTTGTGGTACCTTGTAGTTTCATATGTGATTTAAAAAAAAAAAGACACTAGCACTATCACAAATACCAGCACAACACAAACGCTATCAGTCTGTACTGTAGGTGTCATATTAAACATTTCAGCCTAATCTCACAGTGCAGACAGAAAACACATGCAAGCATGTGATGTGCAACATCAGATGCACTTCGCGTGAGAAGCGAGAGGACGCCTCACCTCAGAAACCTCAGTCCTACGCTCACACTCAGGGAGACAAACACACACACACACACACACACACAGAGAGAGAGAGAGAGACACACACACACACACACACACACATATGCGTATCACATATGACACAGACACACAAACAGACGAAGCAGCTGTCGTTCTCATGTCGTCCAATTCGGTAAAAAAGCTAATAGTGTGACAGTTAGTATGTTGTTAGAGAAAGAAAGAGAAACAGAGATGTTTGCGTCGGGGCGTTAATCTGATGCAGACTCTCAGTGCTGCTGCAGTTCACTGATAATAACCACAATGAGGCTATACACCTGCTAACGCTCACACAGCAGCAGCAGCAGCACGATTTAACCAGAAAGCAGCATTTCTGTGACACTTTACACGTTTTTAAAAAAAGCAGTAGCCTCCAAAAAAAGCATCGGATTTTCCCCCTGTGAAGCAGCATTGTATAAACTTTACTGAGTTTTCCTATCCGGACGTATTGGTTTGCATCAGGTGGGGTACCTGGTTTATAGCAGCTGTGACTGGGCCTGTTTGTGGTGGGTCATATCCTTGGCTCAGTTTCTGTCACCACATTTCCCTCCACTACTTGGACGGGTCGCCGTGTTCCCTGCAGGCTGTTTTATACAGGGGTCCGTGTTTTTTTTTAGAGTGTAACGCTCTTGGGAGCCAGCTCCCTTTTGTGGCAGAGAAAAAGGCCCCTGTTTTATTAGGGTGGGAATGGTTTTATATGTTTGGCTTATTGCGCTGCATGAATGGAAGTGAGGGCTTGTGTGTGAGAAAGGCGGCCATGCCTCACCACAGTTGTAGCGAGGTTATTTTGGAGGATTCTGGGAGGTGGTCTGGTTTGTTCTGGGAGCCTGAGAGAGAGACACATGCACAGTGCGAGAGAAAGACACTTTAAATGAATCACTCTCAGGGGAAAAAACTCAAGACCAACTTCGAGCCGAGAACCACTGACAAATAAAAAGGCGCTATACGGTAGCTCAAAAAAGAAAAAAAGGCTATAAATTTGACAGAACACATGGCTGGCCTCTGGCGAATTTATTAATAAAGTCATATGGTGAAGATTTTTCCCCTCCTCTCTTAAATTAACATGCTTGATTGGAGCCCATTCAAGATCCTGCTGAGTGTGAGGCCCCCGAGTGATGCCAAAACATGAAGACTAGGGCTGAGCGGGCTGAAATCTGTAACCAGATATTAAGAGTTTCAATATTCTAAAGTGAAAGCAAATAATAGAAAACTCATGACAGAGCGCGGAGCGGCGAAATCCTGTCTCCAATTCAGCCGAGTATAATATCTATTTATAAAACTCTGAAGGCATATTGGATGGAGGGAACGCTCTGGACTTGATTAGGGCTGTAAACGTTTGTGGAGGTACTTATTTACTTTTTGGTCCGTCTCGCCGTTTTCACCGTCTGTCAACACGACTTTATGGGGAACACTTTCAGGGGTTTTGCCGCAGTAAGATGGCTTCCAGGTAGAGTACGCAGAGCGGCGTGCTGATTATGTGGTCGACTAATCCCGGAACCTGCCTCCGCCCTTGTACGCTTTTGGCTCAAACCGCCACGCTCGGCGTTGCGTTGGTCAAGGTTAAAGTCGCGCTAAGTGTAGTAGTAAATACAATTTTCTGGTGGTCGACAAGCAACCACAGGGGCCAGATTTTTTTCAGCCGATCTGATAATATGGATTTATGCTGTGCAGGTTTCAGGAGGGGGAAGGGGGGAAAGTGTTCTGAAAGGTTGAGCAGCTTCTTTCAACAAACATTCACGTAGGTGCGTCGACTCTGAAGCAGCATCCAGCGAGGAGTGAATGTGATCTGCAGGCAGGAAGAATACTCAACGTCTCCCTTCAGCACAGTTCATCCAGAGTTAGTCTGCGTGTTAAACTCTATGATCTGATCGTGCATGGCAGATGTGAGAGCAGTGAACTCAAGAGGGATGTATGCTGAGCACATCCACTATGACTATGCACTATAGTCTTACATGATAATTAAAGAGTTGACGGTTGAAAGTGAAGGACACGAATGTCCAAATATGAAGCAAGTGATGTAAGAGGAATTCATAACGTCTAGACCGGCTTCTAGACGTTAAGAAATTGAAACAGGAACAAACTACATGCTGGCAGGGAAATATGCAGACTTTGAAAATGCTTGCATAATTGGATAACGAGGTGGAAATGATCACAATATAAAATTCTTTCGCTTGATTTCTTAAAAAAAGTAATGCCCATACCGGATGAGGCTCTTCTATTCCTATGACTCATTGCTTAACGGTTCATTTGCCTCACATTACGAGCTGATAATATTTCATATAAGCCCTTACGTTAAAATGATTAAACCCACATCACTGTTATAACATTAGACTCCTCATGAGCTCATTCGTCCTGCACGGTGGACGACTAAATTAAGGAAAAGCCTTTCTCGCAATTTTCTGTTTCTTAATTTTGTTTTAAACCTACGCCCTAAACCACAGGCCGGGCCCACAGCTTATTACATGGTAAGGCTGGGGTTGCAGAAAAAGACACAAGCATTATTGTAAGCTAATTTATGTATTATTAACCTAAGTTTATGCAGCAATTACGCTGGTGTTTGGAACTTGCTCGCAATTATTTGGAAATAAGGTAAACCTGAAATAAACCATTTGTGTCATCACAGGTTTAGTTTGATTTCAGTACAACTCTGGATACAATTAGAGAGCTGTGACCTGAGTTTGACTCAGATGAAGAAGACTTATTGTTTAGACCCCTCCCTGTATCGTTAAACAGATGTTGTCAACAACATCCTTTCTGTTGCAGTGAGGAAAGGCAAGAAAAAACTGCCTGTGACTAAGCACAACGACGATTGCTGTGCACTTTTGTTTTTACCATTACAGTTGCATTCGAAGCCACAAATTACTTTAATGGGCGGGCATGGGTCTGGTCGGCAGCACATAAAATGACTCAAACTTATGGAGATCCCACATGTTCAGAAACATATCAGCAGACAGCAACTCTCTTTTTTTATACATAAGATGGAACACAGGAGGAGCAGAGGGTTTTATTTTATCATGTGTGAAAGTTTAGCAAAGATCTAAGGCCCAGAGGAACTCATTCTGTCACCATCAAAGGATTAAAAGGAATGTTTTTCACAGACTAAATATCCTCCTTCCAGACTGAATCTTCACGTCATTATGAGCAACTTCAATCATCCTCAAAACATCCTTATAGCCTATCCCTCTTCCCATAAGCAATAAAGAAAAAAACTTAATTACGGTGGAGGAAAAATGCAGATAATGATAGGATGTGAGAGTGCTGCCGGCTATGAAATGTTTTCTGATTCTCTATTTTCCTCTATTTTCCCAGAATTTTTTTTTTCCCTCAACTTGTTTACATACAGTTAATTGTCGCTGCTGCAATAAAACATGTTTTTGGGTTGCTTCTTCCCTCCCCTCAAACATAACTTTAACCACAGGGAATTGATGTTTGTGGAGCCGGCGTTTCAAAAATGGGATTTTAGTTTTCTCTTAGCCTATTCATTGGGGGGTACGAATAGATGATTGTGCTGACTGTGCCCGTAATGGGCCACCTAATTGTGCTTTTCAACTCAGCACTGCATTTGTTTGTTCGACTAAAAGATGAGTGAAGGGATTGTCTCACATTTTGGGAAATGAGCTTACTTGCTCTCCGCTGAGAGTTAGATGAGAAGATTTCTACCCCTCTCATATGGTATATGTCACAAAAAGGTGTATGAATGCCACGATAATGCGCAAGGCATTTCGTGTGCAATAAGAACGCTTTCCTTGCTTTTGGCGTGTCATTTGTACGCCATGTAGTCTGTGATGACTGCAATGTAAACGTATCGGCGTAAATCAGAGCTAGTGACGTAGAATAAAAAGCCAGAAAGCCCGTTTATGGCGGGCAGGAGGGGAGGTGGATGGTTCCAACAAACATCTATTTTTAACCAGGAGACTAGTGTTCGAGACTGGTGTTTTGTTTTTGTAAGTCTCGTTTGTGACATTAATCATGTGTTTTCCGTAGTTATGGTACATTGTTTCTAGGGCTGTCAATCGATTCAAATAGTTAATCGCAAATAAATCCTACTTTTTTTTATCTGGTCAAAATGCACTTAAAGGGAGGTTTCTCTTATCAACATGGGAGTGGACAAATATGCTGCTTTATGCAAATGTATGTATATATTTATTATTGTAAATCAATTAACAACGTAAAACAATGACAAATATTGTCCAGAAACCCTCAAAGGTACTGCATTTAGCATCAAAAATATGCTCAAATCATAACATGGCAAACTCAAGTCAAACAGGCAACAACAGCTGTCAGTGGGCTGACTTGACTTGCCCAAAACTGCATGTGATTATCATAAAGTGTGCATGTCTGTAAAGGGGAGACTCGTGGGTACCCATAGAACCCATTTTCATTCACATATCTTGAGGTCAGAGGTCAAGGGACCCCTTTGAAAATGGCCATGCCAGTTTTTCCTCACCAAAATTGTGCACAAGTTTGGAGGGTTATTTAGCCTCCTTTTGGACAAGCTAGTATGACATGGTTTGTACCAATGGATTTCTTAGATTTTCTAGTTACATATGATGCCGGGATCTTCACTCTAGCTTTAAAACTGAGCCCGCTACAATCCCTGAAATATCGATTGCGTTAATGCGTTAAAGAAATTTGTGCCATTTAAACAAATTTGTGTGAATGCGTTATTATCGCGTTAACTTTGACAGCTCTAGTTGTTTCTGTATGTATTTTACTTAGTTTACGTACTTATTTTAAGCCCAACCATGACGTTTTTCCTAAACTTCACTAAGTGGTTTGTTGCCTCAACCTAACTGCAGATGTTACAGTAGTTTTGTTGCATTGCGTATAAATTACACGTGAAAAGCGACATACAATTGACACACGAAAATCCTAAAATGCGACATCACGACACACAAAATATCCGTGTAATGTCGTGCTATTTATACGCCTTCTTCTGAGACTGGGTGGATATGTCAGTTAAATATGAACCAGCAGCCAATTATCCTAGCCTAAAGAGTGGAAAGAAAAGGAAACGGCTAACCTGGCTCTTCCCAAAATCGGCCTACCAACACCTCTTGTGCACACTAATTAACACATTATGTCTTGTTTGTTTAATCTGTACAAAGACAGAAGTGTAAAAAATTACCATTTGTGGTTTTCCCGGGGGCTTGTGTGCCAGTGCTGGTAGTCTGGTAACCGCACAATGATGACAAAACTCCACAAGACAAGACAAGACAAGACAAGAAGTCACCGTGTCTGGCCAAGAGGTAGTACCAGACATAACCCCCAGCATGAAACCAAAAACTGGTTTATACTTTGGTTTCGTCTGAAATCGCATATTATTCACTACATACCTAATAGGTGTATCATTCAACATACTTTGTGTGAATAAACAGCAGTATGTATCTTTTCGGACGCACTGAGCAGTGATTTACGTCGTCACGTCCTGAGATTCTCCTTTACGGTTGGAGATGTGTAACCATGGTAACCTGTACCAACCTCATGTGACCAAAACGACAGTTTGTGAGAATCTTAAAGTCTGAACTAATTCAAAAACTATATTACGCCGAGCAAAGTGGAATCTTATACTTAAACTGAAGCGTTACTGATATTACAGAGAGGTCCGTCAACAGCTGTTATGAACGCTGTCGTTACTACTGCATTGCATTGTGGGATATTTATGCTGGCATAGTGTTCAGTGTTTGCATACTGTAATATTTCACCGAAAATATTATGCAATTCAGACATGGGACTTAAAAAATCCCACATACTGTTTAAGCGTAATAAATAGCATGTAAGTATGGAATTTTAGATGCAACCTTATGCTTTTGTTCCAAAACAGCATATTTCCCTAAACTAAAAAAATTCAATTCAAAATGTATGATCAACTTCCTCCTCAAATGCTCATATTCCCATATTCTAATCCTGAATTTGCGTCTTCTGAAACCTTTTTACATCATAAAAATGCACGCAGAATTTACAAAATGATTCTATTAGCCCTGTATTGCAGCAGGTGGAGTTGCCCTGGAGTAAACTGTACTTTCTCTACAGCTGCTCACTTCTGTATTGGCTCAGTAGGAAACACCATGCCAGGGATTCCCCCTCAGCTGTGCAGCAGAAGTGGCCCCTCCATCTCTTCTCCATAGTCTGTCTCCTGTGAGGTCACTGCCGTCTGCTGCACACGCTCTTCTCACGGCTGCAGACGCAGCCGTCACGAGCACAAACGCACAGGGAACTATGGTATACACACACACAAACTGGCACGTATAGGCTCTACAAACACACACACACACACACACACGCAGTCCGCCGCCTTTCCCCCGTGCTGAGTCAGAGAGGAGCAGTGCATGTCAACATGATGACCGTGACGCTTTCCCCCTCTAAATGCTGTCTGACCTCACCGTAATAGCCGGTCAGGACTAACATATGGTCTCCCGATGCCTTAGTCCAGCAGAATTACCCACATGGTGACTAAACAGCAGAGGACTTAACTGAAAAATATCACTGACTGCTTTCTTGATTTGAGAAAAGTGCCAATTTGTGTCTTGTGCTTAAAAAAATATTTAACACACTACTGTATGCTGTGGTTACAGTCGTACTGACAGGAGTGAGAGTTTCTAACCGGTGGGCCTTTCCTGTGAGATACAACCGTGTTAAATTCACTGTCACAAAAATCTAAGTGCGACCTAGAAAGGGACTCTCGAACCTTTGCATGAAGCTTGATTTTTGCTGTTAGATATGAGTTGTTACCGAATTATATAACAGTTTGTAGTCATGGCAGGAAGTTAACAGCATCCTTACATATCCTCAATGAAACGAGGAGTCCTCTCAGGTCTCCACGTTTTGAAACCCGAATGACAGCTTGCTGCACCGACACTGCCAACCTGGCAGAAAGACGTTTGTGTTAGAAGGGCCTGACGGACTTGAACACAACTTTTCCCCTTTAATCAGCGTGATGACATAAGAGGCAGACAGCGAGCCAGTCATTCAGTCGGTATAGAGTTTGATTAACCTAATCACCAGGCAGCCAGACTCCAGGGCTACTGATTGGGTTTACAAACGCTCCTTGTCATCGTCGTGTCATTAGCTCGTCGTTAGCCGCGGCCGCCTTGACGTGGAGCAGCGACGTGCTGGGCCTAAACACAGCAATCAGGGGATTAGTGTGCAGTTACAGCAAAGCCTCAATGGACGCCTCGGGCTCTGAGTCAAAAGAGGGGGAAAGTCCTGCCTTACTTACTATGCTAGCTCAACGTGGCCAGGGTGCTAACTGTACACGGGCAACGCCACTGCTGATTAGCAATGGAGATGATGAGAGGAAACATTCAGTCACTTCGGACACACGGGTGGTTTCCCGGACTCCAATTAAGCCAAGTCCTTGACTCAAAGCAATGATATGAATGGAGGGACTCCATTGAAAATACGTTTGAGCCTCCAATTAGGTTTGCTTAATCTAGAGCTGGGAATCGAGCCCAAAGACTTCACAGAAACAGAGCTCGCATGCAGCACAGTGACTCTCCGGAGAGGATTCATTTTCCTTTGGTTTAATTTGAAATCAATTGGAATGATTGACAATAATCACTTACTGTGCAAAAAGACTGGATTTATGAGTTGTGACAATAGTATGTGTCTAAGTGCTCTCCTGAGCTGTTTGGCTCGCAGGCTGAGAGTCGCCACACCCTTGTTTCCTTACGATGAAAGGCCCCGAGGGCCAAACCGAGTACTTTCCAAGAGTTGTCTCACGTCTGCAGAGGAAAGTGGCACGGACATCTCGTCAGGAAACCAGCGCCGGTTTCCTGCTCGAATCTGGTTGGACTCTGCGGTGAGTCAGACGGTGCTCGGGAGGCTGAACCCCTCTGAAGAGGGAAATAAATGCAAATTCAATATTTGGGGGCTTTTTGAAGTACATTTGCATTTGAATGAGTGTGACAGAACCTGGAATGACCCCTGTTGAAAAGAGTCCCTGAACAGTGATGAAAGGAGTTGAAAGGGACAAACGGCGATGACAATAGTTGAAAAGTTGGAGATGTGTACATGGTGTGTCTTTGTGTGTGTTTACATAAGGCTATGCTTGAATATGTGTGTGTGTAAAGTGGTGTTCTACATGCACAGACAGACATTAAAATTTAAATATGAATACCACAAAGCAGCTAAGAACAATACATTTGGCCCAGCGCCTGGTTGGCAGACTCCTCTACGACTTGCTGGTTAGCGTTCATGCCATTCATTTCATACGTTACATACCTCACCGTGTTCCTTCACAGTTCCAAAGTAACAGGGACCTAGTCTCAAAAAAATACAAACATGTGGCTTTTGTTGCAGAGAGGAATGAACAACAGCATTCCATGTGCAACCACATCAAAGGTCCCCTCTCGCCATGGGGCTAAATGAGGGCAGACTGTCCTGCTTGCCCCTCCTGACATGACTGCCACTAATTAACCAGAGATCTAAAACTGGCACTTCATCTTCATCACATCTTCACCCTAATCTCCAGAGTTGCTTTTAAACGTGCACGGCTTCTCTTTGGGTCTCCAGCGAGAGGGGACAGCCACACAACAAGCACAAAGGGGCATTGTCTGCTGGTGAAAATGTGGTTTACAGGCTCTGCTATAATGGCTCGGTGGTTGCTGGAAGCCATGCGCACTTCCTAATATTCAACTCACATGCGATTTCATTTTGAGAAAAAGACTGAGCTATGGGGCTTTGCCTTTGTGTGAGCGGGACGCCTCGCAACTTATTTTCTGAGCCGGCGGGCTCCCTTACCCCCCACCCCTTCTCCCCACTCTTCACCCCCTCTTCCACTCTCTGGTGGCGCTACTATATTTGTGTGGGATCTCTAGCGATGGAAGAGTAGACACAGGCTGCGTTGCCAGTCAAACGTGTTCGGGCTGTCAGACTGAAAGGCTTCCAGCGCTGCGATCTGTCTCCTCTCCTCGTCAGTAGGAGCTGTTTGATCTGACAGAGAGGCTCCATTAGAGACACAGGGAAGTTCAACTGCTGGGAGGTTGGATGGCTTCAGCAGTCAGAGTAGCAGCCCAGAGAGGAAAAGGTTTGCACACGCAGTCTGGTTGCAATCTTGGTGTCTCGCTGTGTATCTATAAATGTCTCTGAGCATTACTTGTCCTTATACTAGGTGTGTGTGGTTGCACGTCGACGAGTGCAACGTAAGGGAGCCCGACTGGGCCGGCATATTTTGGGGCTCTGTGGGGCAAAGGGGTGATGACGCAGTGGATAATGATATCATAAGTGTGCGGCGCTGCAGAGCTACAATGACAGAGGGAGAGAGAGAGAGAGAGAGAGAGAGAGATTGTTTGCCGAGGCTATGAGAAGAGCAAGTAAAACGTGCCGTCTTCTTCAACACACACCATAGTTTTCCCTCAATCTCACGGTGGTGATGACCTCATAAACCTGCGCCGCAGTCCCAACCGAGTAGAGTAGACGCTGGTGTCAGGGTGGTGAAATGGTAGACAATGGTTTGATAAATATGCATCAACGGTTGCGCCACAGACCGTCGCTACACTCCCTACATTTAATGTGGCTACAACTTCCACTAATCAGCAGGGACTCTGACAAATGACTCAATTCTCCAAGATGTATTTACAAGTAGTATTAGAGGATTAGTATTAATTTCATTATTGCGCTGTGTGATAGCTGTTAAAAAAAAAGGAGCAGGGAGAGCGAGCCGATGCGGCTCCTGTGAAAGACTCGTCTGCTGATCTGTGTGTGGCAGCTGGGCTCTGGCAGGGCTCTGGCACCGGGGCTGCATGGCAGTTAAACTGTCACTGGCAGGAACTGTAAATCTTTTGCAGAAGGTGAATGCAACATGACAGCACCACAGGTGTGTGCGTGTGTGTGTGTGTGTGTGCTTACCAAGTTGCAAGTTTGTCACAATACTATAGCTGCTTGTCTGTATGTCTTTGTCTCTCAGCCATCCTGAGAGAAGCAGTCTCCTAGCTGGACACATTTGGCAGAGTGAGTCAGGATACTCTTGTGTGTGTGTGTGTGTGTGTGTGTGTGTGTGTGTGTGTGTGTGTGTGTGTGTGTGTGTGTGTGTGTGTGTGTGTGTGTCTGTAGGGGGGGTGGGGGTGCTGTCACTTTGGCAACGCAACTGCACATATTGCAGCGATTACCACAGCGGAAAAATGTTTTTCTGCAACATGCAATTACTACAGATTACAGATTGCCGTCCTTGCATCAGAAGCTCTCGCTAGAAAAAGGAGAAACACAGCACGTTTGTGTGTATGTGTGTGTGGATTTGTGTGTGTGTGTGTGTTTGCGTGCGTGTCGTTACACACAAATAGACAGAGAGACACGGAGACAAAGAGAGATGAGAAATGATTATAGCTCACACTAAAAACCACAACTGAAAAAAAAAATGGGGGAGTTGATGTATTTATGGGACTCATTTAGATTTTAAAGTTATACTGACTTTCAGGGGTAAATAAAGACCCTGGAAAAAAAACATACAATCCGTCCTTCAGTGAAATGAAGGAAAGTAGAGCTGTGATACATTTTGTAGGCCTTTCGTCCGTCATCATCAACATTATGAAAAACATACACTGATGATGTCCTCGTGGAGTACGCAACCCCTAAAACGCCACAAAGTCATATCAATTTTGGACTTTACATTTTCAGGTTACAAATCACCCTCAATATCAAAAAGCTTCCTTCAGGTCACACTAAACAATGTAGCCCAAAAGTGGTGCCCCGCAGCAAGGCAGGGCCCTATTTACAAACCCACCAGATCAAAACTCGACCCAAAGTGCTCCTATAATAGCACTGGGGCCTTTTGGTGAGCTTACCATCCAATGCTACTTTTAGTGGGTTTCCAAAGAATAAACAGGCCCGGGAACCACATCACAGACTGCTGACTGTCATCGTTGGGTGAGTGTACCCGACGGATGATGTGAGGGCGGAGCGACCGTGACACCGGGGTTTACGCCGAGTTCCCCCCTGCCTGCCTGGGGTGTGGTGGGTGCCATTGAACTGCCACTGAAAGGACAGGGAGGGGGCCTGACCACGTTCAACCCCCTCCGAACGCCGATCACAGTGAACCCATCAGTGTCTCTGTATTAAAAACAGAGGCAGTCAGATATGCACACACACACACAGCCAACTCTAGAGCAATGGTGGAGGAAGTACTCAGATCCTAAAGTAAAAGTAACAATACCACAATGTATAAAATACAGCATTAGGAAGTTAAAGTCATGCATTTAAAATCCTACATAAGTAAAAGTGCAAAAGAATGATTTGCAAAATGTACGGTGCTTAAAGTGGGTAACTTTTGCTTAACAGCGGCCACCGTAGGCACAAATGGTGACAACAACAAGAATGATCGAACTATAAAGCGAGGAATCTCGAGAAGCGTTCATCCGATCTACTTCACGCTTGGCGGGAGTATTGCTCAGGAGCCAAGGGAGTGCAGGGTCGAATGTGGTGCAATTTGGCCAGATGGTGGCGCTATAACTATGGACTTTACGTTTTGGCCTGTAACTCTTGAACCTTAAGTCTCATAAACAAAATTCAAAACATTTTTTTAAAGGGTTTTGTGGGTCCAGACGAATCTATCCATATAAACCACGCCCATTTGAGTCTAGATTTTGTCCAAATCTGCTTTTTTTTTTGCTGCTCCTCCTACAAATGTTGAGAAATCGTCACCAAATTTGGTACAGAACATCTCTAGACCAAGGATTTGGGATTTTATTATAGTTTTGCTGTAGCTGGCCCTCAAAGTTTGCTCAGATGCTGTAGGCAATGTCATATCTCCTGAACGCTTTGTGCTATTACAACAACCATTGGTAGACATGTGTAGATAGGATGTCTGAGGGACCATGACAAATTTTGTGCCATTTGGCCATTAGGTGACGCTGTAGCAGCATCATCATCTAACTGTAAAGGAAGGAATCTCTGTCTGTCTGTGTACTGTATGAATGACTGTCCTTTGCATATCTTGAGAACCATTCATCAAATCAACTTCACACTTGGAAGGTGCGAGCAACCATACTGTGGTTATCGACAACGCTATAAGTAGCACCTCTGGGGGCCAAGCAATCGGCCTAGTACTAATAAATGGTAAAACGTATTGTATCAGTAGCACAAGTAGAGAAGAGTCATAAAGTCAGCGGACATAACTGACTCAGTTATGTCAGTTACACATGAATATCTAAAGTCAGCTACGTCATACCAGACCAAGTAAGGCTGTAGCAGTAAAACTCAGGAGTTTCCTGAATTGAGAAAGTGTGCATTTTATCAATGGTGAGTTAAACTTTTAATTTGTCAGACAAAGATTGTGTTATTAATTCTTTTAAATATTACATAGTGTCGCTTTAAAATATCATAAGTACTCTTATGCAGAAAAAGTAGCCCGGGGGCAAGAGGTCGAGGTGGAGCTGGTTTTTCCAACCTGGTAATAATTTAATAAATGTTGGATACTCTTACCTATGCATGGAGCAGTTATTTATATTATACAATCTGAAAAATTTAGAGGAGAAATTTTCCTTTGATGGAACTGCTAACAACTCACAGATATCTAAAGTCATAGACACTACTTTTTTGTAAGATTGGAAGGCCCTAGTTTAATATTTAATAAGATTACAAGAGATTGTGTTGTATTTTATAGGTTCATCATACTTTTTTTTCCTAAATCTAAATGCATAAAATGGAAATGGAGTTTAATGTACTTTGTTACTTTCCGCCACTGCTCTAGAGGATCGGAGAACATCAAAGCAGCACCGCTACCAAACTCATCCTATAATGTATTCAATATGAAATGGAGTGTCAGATAGACAAACACATAGCTTGGTATGTTTGAAAAATGAATGGAGTCTTTAAGAAGTCCATTTACATTCAGCAGACAGATATAAAAATGCAGTTGGAGTCGTCCCCCAACAGCCATTATGCTGCTCAATTGATTCAGAGGGCTTTTATAAGCCCTTGGCTCCGCTCTGCACCTTTTATAAAATGTAAGCAGAATATTAAAGATGCATGAGATGAATGTGCTCATTGTCTCCTCTGGTGACTGCTGCATCTCAACTCATCGCGCTTACGTAGTAATTAGCTGCTGGGTTTGGAAATGTCACCGTCCTCTTCATCATGTTTAGGATAATATACTCTAAACGCCTTCAAGGATCTGGAATCGAGTTCTGACGCTCGTGAGTTACTGGGTGTATAAAGTACCACAAGGGGCAAATTATATAAGAAAACTATAGAAATCTAAATAAAAATAAAGTGATTTAGGGTCATTAAGAGCTAAAACAAAGTTTGAATACACAAGTGCATTCCAGTGATCATGAAAACTAACACAGACAGTACTGGCGGAGAAAAAAAATAACATACAAATTTATATGATCAAAATGGTTCAATGTGTTTCCTATTTTCTCGTCTGAACATCAAAATGGACAAAAATGACCACCAATTGTGATGTGCTGACACATTATGTAATCAAAATTTGAGAGGGGAATCAGCCATCAGAGCAAGCGAGAGCCCAAAACCCAAACAGTCTGTAGCCACTCACTGTTGTTTAAAAGTTTCTCCATATACTTGTGTATATAAACACTCCGACGCTAGAATACGAGTTGGCTTTGAGGGGACTGGCACAAATGGCTTTGGTGACTTACATCATGCTTGGAAGTCTAATCACAGACACTCTTGTCATATCAAGCAGAAAAAGTCCATTTCATAGCGAGCTACGTCTCAAAAAAAAGAGGAGGGAAGGGTAAACAAGCCCGGCGTTCCACAGCCACCGCAGAATTCATCATTCATACAAAAAAATACCCCGAGCCCCAAAGTAGAGCTAATTTAATCCGAGAGGAATAAAACTCCATTTCATAGAAGTCGTCCATTCAGAACACTCATATTTCCACTGAGCAGAAACCCCCGGCTGAAATTCGAGCAGACACTTTTCGGAAGGAATGCATTCGGTGGGTTGAGGGCCAAAGCTTGCCCTGTAATTTGTGAATGTACAGAAATGTGTGACCGCCACAGCTCCTCTAAAGATAGAAATCTTTGTCTTATGTCATCGCCGAACCTCAAACTATTTCTAATTGCCCCCGTAGCCCCCTTTTCCAAATGAATAGCTACCCATCCAGAGGCTTATATGTGCACGTCTGAAAATAGCCCAGGAGTTTACACAGGCTAATAGATCATATTCAGTAAAAAAAAAAAAAAAAAGATGAAAACCTTTAAAGAGATCTCCACGTATCAGTGACGATGTCCCCCGTCTTCAAAGTGACTTTTAAGTGGCACTGAAAGCAGTGTGGGTGGCATTTAGAGTCAGGTATACGTTTACACACCCCCAAAGGCTTCTACTAATGGGCATCATACTCATATTAGTCTTTACAATGTGACTCATTACACATAAAACCTAAACTAAATGGGGTTTCCTTTGGTTTTATACACACAGAACAGGAAGTGCTTCTGTGTAAGAACTCCAAGGAAACATTAGTTCAACTTCATTTTGAACATTTTGTTCAGGTCCCATTTAGAACCGTTTGACCGTGGTGCTGCTTCGTGGTGTTTTTATAGCCGACAAACCATTTTTCTAACACCACAGGGAGCCCCCCTTTTTTTGTTATGATTCAGGTGAGGAATACAGGGATGAAGGCCACCTCTCAGTCACAAGTTTTTCGCAGATCAACCGTCAGTAAACAATGATGTGATATCTTGATTTATATCTGACGGATCCGTTTTCATTTTAACCTTCAATGGTAAGAATCCTATATGCTGAGGCCCATTTGAGGTGGGATTCGGGGGGTTTCACATATCCTCCACGAGTTCTGTCTTGATTTCAGGCTCGACCCGCCCGGATCATTAAAAATCGTTCAGGGGCACGGCGGGCTCCGTCCTCAATGCCTGTGCGGCTGAAACTGTAGAAACTGCACGTTGAAATGTGGAGGTCTAAATGTGACAGGCGCCCGGAGTGCACATTATGGCTGAGGAGGGTATAGCTGGGGCGTGTGGTCACGTATTAATAATGAACTCGGGCGGGAGGACGACTAAAATATCACCGGCGTTGTCATTGTCCCAGTCAGGCTGTACTCAAAATAGAGGCGGTATGATAGGTGATCTGATCAGAGGTGATTTTTTTTTTGCATTGTGGGGATTTAGCTGCTGCTGTTATACTGAGGGATATATGGAGGGATCAACTATGGAATAAGCTGGTGTGATTTGGGGTTTACCTACATTTTCAAAACATCCAAAACACATTAGGCATCGAGTCATAAGGTCTTTCACTGGGATGCTTATAAAGCTGAATTCACTGAATTCAAAGGACGATGATAATATGGCATCAGAATTTCTGGTATAATTTCTAGTGAGTAAAATAGTGAGTTTTATTTAAGTGTGTCACCACACCCCACCGAACCACTGTCCTAGATCACCAAAATAATAAGCAACCGCAAACTGTGTCAGAGCATTATACAAGCTTATAGGTTCGTATTTCTGTGACCCCAAAAAGTGGAAATCTATTTTTATTTTTTTTTCTGAAAATGAAACTACTGAGAGACAGATATTTTATGTAGCTTTGATTTATAGAAGTAATGTTTAGCAACACATTCTCAGAGATTCAGATACAGTTTTACTTGTATAAACTTTATATATATTTTTTTCTACTTTTCCTATATATACCTCATGCAGCATTGACACACCACCACTGATAGTGGGAGGTCTGTGGCCACGTTTGATCCCACATAAACAGCTAATTGTGAAAATAAGCTCTAATATCCAAGCATTATTTGGACATTTTCTGTAATTACTTTTTAACTTTTTGTAATCTTCCCTCTTCTTGCATCTCTTTCTCCCTCTGACTCTGATTTAGTGTGATGGTGGGGAGAATTAAGGGAAAATGTGAAGCCACTCCGATGACTCCTCGCGCCACTTAACTGCACTTCATTTATTCTCGTGCAAGTAAACAACTTAAAAACCGCGGCACGCACGCAGAGGCGCGCGCACGCCCCGAATAAATTGTGTTATTATTAAAATGAAACGTCGATTGATTGGATGCGTTTTTAAAATGCGCTTCAACGAAAATCCACATGACTTCTTCAATATTTCTTTTATTGTCTATTTCCTGCTTACATAAATCAATTTAAATCAGTAGTTATTGTATCATGTTTTTTGGGGTCATTTTATTTATTTTTAATCAAATCTGCCAGGAATTTAGGCTATAAATCAATTAATTTCTGCACCAGTCATATCGCAAAATCTCTCATAATAATAATTAACTCTGTCACTACAGACCCAACATGGTTAACTTATATATATAATGTTTTAAGTGATTTTTGATTATCTGCTTTATACAGTAAAAGACACAAAACAATGAACCAATGAATATTCTCTAAATGTTGTATTTTTTTTATATCACACTAATTCATCACGTGGCTTCAGTGCGCAATTATTAAACGAATAAATGTCAGTGCTTTTTATAATAATTTTATTTCTCAACAATAATAAAGATAATTGTCATTCAAGGCAAAAACTCAAATGTAGGCCTATATATGCGTAAAAATAATGTGACCAGTGCTTCTTTCAACAACGTAAACACCTCACAAAAACAGAGTTCGTTTAACTGATTTGGCTTAAATTAATTCAGATTTGCGACTATCTCAGAGCACAGATAAAAGTTTCCTTTTTCTCTGCAGCCACATGTGAAATGTCTGCCTCAGACTGTCGGAGCTGATTGAAAAGGCAAATGCGCCAACTAGTGTCAGAAAGCAGCATGACGCATGGCTTTAGCAGGGTGTGCCATCATTTGATGTAACTCTCAACATTTCAGGTTCCTAATGAATTCAGCCTCTGGCACACACACACACAAACACACACACAAACACACAGTTATTAGTCTGTTGTGTCTTTTGATGTGGAAGAAAACGCATTGGCCTGTTTGCTTTAATTGTCTTATTAATTCAGTTCAGCCAATTAAAGTGATAGGGATCTTTCTTCCACCCATAATTTCACTTTATGAAAGTGATATTTACCTGTGAGAGGAGGTGCAAATTGGCCGCCAGATATATAATAGCTTCTCTCGAAATTAATAAATGAGAGTTAAAAACCACAGGCCTCTCTCTCTGCAGTCTAAATGCTTCATTAGAGAAATTATAAACAGCTCAAGTAGGTCAGAGGAGGTTATGATGTGACACGGATAAATGTGCAGATATTTCAGCTTATAAGATATGTCATAAATTAAACTGGCTCCATGTAAGACTTATAATTCCACTAAACCTAAAAAAAAAAAGAATTTTTACATGTTTAAATTCATCATATTCAATAGTTTTCTTCATCTAATACCAACTTATGCTTATGTTTAAAATGTCCAAAATAATTCATTTTACGCACCTTTTTTTTTCAACATACTGTCTCCTTATTTCTCTTTATATTATATTATATTTTTCTATATACTGTATAAAAAAACACCAAGCAAAGAGAGAAAAGTACAGATATGTATCGATAATTCAGCTCTTGTGTGTGTGTGTGTGTGTGTGTGTGTGTGTGTGTGTGTGTGTGTGTGTGTGTGTGTGTGTGTGTGTGTGTGTGTGTGTGTGTGTGTGATGAAGGAGCAGAGGAGAGTTTGATTGGTCTGTTGAAAGCCCAACCCAGCACATTCATTGGAGGAAATCATCTCCACACTCCCAACCACTAAAACACTAAAATGACTCGGGGTAAAATAATATCGCAGCACTCAGTTCAGCCTCACGGCTCCTTGTCGCGTCCTCTGTAAACCAGCTGCGCTCAAAAAGGATAAACTTTAAAGGAAATCCAGCTGGAAGCGACGGAACGGTTCCTCTTCTACCAGAATAACGTTGTTCTTCTGTGTGTTTGTGTGTGGAGGGGAGATCCGCAACGAGGATAAAGTTGCAAGAACTTTTTACGCAAGAAAAAGGACACTGATGTTTTGACTGTAGATATTCGGGTTTGAGACTTTTACGCGTTTTATCCAGCGGAGTCTGGTGAGATCTGAAGAAGCGTTTTGGCACAACTTTAGTCTTTTTAAAAAAAAAAAAGTTAAACCCGAGAGAGAGACAGTCAGCTGGATTGTCTAACTTTCTGCATCGTGGGCTGGATTACCTGCCAACAACAGACTGTTGTCACTGATCGGCAATATTTTATTTATCATTTGAGATTTCAAAGTAAGAGCTCAAGTATAGTTTGTGGTGTTGATATATTATTGTCCAACACAAACTGTCCATCAAGTGCGACAGATAAGAGCGCAGATACAGGACACAAGTTCAGCACTGTGAGACTTTTTGTCTGTACGTTTTTTTTTTGCTGAAGTTAGTCCAAACCAGAGCAAAACCCTGATGTTCTGACACATCCTGTGCAGATGATCTAACACGCAGTCATCAGAGTTGATTGTTTCTGTTTTAAGGCTCTCTTCACTTCTTTAGCGCGCCTCCATCTCCATCCTTTTTACGCGCACAAACACACTCTGGACTCCTGAGAACCATCCAAGCGTCTGGAGGAGGAAAAAAAGAAATAATCCAAAAAAAAAACTGGTTTTCTCCCAAAAGCTCACAGTCAGGTGGCACTGACCCAAGCTGTTGTTGTGATGCATATTCCCGTAGAGCCGCCCACAACCAGACGGTTCACGCCGCCCTCCACGTCCTTCCCCTGCAGCAAGCTCGGAGTCGGAGACGGCAACGGGTCCATGGCCACGCCGGGGCCCCTCAGGTCCAGGTCGGACTCCAGGAACGTGGTGGACGTGCTGGCGGACCACGCCGGAGAGCTGGTCCGGACCGACAGCCCCAACTTCCTCTGCTCAGTCCTCCCGTCTCACTGGAGGTGCAACAAGACGCTCCCGGTGGCTTTCAAGGCAAGACACATGGCTTCTAATATTTTTTACTTTATTATATTTTTTAGTATTTATTTATTATATTTAGTATTTATTTATTATATTTTGTATATATTTATTATATTTTTTTGTATTTATTTATATTTTTTAGATCATTTTTGTGCATGAGAAAAAATACTTTAAAAAAAAAAAAAGATTCTAGACCAACAAGACACATTTTTATGGAAGCTAATTAAATGCATTTATTTATTATAAATAAGAATGAACTCTGGAAGTTGTGCTCTTTAGTTTTTTTAATTTGTGTAAGATATTAAATTATTTTAAAAGTATAGATAAGATCTGGTTTTATTGGCTTCAAACGACTCCATCCAGAATAATAACATTCTTATTAATCGGGCCAGAAAAAAATATTACAGATGAGAGGTCTGAAATCACAAGACGTCTGAGCAAATAAATCCATATTTTATTATAATATTTGTTCTGTTATATATTATATATTTTGGTGCTTTATAGGTAAATATTTGTGCCTTGTGTCAGTATTACATTTTCTAAATCATGTACTTGGTATCAGATCCGATGAGGAAATAAATAACAATAGACAGTATAGATAATGAAACGCATGTTCTAAAACACATTTTATAATATATTTAAATGTAATTAATCTACAATGGAGGGTTGTCTTCTTAATGAAATCTCCCAGCTATATTATTATTTCTGTCATGTTTTATTGCTGACATGCTGGATGAAATGGTGAAAAGACATTCCTGCTTATTATTATGGGCAGTCGGATGCGGTTTTGCGCGCGTGGTGTGTGGACATACATTTGGTTTTTGGTGACCCAGAGTGACCTGTCCTCTCCTGTCCTGTCTTGTCCTGCTGCAGGTCGTGGCTCTCGGTGATGTCCCCGACGGTACTCTGGTCACCGTGATGGCCGGGAACGATGAGAACTATTCGGCCGAGCTGAGGAACGCCTCCGCCGTGATGAAGAACCAGGTGGCTCGCTTCAACGACCTGCGCTTCGTGGGCAGAAGCGGACGAGGTGAGCTCAAACTGTCTCTCTCTCTCACACACACACACACACACACACACACACATACACACACACACACAGGCCTGCACACAGAAATAATGGTGATTGTGATGTGCCATTTGCAGCAACATTTGGAATTATAATAATATGACGGATCATATTTTCTTTTGACTGAATGTGAAAATAATGTTAAGATTAGATTTATTTTTCATAAACTCTGAAATGAGGACATTTCATCTGAAGAGGGGGGAGATTTTAAGAGTAGATTTATTTTCGTAAAGATTTATTTTATACAGTATACATATTGTATTCTGCTCCTTTAAAGTTAGATCTGGAACTATACCACCTTATACGTGCTTGTAAAGTGAGAGATGATTAAGATTGGCGGAGTGATATGAAGTAAGAAGTGATGTGCCACCTTTTTGGTTATGGGTGTTCAATTGTCCTACGCTGGAGTTGAGACATTAAAGTGGATCCTGTTGCACAGACGAAGCTCTTGCTTTACCCACAGCAGCCCTATACAGTAGTTTAATTAAGTAACAAGTAAGTTTATAGTTAAGGCAACGAGAAGCCTGCCTTACAATAACATGAAATGGCTTGGTCACCAAATGTGTTGCACACATTCTTTAAAATATAGCTTTTTAAAAATATCTGTCTGATCTCGGTTGTCTATTATAAAGATATATATAAAAAAGTGCAGATGTGGAATCAGTTATGTATGAGTACGACGAAACTGTGCCAACTGACGTCCATGAGTGTCATCCGAAACATCTGGCCTGCGTCACGGTGAACGGTCCTGATGTGTGACTGTCATTTTCTTAATCCAGGGGAATATAAATAATTATCCACGTGGTGTTAAATGTGAGGGATGGATGGATGGATGAAAAAAAAACACCTCGCAATTCACGTCCTGGATGCGATTTGTCACAACAATCCCCGCCACCAAAAAGCAGTATAAAAAAACGAAATTACGCATCAACAGGCCTGGGATGTTGTGGTTAATGCATGGGCCTTTTTTGAGCAACATTTTTTTGTGCGACTATATCAAAAATCTCTCAAATTTCCAGGCATGATTCATAAAATGTCCTGGAATAAAAAATACATTTTGATTGTTCAGCCAAGAGGATGCATTTCTCTCACTCCCCCCTCAGAGCCTCTTCTGTTCATTTATATTTAATGTTAAATAGCTCTGATTTTGATGAATGGTGAAAATGGGTCTCCAAATTAAAAAAAAGAAAAAAGAAAGAAATAGCTTATACATTTAATTTCTCTAGTCAATTACCCCACCCAAGGATCCCTCTTTTTTTCCTCCTTTTCCTCCCACGCAGTCTCTTCTTTTGTTAACAAGAGCAGCCTCTCTCAGACCCGCTGCAGCCTCTCCTCCTCATTGTGCTCGGACTTTTACGCACAGATGCGAGCAAGATCCTGCCTTGTTGAACAATAAAACCATAAACCCTTTTTTCGGACAATCTGGAACACATTCTCTCAATAATCTAAATCATATCCTCCATCAAAGGAGGTGGTCCCTGCATGCCTCTTTATTCTCATCCTTAATTCTAAGGCAGCAGAGGGACAAAAAAAAGATGAGGTGATGATTTGAGGTTGAACATAATAATAAATCTCATGGACAACACTCGTACTTGTGTTGAAAATGAGATTGACCGCTTTCAACCTTGCACAGATTATTTATTATTCTATTTTTTATTGTGCAACATAAAAGCAGGTTTAGTTTGATCTATCTGTTAATAATTTGGATTTTCATGGATAATTACATAAGACGTTGTGGCACAATTCTGAATGTTAGTTGTACATGTTTTATAATGTGTATTATGTTTATTACCTTAATTTCCTTAATTTATGTACAATATAATTGTTGTAATGAGGTGTAAGAGCTCTGTCTCCCTCATGTCCTTGTGTGTCTCATACAAAGTGCCTTAAGAAATCTGTATTTTGGTCAACATTTGTATTTGTTGCTGTGCTGCAGGAAAGAGCTTCACTCTGACCATCACCGTGTTCACCGGACCTCCACAAGTGGCCACCTACCACCGTGCTATCAAAGTCACCGTGGATGGACCACGAGAACCACGCAGTGAGTACACACACTCGCACACACACAGAAGCAAACACACACCAACGCTACTATTGTTGTTGCTAAAATGCATTGTGGTGTGATGTGAAGGTTGCAGAGCCACCCAGTTAGAAGCAGCTATTCCTGGTTCTGAAAGTGTATGTGTATGTGTGTGTGTGTGGGGGGTGTCGCTATCTAAAAGAACTGCATGAGTCATATGCAGGAGATATATGAAAATCTAACACTGTGTGAGCTGATAGAGTGTGTGTGTGTGTGTGTGTGTGTGTGTGTGTGTGTGTGTGTGCCATGTATTCATCATGAGGAGGTGAAAAATCTGTTCACACGATCACATGTGTGCCAAAATTGGGGTTAAGACTTGGTTTTTGGGGTTAAGATTAGAATTAAGACTAGGTTAAAGTTGGGGTTAGGCATGTAGTGGTTATGGTAAGCCTCCAGAGAATGAATGTAGGGCATTGCATTGTCCTCACAAGTATAGCAGTGCAGGTTTGTGTGTGTGTGTGTGTGTGTGTGTGGGGGTGTGGAGCAGGGGCACAGGGACGGGCCCAGTCAGAGGAAACTGTAAAGCATATTAAAGCATAACCCGAGACCACTAAGAGGAGCTGAGTGAGTCTCCAAGCCGCAGGTGGCTCAGCTCAGCTCCCTCCTCCTCCTCCTCCTCACCCCCCCTACCTTTCCCCAGTGCTGGTCAGAGGGGTCGTGGTACTACCTGACCGACCACATAAGTGGCTCGTTGATTTAACACATGCAGGGCAGACTCCGGCCACTGTTAGGGAGGCCTGGCAGGGAGGCCCCGGGCGTGCTAAAGCTGTTAGCGCCACCGCTCAGCCGCAGCTGCATTCTCATGTGGTTTAATGCTGCTATGGTGTGAGGGATGGAGGAGAGTAGGGTTACTCACATGAGTCGGGGGGGGGGGACTATGTGTGCGTGTCTTTTTTTTTTTCATGAGCTCGAGGTGGGATAGATGAGAGAGATGGGTAGGATTTCATGATGTACCTATTGGAGGGATGGTGTTTATAAAGTGCAGGGTTTTAGAGGTCTCTTTAGAGCTGGGGTTTTGTGCTCCTGTCTGTGGAGTGGAGGGGGGGTATTTGGGACAGGGTGGATTTAGCCCAGTCAAAACAGACCACATGCAGGGGAAGAGAGAGTGGTAGCAAGTGCCACATGAAGGGGGCTGGCAGAGAGGGAGCCGAGGGGCACAGAGAAAGGGGCATCATCGACCCCCCCACCCCACTACCCCACCCTGCAGGGCTGGATGCTATTTGCAGAGGCTTTAAAGAGAACAGTGACTGCAAAGGAGGGAGATAATTATAAACACTGTATGTGTGTGTGTGTGTGGATGGTTTCAATTTGATCGGAAAGAAAAAAAAAAGCGTGCGTGTGTGTGTCTGTGCATAAATGCACATGTCGTGCATCTGCGAGGCGTCTCAGCTTGAAACAACTGTTTACATTAAAGTTGTCTCCCGTCTGTCTGTCAACATGTCGCAGCCCCGGCCGAGGCGTCAGAGTGGCCGTGCTACTTTTACACTGGCGCTGGGGTGCTATAAAGTGACACTGTTTAATATAGGGCAGGAGGAATTTAGGGGCTCCATTAAACTCGGGGCTGAGACGGAATTCATAGAATGACAGAAAATAAACTTCTGCAAAGGCTGTCTTTTTTTTTTTTTTTTTTTTTAAATGCACGCGAATATGATTTCAATAAACTAGAACCTCCTTCAGCTTAACCCCCCCTGGAAACCAGAGATGGTTTGATTTGTGCAAATGGTTCGGAGTCAAAGCTTATCTGCGATATGAATAATGCATCCAGTTACTCGGCAGTGAAAACAGATCCAGCGTCAACCAGGAAACTCAAACAGCTGATCACAGTTAATAGAATAAGCCTTTTGAAGCACAGCACATTTTATATTGGGTTTGTCAGATCGGAGGCGGAGATGAGTTTTTCGGGCCAATTCGGCGTGTTGAAGCCTCAAAATAGAAGAATCACTCGCGAGATGAGATAAAAAGGACCTCTCATATTTAAACAAGAAGCATATTCTAAGAGTATAATATCAGTCATGTCTCAGCACAGGAACACATACATTACCATTCAGACATTATTAGGGCCATAAAACTAATCAGATTCTTTTCTAACCACAAGGCACCACATTATGTCGACTGTACGACGTTTAGAGCCAAAGCAGGGAGGCACTTTTGCCAACACATAAAACTAAGAGCGTTTTTTTCCCTTACAAATCTCATCCTCAGAGACGGATATATATTCCAATGCTGCTTTGATTGCATTTTTTTTTTAATTTTACATCAGCAATGCCCGCACATCAGTGTTTGCAACTCAGCGTTATCATTCATAGAGTGCAGACAGCCTGAAGCCAGACTTGGCCGTGCTGCGCTCACCTGTCCGCAGGCTGGCAGGGCTGTGGGGGCCGGGCCCTTTTACAGGCTGTTTGTGTAAGGCCTGCATTTGCATGGCTGCCAGCCGAAGCCGGGGCAGGAGTTGGCACAGAGGGAGGTGGTTTTTTATTAATGTTTACTGATCCAGTCGGGAGAACCTGACGGACAGGACTGCAGCGGCGGCTCGCCGGCGGCAATGTAACAAAAGGACGCCGTGCCTTCTGAAAACACTTGAGCCGTAAGGTAGACGCACACATGGGCACGGATGCGTAACGTATTTTCAACATGCTCTCGCACACACACAAACACACATGTAAATGGATACAAACATACACAGACGGCATTCTGTTCCTCAACAGAAAGTAGGCTAAATGTTCAGCCAAGTATTTTTGTCTCCCTTGCGGCTGATTTCCTCATCGCACATCCGGCATTCGTCATCACCTCCCCCCCCCCTCCACCGCCACCCCCTGATGTATCTGTCATACTATATTATCAAACTTCTGCTGAAGCCAAACTGAAAGCACGACTGTTGCAACTGAAAACTCTCCCTCCATTTTCTGCCTGTGCGGCAGCTTTAACACATCCAACAACAAGATCACGCTGAGCTAAAACGACAGAAGAAAGGAAAGCAGATGACTTAAGTGTCAAGACCCTCCCTGTTTTGTCGCTGCTTCCTCGCCAGCGCTCACACATTTGGTGCACCCTGCAGCAGGGGTTATGCTCACCAATTAATCCTGCAGCTATATTTTTGGTGCTCTTCTCACTCCCTCACTTACATATGACATCAGCCGCTGCCTATTTACCCACGAGGGGGGGGAGGGGCTTTTTGTATTTCCGTATCTCTCGACCTGAATCAGTCCCTATGAAGAAAAGATGAACTCACCGCAGGTCAAGCGGGGCCGACATAGATCAGAAAAAGGGTCGGAAATATTTTTGAGCTTGCGAAATGATATTCAGAAATAATTTTCACGGTGTGGGGGGAAGAAGGGGGGGGGGGGGGGGGGCATGCGTGTCCTTTTATACCCTGAAACAATAATTTCAGTATTTGTATTTTCGAAGGAAGTTTGTGAATGTGTGAGTTGTTCAAATATAGAGATATATCCGTTACAGATGTGTAGATCTTAAGATATAGTAAAAAGAATTGAGAGGGTGTAAATAAAACTTGTGCATGAATGATTTCGAAACTGATGTAAGAATTGTTTTTTGTGAATATCTGGGGAAAGACTCAAAGCTGCTATCTGTGTGTGAAAATCAACACTCAAAGCTCAAGTCTGTGTGTGACGCTGAAGTTTTAAGGAACAATTTTTGCAGCTGAATCTGATTAGGTAATTCTGAAAGTTATTTTTTTTTAAACCAAGTTAGAATGAAGTCAAACTGTTCTAGACATTCAGCAAATTATTCTGCTGGATATTTATTATTTATTCTAATATTTGATCTGAAAATCAAAATTGTTTCCACCTGAGGGTTGAGAAGGTTGGTGAAACAAAAGGAGAGACAGTTGTTTGAATGTTGAGGATGTGGAGGCCTGTCTCTAGTGATGTCAGAGATTGCAATTTGTCTGATGAGACTTGAAAATGATACACATGAATACACCCTATAACCGCTGACACAATTATACATGCAATACCTGCATGCATTCAGACAGAGCTCGCACACCTTCCCACCCATAGGCCCACACATCCACCCAAATCAAGTGCTGTCGTGTTTTGTTGCCTCTATTTGCTCGGCTGGGTGTGTTCACACAGCTAAGGGAGGAGAATGGCAGGCGTGGGTGGGGGGGTAGTCGGGGGTGCATGTTGGAGTTGGCGGGTTGATTCTATTTGCATTTGGCACACAGACTGTACAAAGTATGCAAATAGACAAACAATGACATTTGCTGTGTTATTTTTCCTGCGATATTGCAGTCTCTCTGTAAAGTCAACAAAAAGGTAGCATGCGTGTTGTTGCGTATGTATTTGCGTGTGCTCGGCCTCATACACCTGCCAGGTGCGTCCATCTCTTTAAGTCGGCCCCCGCGGGCCACGCCCATGCCCCACAAATCACATGAAAGGCTCGCCCTCGGTGCGAATTGCTCTCTCAAAAGGCAACTTTGATGTTTGTAAATGGAGATGGGTGTCTTTGAAAAGGAAGGGCCTACAGGTGTATCAGTGCCAGGGGAGGGGAAAAACAGTGGCATGTCTGATGCTGGGTGCTTTCCTGACTGCTAACAGCTCGCCATATCTCCCAGATGTATAACCTGGAGACATAGTGGCCTACGCATGCACACACACACACACACACACACACACACACACACACACACACACACACACACACATGCAAATGGCGATTAATCTCACACTAACTCATGACCACCAAATTTATAATTTGATAGAGTCTGCCTCAATACCGCTGACAGACAGATAGGAAGAGATAAAAGGGGAGATTTTACGCTTTCCACAGAGAGATGACACTCTGTGGCGTCTGCAGTGACTTGAGGCCGTCGACCGCGGCGTTCCTCCTCCCTGGGGTCAATCCAGGCGCGTCATACTTGGCCTCAGCGATTAGAAGCAGAGCAAACATTGGCCAACTGATAAATCCGCTGGAACGCAGCAGTGCGTATTGAATAGGTTTGGACGGATTTCAAAGAGGAACTCGACCACATTCTGAGGTCTGAGGCTTGTGATGGGCGGCGGATGAGGACAGCTTCCCTCCAAGTGGTCACGCAAGATGTCTACGTATTAGAGACAACCAACGACGCGCCGTCGTCAATTACTTTTGCGAGACATCTTCACGTTCTTTTTATGTTAGATATGAATGAATGCGGGACTGAGTCATCAAAGCGTCATTGGACGGACATGAAAGCATCTGTAATATAATCAAATTTTGTTGTGGGAGGGTAAATAAAGGACTGAGATGGAAGCTCTTTGACCACTGTTGCCACCTTAACCACATCTAGAAGCTTTGAGGCCAACTCCCTTTGTGGGCTACACACACACATATGCACACACAGCTGTTGGTAATCCTACTAAGGCTTCTGTACTTAGGCTTTCCTGTGAAAGCAGAGCTAATTAGTCTGAATACCTCAACTAAACTGAGATATAAACAAAGAAAATATAGCCATTAGTCTATTACTGGCACTTTTCTTCTCTTCTCCCACCTCGCTGCCTCTGTTTGCTCTTCGGGCATGTAGCTGCAGCTCACTGCTAAAAAACAGGAAAAAAGAAGAACATTGTCTGACATTTTAATAACAGCACGATGTCCCCTCCTTAGGCCAGTTGATGACTGTCGGAGACACACAATGGCCTCGGGGCGAAATGCCCTTGCTTTTTTCCGCTCAGACAAAAATTTCCACCCTGTCTTTGCTGACGCAAGATAGACCAGCAGGGCCGACCAGGAGCTACCGAATTATTTACAGAGGCCTCAGACAGTGCTTCTAATTCACCCTGATGATGCAAGTAGAAGACGTTTTTCTCAGAATCACGGACAAGCTCGGCCAACATCGCTGCTCCGCTCTCTCCCTCTCCCCTCTAAAACTCAGCAGCCAAGCGTCTTTCCTGTTTACCTACCTATGAAGGGAAGTAAAATGCCCACTCTGTGTGTGCTCACTCTTCCTTATTTACACTGACCCATACAGGAGGGAGCCATTACGGCCTTTCAGCCGTAATTCAATAAAAGTTCCGTTCTGCATTTAGAAAAATAAATGGCCCATGAGTGGAGGAATATTTTCTCCCCCGCTGCATTATGACAATAAACCGTATTCTGTGTTGAGGCAGTGGGGACGGGGGCGGAGTTGGGGGGAGGTTTGTGGGAAGAAGGCACCTGCTGGTTACTGGAAAAGACGCTGTGTACCACCACCCCTGCGGTTTGGGATATTTATTTCTTCGGGCCTTAATGGTTAGGAACAGTGAGCAAATAATAGGTGTAGCGAGGTCTTTCTTTTGCTTCCAGGAGCGGGGACGGTTATAATCCTCTGGGTAAACACAGAGGAAAGCCTTGGAAACATCACAGAAAAGAAGAGGTCAATCTTTGTAACCTCAACACTACTGCAGCAGTCCACTAACATCTCAGAGAAAAAGCACTGAAAGTGAAGTAGCTATACGTGCATGCCCTGGAGAATTCACACATTTAACATATCATACATTGACCCTACCTGGAATATCAATTCTCATTCTGTGGAACTGTGTGTGTGTGTTTGGGGGCAACTGCAGGCATTGCTGCACATTATTGTGTGCGAGCGAGTGTGCACAAAGGTGTGAACGCGAAGCCGTTTGACACATCTGCTGGCGTTGCATTGATGTATGCGACAACGGCAGCTTGCTTTCCTTTCCCACAGCCTTGCGAGAGGCCCCCACCTTTTCTCCCCCGGCACCTCGCTGCTTCGAACAAGCTGACTACCACGTACGCGCAAGCATGTACACACGCACAACAACCCCATTCACCATTAGAGCTAAAATAACACACTCCAAAAGCAGCTTATTGCTTTAATATGATCTGTCACCGGAGCCAAATGGGCCTTCTGTGCTCGAACAAGGCCAGAGCAGCAGTAGCAGCAGCAGCAGCAGCAAAAGCAGCAGCACTGGGGAATCTACAAAGTCTGCAGGCAAGCAGCCAAAAAAAAGGTCTGAAAAACAGCCACGCTCATATCAACCCCCACACGCCTCAACTCCAGAGTAGAAGACAGTTACACACACACACACACACACACACACACACACACACACACACACACACACACACACGTGTGGAATGGAGGGACAAAAGAGGGATGATTGCTCTCAATGTGCTACGGGCCTTGTTGTATTGTCAGAGAATCCGGGTGCATTGGGCCTTATTTTGGCACCCCTTCATCCTCTTTCAGCCTGCCTCAACCTGCCTCGCTGTAGGGCTGTCCTTATGTGCCAATGCTTCTGTTCCCCACACACACACACACACACACACACACACACACACACACACACACACACACACACACACACACACACACACACAAAGAGCTTTATCCCCTTATCAGAAAAGGAAGGCTGCTCTCAAACAGCCTCATGTAGCAACTTCCGCTGTGAGCAGCTTGTTTTCAGACCTGCGAGGGGGATTTTCACACTGTTGATGTCCCCAGAGAGAGACCGAAGCATCTGCCTGGGGGACCAGACGATCTTCCAGCTGTGGTCAGAGAGGGCAGACTACTGATAAAAGCGTGCAAAAAACTTTTGCTTGACCTCCTCCTGAAAGCTTAGATGAAAATAATGTTTCCACACTCGCCACTGTATTCAGCGCGGCGATGTTTATGACACATACTTCAACTCACACGTAGTTTATGTCCCAGGAAATAAACATTCAATCCACGCTAACGATACAGTCGTAAAACCTAATGCATTCATTCTGAAAGTGTTACGAGGGTGTTATGTAAATGAGCGTTAAGTAGTGTAATGTCTGTGTGTGGCTAGCATCGACTCATTTAGGCCCAGACGAGACAGCCACAATCACCAGCCAAGGGTGAAACCCACATCCTTCAGGGTCAGCCTCAAAACAAGAACTTTGATTCGTCCCGCTTTAAATACCCAACTGTGTGATTGGCGGCCTTGGGAAACGCGGTGCCAAAACACCCTGCTGCAAGAGATGCGTTTTTTGAGCTGTGCTACGGTAGCCAGTAATAGAACAAAAAGAGGGAAGTATAAGACAGAGTGGCGGAAAGAAGCAGGGTGGGAACGAAAAACGTTGGGGGTTCAGGTCTGCTAGCGAGGAGGAAGAGGAAGACAGGTGTACGAGTCTTTGCTCAACAGATGTTGAAACGTCCCCAGTGTCTGTTGAGGGCGAACGGAAGTTTGCTCGCAGGCAAGTAGGCCTCGCTGCAACATGTGTTCAACTGTCGCCCCACATCGCACTGTGAGGATTTTGAAGTTAGATAAGGAGGCTGCTCTTGTGTTTTTTCCAACAAATGTAAAGCATGGGCTTATCTAAGATGAGAGATGCATTTTAAGTAGGGCTGGTCTATGATTATTTAATCACAAATTAATCACACATTTTGTTCAAAATGTACCTTAAAGGGAGATTTGTTAAGTATTTAATATTCTTATCAACATGGTAGTGGGCAAATATGCTTGCTTAATGCAAATGTATGTATATATTTATTATTGAAAATCAATTATCAACACAAAACAATGACAGATATTGTCCAGAAACCCTCACAGGTACTGCATTTAGCATAAAAAATATGCTAAAAACATAACATGGCAAACTGGCAACAACAGCTGTCAGTGTGTCAGTGTGCTGACTTGACTATGACTTGCCCCCAAACTGCATGTGATTATCATAAAGTGTGCATGTCTGTAAAGGGGAGACTCGTGAGTACCCATAGAACCTATTTTCATTCACATATCTTGAGGTCAGAGGTCAAGGGACCCCTTTGAAAATGGCCATGACAGTTTTCCCTCGCCAAAATTTAGCATAGGCTTGGAGCGTTATTTAACCTCCTTCACGACAACCTAGTATGACATGGTTGGTACCAATGGATTCCATATGTTTTCTAGTTTCATGTGATACCAGTGTCTTTAAAACTGAGCCCACTGAGCCGCCAAAAAATGAATTGCGTTAAAAAAATGAGCGGTGTTAAAACGATTTTACCGTAACGCGTTATTATCCCTTTACCTTTGACAGCCCTAATTTTAAGTTGTGGTACTACTGATTTGACTCCTCAACAATGCAACAAAAGAGGTCATTTCAAACATGTGACAGAAAGCTGCTATCACAGTAGCCTTCATATTGGACTCACAAATGCTTCAGCCATTTTTGTATGTAATCCTATAGCATACTTGTCTAGCCTTTACAGTCCAGACATAGTTTCCAGTGTTAAGTGAGATACATGCACTCCAAATCAATTCTGGTCTGTTATCAGGAGCCTATCAAGTCCATTTATACGTTGAATGCAAATATTTACACTTCAAATATATTCAGTGCAGACTTGGGCCGGGGCCAAGGCACGTATTGCCCTTTGCCGTCCAGATAGAGTTTCACTTTGCCCCTGAAAAAGCGCCCGGCCCTTTACTAAAAAGAGCTTGTGTTTAATGTGTCTCCCTTTGGACGGGAACATATGTTTCTTTCTTTCAATGGAGACAGAGACAGACAGAGAGGAGAAAGAGAGGAGAAGTAGAGAAATAAGTGGGGGGTGGCGGGGAGTGGGGGGGACGAAGGAAGGAAACAAGTCGTATTGGGTGATCATTCAGCTGTGGCGTCGGTGTTTAAGGCCTGGCTGTCACCTCACTGAGCAAACACCGTCTCTGTGTTGAGCTGATATGGGCTTTGTGGAGGGAAGGCTGGGTAAGAACGCGGTGGAGTTTGCTGTTCATGTGGTCGGGTCTTAGAGCAGCGCCGGGGTGCAATCTCATGAAAAATAGCTTCACACTTTTCACATCACTTACACTAGACTCTATCTGCGTGCGCTTCAAAGCACAAAGGGCAAAAGAGCAAAGCAGCATCTCAAGTTATTCTGCAACGAAGATAAAACACTATCAGGAAATAAAAAGACACACATACACCCACACACACACAAAACAAAGCGGGGCTGAGAGCGGCACACCCATTCCTTCAAAACACAGCCATCGCCTCTCAGTACATCGTTAATACCAGACATTTTATATCAAGCATTTTATTTGTTCTTCATAAGACTTCCATAATGCTTTCAGATGATGCGACCGCTACTCTGAGAGGAGGCTAGTAAATCTACAACCTTTAGCATCCATTTCGGCTCCGGGTGCTTATTGAGCGCTGCTGTTTAGGGCCTCATGTGTGCATTGGCCCCCATCTCCCAGCTCTATCTTGTGGTTATGATATCATAGAGAGAAAAACAAGGGCATTCTCTCCTAAGTGCACCCTGACACATTAAATATTCATCCGACCACAGAAACCCCTCTGAAATGGGGCCGGTGCAGAGCTCCGGCAGCACCCCTCTGGCCCCCGGACCTGCAGAGTAGAAGTCAAATGTTGGCGGTCGGTGCAGAAACACTGTGGCTACAGGCCGGGTCAACTGGACAAAAGATAGCGCATTAACGCAAGGCTTAACTGGAAGATACAGCTCGAGTCTCTTTGGCGATATCTTGCAGAGTGTGTAATGATTTAGATAGTCGAAAAAAAAAAACTTTTCAACAGTGGATAACGCTGTTTTCTTTCAACAAGAGTCAATGTGCAGGAGAGAAATACAAGGGTTTAAAGAGGGCTGTTACAGGATTCGTTTAAAAGAACTCCTGTATATCCAAAATCCAGATGAAATTGAAACTAAACAGTTTATTACGAAAAAGGAAGAAAAAATGATTACACTGTTCTAGGGTTGCCTAATCTCACGATTAGTCAACTAACCTTAGTTGACTAAGATTTCTTTCATCGATTAGTCATTGCATATGCCTTTTTCATGCTGAATGACTTATTTCCAAGAAGCTTATGAGCACATCTCTGGTAAACCCACGATTTAAAGTGGTGGTTTTGTGTGATTCGTTATGGAGAAACTCAGTTTTACAGATCTGTCGATTAAATCAACTAATCGATTAGTCGAATACAAAATCGTATGTGGGAGAGGACTGGCCTGGACTTCTGCATAAGTCCGACGTTTGCTTGACATCTGGGCCGAAGGGTACATACAGAATATGATAAATAAAGTCCACAAAAATAGTGACGTTTGTGAAGTCATTCGAGATAAACAGGGGGAGAAGGGATTCAGGCGCACAGTCGATCAGTGCCGAGTCAAAGTGAAAATACTTTGAATGCAATATTTCAAAGTCCGCGATCCCCTCCATGGAAGTGTCAGCTCTAGAGACGAAAAAGATGAATTCTCTCCTTCATACTCGCCCCTCATCAAATTAATGTTGCGCTTTAATTTGTGAACTCTGAAGCCAAAACCAAACGAAATAGAAAGCGAACCAAAAGTATCAATTTCACTCTGATTTCACTCTGACGAGCCAAACGAAGTGAAAACGCCCTAAAAGATGAGAGGAGGTATGTGTGAGTGTGCCGCCCTCCTGATAGATTTATTTGATAAGTATCCAAGAGACAAAGGCAGAGAGAAAAAAAACAGAGGAGGAGGAGGAGGAGGGGGGAAAAGAAAGTTTGGAGCCACCTCCCAGTTGATTAGTGGTGTTAACAGCAACCGCGGGCCCCCGGGTTAATGAGCTCCAGGCCTTGTCCTAATGAAGCCGCCGCTCTTCCAAAAATCACCCTCTCAACAGCCCACTAAACCCCCTACTGGAAGCTCCGAACGGTGTGTCGCCAAACGCGGTGTGTGTCCCCTGCCAACTGGACCTGGGCCAGCATGGCGTCCACTAGCTAGGCTCGAGTGTGTGTGTGTGTTTGCGGGCAGCTGAATGATCACTTTCATCCCTAAAGAGCCAGCCAATTCATCTCAGACCACCATTGGCCACAGAAAAACTGACCAATTATCATTTTTTTCCTGCCCGCCGTCTGTGTCTGTTTTTTTCCAACTAGAGAGCGGTGGGATGTATCATTTCCCTGACCTCAGCCGTTTGAGGTGGTGTAAATCTCTTAATAACTACACAAGGACACATATAGGGGCTATATTTGGAGGGCTGCTTCCCCCGGCCGCCCCTGCTCCTGGCCTGGAACAGACAGTAGTCACAGTGTCTATGTGGGTGATGGAGCCTGGGCCTGGCGCTGTGTGTGTGTGTGTGTGTGTGTGTGTGTATGAGAGAGAGAGAGAGAGTGAGAACGCAGGCCTTCATTCCTTCCATCACGGTTTAAAGAGAAGGCAGACTGGCCACACGAGTGTGAATAAAAAAGATATTACGGAGTGTGTGTGTCGGCGTGTGTCCACCCATGTTCCTGAGTAACGGCACGGAGCAAACTGGTGGGTGGAATCGAGCGCACACAAATACCGTCCTTTCCTTTGGCGTCCTAATACTCGGGGAAACAAACAGCTGGAGAGCAGCAACAGAATTAGTCTCTGCTCGGGCAGATTAGTCATGACTGAGTCTCTCTTTCTCACACACATAAAGATGTGTTAATCAGTGGGTGTGAATTATAAAAAAAAAGTACCATTCTGTGCTGCACTTTGACTTTAGAAATTTCGTATTCAGTGGCTGCCTGCGTTCAGACATTGTGTCTGTGCATCAATGCGCGCCCCCAGTACCCTTTGTGCATCTGTATGCATGTGTGTGTGTGTGTTGGGGGCTGTCAATGCTAGATATTTCTATATAGTTCGTAAAGAGGAGGATGGAAGGGAGGCGGTGGGCACAAACAAATGGACAGAGCGGTAAACGAGAGGAAACTTTACCCATGGGTCAGCCTCCGAGGGAAGATATATTGCCCATGGGTCAGTGGAGAGAAAGGACGGGCAAAATCCATATTGGTCCGTCTGCCTTGCCCCCTTTATATAGTGATAAAATATTCAAATCCAGCCATTACTTCACATTAGGCTACTCTGTAGAGATGCCAGGGAGAAAACCACAGAATGTATACATGCCGGTTCGCACACAGTTTTGGTGCATTGATAGTTACATTAAAATCTCTTCCTCCCATTAGAGGCATAGACCTCATCCGGACTTAAAGGTGTGTTCACATGTAGAGCATGTGCACGTATGGATGTGTGCGTGAACATGTGTATTTGTACATGTCTGTGTGTCTATATAAAAGGCATGTTCAGAGGGTTTTTGTTTTTTTCTTACCATCCCCCTGGACGGGACATCAGAGTGATAAGGGGCACTAAGTGTGTTGGTTAGTTTTCCGTGGTCTGGATAAAAGAGACGCAGCTTCACTTATTCAGTTAATTCTCACATCCTACTCACACACACACCTATGAAAGCTCTCTTTCTGTCTTTCTCTTTCTTTATCCGTTATGTTTAAGACCGATGACTATATGGTCTGGTAGCCTCGTCTGGGTGTTTCCTTCTGACTAAGTGCTGTGTCAGTCGGACCTGAATGTGTATGTGTGTGGGCGTGTGTGAGAAAGGCGGTTATTGGGGGCAGATCTACTCACTATCTTGTAATTTTTTTGTTGTTTTTTGTTTTTTAAAGCAAGGTGGCAAGATAAAGATCACTTCGCTTCAGCAGTTCATAGAAACTGCCCTAATGTCACAATTCATAGTTTGTTATTTCTTAGACTTTAGATTCAGGGCAAACAGCATTCCTCAAGCAATTATTTTCAACCACTTATGCTATCGTTATCTGCGTATGACGCGGCAGCAGGTGCAGCTTGGGTAACACTTAGTGTCTAGCCGATGTATGTCAAGGTCTGCTGACATTCTAATATTTTTGTATTTGCAAGCTGAAAACATGGTGACGGCGTGTCTCTCTCTCTCTCTCTCCTGCCGCCCTTATATAATTTCATCCTGTGTGAGTGTTTGTGATTTACAAATGGAGGATATTGACGGTCAAGTTAATTTTACACTAATTACACTTAAGACAGGCAAATAAGACATTTTCTGCCAGGACATGTCAAACTCCCCGGCTTCATTAAGAAACTTGGGAGACGGAAAAAGTTTTTTCCAATAGGACTCTTGTTATTGTTTTTGCTATTTTTGTACAACTCTGGAAACATAAAGTGCCATCTTGTGCCACTTTTCCTGGTTGTGTAGGTGGTAAACTGGCAAAGTCCTTGATTTTTCTCTTACCCGTCCTCCTCATGTCGCTGTTTCAGGGCACAGAGTGAAGCTAGAAGACCCCCAGAAGATGCAGTTCTCGGACAGGCTGTCAGAGATCGAGCGCTACCAGCGGTCTATGCGGATAGGCCCGGTGAACAATAATCAACGCCCCATCCACCAAACCCACCTAAGCACCACACAAGGTGAGGACCGCTGATACATACAACCACAACCAATAATCACTGTAAAGTCAGCTCACATTAAACCGCCATTACTTAGAAGTAAATAACTCCTTCAATAAAACAAACAGATTTTGTTTTATTTGGCCGGAGGGTAAGTAATCCGTAATAAAAAAGTCTGCTACACATCAACACAGTACACGCAGTTCAGACGAAGCCAAGAGCCCTTCATGTGCGTTTCCTGCCACGGGGGGGCTTTCAAGTTCTGTCCCACACATCCGGGAGCCGTTATATGTGTTGGCCGTCCGAGGGGGAAGCTCGTGTCAGTTCTGTCCCCGGATGCCCTGCGTTGGTGGGTCCGGGGGCCCCACAGCGTGCAGGGTCGAGTCTGTGGCCAGGTGGCACGGCGGGTGCTGCCAACCGAGCTTGGCCCGGGTGCTGAAGCTGGCCTCCGCACACCGCACACTACAGCCTCAGGAATGTAACAGCCGCCCGCTACCTTGGCAATCACGTCACTCTCAGACTGGTCGAATGTGCGGGGGCAGGAGGGGAGAGGGGCTGAGACTCAGACTGAGGTGGTGCGATGTAGGGGTGGGTTTTTTGTGTGTGTGTGTGCTGTGGACAGCTGCGTGGGTGATGCTTGGAGTGAGGATGAGTGTTCACTCCGTCATATGTCAGAGCCTCTTTAACAGGATGCCATGTCTGGAAGCGTACAGACTAAACACACACAACGCACACACAGCATGCCCTCCTCTGCCACCCACTCTCTAGTTCTCATGCTGGCTAATGAATCTCATTACCTTTGTATCAGCGTGTTGCTGTGTACAGGAGGACTTGTTTGGGAGCTCTGGGCCGTGTGTGGGTGCGTCTATCAGTGTGTATCACCACTGTTTGGCCTTGTGATTAGCTTAGCCAGCGCTGAGTCACCAGTATGGGGCCGCCTATCTAACAGCTGACTGCGGAGAACACGGGGTCTTTCGTCCTCCGCTCTCCCATGTCCTTACTTTTACTGTTGATATTGATTTTGTTCCCTTTTGTTGCCAGCCGTCTTAGAAAAAACGCCGCCGACCGCTTACGCTTAAAAATAAACACTGTGGCGCTTCAACACAATACAGCCACTGTGATGATAATTTTCTGATGGGTTGGAGTTTGGCGTGAGCTCTGGAGGTTGTCTGCCAATAGAAAGCCCCCTGCAGCTAAGCTTATACTGGGAGCTTTAAGTTTCTGAGGACTGACGGAGGAAGGGGGGGGGGCTCGGAGAGGTGTACAGACTTGGTCCAGACAGCAGACGAAGAGGAGCTCTTTGCTCTGCTCTCGTCTGCCTCGCACAGGATTAGGGCAGGAATTAGAGCGCCATGGGCTCGTCGGGCTTCAAAGGGCTGCGATGTTGCAACACACACATGTACAGTACATACAACTGTGAGCAGACACAACACATTAACATCAGTTGGAACTGTCAGAAGGGCTGTAAAGGCCTTGGAGCTTCACGTTACAGCTGCCAGTGACTGGAGGCCGTCTATAAGGAGTGTGTGTATGTGTGTGTGCACACGAGTGAGACAGACGAGGGGAAGGGCTGTAAAAACCACACACCTTAATCTGTGGTATTACCATCATGACGGCATACCGCAGGGCAAGAGTGGTAAAATAATTAAATAACAGAGAGCAGAGGGCCCTTCTTCCCTCCCACCTCGTCTATCTGCCGGAGCGTCTGAGCACCAGACTGGAAACGTATGTCGCGTTTGCTCCCGTATGTGTAGGAATCACGCGCAGACAAACAACACGGCGGTATTACAAGCAAAGCTCAAACATAAATAGACTTGTTGTAATAAATCCCGTTCAGAGACACAGGGAGGTGTTTACATATCAACAGCACACACGTCTCTCGGCTTTTTTGGCAGCCCCATGCCAGACGCTGTTGTATTTTGCAGATACTTTAAATCCCGGGGTCTGTTTGTTTGAGAATTGCCGGGTGATAGATCGCCCATCAACACGTTATAATTAAATGGATTCCCGCCTCGCTGTTACAAAAGATGTTTTCCATTATCCGGGGCTGGGACCTTTGCGTTTCTCGCACCCTTGAAGACAGCTAAATAAGAAAATACAGTGTCATCTCCTCCTAAAGCCTCCTTGCTTCATATTGTTGTCTGAGCAATGAAATACTGTCTCAGTTTCCTTGTCAACAGGACATGTCTCCAGACATCTGCTCAGTGCTACACTGAATTCTTAAATCACACACACACACACAGACGATTGCACCATAGGCACAAAACACACACACACACACACACACACACACACACAACTGTGTGCTAGTGTTGCAAGTTCTCCGCTATTGCCCCAGACAGACAGGGTAATTAAGAGCTCATTACAGTGCATGCAGTGACAGGATTCCTGCACGCTGGCAGACGCTGCATTCGCTGCTTGTTTTTGTTCTCCCGTGGCCACAGGTAAGCCTGCTAGACATGTGGAATGATTCTCGGGCGAGGGCGGAGGGAGAGGCGTGTGTGTGTGTGCGGTTGATAATGCGTGGTGGTTCAACTAGTGCAGTAAAGCAAATCTGACACTCAGACAATCAAGTGCTAAATTGTTATTCTGGTTTTCAAAACCTCAAGTGAGGTACATGTGTATACTATGGGTTTGTGGGTGGCAGTTTTTTTTCTTTCTCTTCCTCTGATACAGAATGCAGATCATCCTTTGACGTCTAACTGTGACATGGCGTTTTTTTAATATACACACAGTTCTTTCCACTCTTTAAGAAAAAGCAAACAGATGATAGATTATTCGATTTCCCTCAAAGTGGAAAACAGATTCCAGTTTTACCTTGTTCCATTTTAAAAGGGCAGACAGAACCCAACAAGCCCCTGGCACAGCCTCTAACAGACAGCCGGGACGAAAGCGGCTCTTTTAACTTAAATGTGTTCTAACAGTGAGAGAGAGAGAGAGAGAGAGGGAGGAAAAAAAGAAATAAAGCATCATTTTAATCATCCCGAAAAAAGAAAAAAAAAATCCCTGGCACTTTTGAAGTGGTATCATTTAACATGTTATTTGTTCCAACACCTGTGTGTTCCTCTGAAGATGAATATCAGATACGAGCATAACGTTCCGCCATCGAGTCAAGTGCTCGACGCTTTGATGAGGGCCCAAAAGTGTGTGTGTGTGTGTGTGTGTGTGTGTGTGTGTGTGTGTGTGTGTGTGTGTGTGTGTGTGTGTGTGTGTGTCTGAATGTGTGACCCATGTGGTGATGTTATTAAAAAAATGTAAGAAGAATCTTGCAGAAATGCATAACATTTCCTGAAACGAACTGAAACTGTTTCTGTAAATGACACTTCCACAAATGTTAGTACCTCTGGCTTCCTCCTGCTTCCACTGGCACACATCTGCCGCAGCTGTGCTTTGGCCCTCTTGTCCAGTATGTTCAGGCTGTGGCCTCTGGACTGGACTTAACTTGAGAAAGTCCCGTTTGATGCAGCCGTGTCCCTCCCGCCTCGTCCACAGTGACCACACTGTTTACACCACATAAACAAGCCAGCCGGCCCCCCCAGGTTCGAGGCGGCACTCTGCTACCGCCGCTGCTCGGGGGCTCACACTAATTCACACATCCAGAATGACATGATCAGCCAATTAGAAGCGAGAGCGAGACAGGAAATTAGCACCGTCAGGTAGCTGCGGTGTGGACTTTAGAGTATAGCCGTCACACTAGTTGGGTTTCATGCTGATTTCTGCCAAACCCAGGCAGGAAGCTGGCCCTCCGAGGCCAATACAGCCAAAAACGAGCAGGAATCTGGACCAGTCCTTTAGACACTCTGTTTTACTTCTGCACTCCACTATTTACATAATATGTCAATGGCCGCCACGGAGTTTATTTGTTATGGTGCCTGAAAGCTTCACTTGTGGTTACTCTCTTTTTGTGACCCTGAGATGAATAATTCAAACTGAAAATGTTTTTGTTCTTTAGCAAAAAAAAAAAAAAAAAAAATCTTTTGAAGCCGCCTCCTCTGTGAAAAAAAAAGAAAAAGAGAAGTGAGAGCGAGTTGTTTTTTACCAGACTCAACTGTTTGTGTAAGTTATAATTTCACATCAGAGTCGGGCTGAGTTTTACATTTCAGCAATTACAGAAACTACATGTGTGCCATGAACAGTCTCTATTGAGTCTGGGGAGAGGGGAAGGGTGGGAGGACGACGAGCTCTCAAAGAGAACATAGGATTTTTCAGCCCATGTGTTTGTTTTTGCTCACGTTATAAGTGAGGGCTCAAAAGACATATCAAATGTCCCACATAGCTGAGCCAAGGCCGTGTTCCTCCCCTCTCTAACACGCTCTCTTTCTCTCTCCTTTCCCTTCGCTGGCGTCTTTCTTTCTCTCTCGCCTGCTCTCTCACATTCTCTCCCCGTTGCGACGCCTAAGGCCTAAGCGAAACAGGAAGCCGGCACAAGGGCCGGCATTCACTGTGTCTCAATGACACGCTTCATTACGCCGGGCGCGTTACATGTCTCAGAGGCGTCGCTGGATCCGGAGTCACGAGGATGGACGCCATTTTGGCTCAAACGTCTCCTCAGCGAGTCCTTTCATCTACGCGTGCGCTTCAAACGCGGTGCGCGGTGTGTTTATTTGCGTCCTCCCCAAAAAACTACACTGGCACCACCCCAAAGCTACTTATTAGTGACGCAGTCGCCGCTTCTTCCCACTCCAGCCCCCTGCCCTCCTCGGCTCCTCGGCTCCGCCCAGGGGGCCGGTCCTCTTATTAACAGGGGTAATCTGTGCCTCTGGTATTGACGTTGTCTGCCGGCCAATCAAAATATTTGAAGGAAATGTTTATTTTCTTGAGCGAATCGCACCAGCTGCTTGCAAGCCTTTCTGAATAAGGCCATTTATGTGTAAGAATTTGCCATTGTGAGGTATAGTGCAGGACCTCTCGGTGACTGAGTGCTGATTTGGGCCTTTGCAGAGGAAGTGGAGGAGCTCCAGGGGAAGCACAGATCTTACACATGCTGAGCCTAGTGTGGCTATAGGTGAACAGCCCAAGCGCTGCTACACCCCCACCCTCTCTGCTTCTGGCATCCTCCTCCGTCCTAATTGCCACTACAGGAGGTTAGGAGTTTACTATATTGCGGTATCTCAATAGCGGAGGGCAGAGTCATAGCGATACCACATGGCCGACTGCTGCTGTCATTAAAAGCAGAGCACCATGAGAAAAAAAATGTGGTTATATAATATGCAGGTTTCTGTCTTGAATATTGACGTGCATTTGAGGGGAAGCGAGTAACAATATGTAACACCGTTCAGAGGCTTGTAGACTCGACTTCTACGCGACCGATGAGCCGAGACAGAGCTCCGTGCAAGTTGTCTTGTACCGACTGCACCGTCTCAGACCGAGAGCAAACAGCCCCCCGTTTGTGTCAGCCCTCCTGCGGTGTGGCCGTTTGAGTGTGAAGCAGGGTCCCACGCGTTGGGCCAGTAGCTGCCTCGACCCTCCCTCGCTTCCTGACAGGCTAGCGAGTGTCCTGCACTTCACAGGTCTCCGCTGCCCCTCCAGTGTCTCGCCTGAAAGGCCCAAAAATATCTCCCATGCACCCATCAAGCATGTTTTTCCGAGCCTGGTCTCACTTTGGTGAGAAAACCGCCCCCCCCTTCCTCCTCCTCCTCCTCTTCCCAATCCTCGCTGCTCAGTCAGCAGAGGCCAACCTGTGACAGGAAAACACATCTCCAAAACCGCCAGATGTCAAGACAGTTTTGACAAGTCTGTCATGACGAGATGTTTTGGATCACGCTTTAGATTTTCTATGGTGCGGGCAGCTACTTCCTCACACATATATATACAACCCACACATTTCTCTGCGTTCCACATAAAATACTAAAATGTTGCATTCCTGCACAAACTCCACTGACTTATTTCGAATAAGTGCTCACCTATTGTTCATATTGTGTGTTACACCAGCCCTGTGGCAGGAGCAAATGGACACCCCCGCTCTGAAGACATGCAAGGTGGAGGAGGACCTGAGACCATGGCCAGGTGAGACATTGCCATGCCCTTCTTCCTAACTGTTTTACTGTCTATTGGTGCCTTCAAATGAAACTCGTGAGCTCGCGTTTACAACATGGGAAGTCATGTACACATGGGAATATCAACATTTTCCATATTTGACGTATTATAAAATTACGAGGAAAAACACTGAAGTCTAAAATTACAATATATGAACTTATTATGCACCAAAGAATTAATTTCCAAGGCCTCCGCCATTTCTGACAACGTCAACAAACACGTCACAAGTCGTGAACTCGGAGCTTTCAGAAACCTTCCACTCACGAGGTCGTGAAAACCACAAGAGGAGGGCGTTCATATGGACTCTTCTGGTGAACGCGGTAAACACGACCCCATTTGAAGGCACAATATGTAACTTGGCCTTTGGCTACTCTTTCAAGCCTCTCTTTTAACGTTTCCCTCCCACAAAAAGCTCAGCATTCCCAATTTGACCACAAAATTGAATGTTAAAGTGCGTATGCGTGCCTATCGTTGTTTCTGTGCGTGTTAATGTGGAAATTGTTTTGAAGGGTGTTTGTTAGTCGCCGAGACATAATCATTATGTGTGGCCCAATCAAATGGGAGCATGCGGGGTGAGGTCACTAGTAAGCCTTAATTAAGTGTGAGCAAACTCGAAAAATACAGAGAAGATAATTTAGGTGCCATGAACTGCCAAAGTGTTCACACCTTTCATAATGTTACTCTTCAAGAACATCTCAGAACAAACTGTAAACTTCCAAACTAATTCGTTCTAATTAAACATTCCAACAGCCTTTCAAATTGAACCGAACAATACTGACGAGGAGAAGCGGGAAACGCCGGCATAACACAGGGTGTGCCATTTGGTGCGACAATTTTGGAGACTGTTTCGTTTTGCCCGTAGGGCCCTACTACACCCCAGAACATTCCTAGAACGCCACCACCCTGCCTGCCGTCTTCTTCTTCTTCTTCTTCTTCTTCTTCTTCTTCCTTTCCTCCCACTCCTTCTTTCTATCATTTTGTTTCTTGGCGATTTGGATCTTTGCTGCTGTCTAACAGCCCCCTCAGTCTCCTATCTGTCCCCTAACCCAGAAAACCACCACACCACACCAGACATGCTGACTCATCCGCTCACACTGTGCTGAGGACACACACACAAAGAAGAAAGAATAGAAAGACTTTCAGATTTGGCTCTCTTTTCTAGTGTTTTCTAGAGTTTAGCAGAAATAACACAATGCCTGAAGCAGAGTATCGAGACCGGGGGAATTACATATTTACATGTGTTACTGCTTGTGCGAGGCATTTTCTAGGCAGAGATTCACTACAGAGCAACACACTCAATTTGATCGACAGCGATGGTTAGTAAAAGCATATGGTTGAGGCATAAAACTTGACATTTATGCCAGGACGTCCAGACAGTGAAGACAATGTGACAGCGATGTGAGATAGTGTAATAAATGATGATGCTACTTGTATTCAAATACCTTCATCCTTACAATAACAGTATCCGTGGTCTAGGGTGAGCAAAACACACCTCGCGTCGGCGGCTTTTACAAGCAAGTATCATATCTCTCATAGAAAAAGATTTACTTAACAAACAAAAATATTAATCATGCTTCCTGGTTTTGTTGATGCATTAGGGAAATCTCAGGTGTTTTTTGTAATCACAAACTTCCTTTACCCGTGCTGGTATTGCATGACACAAGTTGGCGACATGCAAAATTCCTCGGTGCTCACGTGATGAAGCGCCTAACATGGATGAGGCTTTGGGGCTGTTGACCATTGGTGCCGCAGCACAGAGGTGATTATCATTTGCATTCGACATGACGCTCCGGCCCCAAAGCCTTGGTGCTTAAAAAAACACCTAGAGATCATTTGTGTTCATTTGGGTCTCCTATTCTTTGGCCTGCGCAGCAGCAGCAGCAGCGGCAGCTCTACCCTGGCATTGTGTCGCGCTCTTAATAAGCACCCTGTTATCAACAATAATTGCTCATCCTCATGGCATCCAGTGTTCAAACCACCCAAACCAGTCAATAAATCAAAGAGAGAGCCTCTGAAGGAAGCTGCAGTGCAACAGGGTTTCTGTCGGGATCATATGAGGAAAACAATCTCACTGCACAGCACAGTGTAGCTGGACGGGCCTGCTGGGGTTTTCTCTCTCTCTCGTTTCCTCCCCTCCACTTATTTGCCTGAGACACCATTCCCTGGGCGCTGGCCGTCACAGTTTGCATCAAGCCTGAGTAAACATTTCACAGGTGAGCGCCTGTATTTGCATCACCCCATCGCCAGGTCCACCACATGCGGACACACACTCGTACACACGCGCACAATTACACACACAGACATGACCGCCTCAAATTTGCCCTTATGTTAACAACCAAAATCAGTTTCTCCGGTACGCAAATGAGGAAAACCTCCGGTCATATCTGGGTTACACGCTTGACTGTGGACTAGTGGACTTTCTTGAGCTGAGCAAAAAAAAAAGGAGGAGGACGACTCCACCCTTGGTGTTTGCAGGATTAAATAAGTGCGTGGCGCTATGCTTGAGAGCTTGAGGAGGAAAAGACAGCTCTGGAACACTATGTTCTCTATAAAAGCCCCGATTCCCAGCTACCCGCTTCGTGGACTGGGAACATCACAGACAGCAGACTGTGCCAGCTCGCCCTCTGGGGTCCATCCCCTCTCCTGTCCCTGCAATTTAGTCAACACGTTTCAGATGAGCCTAATGGAGATCATGTGTGGTTTTCGGGCCGCGGAGGTTACAGGCAGCTACTACCAGGCTCAGTTAGGAAGACCCTCTCTGCCAAAGATACACCACTGTTACCACAGCCACAACAGCGAGGCCTGTACTTATACTGGGTGGGGGAGGGTGGGGATGCAGTAAGGTATGCAACATGGTTAAGAAGGAGAAAAAGCAGACGGCAAAACTTTGCTTCTCAATTACAAAGCAGTTTGTTCAGCCCTCTCCTCCAGAGGGAGCTACTGTACTGTAGAGAGTTTAAGGTGGTAGCAGGCTCCCCCCCTGGCTCGGAGCCAAGCGCTTGATACTGCACAAGCCCATTAAGGTGTTGTGATAAGTGTCCAGTCCAGTTTCCCCTGACAGAACACAGGAGTCGATCCCCACCGCAGTTTAGCCAACACGTTTCCACCGACTCCAATTAAGTGGAGATCATGTGCGGGGCGGCAGCCAGAGCCATCAAGTCCCCACGCCACACATCCACTCCCCAGCTTCACCCTGAAGCCTAAATTTAGCACAGACAGAGAGAGATGAAGGGACACAGAGAGAGAGAGAGAGAGAGAGAGAGAGAGAGAGCAAAGGCTTTTGGGAGTCCGGTAGGAATTAGTGGGCCGACTCCACTTCACCCGAATCAACAGCAGCTGAAGGCTCGGATTTTCCTCGCGTGAAATCAGATATGGAGCTCGACTCCGGTGCCTGGTAGACTCTGGAAAAAGAAACAGCCCCCCCACCGCCATCAAACTCCCTCATCCCAAAAAGAAGAGGAAATTCAACTGCAGAAGTGTGTTGTTGCAAAAAAAAAAAAAAAAAAAAAGAGTATAGCAGGGGCCATGGAAATTGCAAAGGAACAGATTTTTTTGCAGCTGAAAATGGACCCAGTTCTCCAGACATAGGGAAAAGACATTTCAACGAGACTGTGGCACGCAAGTTTGGCATTCTCCCCCCCTCAGGGCTATGGCGTGCAAGCGCTTGCTATTTCACAAATACAAGCTCTCTTTTCTCTGCCATCCAAATCCACATTTTACACTTGCAGTCATGTGGGCACGTTGGACCCGTGAAAGCCACATGCGGACAAACAAATAACCATGGACGGAGGTGTGTGTGTGTGTGTGTGTGAGAGTGTGTGTGTACGAGCAGCAGGTGTGGAAGGAGCGTGTGTTTGTGGACATCAGGTATGAGGAACTCGGCCTCATCATTGTGGCATACAACCAGGTTAAGGGCGTTTACAGTTCCAGACTCTTTTGGCCTGGCCGTTGGCCACCGCACCATTTGTGTGCCGACGGTGTCTCGAGCACAAAGACACGACATGCCTAACTTGTCACGCAGGATTTAATTTTTCACACCTCTAAACGAATGATCTCAATTAAAATGCAGTGCAATTAGTTGAGGTAAAAACGACAGCTGAAGAAACAAGACATCAAACTGATATAATACCTTCTTATTTACATGATACAGCAAACCACAATCATACCAAATACTACAGTAGGTGGCAGCCGGCAGCGTTCAGAAGTCCTACCCGACTGTGAATGGGTTCATATCCGAAGCTCAGGATGTAAGAGCAGCCAATAATACTCCTCGGTTAAGTAAGAGGTGCAATATGGTGTTTGAGTTAAGGAACTAAGTTGGTGACAGTAGCGGCCCCAAATCTCAGAGAAGCAAACTGCCAAGTCAAACTCTCGAGTAATATTTCTTTCTCGCTTTTGTCAGCTGAGTAAATTAGAAAGTGTGCAGTGAAATTGAAGTCTTAACAGCTGGGTTCACAGCGCTCTGTTACCTGTGAGATTACACTTAGCAGTTAACTCTGACAGGTCTCCGGACTGCGATACCCATTAGCTTAGAGGATATTCACATTCTCTTTTTTCTCTCTTCCTTCCCTCTTTCCTTTTTTCCTTCTCTTGTCTGTCTCCGATTGTGACCGCCTGCCGCTAACTATGATTTATGAGTTGCACAACAGCGCAACAAGCCGTCAGTGTTTATACGAAAACACCCCTCAGCACTGACAATGCCTCTTTTCATTGCTCTGAGAAAGACAGAATAACGTACATTGCTCTCCTTTTGAAGGAGTGCTAGGAGGGCCGTGGCGAGGGGGCCTTTTCAGAACTTCGGTCTTGTGCACGGGGCTGTGGGATGATGTGCTGTCAGAGCTTGATGACTGTTATTAAGCAAAAAAATGTCTCAGTTCATTACTTTGAGCAAACATTTCCACAGACAGGCGTATCGCCGGAAATCTGAGCTCAGAATTGGGGGTTTGGAGGGAGATTTGCTGCTCTGGAGATGGGGGTCGGTTTTTTAGAATAATAGAAAATGAGAAATCTCTGAGCCCCTTGTTTCATAATCACAGTTTGTTGACTCCAACCTTTTGTTTCTGCCAACAGGGAGTACAGACCTCTTCAACCAGAGGACCAGCTTCCCGTCTCTGTCGCCGCTGACCGACCCTCGCTTCTCAGACCCCCGCATGCACTACCCCGGGGCGTTCCCCTACTCCACCAACACCTCCAGCTCCGGCATCAGCGGCCTCAGCATGTCGGCCTCCTCTAGATACCACCACACCTATCTGCCGCCGCCGTACTCAAACAACCAAAGCCAGAACTTCCAGTCCAACTCCTACCTGTATTACGGCACAGGCTCTGGTTCCTACCAGTTCTCCATGGTGGCGCCGTCGAACACCGGGGGCGAGCGCTCCCCCACCCGCCTGCTGTCCTGCTCGGGGGCCGCGGGCGCCGGAGGGACCAACAGCCTGATGAACCCGGGCCTGAACAACCAGAGCGAGGGCGTGGAGGCCGACGGCAGCCACAGCAACTCCCCCACCGCCATGAGCGCCTCGGGCCGCTTGGATGAGTCCGTCTGGAGGCCTTACTGACTGACAGACAGCTAGACAATCAGGGGGTGCAGGAGAAGAGAGGGAGGGAAAGTTAAGAGGATGATGAACAAAAAAAAAGACACTGAAAGCAAAAAAAAAAAAGAGAGAAATGCTGCATGTTTGTCTTTTATTTCTCCGGCACTCGCTTTAAAGACTTTCTCTGTTTTACCAACTCTCTCAAGACTTCCATGTATTTTGTACATTTTGAGCAAAACTCCTGCACTGTGCTAAAACGTGTACTCTTAAAAAGGACTATAAAAAGCCATAGAAGATGTTCAGCTGAAACTGTAAATAGACGTGAGGGTAAAACCAGAAGCCATAGTAATGTTTCAGGATGTCTGGTGTAAACAGGTACTCGTGGAGAAAAAGAACAAAAAGACAATGACGGTATGATCAATCAGTACAGCTGATGAACAGAAAAACCACAGCAGACGTCCAACAAAACAAACTGTTCAGACTGATCCGACTCACTTGGTCGGTGGAGAAGAGCGGTCAGACTGGATGCTCGCTCCCTGAGTGACTCCGACATCCTTCCGAGGCACGGCTGCACTGCTGTAGCAATCGGCCCTTTTAAGCTTTAATTTCTGTGGAAGTTGAGAAAATATCGTGTCAGTTGTGAAAACATCTCGAGTTGCATCCAGGGCTGTTTCATGTACTTATGCAGTACCTTATTGCCTAATTTATTATCCAAATGGACACATTAGCCTTTGGTGCTACGGTATGCAGTGGATGTTTCAACACAGAAAAGCATTTTATCTGTCGGGACTCACATGTGTAAGAAATTAATTCTCCTCTGCTGTGTCATCAGTGTATCGCGTTTCAACAGGACAATGGCTGATATTTTGAGGAATGTAAAAGACTAACGCAGAGGGGGTGTTTATTGGTTTCTTTCTCTGCAGGAACATTTAAGTCCTGTTGTGTCTACTCTTTTTACTTTTTTCCTTACATTTCTTATCCAAGCCCTTTTCTGAAAAAAAAAGAAAAAAAAAGTTCTAGTCTGGTATTTTTGAAACTGGATGACACGGTTTACTTTTGATATTTATTTGAGCCAAATTGTGAGGAAATGTGCGCATATACCCAAAATCCTTAAGCATTTCTCTCTACCTTTCCTTTTTTATATATATATATACAGTATATATGCCTTATTTTGTTGTTAAGTATAAATTTGGAATTTGTGTAATATATTGCTACTAAATTATGAAAAAAAACAAAAACCTTTAATGTAATTATTTTGTCTTCCAATGTAGCTTCGATGCACTAAAAACTTTTATTCCTTATGAACCACGCCCAACAGATTCTGTTAGTGAGATTATGTACCGTAATCCTTTTAAAACTATTTCCAAAATTGCCTTCCTGCGCTAAATAAGCCATTCGCTTAATTTTTTGCACTATGTTTGAATTTAAATTTTTTGGGGTTTATGTATTTACAAATATCTGAAACTCTGCCGAACTAAATATTTAAATATTCCTTCACACTTAAAAGTGTCCTTTTTAACAAAAATCCTTTGCCAAGTAATTAATGATGTCACGATTAGACACCACACACACATTCCTGCACCACAGGTGTGTGTGCATATTCCCCCTGTCCGGAGGGCATTTTCCCCCTGCAGTTATACATGTGATCCCTCCATCCCTGGGGGGAGGAAGAGTGTGAGGATGAAGGGATAGAAGGAGGAGGCGGTGGGGTCAGAGTGGTATCTTCTTACCAACACCAAGGGCAGTTATGCAAAAAAAAAAAAAACCTTCCCTTGTTGTGCACAGGTCCCTTTGTTCTGTATAATCAGTGAGTGCTTTGAAGCCTTTCTGGTCTAATTTACTGATCATCGGTGCCAGGGGCTCATGGCTCTGCCAATAATTCACACGCCTGCACAGATCGTGTGGGCATGAGCTGTGTAGAGGCATTTAAAGCAGGTATCAGGTGTCTAATATCTGCTCGAAAAGTCTTCCACAAGAGGGAAGCATCCATGACTCTTAGTGGCTACAAAAGTGAGATTTAATTTCAAAGTGAATCCAAAGAGGCTTGCATTTGCAGCTCAGGTAAAAAAATAAGTTATGCAAGGAGTTTTGTAGATCTCACATAAAGACTCTCTGCCTTATTCCTCTTCTTTTTTAAACAATCAGTAGCAACGTCTCATTCCTGTCTCCCTTTTGATTAAGATGAAAAGCATGTTTTCTTTACGCGGTAGAGGACCTTACTTTATTATGGGCAAAAAAAATCATGCAGCTAGAGAAACCACATGTGTACTTATATTTGTGTGGTTCCTTAAAAAAAACTAAACCAAAGATCTTCACAACTGCCTGTAATACTGTCAGGATGATGGGAAAGACGTCTCGATTGATCTCTAATATCATTCTTTATGCAAAACTAGGAAGCCAAAAATGTACAAGTGAGTTGTATTTTATTGTATATTGGATTTAAGAGCACAATGTTACTTTTTCTTTTTTTACAAAATTCCCCTTTTTCCTTTTCATATACCAAAATGTTAATTCATCTTTCATTTTCTCCTTATGCTCAAAGCATGTACATCTGAAACTGATATGTTAATTTAAGAATCTCATCTATGTATGTAATGATATCGTTAATGCTTCCATACTGAGTGCTTGTAAAGTTTGCGGATAATGTAGTTTTTAATCATTTTAATTAAAAAACATGTGTCTCACTTTTGTCTTCACAGCTGCTGTTTATTTAATAAATATGCCTCAATTAAAAGAGAGAGTTATGGCAACACATAATCTTTTTTTTTTCAGCTTAAAGAGGCATCACATGCCCTCTTGAAAAAAATCACACCCACAATATATTAGATTTGAGTTCAGTATTTATAGCCCCACATTCTTCAACATTATTCCGCTTTACTATAAAAACTATTGCATGCCATAATAGTTCTCTAATGTTGAAACTCAATGCTCAAAAGTCTGGATTGTGAAGTCTTTTATGGTTTAACTGGGGGGAGGTGTTGAGAGTGAAATTGTTAAACATGGAGGCACAGGGTATAATTCACCTCCAGAAACCCAGACACCATCACATCAGCTGATGAATGAGCAGGAAAAAAAAAAACATTCATGGGACCCAATTTCATGCCAGCAACAAAATTCTGTTCTCCTAACTTCTTCTTTGGCGTCATACAGTAAATGCCATACATGCCTCTGCCTCTATCTCATAACCCCTGATCGTTCATTAAGCAGCTCGTTCCCAATAATTAATAATTATCCTCTCCTCTTCCATTAGCGAGACTCTCGCTGGCAATTACCCACACTTCTCAGGGGTTTGAAAATGCCTCGGCTGTCAACGCGGTGGTACCCAGAGCGTAAATAAAGCGCAGCCCAGGAATCCAACACCGCCCTGGCAGCCTCCGTGTTAGCGCGCGTCAGCAAGTTGTCACTTGTTAAAAACAATACAGGAGAGGTTTGGAATGTCGGCCGTCTTTTTTACCAGCTATGTGGTTGTTAATTTATGCGGCGCTGATGGCATCTGTTTGGCCCATTTGAAGCCGAGCCGCAAGATTAAACACTTGAGATGCTATCTTGTGGGGTGGTCTGATTTCAGATGTCTCATGTGGTTAACCTGAAATACAATACCCACAATTCCTCCACTCTTAAACTAATGCCACCTGTTGATGTGCCATGAAAGGGCTTTCGCTTCTTCTAGACGCTTTGTCTTCCTTCTTCAAATTAGTCACTCTTTTATTTCTCCTGTTTATGCTCTCCTGTAGTGTATCAATACTCTTTTATCCTCTCCTTCTCATTCAATCCTTTCTTTCCTTCTGTATGGCTTCTACTGTGTGTGCGTCAGGCCTTCTATGGGGGCAGTGTTGGCAGAACAACAAAGCCTCAGGACGCACACACGCAGCCTTGATACACACTGTATTCAATTAACTTTGCACACTCAAAAGCATTTCCCCACACGCACAAGACACTCACACAATCCCCTGCTGACAGATCTCACACCAGCCTCCACCCAGACAGCCTGAGCTCCACTTCACAGCGCGAGTGTATGACAGATCTGCGCCGTCTTAAAAAACATTCCCGACTATTTCCTCCAGGTCTCATCACAGAGTTGCTCTCTCTGCGTCGCTTCCCCGCTGATTCCCCCCACCGCTCAGGAAGCACAAAGAGAAGATGATAAGCTTTCAATTAGACCGGGCTCAGGGGAATTTTCCAGCTGTCTTCACACACTCTGTGAGACCCGGGCTCTCTCGTCCACATGTGGGGAGCAGAGGAGCTCTCATCTGGCTCCGTCTTTGTCATGGACGTACATGAGCCAGCCGAGCTGCTTCTTTTTTTTTTTTTTTTTTTCCATCCTCTCTCTGTTCCCGCTATGCTGTTCTTCTTCTTCCGAAAATTGTAACTCTACAGGAAAGAGGGGGGAAACGCTCGCCTGGATGAGGCTGCTGTTTGTCTGGATGTAATTGTAGTCAACGGCATGATGAATTGGTTTATAAGACGACATAGAAAATTGCTTTTTAAGTGGATGAAATAAAAAGAACTGGAGGCATGATTGTGAACGTCACAGGAAAGAAAAATCTAAAACAATGAGAATCATTGAGGGAAAAATACTTCGGCAAGTCAATCATGTGTTCTGGTGAACGGCACAGCGTCTTTTGATTTTCTCTTGTAACAAAATCGAGCCTTGTCCCTCACACGACTTTATCTCCAATTAATCAGGAAGATTAAAGCGCTATTTATAAATTCAAATGAGAGACAGACAGGAAGAGATGCAGGAGACAGGGAAAAACAAAGAGTGAGAGCGGAGAGAGAGAGAGAGAGAGAGAGAGAGAGAGAGGGAGTGTTTTGGAAAGAGCACAGAATCGTTAAAACCCTCTCATTTCTCATGAACACAGTATCCCGTGTCGCTTCTGCGGTACCTGCATACGAAACCCATTAGGGCCTCTTCTGCAGCCGCTGACCTCTCCTCCCCCCAAACCCGTGAGAAGGAGCGGGCTAGAACCGGCTTGGTTTGGGTGCCTGGTACATGACCAGAAGTCTATTTTCTAACCAGACTGGTGGTGGGAACAGAGGCTGCCGTCCAAAATCAGTGTTCCCACAGATTGACCGAGAAACACAGGGGCCAGGGGCTACGAAACCACGAGAGCTGTGATGCAACCGTTCTCACACTGACGACTAGCGCTGCCTCGCATGACGGGGAGCGGGATATGGAGGGAGAGATGAAAAAAGAGAGAGAGAAAGGAGGGTTCTCCTAGTTCAATGAAGGTAGTTTCTCATCCATGCTGGGTCTACAGAGACCGCTCTGTGTTACGATACACCAGGCAAGCTCTCCAAGTTCCCACAGTGGAGAACCTCTCCACGGGGCCAGGACTGTGTTCCCGCTCGGACCCAGAGGATCGCTGAAAGCTTACTAGAGGCACTGGCAGAAACGGTCTCACTATCGGGTCGATCTAGAGAGCTGCCTCTATAAATTTAAGGTCACCATCGCGTGTGAGACAGAGTCGCTTGTGTGATTCCTAAAAGATCAAATATCAGATGATGTGAAAATGACAAACATGTTATTACTGTACAAACAGGGTGCAAGATTAGAGCTGAACGATCTTGTCAATTAATTGATTAGTCGGCAAACATTCTCTGGTTCCAGCTTGTCAGTTATAGTTTTTCTTTGACTAGTGTGAAGTTATCTGTATGTGTGTGTGTGTGTGTGTGTATATATAAGGCTGTCAAAGTTAATGCAATAATAACACGTTAACGCAAATTTGTTTTACCGCCACTAATTTCTTTAACGCAACTTGCGATTTTTAGGTTGTAGCGGGCTCAGTTTTAAAGCTAGAGTGAAGATACTGTCATCATATGAAACTAGAAAACCTAAGGAATCCATTGGTACCAACCTCCTACACGCTTGTCGAGAAGGAGGTTAAATAACACTCCAAACTTACGCTAAATTTTGGCGAGGAAAAACTGGCATGGCCATTTTTAAAGAGGTCCCTTGACCTCTGACCTCAAGATATGTGAATGAAAATAGGTTCTATGGGTACCCACGAGTCTCCGCTTTACATACATGCCCACTTTATGATAATCACATGCAGTTTGGGGCAAGTCAAAGTCAAGTCAGCACACTGACACACTGACAGCTGTTGTTGACTGTTGGGCTGCAGTTTGCCATGTTATGATTTGAGCATATTTTTTTTGCTAAATGCAGTACCTCTGAGGGTTTCTGGACAATATTTGTCATTGTTTTGTGTTGTTAATTGATTTCCAATAATAAATATATACATAAATTTGCATAGAGCAGCATATCTGTCTAGTATTAAATACTTGAAAAAATCTCCCTTTAAGATACATTTTGAACAGATAAAAAATGTGTAATTAATTTGCAATTAACTATGGACAATCATGCGATTAATCGATGCGATTAAATATTTAATCGATTGACAGTCCTAATATATACATGTATATATATATATATATATATATACACACACACACACACACACATCAAATGATATAATATAGATCCAGTAATTAACAAAATAGTCAGCAGAGTAAATGATCTAAATATATGAAATACAAAAACAATTGTTAGGTGAAGCCATAAATATTAAGTTTGTTTTCTTTGAAAACAGTGAAAATGTCTGATAAGAATGCAAGACGGTTACACTAATTTCAATGTACCTTTATCTATTTCAAGAAATGTCTTTCTGTGAGGTAAATCTATCAGCTTGCATCAAACAACATCTCTATTTGAAGTGAAAAAATATTTCTTCTTCTCACATTCAGACTATGTTGTTTGCACAATGTTTTTTTTTGTTTATTATTATCACGCAGAAGCGATTCAAAGAATTTCACAATCGCCCTAATTAACAAGGTAACAGTCATACAAAGATCTGGATAGCGCTGATAAGAAGACGACAAAGCTCTAAACAATCTTCTGCTGAACTTCGCCTGAGTCATACTTCCCCACTCGTCTCGTCATAGGAAACCAAGACATGTAAATGAGTCAAACCAAGAAGAAGGCCTTAATACATTTATATGCAGAAACCCAACAGACCACAGCATGGTGGACCTGTGGCCCAGACCATGGTTAGAGGGTATTCTGGCTAAGACCACAGCAGCTAACTTTCATTTATGTCCTAATGGCTTGGATTTAGATTTTTGTCGTTGCATAATGACCACAGCTTTCTGCGTCTAACCAATCTGGCCTTAATTTGATTAGTAAGTTAGGGGAAGAAAGGACATTTGATAGGAGAGGATAATAGCTTGTAGTGTTTTACGATTTTTCTTTGACTGGAATAATGAAATTACATGCTTTTCAAAGTCTGATTAAGACATTGCATTTGCACTGTTACCAGTGCCCCGAAATATGTTTTTACTAAGAGAGTAGGGCAGCTTCCCAGAAACAATGCTAGTTGTTTCCCATACAGATTCATGAGAATTGACACAATCTTTTTTTTTTCTGTCTTTTTTCTCACAGAGAGAATCTGAATAACGATCTCTACATGCGAACACTGCTTCCTCTATAAAACAGGAAATTAATACACACACACACACACACGCACGCACACACACAAGAGAGCACAAACACCACACACTGCTGCTCTCTGCCAGGCTTCTCCCCCATCACGGTGGGGTCCCTGAGTGTGGGGCGAGAAGGGGAAACAGAGATCCCTGCGGACCAGGTCTCTGTTCACTTCCTGCTCGAGCAGGGGAACACGCTAAATAGGCGGTTCACATACACACTTTCTATCTTTCTATCTCCCTTTGCTTTCTTTTTTTTTCAACCAAGTACGCAAGCAGTGAGTAAAAACGAGGATGATTGCTCAAGTCTGTTTTGGATCACGTGGGAACATCAACGGTCGCTAAAATCTTGCATCGTCCCTTTCCTGTCTTGTTCCCACTATCTAATCTGAAAGCAGATAGAAAAGTCTGATAAATGTAAGCCTTTCAATTGTTTGTTGCTAATTTCCATGTTGCCGTCTGTCCGACTGACCACCATCTAGATGACTAATACCCCTTTCACCAGTAAGGGCTCATGTGGTTGTAAAGAAATCAGTGAAAACCACTGAAGCACCACAGACCTACAGCCTCCTCTGACCCATAAACAGTTTAGAGAGACAACATTAAAAACATCTTTTTATCCCTCATCCTGTCAAGTGTCACCAAACACAAGAGCGCTTCGCAAAAAAACGTGTCTGTCGTCATATTACTTGTATCATCACTCTTTCTGTAACAGTCAGTTTTACTGCTGTTGCTATTTCGGCGCTTTGATATCGTAAACATCGCCATGGAGACAATCAAAGCCAAGTCTGAATAAATCAAGCTGCTGCTGACACCCAATAAAGTGTCAGCTATTGTTATTGTTAGACAGGTGAGGTGACTGAAAGCCTCTAGTTTCTGTCTCCAGTCTGTGTGTGTGTGTGTGTGTGTGTGTGTGTGTGTGTGTGTGTGTGTGTGTGTGTGTGTGTGTGTGTGTGTGTGTGTGTGGCAGTATTACACACCCCCGTGTCTGGCCGTGGCTGCCCCGCAGGCCTCCACTAACCAGTTCCCATGGTTCCACGGTTCCACTATAGCGACCGTGGACTTCCTCGGGGGACACCTCCCACTCACTGGTTTGTTTTCATCCTTAATGGGAGCTCATCTTACACTCTTTATGGTCTGTGCGTGTGAAGTAAACAGTTTGTGTGTGTGTGTGTTCTTTTTCCCTTTTCTGTGCATGCACCTGCACGGACAAAGGCAATATCATCAGGTATGAGTGTGTCACGCAGCGAGATGTTGTATGTATGTGTGTTGGCTCTGCAGACACCAGACACCTTGATTTCTCCCCCCCCCCCCTTTTGTTTTTGCCCATGAGGCAAAGAGAGGAAGATGAAGGAAGAAAAACATCGTTTGAGTGTCTGGAGACGTCTGTTAGGGAGCATTCATATTTAGGGAATAATTGCTTTTAAGTGCTGAAATATAACAGCCAAATGGCCCGTGGAACAAAGAGGGCTTGTGGGGGGATGGAAAAATGAAGCATTTACATCCAGGGCCTAGTAATGAGGGGGTTTTCCTGAGAGATGACAGCGAGGAGGAGGATCAGAGAGACACAGAGAGAGAGAGGTAAAACAGAGAGAATACATCAGATCAAGGGGGTGGCAACTGCAACACTGATCCCAGACAGACTTTTTTGGCTGTAAAGACGGCCCCAGACTGTGACACACTCTGGCCAAAAGATCATGCACATGCATACAAATACTTTATCCAGCCCCCGGTCTTAAGCCTACAGGTGTTTGTGCTTCGTGAGAGGCCCCATACTGTACCTCAGCAGGGTCTGCAGCAGCGGAGCGAGCCAAGGAGGATTTGGGATCTTGGCGTATTCAGCCACATTATGAAGTGCGGCCTTCACTGGCAGGCCACTCACAGCAGGGCACGGCAGACCTGAACATAAACACAGTGAGTCCTTAAAATCCATCCATCAAAACCAGGTCCACCAGGGAAGCAAAAACCCATCAATCTCACTCACAGAGACGGACACAGAAACAGATTATCGAGGACATCGAAAAGGAAAAATATATAGCTTTTTGGTTTAGTCGGTAAGGTATACGTATAGATGTGTTATTTATATAAAGAAGATATTTATTGCTTATATGCTAAATCACAGATTTCTCCTTGTGTTTTTCAGAGAAGTGCCATTCTACTCTGCTTCCACAGTCGCCCTGTATTTTGCCAAAGAGCGGCCCTGCAGTTTTCTTTTTGTGGTTTTTGGAAATGCCCCCACTTTTCCGGCCCTGCTCCAATTTTCTTTAAATACAACCGTAATTGGTTTGATTTCCTACCTCCGGCCTGGCGGTGAGGGTGGGTTTGGAGGGAGGGGTGGGGGGGGTAACGAGCAGTGGTGGGAGCTAGTGAGGGCCAGGCGAAGGGGACCCAGCCCACAGCGGGCGAGCTGCATGCTTGGGTGGCAATACAGTTTGGACTTCAGTGCCAGCACTACTATTCCCCCGTTTAAAGGCTGTTTATGGGCAGATCCTGGAAGGCCATCAGTGGAAACTGACATAAATCAGCACAGAAAAGCACACCAGCACTACCCAACCACACAATATTCAGAAATCCAGCTTCTAATACCTGCATGTGTCTGAATCATGAAGCATACACACATCATAACTCTCCTCCCACCCAGAACTTTTTCTCCTTTTGTCTCACACACACATCTATCACACCCCTGCCAACAAATCTTGCGACATTATCACAAAGGCATTCCAGCCTCCAAATCAAAACCAGTCTCCCACAAAAAAGACTTTTTCTCTCACGGGCAGGCAGACAGAGAGGAGTGCGAGTGTGCCGCTCATCAGGCAGGCGTGAGTAATCAAAAAGGAAATAAGACGTAGCGTCTGGGCCCCTACTGATCTGCAGCCAGCTCATTGTTCTGGTCTTCTATTGTTTCCTGCTTGGTTGGCAGATCTGAGAGCAGCCAGCAAATAAGGAGGCAGTCTAGATATGTCCTTGTCTCGGAGCAGCTCGGAGATATTATTCAGGTGGCACTGATGGTGAAGGGGTGATCGTGGAAAATCAATGCAAACAAATGCACCACTATAGAGAGGCGAAGTCCCGCCCCTTCCGCTGGACCACCATGGGACCTTATTTCGGAAAAATATGCCCGGTAGTCAACGGCAAGTGACAAATATTATTTTGATCCCATTTCAATCACACCAAGAATCACACATGTAATGTTTGTCAAATTAAAAGATAATTTTGCAAGTCAAAAAAGTCACAGTTTGTTGTAGGTTTGTCGTAGTATCATTTAGTTTTATGTGAAACCGCTCAATGAACTACATCTCTCGTCTCGCACAACATATTATACGTCACCCACACTGGCTAACTATTTAACTTACCTACTTTCCACACTAGGGGTGTGACTATTCACTCAGCTCACGATACGATACGATACGATACACGATATTATAACAATAATTTTAACAAAACTTGAATGATGAAAATATATGACTGAAAAAGTAGCCTTTTATTCAAAAGACACAAAATGAAAAACAATGCTGTTGTTTGCCCTATAGTTCCATTTTCTATGGTATCAGTCCTTCCTCCTGTCCTCTGTCCTCCATCAGTCAGTATCAGTCCTTCCTCCTGTCCTCTGTCCTCCATCGGTCAATATCAGTCCTTCCTCCTGTCCTCTGTCCTCCATCGGTCAGTATCAGTCCTTCCTCCTGTCCTCTGTCCTCCATCGGTCAATATCAGTCCTTCCTCCTGTCCTCTGTCCTCCATCGGTCAATATCAGTCCTTCCTCCTGTCCTCTGTCCTCCATCGGTCAATATCAGTCCTTCCTCCTGTCCTCTGTCCTCCATCGGTCAGTATCAGTCCTTCCTCCTGTCCTCTGTCCTCCATCGGTCAGTATCAGTCCTTCCTCATGTCCTCTGTCCTCCATCGGTCAGTATCAGTCCTTCCTCCTGTCCTCTGTCCTCCATCAGTCAGTATCAGTCCTTCCTCCTCTGTCCTCCATCGGTCAGTATCAGTCCTTCCTCCTGTCCTCTGTCCTCCATCAGTCAGTAACAGTCCTTCCTCCTCTGTCCTCCATCAGTCAGTAACAGTCCTTCCTCCTCTGTCCTCCATCAGTCAGTAACAGTCCTTCCTCCTGTCCTCTGTCCTCCATCAGTCAGTATCAGTCCTTCCTCCTGTCCTCTGTCCTCCATCAGTCAGTATCAGTCCTTCCTCCTCTGTCCTCCATCAGTCAGTATCAGTCCTTCCTCCTCTGTCCTCCATCAGTCAGTATCAGTCCTTCCTCCTCTGTCCTCCATCAGTCAGTATCAGTCCTTCCTCCTCTGTCCTCCATCAGTCAGTATCAGTCCTTCCTCCTCTGTCCTCCATCAGTCAGTAACAGTCCTTCCTCCTCTGTCCTCTGTCCTCCATCAGTCAGTATCAGTCCTTCCTCCTCTGTCCTCCATCAGTCAGTATCAGTCCTTCCTCCTGTCCTCTGTCCTCCATCAGTCAGTATCAGTCCTTCCTCCTCTGTCCTCCATCAGTCAGTATCAGTCCTTCCTCCTGTCCTCTGTCCTCCATCAGTCAGTATCAGTCCTTCCTCCTGTTCTCTGTCCTCCATCAGTCAGTATCAGTCCTTCCTCCCCTGTCCTCCATCAGTCAGTAACAGTCCTTCCTCCTGTCCTCTGTCCTCCATTAGTCAGTATCAGTCCTTCCTCCTGTCCTCTGTCCTCCATCAGTCAGTATCAGTCCTTCCTCCTCTGTCCTCCATCAGTCAGTATCAGTCCTTCCTCCTATGTCCTCCATCAGTCAGTAACAGTCCTTCCTCCTCTGTCCTCCATCAGTCAGTATCAGTCCTTCCTCCTCTGTCCTCCATCAGTCAGTATCAGTCCTTCCTCCTCTGTCCTCTGTCCTCCATCAGTCAGTATCAGTCCTTCCTCCTGTTCTCTGTCCTCCATCAGTCAGTATCAGTCCTTCCTCCTCTGTCCTCCATCAGTCAGTATCAGTCCTTCCTCCTCTGTCCTCCATCAGTCAGTATCAGTCCTTCCTCCTGTCCTCTGTCCTCCATCAGTCAGTATCAGTCCTTCCTCCTCTGTCCTCCATCAGTCAGTATCAGTCCTTCCTCCTCTGTCCTCCATCAGTCAGTATCAGTCCTTCCTCCTGTCCTCTGCTGATGTCACTCATCAGGTAACATTGGGGCTGGTAGGGGGGCTGCTTTGTCTCAGCCAGCTGATGAGTTTACCAGTCAGACACATGACAAACTAACCTAAACAGTTGGACTACACAGCCTACTGCAGCTTTAGTCTTTTAAAGTCATTTAAAGTCATTCACAACTCAACTAAATAACTTACACGTGTTTACAGTTAGCTGTTAGTCGCCGAGCTAACGCGCTCTGCTTGTGTAACCATAGCAGCGGAGGATGAGAGACAGCAGACAGAGCAGATTGAAACGTTTCTTTCCTTCATGTTTAACCGTTTCATTGTGTTTATGCTTGTTGAACAGGTGTAATAATAAAGTATCTTGGCTTTACACTTGCAAAGTTTTATTGCACTTACATAGTTGTCAACTCGTCTCTCCATCGCGGCAGACTGCGCTGTTTGTGCGTTGATGTGTGTGGAGCTCCGACAAGGCCTATTGAAGGAGGCTAGGTCACGGGCGGACATGGCTCTCGGGGTATGACGCATGCGCAGTGTAGCTGAAGCTGCGGCTGTGCGTTGCGATTGGTTCAATTTCGGCGAGAGCAGACCAGATTTTACTGCGCGTGTGATGTAATTAGTGATGGCGAGCTGAAGCTTCATGAAGCATTGAAGCTTTCCAGAAAATTGGTTCGGAAAAAGGTTCATTTCTCGAGGCTTCATGTGCTCACGAAACCACCTGGTGGCCACAGAGTGTAAAACAGGCACATATAATCCTAACTATGTGATAAGATAAGATAAGATAAAATAAGATAATATAGATAAGATATTCTTTTATTAGTCCCGCAGTGGGGACATTTGCAGTGTACAACAGCAAAGGGGAGAGTGCAAAAAAACAGAAAGCATCAGCTAACACAGTAAAAAAGAGCTAAACAAAGTGTAACAAAATATGAACCATTTAAATAGAAGGAAGTATAAAATAGGAGCAGTATATACAGTATTGACAATAAACAGACTATTGACAAAATTGCACAAGTGGAAAATGATATTGCACAGTGAGAATGAAATGAAATTCCACCTGAAAATATCAGGTTATTGTCAGTTTTTGGTGTGTAAGTGGTACTGGGACCACAGATCTGTGATATACTGTATTTTGCGTCAGTAAAGGCTGTTGGGAATGACTATAAACAATGAAAAAAATATATATTACCATGTAATCCATTTATATCTATATAATATATAATATAATGTCTATTTTCTAGTAAGTTTATTATGACTATATAAAATACATGTATAATAAACTGTAATTGTTTTGTGAGTAATGCATCTTATGTGTGTAAACCAATCCTTTGGTGAATAATTGTATTGAAGTGTAGTGTAATATTATATAATAATGGCAGGAGAGTTTCTGAAAAGTGGCATTGGTTTAACCAGTGAAGATCTGAACTACTTCCTGAACCAGTCACGTGGTATGGCCGGGCAGCGAGGCTTCGGACGTCATCAATGACGTCATTGGTCTAAAACGATACAAGCCTCGATACGCGCATCACCGAAAAATTCCTGGATTACTCGACACATGATCCGAAGCCTCGGCACAGCACGTAACATCACTAATGACTTGTACTCAGCCTCCTTCCATAGGCCTTGAACAGCAGCAGGAAGAGGTTGCATCTGCCCGGAGCCCGTATGTACGTAGTATCTATTATGATCTGATATCGCAATTCAGTTTTTCGTCACATTTTTATATTGCGATATTTTGTGGCACGATATTTGGTCACACCCCTATTCCACACACAAATGTAATGTTATCTTACCACATGTGTTTTATCCAGCGACTCCTGGTCTTTTTATCAGCCAGAAAGAAAAAGAACAAGCGAGACCTGTTGCTGGTGTGAGTACTTCCCAGTAGGAAACACACACACACATCGTAGCTTCAGCGAGAGAGACTGTCACTTACGCGACTTTTGGATGTGTAGTCTTTCTAATTATGTATTTTCACAGTCTTATACTTCAACAGTTTTACCACAAACTGCAACTTTCTTGACGTGAAAAATTATGTTTTAGATTGACAAACATCACATGTGTGATTCATGGAGCAATTCAAACGGGGATCAAAAAAATATTTGTATCTTGCCGTTAACTAAAGTTCATATTTTTTCCAAAATAAGGTCCCATGGTGGTCCACCGGAAGGGGCGGGACTTCGCCTCTCTATAAGGATAAAATATAGACGAAAGGTAGGCGAGGACGCTTAGCGAGTGCCATAGCATAATGACATTCAGTCTATTATTGCATAATGTCAACGTGGATCTAGTCTGCCAAGCAAGCAACGGAGATTGAAACCTACAGATGTGTGGGGGGGGGAAACTGGATCTACACATTGAAATGTCTCAGTCTGGGGTAGAGGAGGTGTTGATTTTTACTGTAGCCAGCGGCAACCGAGAGCGGACCTGTTATGGTGAATCCAGGGCCAAACACAGCTTGTTAATATAGGATGGGGAGACAGTGGAGGAGTTTGTCTTCTTTATGATGACTGGAAAAAAAACAGACCCACTTCCAACCAAAGCAAAAGATTCAGGGGTATGTGGGCAGCAGAACCGGACCCGGGAGGCTTCCGTAGCGCTGGTGCAGAGAGAACACAGGGACGCTTCCAAAAATGGCACAAGTGCGAGCACGCACATACACACAGCGTGATGCCTTCCCGGCAAGCGACAGTCATCTCGGTGGAAAAATATGGTAAGCGATGCATTAAAGCCCAGGACTTTGAGGGATTGCAGGGACACGGTAAAGACAGACAGACCGGGGGGAAACACACCACACAATATCCAGAAAGCAGAGGAGTTTGTGGGGCAAAAAATGGTTCGCCGCAGAAGCATACACACACACACACACACACACACAGACTGGTGAAAAAGAATCACACTAATGTGATCCGGGCAGTCAGAGAAGTAAGTGTATATGTATTTCAACGTATTTGGGCCTATGTGTCAACCCATCCAGCCGCTCTGCATATCAAAATGCCAGTGTGTGCACCATCAAAGCCAACCCTACCCAATAATTACAGGGATTTGAAACAGTGAAGGCCACAGCGCCGTTCTCTGCAAAAGAGAAGGACCTTGCTCCTAATAAACAACTTTTATAAAAACAAGATGGCTTTAGAAGCAGAACAGAAAACAGCTCAACAACAAAAAAAAACTCCCCAAAAAACCCAACAGAGTCTGCCTTTCATGCCGGGTTGAGGCCTGCGGTTCTGTTGCCATAATATAACACCAAACGATGCACTTCTAACCCCGTTCCTATTGAGCCCCATTCCCCAGTATCGAGCCATAGGTCTCTCCTCGTTAAGTGAACCGTGCAAACGTTCAGAACTCCTGGCACTTCTTCACATGTCTGTCAGTGCGAGACGGGACTTTTACTGCACACCGAGTCCAGGGACGCTGCGAGTTTACGGGGTGAGTGAGCCGCAGCTTTCACTGCTCAATCGAAACAAACTCCCAAAAGAATAAAAAGCTAATCCGGCTCAGGGCTTTACCGAAAACAGCGTAGCCAAAGAAACGCTCAAAATGACGACAGTAAACCAGCCTTTTGGCCTTGTGATCTCGATTTGTGCGTTGCTGATGAGCTGACAGGCTGGAGAAGTAACACTGACTGTCTTATTAATGCTTAAAGCATTCACAGAGCCTTTTGTTACTTACTTAAACCACGCTGCCTGCAACGACCTAATGGAAGTCTAAAAGCCATTAGGCGAGGGCTTAGCCAACACAAACCATGCACACAGGCTATGAAGGAGCAGCTAAGGGCAATCAATATATCTCCCCTCATTCTCCTCCTCCTCCTCCTCCTTTCCTCCTTCAGTGTTAAAGCTAAATGTCATAGCATCATCTATGGCTGCTGACGAGTAAAGGCAGACACTTTGGTTTAGATCAGAGAGAAAGCAGGGCCGGAGCACCTGCAGCGTAGGCGCGTATGTCCATTAACGTCAGCTGCCTGCAAGTTAATTGCCTTTTGCTCTAGGCCTCTCTGCTCGGTTGCTTCTACTGTACTCTCTGTCTATCATCTTGGCTGTGCACTTCAGCTGCTTCTGACAACTGTTAGTCAAGTTTTTTAAGACAGCACAGACAGGACGAAAGCCAAAATCAACACAGAGAGGAGCTTTACTGTCAGTAGGGGCACGTGAGTGCAGTCTGTTGTCATTTTACCATGGCGACACGGCAGGGAGGAGCCAGTCGAGGCGTTTCTCTTTAACGAGCCTGGCCTCCGCGATGGTTGGCATGAAAAGAAAGCCAGCGAGCTGGAGACGGATGGCAGAACCAAAACTTCAAAGACCTCCTCTCTTTCCCTCTAGATGTGCTGTACGGCTCTGAAAGGGAACCTGCTAGTTCACTTTAGCACAAAGACATCCAGGCGTACTCTGTCTCTTCTGCACACACACACACATTCACACGCACACACACACACACACCTGGGATTATCAGCACACCCAACAGACGTTTCCTGATTCCTTTTAAAAAGGAACAACAGGAGTATGGTTTGGTTATGAAAATACACACGTAGCATTACACGCATGCACAAGCGCACAGACGCAGCAGTAATTCACCACATACCAGACAGATATTGGCCGCAGGCTTTGACACACTAACATAACATAAACTGCGAGGTAAATCTTCCTCTGAGTGGAGCTAAGGTGGGGGGGGGGTGTGGCTGCTGACAGAGCAAAGTCTTTTATGTCTAATAGTTTTTTCCGTTGCAGACAAAATAAAACAGGCCACCATTGTAGTCTTATAAAAGAGACTAAACAACGTGGACAAAGGCCCCTGGAGGCATGAAATACCTGATGTTGCAAGGTGTCTTTCAAGTACACAGCTGACAAGGACTCACTCACTGTTGCCCTTTTTCTCTTTAAAACCACTTACTTTAAGACCCACATCTCTCCTTATCCCTCACTCACACAACCTCCCTCATGCTTCCTGTGAAAAGTGCTGACCATGTAAAGGAGATAAGAAACAAACCCCCCAGAGATTAGTCACTGCCAGCTTTGAGAGTTCCCCCTCTTTCAGCTCACTGTGGCTGAGTACCCTCTAGTGGTGTTTGTGCTGAATGGCACTTCTCCTTCCTGATATCCTTGAACCCTCACTGTGCCTATTTACCAGCCAACAGCCGCAGTTAACCGCAGCTCTGCCACAGAGTGTGACTGCAGGACCCAGATGGGGTGAGTGGCAAGCAAGGGGGAAGGGGGCGAGGCAGCTTTTTGTGGGCCGCCCAAGGGGGTCCACCACAGTCCCCTATCTACCCACCACAGTAGCCGCCGAGCCCCGGAGAGAGAAAGCCACCCCACCGCATTTTAATGAGGGCTAAAATAAACAATGTGAGCACACAAAACCCACCCTGACTGGTTGACTGCAGGCACTGGAGCGGGGCAGATAAGCTGGGGCTGTTACTTGGTGGTCTGGGAGTTGATGGGGTGGCTGATGCCACAATGAACTCGACTATGATGAACTCCACCTTGTATGGCAATGTTGGACTCTTACAATGCTCAAATAATGAGTGACAGTGTTTGTCGCAGAGGCAGTGTGCACCGAATGGAAGAAGAGGAGGGTATACTTCCCTTTAATTGAAATTGACTAACTTTGAAACTGTGGTCAACTTCAATTAAAAGGGTTAGTTCAACCAAATTACAACATATATACACATTTTCTCACTTACCTGTGATGGAATCTAGCCACGCAGATAGTGTAGTTTTGGTTTTCTTTGCCCAGGTTTTGAGATATCCATCTGAGATTTCTGCGTCTACACCGACATACAAGAGGAGAGTGGAATTTTAAATATGCTGCTCAAAGAGAAACTACATCTACATGAAAACAGTACACCAGCAGAGGAATGTAAGTATGTTTACTCAAGCACTGAATTTTAGGTACTTTACTACAGTACAGAACAATTTGATGCATTGTTATAAATCAAAGTGCAGAGTAATATATAAAAAACAGTCAAAATCAGCTCTACAACAATAAAACGCTACTTACACACTATAGTATCAGTCAAAATAAACCAATAATCCAGGGGTTATTTCCTGCGTTATGAGTACTTACTTGTGTATTTTACATTTATGTACATTTTGCTGATAATCAATAGGTACTTTTACTTTAGTAACATTTTAAATGTAGGACCAGTGCTCAAAGTGGGCCGGTACACACCGGTACGCTGTATCGGCACTTCTTAATTTTACTCCTTGGCGTACCAGGACTTTTTCTTGCGTACCGGCACTTCTCACAAGCTGCCGGTACTCTTTTCTGCCCTCTCTATATCAGGTTCTTTGGGAGATTCATAATGGCGATTCATAACGGAGCAGCACCAGCATCATTGTACATAAACCATTTTGCCACATAGACCATATGAACATAATAACTATGTGGGGGCATCAGGACGAGGAGGGTTCGTCATAACTTCTTTTATTTGTGAACAAATATAATGAATGAAACATTATTTAAAGGTTTTCTGAATCTGCTCTTTTAGGGCAAACATTACCAGAATAATTAAATGTTCAGACGAAGGCTGTGACGTGTAAATAATAAAATAATAATTTAACTAGTAATAACAATGGCCCAAAATGATATAAAAATTGCATAGTTTTAAGTAAAAAAAAACATAAAATTTTCCTTGGGGGAAGGCCTCCATACCCAATATCTCTTGTTATCTTTTATTCACTGTATAAATTTAGAATGTGTCTCTGTATAATATGTAGAAGCATCCTGACTGGGACACTGCTCCTAAAACCTGAATAATACCCTACTAAAGGCTACAAATAACACAGGAAAGCACTTTAACTATTAACACTAAACACACTAAACACAACCCCATAATGTTCCAGTTGGAATATTATTGGAGTATTATAAGCCTACCATAGAAGATGCACAGCTCAAGTATTATGATATGACAATAAAATCACAGCTGATTATGACTGACACAGGATAACATGCTTAAAGAAATAATTAATAAATAAGAATAAGTCACAAGAGATTGCCAACATGTGAATAAGATTGAGTATTGGCACTTTTTCCACTACAAGCACTGTGTAGGACATTGAGTATTTACTTGTGATGGAGTAGCTTCAATGTGTGGTTTTGGGGAAAAAAGGGATAATGTTCATGGAAAGATAGCTGTTGTACTTTTTACATGGGATTTTTCAATGGTATATGAGCGCCACAAACACAATTCTTGTCACCTACATTGTATTGGAGTGGCAGAGACACTACACTACTTAAGGAAAATATAGTTTTCTGTAATTTGGGTGAACTGAACCCTCTAACATGCATCTCTAATAACACGTGAACCATTTTATTCTAACCTTGACTCCAGATAAATTGCCAAACTATTGAGATTCATTGCACTTGAGCCCCATTTTAAACACACCAAATACATAGAATATTCTCCAGTTTCATGCTTTCCTGCAGTGTGCCACTCTGCATCACTCTTAGCACAGTGATGTGTTTTTCAGAGCTATCACAGTAATGTTATACAGGCCTATTTATGAGGAACTATATGCCTACCAGACAAAAACCCCTGTGTTGCTGCCAAAAAAGACTTACAAGATGATGGGTCAATGACAGCTGTACGACTTGGAAGAAGTTTGGCAAGAAAAACACACCTTTTTGGAGGGTCGACGTCGACATTAGACTCGGCTCTCTTGCTCTCTTGAAGCCAACATATTTTCTGAATAAAGGCCAACATTACTGAAGATGTAAGGAGCAGATAAAGGCCAGGGAAGACTTTATGGGGGCGGTGAGGCCTACAGTACATAGTAGTCTGACAGAAATGCCTGAATTTAACCCGAGTTCACTGTAGCCAACAACAACACACTGTGTGGTCTGTGCCAGGCCAGACTGGCAGCAGGCTGTGTTTAACTTCTGCTGCTTGGCTCTGATTGGCTCATTAGCTGTAGTAAAAGACCCATGATTCACACCTAGAGCGGACAGCAGCTATTTTTGAATATTAACGAGCTATTATGGTGTCATATCAATTCTTTTAAAATCTTTTATAGACCTTTTTTCACTAGCTAACATTATGGGTTCTCATTACAGTGAAAGTACAGGTGGAACTAATAACATTAATTACGGTTTGGTTCCATGTAAGTGGGCCAGCATCCTGCACACAGGAGCCAATACCAAAAACTCTTGAGAACACCTGAATGGAATACAGCCATTATTAATGTTATTAGTTCATGTACAAGTGTGCTTTTTTCTTACACTGTTTTGACAGCTACAAACGTTTTATTTTTGATTCAAGGTGTGCCATGAAGCACAAGCTTGGCCTCTAGCTGCTTGACATAACATGTGTTTCCTAATTTTAATTTTAATTAGTTGAATGCTGTAGGCCTAACTGCAAAAAGAAATAGGAAATGAATGCTTTCATGGCTACATAATAGGGCCTTTTCACAGCATCCGTTTTGACATGTCATTGCAGGTGTACACAGATGTGAACACTAACATTAATTATGGCCCTGTCAGGGCTGTATTGTGCTAGGCCAGGGGTCAGCAACCTTTAAATCAAAAGAGCCATTTTAGGAAAAAAAAAAGAAGAAATCTGTCTTGAGCCACAAAACGTTTGAGCATTGTGATGAAGGTAACACAGTTTATAGTCTAAGTATATAGCATATAAGTCTAATGCAGTGAGGGCCAAAGAGCTAATGTACTACGGAGTATTAGGGCCACATTGAGGGAAAAAACATCTGAGATTTCCAGAATAAAGTTATAATATTATGAGAAAAAAAGACTTAATATTATGAGAATAAAGTCATAACTTTACGAGAAAAAAATCTTAATATTACGAGAATAAAGTCATAATTTGACGAGAAAAAAAGTTGTACTATTACGAGAATAAAGTCATAACTTCACGGGAAAAAAAGAAAATAACACGTAAAATTACTACTTTCTAATATTATGACTTTATTCTCATAATACTACGGCTTTTTTTCTCGTAAACCTATGACTTTATTCTCGTAATATTCAGACTTTATTGTTTAAATCTCTGATTTATCTTTTTTCCTCAATGTTGCCCTAATACTCTGTTGTACCGTCGTACCAAAGACCTACAACAATGATAAATAAAAATGAAAATGTAAACAAAAAACAGTTATTCATTTAAAAATCCACAGGGAGCCACTGGAGAGGGGCTTAACAGCCGCATGTAGCTCCGGAGCCGCAGGTTGCAGACCCCTGTGCTAGGCCTATTGAAAGAAACTGGGACACGGGTCATCGGGTATGGGGTATAGCACATGCGCAGTGTAACTGGAGCTGCGGCCGTGCGTTGCGATTCGCTCAATTTCGGTGAGTGCAGACCAGATTTTATTGTGTTGTACCCCAAAGATATGATACGTTGATGGCGCGTGACCTCGCCTCTTCCACCCTCCAAGTGGCCTCTGCCAAGGCCGGCTCTAGCTCTTCTGGTGCCTTAGGCACACACATTCGGACACACATCAGATATCACAATGGTTTTAAGACAATATTTTTATTTCATAAATAACTGTATTTGTTATAATATAAATATAAAAAATATATTTTTTTAATTATTTTGCACTTTTATTAACAAATAAGTGCGGCCAGGCAGATGAAAAAATGTGAGAGAGTTACAGAGGTGAAAAGTGTATTTCTTTCTTTCTTTCTTTATTTGTTAATTTGTAACCTCAATGTAGAAAATGAGGAAGGGAGCCCATTGGCATTTTTTTATTTTTCTATTTAAGTTTTGTTTTGGTTTTTTTACTCTTAGAAGGCGACCGCCCACTGTATATGGCCTATGGCTTAAGCCGGCCCTGGACTCTGCTTTATTATAAGTGGCCACAAGAAGGTTGGGAACCACTGCCTTATAATTCCTTTAGCCCTCAAGAACTTATTTTTTATGATATATTTATCATTAAAACATGTAAGACAACCACTATAAAAACCCAGCCTCAAGGCTATTTGTAGCTTATATCTTAAACTGATAATGGCTTTGAAAACTGGCAAACTGGTAGTGAAAATATCATTTACCCTTTCCTTTAATTTAGCTGTCAAGATAGATTTGATTGTGTAAAAATTGAATATTATAGGCAAATACATTTTTAAAAATTATTTCACAAAATACATTTTTATTTTCAAATAGAGAGAATCCCAGTATCCTTGCAGGCATTCATTTTCTACATATTATATTCCTGTGTGCTGTCAATCAACAGGCTAAACCAAATACAAAGCAAACTATGTAGCTGCCACATCAAATGTCAGGTGCACAGAGTCCATATGCAAAGAAGGGTTTTCACACATTGTAGGTCCAAAAAACCCAGTTGGGATATCACTGTGTACCCTTGAGCGAGCTACTTTACCAGTGTAAATATTTAGCCAGCTGTATAAATGGGTGTTGTGTAAAACGTGCAAACTGAACTGGCGCTGCAGAGAAAGAGTCGATGCCAAACAGAAAAAGGCTCCACTGAGTAGTGAAAAATACACAGCTGATTGATTTATTGGTTAAAGGGAAAGCCTGATGTATATCAAGGGGAAAGAAATTGCACTTTGGCTGCATATTTTTTCCTCATCCTAACAAAGAAAAAACCAAGGAAGCAACTAAGCTGTGTTGTTGGCTCCCTCTCATGGTGTGTAATATAGCCCTGCTCTTTACACACACACACACACACACGCACACACAGTCAACGTGTTTGAGAAACAATACTCAGCCCCCTCTGGCCTCACCTTCATTACCCAATTACACTAATACACTCACCCTGCTTGTACTGAGTGTGTGGTCTGAATGATAGCCAGCCTTGTTGTGTCTCTTCTCTTACCTCACACTGACACACACACATACGTCTGTCTGTTTGCTTATGGGTGGATTTTCCTCCCTGTGTGGAGACCTTGTCTCAGCGTTCACCAGTAGAGAGCGTCTGGGGCTGAAACATGACACTTTAATGATCTGGAGAGCATCCAAAAACCGTACGCCCCCACACCTTTTTTTTTTTTCATTCTCTTGCGAAACTTTGGCTGCAATCAACCCTGCAGAATAGACTTGTTTGTGCTGCAGAACAGTAGGGAATTGGCTGAAAAACAGCATCAAGCTGACAGCCAGAGGGTGTCTTCAGGGGGAGGTGGAGCCCACAGTGGGTGGACACCCACATGAGACATTCCTTGGAGAGAGAGAGAGAGAGAGAGAGAGAGAGAGAGAGAGAGAGAGAGAGAGAGAGAGAGAGAGAGAGAGAGAGAGAGAGAGAGAGAGAGAGAGAGAGAGAGAGAGAGAGAGCGCTGTAAACAAGCATGCTTTTGCCAAGGGGTTCCCAAACGTTTCTGTATTTCTTTATCAGTGACCTGAGAGATTAACAATAAAGTGTAAAGCATGAAACCCAATGAGATGTTTTTAATAGGGCTGAAATAATACAAGAATGCAAAGCTTCCCAGAAACATTCATTTTTCAATTGATTTTACCTTTAAAGAGTGAAATAATAGTGAAGTTTATTCTTTCCTCAAAGTCTCCGAGCCCCTGGGCGGCATTTACACTGCAGGTAAAAATGGCCCAAATATGGATTTTCTCCTGTAGAACTGACACACATCCTCATTTTTTTTTTTTTTTACAACATTATAAATTCAGATAATACTGGTACATACCTGATTTGCAACAATGTAACTTTTATGTCACTCCAGTGCATTTTACACCAATTACACTGATGCTTTAGGAAAGATGGACCGGCGCAATAGGCTTTTTCTCAACTGAAGAGATTTTGACATGTTACAGAAGAAAACCACAGGTGTAAATAATAAAATGAATGTTTCAGGGTCCAGATCAGTTGAATGTGGCATCAATGTCAATCCTAAAATGAGAGCCTTTAAACTAACTGTAAAGAATTTTGATAATACTTCTCAACGGTCCAACTTACTCTCGTGGTCTTCCTCAGGTGATGTAGTTGGCCCTTTGTCATCGCCATGACAACAAGATGCAGTTAAAAGCTTTGGAAACAAGTTGTACCCAATATTGAGAATATTTTTGTCAAACTGTTGTTTCCAAGTTCAAGAAAGAACCTTCAAAGAACTTAAAGACTCTAGAAAAAGGGTGTTTATGAGCCGCTAGAGTGAGAGAGACAACATACATGTGCAGCTCAAAAAATTAGAATATTGTGAAAAAGTTCAATATTCTTCATCAGTTATTTAAGAAAGTGAAAATTGTATATATTCTAGACTCATTACACATAAACTAAAATGTTTCAAGCATTTTTGCATTTTAATTTTGATAATTACAGCCTACAGCTCAAAAAAGAAAGAAAATGGTATCTCATAACATTAGAATACTTCATAAGATCAACCAAAAAAAGGATTTACAATAAAGAAAGGTCCAACTTCTGTAAAGTATGTGCATTTATACACTCAATACTTGGTATTGAGTGAATAAATGTTCAAATTACTGCATCAATGCGGCGATCAACCTGTGGCGCTGCTGAGGCGTTATTGAAGCCCAGGTTGCTTTGATAGCGGTCTTCAGCTCATCTGTATTGTTGGGTTGGATGTTTTTCATCTTCCCCTTGACAATACCCCGTAGATTCTCTATGGGGTTCAGGTCAGGCGAGTTGGCTGGCCAATCAAGCACAGTAACATCATGGTCAGCAAACCAGTTGGTAGTAGTTTTGGCACTGTGGGCAAGTGCTAAGTCCTGCTGGAATAGGAAATCGGCATCTCCATGAAGTTTTTTCAGCAGATGGAAGCATGAAGTGCTCTAAGATGTCCTGGTAGACGGCTGCGTTGACTTTGGACTTGATAAAACACAGTGGACCAACACCAGCAGATGACATGGCACTCCAAATCATCACCGACTGTGGAAACTTCACACTGGACTTCAAGCAACTTGGATTCTGTACCCCTCCACTCTTCCTCCAGACTCTGGGACCTTGATTTCCAAATGAAATGCAAAATTTACTTTAATCTGAAAAGAGGACTTTGGACCACTGAGCAATGGTCCAGTTCTTCTTCTCCTTAGCCCAGGTAAGATGCTTCTGACGTTGTCTCTGGTTCAGCAGTGGCTTGATATGAGGAATGCGACAGCTGTAGCCCGTCTCCTGAAGACGTCTCTGAGTGCTGGCTCTTGATCCACTGACTCCAGCCTCAGTCCACTCCTTGTGAAGCTCTCCCAAGTTCTTGAATTTGCTTTGCTTGACAATCTTCTCAAGGCTGCGGTCATCCCTGTTGCTTGTGCACCTTTTCCTACCATACTTTTCCCTTCCAGTCAACTTTCCATGAATTTTGATAGTGCTTCGATACAGCACTCGGCGAACAGCCATGACCGATGACCTTCTGTGACTGACCCTCCTTGTGGAGGGTGTTGATGATCGTCTTCTGGACAACTGTCAGGTCAGCAGCCTTCCCCATGATTGTGGTTGTGTGTACTGAACTAGACCGAGAGATACACGGTATTTATACTGTATGAATAGTAATTTACTCAAACTCTAAATGAAATATTCTAATATTTTGAGATACCTTTTTCTTTCTTTTTAGAGCTCTAGGCTGTAAATATCAAAATGAAAATGAAAAAAATGCTTGAAACATTTTAGTTTTCGTGTAATGAGTCTAGAATATATCAAATTTTCACTTTCTTAAATAACCGACGAAGAATATTTAACTTTTTCACGATATTCTAATTTTTTGAGCTGCACCTGTACATGATGACTTAGTTCGAAGTAGCCTCGTTGTCACTTGTACACGCATTAAAGGAACAGTGTGTAACATTTCGGGGAATCTATTAGCAGAAATGGAATATTTTCATTGAAATGTTTTCATTCGTGTATAATCACCTCAAATTAGGAATCGTTTTCGTTAGCTTAGAATGAGCCCTTCATATATACATAGGGAGCAGGTCCTCTTCACGGAGTCCGCCATGTTTCTACAGTAGCACAGAACGAGCAAGAGCCTTTTGCATTTTTTTTTACATTACACAGAGACCACTGTAGTTCTCTGACACGCTCGTGAAATTACAGTAACGTGGTACTGACAGCCGCCGTCAGACTTCTGTTGCTCCTAAAAAAATTTGTGTTATTATGGTAAAGATGTTACCTCAGTCTTGGAAAGGGAGGAGTGAGCAGAGGGGTACTCAGTTGGTTGCAATCTGCAACCACCCCATGAGATGTCATCAAAGCCTACACACTGTCCCTTTAAAATCTTGGATGTTAGGTCTTTCAACATTCTTTAAATTTGAGGGGGATCTTACTGCGATCGATAAAGGATATTGGTATAGGCTATGAATAGTAATTGAAAAACATGGAAGCAGTAAATAGAACTGAGGGCCAAAGTGAAGTCACTTATAGTAAACGACAAGACTGTCAAAACACTTTAAGTTTATACAAAAACAAAAGTCAGAGTGCCAATAAGTTTATTTCAATTCAGTAAATATTGTTAAAAAAAAAAAAGCCATGACATAGCTCGGATATTTTCTTTGTACAACATCACACTCATGTTGTAATGAAACGATCTCTGAAAAACCGTTCTGCAAAAACATCCGCAGAGAGAAAAACAAGTAAGGCAAAGAGGAGATGGTTTATCTAGAATTAAAATCCAAGCAGGCAAGAAATTAGCCCATTTTCCCTCAAAATTCAGATGAAATGTATAAAATTTACACAATGAATTCTGAGCAATCAAAACAAATATTTACAATTCCTTTTTTTTTTTTTTTATCAAATTTGTTTCATAACAAATGTCTGAAAAACATGGCAAACGGGATAAAAAACAAAAACAAGGTTTTTGCTTAGTCCTCCACACTAAAGCACTTTTGGAGCTACTGTATCATAACATACATTCACTACCATAGAGATCAATCTACATACTGAAGAGAAAGGTATTCGTTTCATTGCTACTTTCCTCGATTCGTCATAAATATCTTTGTGTCCTTCATTGTGTACGCTATGGAGAAGGAAACAGTGAGAGTGTGTGGTTTCTTTTCTTTTCGTTTAGTCATCCTATCCACAGTGAGACCAGTATAATGTGCCCCTTTTTTGGTCTGCCACGTGTAATCAAAAACTACCGCTACGGTCAGCACGACCAGAGACTTTCCTTCATGCTTCGCAAGAGAAGAAAGAGTCAGCGAGCTTAGCTGTGGTGATTAACAAAAAGGCCGCTCTAGACATCTACATCTGTACGCTACATACGGTTGAATATTTCAGGTTTGATTCGTCCTGAGTTGTTACTTCTGCAGCGGGGGACAGGAAAACACCCTACACTTCTACTGAGCTGAGCTACAATGAGGAAATCAGAGCATGGATACCAGGTGGCTTTACCTGCAGTTACAATTATTTTGATTTATTTTAAGCAGCTCAACATTAAAATAAAAGCACCTCTCACTTGATATGTCAACCCCTCTGGTTAGGATTAGCTTCTACTTTGAGCCAAAAAACACTGAAGCTTCAACACTGTTTACAATGCCTCTCAACAAGCCAAAAGACAGAAAAGAAAACTGCTTCTCGGTGTTCATTTTAAAGCAATCCTACAAAAGAGCTATATCAATATTAAACAGACAACAGAAAAATGAACAACAGCTCGTGACCTTTCCCCCTGCAACGCAGAGAGAAGGTCAGCTCGAAGGTCACTTATCAGGGAGCGTGTTTGACGAGGCTCCCGACATCGATAAGCACTGATGCACGCTTCCGGCTGCTTCTCCGTCGCCTCGCCATCTCGCAACATTCATCGGCAAATGAAAAACAATTAATGATGGAAAGGTGGAACGACGGTGACCTTTTTTGCTAAATCAACTAAAATGAGGTCTTTGTAAAAATCTGGTGGGGGAAAAATAAATGATGGAGAAGGGTTCATGCATTGCTCTAGATGAGGAGAGAAGGAAAAGAAGTCCAGAGTTTTTTCTTTCTCGTGAATGAGCACATCAGTCCAGGTGCTGGGGAGCGGGAGGGGCATGTAGAGAGAGAGAGAGAGAGAGAGAGAGAGAGAGAGAGAGAGAGAGAGAGAGAGAGAGAGAGAGAGAGGTTAGGGGGTGTGGGATGGAGGTCAGGACAGAAGAGCTCATTTGACCAGCCTCTTGGCTACGTCTCCGTAGGCGATCTCGATCTCTTTGTCGCTGGGGCAGGTGTTGGTGAACTCTTCGCGCGTGTAGGCGTTGTTCAGGTACTTCCAGATGGCGGTCATCTCTTTGGGGATGTCGAAGCCTCGGTACTTCTTGGCCACCACCTGGAGGAAGGTATCAGAGGTTAGAAATGTCACCAACTGAGCGACCAGCTCTTTTATAAACTCCAGCAAATAGATGGGTTTAGTCTCTGTGAAGCACTGTGATGCAGTCGTGATGCCAAAATCATCGGTCAAGAAATTAAAGTTATATATTTAGTTGGAGGAATTTAAAAAGTGTGGCACCTTAACCATTAATGGAACAGTTTTTTAGTCATTTTTTTAGTAATTAATAATTAAATTGCTATTAAATTGCCCACAAGGCACCGCTGTTGTAAAGCTGAAACTTTATAACTTTACTTTAACTTCAGATAATGATAAGATAAAATCTCACGTGAAATCATTGGTTTTGTCTAGACTGGATTGACTGAAATGTTCAATAACATTTTATAATAATTTTTAGGTCAACATGTTTTCTCTCTTAATTTTGTCAGCTATTTTTTTAATTTATTAAAAGTAATGACTAAAAGTTGACTAAAATGTAATGACTTGTTATCAACTTAAACTGGACTAAAGCTATGAAGGATAAAATGACAAAAATGTGATTAAAACTAATAAGCATTTTTGTCTAAAGAGTAAGACTAAATCTAAAATAGCTGCCAAAATGAACACCGACTGTTACAGTACAGTCTGTGCTCTCCTACACAGTCCTGAGAGAAAGTTTAATTAGGTAAATTAAGTGAAATTAAGTGCCAACACCTGCGGTGATGTTCCATAGGTGTGTCGTGTTACACCAAAATGTCACAATTAACTCGATGAGTGATGTTTAAATTACTGCCTTGCTCACCTTGACTATATGCAGCTTGGGCAGCAGGTTACAGTCGGCCAGGGTCATTTCATCGCCGTCCAAGAATTTGCGTTCGGAGACCTTGACGTCCTCGATGCTGTTGTGGTCGATCTCGTCGGGCAGCGGTGAGCGAAGATACTCGTCCAGCTTCTGCAGTGTCTTCAGAAGGCCGCGCTCCAGGGCTGCAAGGAGACACAAGGGATATTATAAAAACGGGTTTAATTAGATATTCAGTGTGAGCAAATATTAATTTAACAGTGTTAAATTATCATGGCTTTTCCTGAGGCCTCCTACTGCAGCTGCTACACCCATCCGCAACCACATGGGGGCAGCATTTCATCAGGAGACAAGCCCTTGTGTGGATGCACACAGTGTACATTATAAATGCAGGAAACAGGCACGTAATGGACACCTCCGATCTATGACACTAGCATTGTGCTGCTGTACCCACCACAAGTTTCAATGGATTGCATTTGATTGTACTGGTGTTGTCCTCACCTAATATCCATCTATAGATCATTAACAATTTCTATTGTTTGAAAATATGACATGAATGTTCGATCCTGTAGTTCAACAGTAGACTTGAACTGTTAGCTTTGGAGAGTACTTATCATTGAAACATGACATTGAGCCTCAAACTCTGTTGACACAGCCTCGGCTTTCACATCCAGCTCACCGTGGTTCAATATTTTCCCAGGGTGGAGAGCAGCCAACTAAAACATGATACTAAATCTTGGTATTTTGTGAATACCATAAACATCCTTCAAGTGGAACAATTCCACAAAATTGTTTCACCCAGGATGCAACAGAATCTATGAGACAATAGACTACATTTTTTCACCATAATCTTATCTGTTAAGTTTGTGATAATATGACCCCTCTGTGACAGCGGGGAGCATGAATCAACAGCGGGAGGGATGAGATTGTGAGCGCTAGTCAGCTCGTGATGGCTGTTCTGTGGTTTTCCAGAGAGCTCCACCAGGTGAGACGGGGAGCACGAGGACAAGAGGAACAAAAGCTCTGTGTTCCTGACTGAGGCTGTAAACAACCAATCAGGGCAGGGCTACAAATGTCGCCTAGCAACCAGAGAGCTCTCCCTACACAATGTGAAGGTTTCTGGATCTCTGCTCTTAAGCCAATGCACCGAATCAAGTGTGTGTGTCAAATACAGATAGAGGTAACTTACCCTCATTTCCATCTGGTTTGGAGTTCTTAATGAATGCTGAAAACTTGGCGAAGATGTCCATACCAGTTGTGTTTGACTCGGGGTGTCTTGCACCAAGCTTGATGTACCTGCACACATATACAAGTAAATACACCTATGTATGTATGAGGGGGTTAAAAGATAATTCTGGTATTATTCTGTAATCCTAATTATTTTCTGTATAGCCAAACCCTTGTGTATCCTATTTCTCTGTGCCACTGTTCCTCTACTGTGGTCCAAAAATGACCATGAACATGGGCACTGCCGTTTATTGTGAGCCACAAAATGTGTATTGTTTCGCCACTGAAAATAGTTCTCATCAAAAGCTCTATTTACTTCTGTTTGAGTATTTTTTCTTAAAAGCTACAGTGCAACAGCTGTCCAGTTGTTTAAGGCTGATTATTCAACTTAAAAAAAAAAAAAAAAAGTATATATTTGTGACCCATTTTTGAAGATTTATGTCTCCAGGAGGAACAAATGGGCTTAGTTATTTTGCTGGCAATAAGAAAAATATAGAATATTGCAAACCTCCAGTAAAACATTTGTCTCAGTTTAAATCCATATAAGGCCTCTACTGTTAATTACATGCCAACAGAGCAACAGTGTGCAAAGCCCAGTCTACTCTGATTGGTCAGCTGGCCCACTGTTGTGATTGTTCAACCGAAACCAAACTCTTTGGCCTTCGCTCGAACTAGCTTTGTTTGAGGGCGTGCCAAACTCGCCGCTAGGCAGGTATTATTCAATCACCACGTTACGGAAGAAAAGGCAAGACCTCAAGCGAGGCGTTTCAGGCAGTTCAGGAGCAGTGTTTCTGTGGGGGAGAGTAACTCCCTTTGGCGTGGACTTTGGGATTTGTAACTTTGCAGGCATTTACATGCACAAAAACACTACATAACACACTAATGGAAAGGGAAAAAGCACAAAAGCATAATAGGTCCCCTTTAATTGCGTCAAAGCGTGGCCACAGGGATGAGAAAGCACTCACTTGGGTGGGCTGAGGACATCCTCAAGGAACTCCTCGATCTTGTTGACGTCAGTTTTGACCTCGCCGTTGAAGGTGACGAAGGGCGGGTGTGTGCCCGGGGCCAGGTTCTGGAGGTCTGCGGGTTTCCTGGAAGAGAAGTGGAGCAAATTTAGTTGATAGAAGCAAACGGAACAAAGCCATGCAACCAATTAAAACGTTTTTTTATAATTCATGTGGATCTAACAACAAAATAACTGGTCTGCTGTTCCCTTGTTAAACACATTGAATACAATAACATATTTTAAACTTTATACAGTTCACGCAAGTTCAAGCAATTGAGGGTGAAAACCACATTGTTTAGAGCCATCCAGCCCTCCTCCATCTCCAACTATAGCCGCTCAGCGCAGTAACGGTGATTGTTCATCTATCTCCACGAGTGTGTTTACGTGTCCCTTTCTCTCTGCGGCCTTCAAACCAGCACATTTTGTACCAGATGTCTCTGGCAGGCAGATGACACTGACGCACACATAAACAAAAAAAATTAGCATGTGTTGAATGAGCTGTGTGAAACACAACTGCCTTGTGAAATCCACAGACACCAGATGCTTAAATCCCTCCAGCATAAAAGACATAACATAACACACAGCAGTGTCTGTTAGAGCCTAACAGATTGGTGTTAGCCGGCTGAAAGTGTGAATCCCCTTTGACCTAATGCAACTAGCAACAACATGGATCATATAGAGACTCTTAAATGGTCCCAGGTCTTTGGTATGACAATGATCCCAATAATGGTGGCTGAGTTTTAGGAAAAGCCATCTGAGGGCACAAAAAAAAAAACGGGAAATGACTTCAACTCTCTGGCATGCGGAGGGGAAGTGGCACCCATACCCAAAGATATCAGAGAGGAGTGGGTAACTAAGAAACAAATATTAACATGGTTGCCTTGATAAGACGTAAACTCAGGTGAGGATAAAACATTATGGCCGCAACATGTGACATTCACGTCCTACAACGTGCAGTGTTCCTCTATTTAAATACCACAATAAAAGAGCCATAAATATGGCAAACACATGCCTTCTTTTACAACACATGGGCGCTTTATGTTTACTCAAGGTTACAGACACTATATAGCATGGAAAAAAATGCAAAGCCTGGATCACATGTTCCTCTGGAAAGAAATAAAAAATAAAAACACCAAGTACTGACTGCAGCTGAACAAAGGGTTGTTTCAGTACCGAAGGGTAACAGACACTGCTAAGTAGGCGGACATCCTACGTTGCCTTTTACAGGAAGCTCTGTTTTATGCTACTTGCCCTTTCTGCTAGGGAAAACATATGCAAATATATACCCAAAGCTATGCACTCATATTGGTTGTGCAAGCAATATGTGGAAAAACGATATGACTAGTCAAATGGACAGTGCTTTCCTTCTTTTAGTTGTACAAAAGAGGCCCAGTATTTATCAAGTACATCTCTGTTGTTTTGTCAGCAAGCAAGTGGTCTCCATGTCCCAGAGGAGGAACCAGCTGCCACATGGATGAACCACGTCAGGAATCTTGAATCTCTGAGTCAAACGCACATAACGAAGAAAGACCGTATAAACCATCTGACCATGACTGAAAATAATCTGGCACTTGCCTGTCCTGGTTTAGCACGTGGAAAAACATTTAGGGGAGCATTTAGATGAATCACACACACACACAGAGAAACATAGTGGGTTTTTGGTAAAGAGCTTCTGGTACTGGAATCCACATGGGAAAAGTGCGTTCACTTGCAGTCGGAATTGCAGGGGATTACCGTTTTTTTGATGCTGCTGTGGTGAAAAATAACATGTTGCCCACCAAAATGTAGACAGGAAGTGAGCGGAACTTTGAGAACCTTAAATAGCCTCTCCGGAGTCTGCGTGTTTATTTTCCTCCCGATTTTCTACGGCCTGAGAAAAAGGGTCATGGGAAAACCAAATAAGCAGTGGGGAAGCAGCGAGCGTGTCAGAGGTGGGGCTGGATCAAAGCGTTACGGAGCCGCCAAGGCCTTTGTGGAAACGCCCAGAAAAGCTGTAGGAGACTTTTTATCCTCAGCCAATGTAAGGAGGACAAGCTGCAGAGGAGGAAGATAAGGAAGAAGAGGAAAGAGGAGGAGGATGGGAGTAGGACTCACCTCTTGAGGTCCACCGTGGTGACGTTGAAGACGACTCCTTTAAGCCACAGGATCATGAAGAGCCTCTGGGAGAAGGGGCAGTTCCCGATACTCTCTCCATCACTTCCCGCCTTAAATAAACACACAGATAGCAGAGTAGATTAACTATCAGCAATATGTTGCAGGTACCATTCCTGAAGACTGAGTACACAAAGGATAGCACCAGTTTTTATCTCAAGGAGAACATTAAGCAGGGGAGGAAACATCCCAGATTTAATTATCGTGAGCATAAAACACTAGATAGCAGAGAAAGATCTTAAAAACATCTGTAACACGTTTTGTACTTGAGGCCCAAAACAACAATCTTGATAGAGATCCCATCTCTGTTGCACAACCTTTATGACCCGGGGCATTTTACTGCACTCACCCAGAGAGGGCCCATTTCAGACAATGACTCTTTCACGCACATTACAGGCTGCCCTCGAAAAACACTTTAAGTAGGGAGGGAAAGAGTGGAGCGAGTCGACCCCCTTGTCTTAAATACTTCAGCACACTTCCCCCCCTCCGTTAATGTGCACAACTACTGTCCAAGAGTAAGAGGAAACTTCTGGAGTGATTAATACTGAGGACCGCCTCTTGTTTCCTCTTTTGCTAGACTGCACAAACACAACACTGAGCAGCAGCGCTGGGATTGGCATCAATGGAAGCGGCGCGTGTCCTCCAAATTAATGACAAGCGCTCGTCGGTTAGCACCAGACCGGAAACAGGACAGAAGAGATCAAAACACAACACAAGTTTTTTTTTTTTAAAGCTGGAAGTACTGACAGAACAGTCTGATCACTCCGTGGAGGATGAGAAAATAAACAAGAGCAGTGATTTCTGTCTCACTATCACACACACACACAGCAGTAAGCAGACTATGGGAGGGTGCTGCAAACTGTCAGAGATATCTCCAGTCTTCCCAACAACCATCCATTTCTTTGTCACGCGCTCTCCAATTTCTTTCTCCAACTCTATGAATTATCCCTCACTTCACAGCCATGTATGGAGTGAGGAGAGTGTAGCAGAGGACAATATGGTTTGGACTCACGTTACATCAGAAGGCAGAATAAGCATTGCGTTTAATTAACTGAACTTTGCACAGTATCTTAATGAGATATGCTATGCTGCTGACGGGCGCACAGCAATGTCTGCTCCAGGAAAACCCATTTCATTTTTAGTTAAAAAAACCCCGGAGAAATCATTATGAAACCGAAATCAGATATTGTCCTCATTTGCTCCTTTTCATTCATGGTGTATTGACGGAAAAAATGTAGGCCTGTCAAAATAAACGTTATAATAACAAGTTAATGCAATTGTTTAAATGCCACTAATTTCTTTAACGCATCTTGCGATTTCGGAGGTTGTAGCGGGCTCAGTTTTAAAGCTCGATTGAAGATGCTGGTACCATATGAAACAAAAAAACCTAAGGAATCCATTGGTACCAACCATGTCATACTGTACGCTAAGGAGGCTAAATAACGCTCCAAACTTGTGCTAAATTTTGGCAAAGGAAAAACGGTCATGGCCATTTTCAAAGGGGTCCCTTGATCTCTGACCTCAAGATGTGTGAATGAAAATGGGTTCTATGGGTACCTACGAGTCTCCCCTTTACAGACACGCCCACTTTATGATAATCTCATGCAGTTTGGGGCAAGTCATAGTCAAGTCAGCACACTGACAGCTGTTGTTGCCTGTTGGGCTGGAGTTTGACCTGTTATGATTTGAGCACATTTTTTTATGCTAAATGCAGTACCTGTGAGGGTTTCTGTACAATATTTGTCATTGTTTTGTGTTGTTAATTGATTTCCAATCATAAATATATACATACATTTGAATAAAACAAGCATATTTGCCCACTCCCATATTGATAAGAGTATTAAATACTTCACAAATCTCCTTTAAAAAGGTACATTTTGAACAGATAAATGTGTGATTAATCCCGATTAACTATGGACAATCATGCGATTAATCATGATGAAACATTTTAATTGATTGACAGCCCTAAAAAAAATGTAATCTTCATTTGACTTCTTAAATACACCACCAGACATACCACAACCTTTATCACAGACTTGGTGCAGCGCTACGTGACTGTGCATACGAAGCCTGTTGAGGTATGCCATTGTCCAGGCAAGGCGAGCCAAGAAAGAATACACCTTATTCATCTATTCACAAGGACAAACATGGAGGTCACTCAAGTATCGGCGCTCTGGAATGCACCTCTTCATTCAGCGTATTACTGTCGCTGAAACCTCTGCGAAACGACTGAATCTCTTTTTTGTCTGCCTCTAGTGTCAGTCAGTCAGTCACTCCTCATTCACTTCTGCATCTGTCCTGCATGTGCGACGTGTGACTACATGTGTAATGCAAAAGACATACACAAATCAACTGTGTTTTCACGCAGATTTGCACAAAGCACTGAATAAAAAATAAGATTCAAATCAGTTTTAACCCGCAGAATATTTCTTTAATATCAGGTTCTGCAGCGTCTTCAATAGTGGACTTTGTTCTGGAGTGTTTCAGTCCGTCCAACAGCTCCTTGCTGGTGCGGACAAGCTGGCTGCTGTTGTCCTCCGTGTGACGCCCAGTGGGATGGCTCTGTTTGATCTGCCTGCTGGCTCCCATTTTACTGAGGCTGTCCTCTCTCCCCCTCCCCTCTGAATTCAATATGTGAAAAGCTTGGATTAGATCACTGCCTTTGTTCAGCAAATGAAAGTCCCCGGTTGCACCTTACGCGATTCAATTCTAAAATAAAGCTTCGGCCATGGAGTGTTTGGGGGGTATCGTGGTTCATGGCCATCGCTAGACTAGACTCTGATCCTTAGCGGATCAGAAAAAGACATCAATGGGGATGATTACTCCATTTTTCCCCCACAGCGCTACACCTACAGAGAACCATTCAGTTCTGGATCAAGGGGTGGCAATGCAGCGCAGCAACTGTTCCCATGGCAATCGACAGACACATATGACAAGGAAAGCAGAGCGCACACACAGTGTGAAGGGGGGATTACCAATTCACAGGTGAGCTCCCTTTCTGTAAGGACAGAAACTCAAAACTACAAGACACATTTGTAAATCAAAAGATGTCTACTGTACTTCAACATAATGAGCTGCTTTTAAAGCTCAAGTTCTGTGTCTCAAGTGGGCCAGGAAGAAGGCCACAGCAGCTGAGAAAGACATTTCACAATTTTCTTTTCTCTCTCAGTCTGTCCTCAGAGCCACGGCAGAGCTGCTACCCTCTGGAGTCTGCAGCAGAGCAGACTGCAGCTTTCTGCCAGACACTGACAGAAGGGATCTGCAGCAGACAGCTAGACAGAGATATTGCAGTAAATAGGGAGGAAACTAGGTATCATTAACACGGAGAACAAGTGGTAATAGATGCTCTAAAGCGGCAGTAGGCAGAACATTTTTGGCATCATTGGGCAAAAAATCCATAATAGACTTTCAGTATATTGTAATTCAAGTGTTCTGAGAGATAACTAGACTTCTGCACCTCCTCATTGCTCTGTTTTCAGACTTTAAAAAATCTAATAAAATTTGCCAATTATAGGTCATTTCAGAGAGAGAGCGTTCCTATTGGCTGTTCATTCAACGGAGGCAGCTGTCAATCACTCGCAAACTCCGGTGAAACGGTCAAACTAGGCAGCGCTGATCAAATATGAATCAATATTCTGTTACTGTCATGACTATTTCTCGCCTCAAATGTTTTCAGAAACATTTTGAAGTGTACTGTTTAGCTGCAAAATGAAAAAGTGTGCTCTGGCTGGTGGGCGGTGCTTGGTATTTCCTCAACTGATCTCAACATGGCGGCCAGGTCTCATTTTACAGCTAAACAGTACATTAAAACGTGTTTCTGAAAAACTCTTACGTGAGAGATGGGCATTACAGTAACAGAATATTGATTCATATTTGATCGGGGCTGCCTATTTTGACAGTATGATTGGAGTTTGTGAGTGATTGACAGCTGCTCATAGACGGCAGAATCCAGCTCGGCTCTGATTGGTTGTTTTCCTCCGGTCTGTGAAATCTTGCAGATGCCATCAGGAGCACCGGAGGACACAGAGGCACATGATTGTTTTCAAATGACCTGTCTCATGCACTTCTGTCAGGATATAGTGTTGTATAAAAATACATTTTAATTAGGCATATTTGCTCCAATCTGCCTACTCCAGCTTTAAGTGGGAGGAAGAGAAAAGATAGCAAGCTTCAGAGGCTGTGTGCTGTTTGTTTCTTCCTCCTCCTCCTCCTCCTCGTCTTTCCCCTTATTCTGGGCCCCTCTGTGGAGTCAGAGGGAGGGGGGGAGGTTGCACATTTGGAGAGGAGGGAGAAACTATTCCAGAAATGTCCTGTTACTCCTGCCGAAGAGGGTGCTTTGTTTAGTTTAAGTGATGATGCTGGCGGAGCTGCATTTTGGCTGTGTGTGTGCTGTTGAGGAACGGCTGTACTACATTTCAATATAGGGACTCAAGGCAGGTGGTCTTCAGCAATAATTGAGCTGAATAACATTTCCAAGTAGCACCTTAGATGATGAAAATTAAAACAAGATTTTGAAGCCTATGGCCCTAAAACAAGTATGAAGGTTTTTCTCAACCCCACTAACACTTTCCAGAGTGACGCTATTATAGTGTGACATTCAGAAAAGGGCTTCTGGAGAACCTCCTATACAGCAACAACACAAAGCGCTTTTTGTTTGTAGAGTTTTAGGTACGTCATCACCAGTTAGCAGGGGGGGGGAGGAGGGGAGAAAAAAGAAAAAAACACCCCAATAAAACACACAAGCAAGGCAAGAAATTATTTCGAGCGGGCCCTTATAAGGAAAAAGTTTTTCCAAGAAGTAAAGCAGCGATTCCAAATACAAACGGCATTCACAGGAACATTTAGCAGCAGCGGTGCCCAGTGTGTAGCCTGCTATTTCGTGTAAAAAGTGACTCACATCTTGCAGACGGTTACACCATCTTTCACTGAGATTTCCGAGCTATAACAACGTCTGTGGCACAGAAGCAGCTGACTCCTGCTAACAGACTCTCAAGCTTTATTTAGGCTCAATGGAGGCACCGCGAGTCAACAGATGCTTGTTTATTTAATGCCAAAAACACACACAGCTGCCCAGCGGAGGGTGTGATTCGAGCTCAAGTCGGATGTTATCTAGGAGTCTGTGTCCAGGACAGCGTGGCCTCGCGGCAGAACAATGAGACCTCAAGTCGGCGAGGGGCGTCATTAAAACACTTTTGCTTTTGTTTTATCACTTCCCTTATGACCAACTTGACACATCTCAGGAGTAATGAGGAGGATGCTAGGACTTTACTTGAAGGTATGTGCACTTTTAACAGGAACAAAAGGTGTCCTCTTCACGAGTCCAATCCTATAAAAGTTTATGAGCAGGCATAAAATGTAAGAACCGTTCAACTAGACCTCTATTACTCTCACACTTTCTCAATTCTTTACAGATATTTCTTCTAAGTGTCTTCTATATATTTCTTTAAGACAGAAGTTTCCCTGTTCTAGATGATGTGAGATGACTTTACAGTAGTCAGCGTTCTGGGACAATGGATCCTGTTCAGGCTGCTTGGGCACGCTCCTCGTCCCAGCCTCTGCTCACAGCCTAATTTTAGCAACATGGCTGCGGTGCCCTACCCTCCCCAACACACTTCATGTTCTAAATTGGGTGGGCTGCTCAGCGAGTTCAAGCCACACTTTGACCGAATAAGGAACTGACGATATAACAAGCGCTGCAGCTTTCCTCCTCCTGCTCTGACACACAGCAGGAATGTCCGTTTGAGAGTGGGCAGCCATGGTAACGTCATGGCAACGCCTCTCCCTGTTTGCTGGACGAGTATACAGTCTGGGCTGGGTTTGGGACTGGGACTTGACGGAGCAGTTGAACCCAAAGCTGGATGTACAGTATTAGACAGGGTTACTCAGCCCTAGGTGGTCTTAGGACTTTGCTGAACTCAACCAGACTTGTTACCCCTATACTTTTTAATCATAAGTCCTACTCCAAAGTAGGGTTTGGAATCACCAGAGACCCCACAGTACGATATTATCACGATATGATGTTATTGTGATAAGATACTGTATATTGCGATTTATTACCTTTTTTGAACTGCAAATCATGCAGTTTGTCAAATAAGATACAGTTTTCCCTCTTCATCTCAGGGTTTTCATTCAAATATCTTGAGGTCAGAGGTCAAGGGACCCCTGGCCATAACAGTTTTTCCTCGCAAAGAATTTAGCGTAACTATATTTAGCATTCTTCCCGACAAGCTATACGACATGGTTGGTACCAACTGATTCCTTAGGTTTTCTAGTTTCATATACCAGTATCTTTGCTCTAGACTGACAACACCAGCCACACTACAGCAGCCCTACACCTGGAATGATTTGATGCTTTGCTCAAGGGCGTGTCAGCAGGGTAGATACTTGCCAAGACAGAAGAACCAAGGTCGTCAGCATGAATTACAGACTGTCTAAGCAAAAGGCCACTAACAATACTTTTAGATTCAAGTTGCTGATATATTAACTATTCAATTACTCGTTCTTCAATGCCATCCATACTCTGCTAGTTGCAGCTTCTCAATTGTGAGGATTTGCCATCTTATGTCAGTGACTCCCAACCTGGAGGTCAAGAACCATTTCAGTAGGTTACACAGAATAAATCTGAGGTGTTCATGAGATGCTTACTGGAATACAAAAGAAGACAATATTCTGCTGAATTCTTGTTCCAACCTGCCTTTTTTTGTGAAATATAGTAGTTTTACTTCTTTGGGCCTCAGAAATGGACTCAAATAAGACAATCTGAGAACTTTAGAGGCCAAAACGTGTAATTAATAGACTGACAACTTTTGTTTCTTGACATCTTTACTTTGAGTTATGTTTTTCTGCAATACCCTAATATCACAAAATAAGCCAAATTTCTCAAACATTAATTGTCCAAACACAAGCAGCCTTTCAAGAACATTTCCCCAAACAAAATAAAAGTTATCAGTAAAGTAGAGTACAAATTCAACCAAGCATCTTATGCCACCTTTTGGTACTCAACAGTTTACAATACTCAGTCCTATGGGCAGATTTTGACCATCCCAAAAAGGTATTGAAGTTTGTCCCCATGTCTGAATGACTGGGGCTGGCCTGGGTGAGTCCTCCTGAGACTATGTGCTCAGAGAGATGAATGTACGGAGGAGTCAGATCCTGCTGGAATAGGGAAACGCCATCACATCCTTGGTGTGGCTCTGACTCAGGCTGACATCATTCAGTGGAAACCTCGAGACTTCCAGTCAGACACAGGCCTACTGTGCTGGAGCACAGGAGCGCTGTTTAAGAACCACCGCTCTCTGTGGAAAGTTGGAGAAGTCTAAAAGAGGCTTACTGCATTATCGTGCTAGGGCAATGATGTAAGCCGAGTCAATGATGTTATAACTATTACCTCAGTGTAGAAGAGATAAGACAAATAGCCAGTTCAGGTTTCTAGAAGCACAGGACGGGCGTTTGGTGATGAGTAACACAGATCCAATATGATGGAAAAAACAAACAGACAAGCCACGTAGGAGATCAGCGTGAACCTACAATCACCTCTCGCTCTGACTGTTGTTTCAAGTGTCTAACACAAACACCGGGCTGCATACGGAGGTTGGCTCCAACTCTCCACTCACTTACACACTCAGAAACCCCAGTCTGATGACTAAGGCAGACTCATGTATTCACACCCGCATACACAAAACTCACACTTTTAATCTTCATTCTCCCCATTTCTCCTCACATTATTATAGGAAGTAACATGGAAAACTAGCCTCCACGTGTCAATCAAAAAATTAATCCTGCAACAATTCCTCCAGGACACATGTCTCGTCTAGACAGCTGTGAACCACCCTTTGGCACCGACACAATGCCAGCAGGCTGTTACCGCACACATGCCAGATATGCATGGCAGCAAAAGCCTGCACTGTGGTGGCCACACAAACACTGGTGGCCTCATCAGTAATTCTGAGCAGACAGTGAGTCTCTCTCTCTCTGGCCACTCGCCGGTTGTGTCCACTCGGACCTGCAATTGAGTTTCCTTTCAACTCAGTCCGGGACACGATGTCGGGCTTTTCATATCATAAACATCAAACATGCAAAACAATTGAGGAATAGCTCACGCACAAGCCTTTTTGGTTTGCATGAGTCCATTTATATATCATATTACCACATGGAATTGGGATTTCTGGTGTAGTTGAAATTTTAAACAATCAATTTTAGTCCTTAGTGGGCAGTCGTGATTGGGATGTTAACATTAACAAGGGAAGTGCTGCATTAAGGCCTTTACAAACCAGGGGCGTGACGAATAAACAACTAAAAAATGAGAACTACTCGCCTGTCAATAATTCGCATCAAAACGTATTATACAGGCAGAAAATTTGCAATAGTTGCAACACTTTTTCAATAAAAGGTTGGAATAGATTTGCTCAGGCAAAGGTCAAAACCGGGATCCTAACTACTGTGAGCTATTTTAGTTTCCTTTTAGCAAAATGCTCTGAGTGAATTTGCCTCTGGTAAACAGTTACGCAGTGTATATGTCTAGGGCTTTTATTGTGAACGGTAAGAACGAAAGGAGTGGATCTGGTATGCGCTGCCTTTGTCGAGGTTGAAAGGAGTAATTAAATAAGTTTGCCATCTTGGTTCGGACTACGGAGCCTCGGCGTTGTCCGTTCCGCACAAAGTGATTGGTTGATGTCTACATTTGTGATCCGAAAGCTCCGAAAAATCAACCTCGTTCTGGAAAAAAATCGTCACTTTTTCTCTGCGTAATATTCACGTTGTGTGAAAGTATTCATGACAAAAACAACAGTTCAAAAAAATATATTGACGCGCGAATTAATCGCCCCCCAGTGTGTAAAGGCCTTTAGTCTTTTTCTGCCAGGGTCTCAAATACAAAGAAAGCCTGGATGGATATTTCGGAGGGACTCTCCACTGGGCAACTTGAAGGAATGCCGTCCCCCCTGTCATCCTATCCGCCACGTTCAGGACCTACACTTTAGGTTACATACACTTCAGTAGGCTCTGCTATGAAGAACGCAGCATGTGAAACACAAGCAGACTGGATCATGTTGAGACTGATTGAGTTACATGTGTTACACGAGCAGAGCAGATTCTCCCACCATTTAAGGGGTCACACACCTCTTCTGACAGTGAGAGGATGATGTAACAGAGAGGTACAGTCAGTCAGGGGCTCGTTTTTCCTTTGAATCCTGATCTGGTAGGTTATAATAATTGCAGCGGTAACCTGTACAGCCCTATTAGTCAACAAGTAAAGCACACCAACCCATGACTCTCTGTTGGGATCAAATCTTCAGAGTCTCGGATCCATGTTGTTCTAGGGTGGTCTCACTTCCTGTCCTTGAGCTCATAGGAGAAATGCCTCATTAGCCATTGACTTCCTGGTTGGGCAGCACAAATGAAACAAGCTCTTCCTCCTCCAGGGCGAACTGAGCTTTCCCTCAGGATATTTTGGCACAACATGATTTTATACAGCACATTTTTTAATCAGACACAACCGGGAACAACCCAGCCTATACCGACAAGAACATGGAGTGGACTTGCCGCCCCATAAAGATGCAAAGATTGATCTGAAAGCTCCTCTTCAAATTGGTGTAAATAGTAACACACAGCCAGATCGATTGGGCCAGTGTTCGGAGTCAGTCAACCAGACAGCTACAATGAAGAAGCATTGGTCCAGGTGCTGCAAAAGCAAAATTCACAGTGCAGAAAAAACAACAGCACAGCACTCTACAACAGTAACAAGCCATTAATCTTTGTCCCCTAACTCGTGATGCTGACTGCAGCATTGTTGCTTATATGCTTGGGAAAAATAAACTGCTCTATTGATTTTCCTATGCAAAAAAAGCAGTACTCAATTGCCTCCAATACCACCAGAGCACCGTAACTAGCAAGAAAAGGGTCATTGTGTTTCCATAAAACAGGAACATCACAAGGCATAAGTCGGATTGTCACATGTTGCAACTGATAGCACAGCTCTTCCCAAGGCCTTTAGAATAAACCTACAAGAACAGAATCTACTGTCGACTAAGGAGTTCAGGTTGTGACACATGAACCGGAACATATTTTCTCATTTCGAATGAAGAGAGACTTAAATCTGAGTGGGCATTGTGATGCATGCTGAGCATCTACAGAAGTGCTGCTTTGTAGGGACCTTGCGCCGGCATGTCGCAGGCCTTCCGTCTCCACGGTTCCCATGGAATTGTCCTGAAGGACGTACACACAAACACAGACGGGCTCTTATGCCATCCAGACTTAAAAAGCACTTCTCCAACATGTTTACTGGCTCGGTTGTTGTTACTGCTGGCAAGAAGCGTAGAAGTCTGGAGGCAGCAGAAGGTTTTGTAACCGGCAGTGTGATCTTGGCATACTTGGCAGGCAAGAGACGCATACACAAGCAGAGCCTGTCTGTTTCTCTGGACTCATCTATATGCTGTTCACCGTCGTACAGTCAGGTCATATGCTGGTGGAGAAGGACTCCAAAACTGTGATAAACTGAATGAAAACATAACCAAACTTGTTATGATTTAATGATGATTTGCGCCCAAAGACCATATTTAGTATGATAAGGAAAAATACCACAACATTTGTTCTGATTGGTCAAAAGTCTTGAAATTTGGTGCGGATGTACTTTGGGGGCCAGTATCTAATAGTACAACTTTGACGTTTTTAGATCACATGAAAAATTACTTTTATTAATAGTCAAAGTCTGGATTTTTGAAAAACTGCACATCTGCATATCTTTGATATTCAACTTGCATGTGTTCATAGATAACCAAAAATACTTGATTGCGCTCCTTGTAGTTCCTGAGATACAGGCATTTTCTTATCATACTATTGCTGCGTTCCATTTGAACTGGAAAGTCGGAATTTCCGTGTTCCCATTCGGAAGTTTCAACTGGAATGCCCTCTGAAGAAAGTCGGACGAAACACACCAACCCCGGCTTCAAAATCCAAGAATTAGCTGTTGTAACATACTCTTTATAGCACTTATATGTTATTTGTGTCTCATTAAATCAGTCGTACACACAGTACTGTGTAACTTCTATCTGTGGACATGTTGCTACAGTGTTTTTTATGCACAAAATACCGGAGTAATGCATTGTTATCAACTGACTATTGGAATAGGGCTTAAAAAGGTTTTTAAATTGCATTTTGTATAATAATGTATAAAAAATGTTTAACCTGGCTGGAGCAAACCCAACAAACCCCATCAAGATTTCCAACTTGTTGTACTAGAATGCGGTAAACTCGGTGTGGCGTCATTCCCAGCTCCGATTTCCAAGGTAAATGGAAGTCTTTAGGCACATGGGACTACTTTTTTTCCTCAAATATAATAGAGTCTGTTGCAAAAACAGTAGTCCCATGTAGGTTAGGGTTAGACTGGATATAGTATGATAAGAAAAACTCACTTTCAGCCCAACGGTTTGTACGATTTTGAAAATGTCTTCACATTTGTGCTGAAGGCAAACCCAGAGAACACTTCCAAAAAGGAAATTAAAAGTTTCAGTTGCAGGCACAAATGGGTTGGTCCCCATCCTGTAGGAGTAACACGAGACAACCACCTAAGTGATGTCAGAGCAGCTTTCAAGAAAGTCCCTGATTCAATCAGGTAGTGCTGTAATCAATAGAGACGGCAGGATGGACCTCGGCTTAGAAGAGGAAAGATTTCAAATACTACATAACTATATGCAGCTGTGCCCTTTCATCCCTTTCGGCTTCATGTCAGAATACACTTCCCAACTATCACAGCACATAAATACATCAGATCTCTGGTTTCATATTAATACCACTTCAGCCATGTGATGCGTGGAAGACAACGTGCCAAGTGAAACAGTCATGGCTGGATGCTGGCGAGTCACCCTCCACAGCACACCAGCTACACCACTTGTGTGTGCAAAACAATATCTAATCTGCCGCACTGTGATGAGTTCAAGGGTCGATTCCTCCCTATTACAGAGTCATTATATCATGCTCATTTGCAACCGAGAGCAATATAAACTGACAATGACAAACTTCACATCCACGCCCTCAGAGATGAGCACAATGTTAAGTGTTGCCATAGCAATGTGACAACTGTAGCTATAAACACTACAGGTAGAAAAGCTGCAAGATCATCTAAACTGGGACAGACAGCTCCTTTTAATGGGTAAACAGTGTTTACAGACACAGTGGCCAACTCATGCTCTGGAAGCGTAATTAGTCTGCTTTGATATGTGGCGGCGCCCTGACAGATCTGACACTGCTGTGTGTGTGGAGAGCACACACAGTTTTGTTATCAGCTGTTTCCCAGAGGCCCAGCTCACAGCAGTGTGCCTATGGCAACCTGCATGCCTGCCATTGTCTCCCATGACTGTGTTTAACGCAGCACAGTAAGAACAACGGCCTCAATAATAGATGTGGACGTGTCAGACGCTGGCACGTTAACACAGCGGCGCGCAAGGGTCGATAGAGACGAAAGGCTATCTCACACACAAACACATCGAGGAATGGAAGAAAGTTCTGTGCACAAACGGGGCTGCACAGTCCAAGGAGAGGGAGGGACTGAGAGGGAAGAGTTGGCCACAATGTGTAAACCTTCCAGGCCTGGAGATGATGTAACCTCTCCTGTAAGCTGTGAGAGGTAGTTAAGAGAAATGGTGCGGGCCAGTGTGTTTCCATTTGTTCTGCCGCTCAGCCTCATCAATGCTTCACAACAAAGGCTTCTCTTTAAGGAGTCAAACAGGAACAATACAAGTAGGACAGAGGTGTTTTTGTATTTCTACTGAATCTGAAAAACTGCTACTCTCTGCAACTAAAGAGTAAAACTTGTACAGGCCTCAGCTAACAGTATCCCAGCTCCAGACAGTGGGCAGGTACACGTGGTTACAAATGCACGATTTGATTATATTTAAATAAAAGTAGATTTGCAGATAATCCTCTTTTTTATTATGCTTACCACAAGGGCTGCAAGCATCCACCATCACCATTACTATTAAAGCAGCAGTGGGTAGAAATGGAGCAAATGATTACAAAAAGTTATTTTTCAATAAACGGTCACTATATCCTGACAGTAGTGCATGAAACATGTAATCTGAAAATGTGCCTCTGTGTCCTCCGGTGCTCCTAATGGCATCTGCAAGGTTTCACAGACTGGAGGAAAACAACCAATCAGAGCCGAGCTGGAGCCTTGCCGTCTCTGAGCAGCTGCCAATCACTCGCGAACTCCGATCCAACGGTCAAACTAGGCAGCGCTGATCAAATATGAATCAATATTCTGTTACTGTAATGAATATTTCTCGCATAAAATGTTTTCAGGAACATCTTGTAGTGTACTGTTTAGCTTTAAAATGAGAATGTTTGTGACCCGGCAGCCATGTTGAGATCAGTTGAGGAAATACCAAGCACCGCCCTCTAGCCGGAGCACACTTTCTCATTTTACAACTAAACAGTACACTACCAGATGTTTCTGAAAACATTTGAGGAGAGAAATAGACATTACAGTAACAGAATATTGATTCATATTTGATCAGTGCTGCCTAGTTTGACCGGAGTTTGCGAGTGATTGACAGCTGCCTCTGTTGAATGAACAGCCAATAGGAACGCTCTCTCTCTGAAAAGACCTGTGATTGGCCAAAGTCTCCCATCACGGGAGATTTTTTTAAGCCTGAAAACAGAGCCATGAGGAGGTGCAGAAATCTAGTTTTCTCTGAGAACACTTGTATTAAATGCGCTGAAAGGTAATTATGGATTTTTTGTCTAATGATGCCAAAAATATTCTGCCTTACTGAAGCTTTAAGTGTTCACTCTTCTGGTCAGTGACACCCCACTCACACATCCTCTCCCAGTCAGGACCCCATAACTCCCTCCCACTGCGTCTCCCCCCTATCCCAGCCCCAACGCTCCCCCTTTTTCTTTCCTCTGCCATTTTCCCGCCCTGCAAAAGCAGCAGGCTGAATAAAAGGAAAACAGTATTCACCACCATCACTGCTGCTGAGGCAATCTGATAACAAGGCTTACAGTCTTGGGGCTAGGCAGTACTGATATCATAAAAAAAAAATCATAAAGTCCATCAAGCTTCCCTAATGCATCATCATATGTAAATAGTAACAGTTATATGACATTAAATAACAACAAGAATGACACCATTAATGACACACGCCTGCCTGCAACATACAGATGCAATAGCCCACTGTTTTCTTTCATCCCCTTATAGCCATAATCAGTGAAGTAAACTTGGAAAACTGTGCATCTCTCTCACAGGAATCTTTGATGGCAGACTGAGTGATGACAAGGTGACCAAACAACACACCAAACTTAAACAGTCAAATGTCAGGTTTGAGTGTATGTACCCCATCACCAGTATATCCATGGATGGCTGCATAGAAATAATGTATGTAACATATATATCCATCACTCTGCTTTGAAGCTTTAATCATAACCAGCATTAAAATGCAACTGCAGCAGGCCAGCACATGTTACAGTGTACAGTCAAATGGCAGGTTTGAGTGTACCCCACCAGTATAATATCCATGGATGGATGCATAGAAATAATGTATGCAACATATATATCCATCACTCTGGGAAGCTTTAATCATAACTAGCATGAAAATGCAGCAAGCCAGCACATGTTACAGTGTAGAAAAAGGCTGTTATGGTCCACTACTACTACTGGGCTGCTTTTGTTAACGAATTAGCGGCCAGTCTTCAGCATGGAGGAGGAAAAGCTGCATCCGCCCTGCTGCAGCCTGTGTGACACTGCAGGCTCCACATGGCCACAGTGGAAAAACAGCGTTATAGATATAAAAAACCTTAAACAAATTAAACTTAAAGCGACACAAGTTCTTCTTTTTGTCTATCAAATGTATAGAAAAAAAAAACAGTGAGTGAAACAACAACATATATAGCTATCTTAAACGGTTTTAGCTCAACAAAATGACAAAGCACTGATGTGGGTTTTTTATCCAAGTTGCTCCAACTTGTGCTTCTCGGTCTTACCTTCACAAACAGCTCGATAACGGGCTCGTTATCCGCCTTTACTCCGTTCTGCGGTACCGACAGCGACATGGTGGCTGCTACTTTCTGAAGTTTGGGCTAACAAAGATGAGTTTTTTCTTCTTCTTGCTACCACGCCCGACTTAGCTCGGACCTCTTCTTCTCCACCTCCGCACTGAAGAAGCCCAGTAGGCGCGTTTTCTCCCCCAGTAGGAGGACCTGGTCAGCGGACAATGAGGGCAGCGGTGTCTGCTAGACTAGATACGGTTGTTTCAACTTGAACCAAAGCTACAAGCTACAGACACATCGTTGGTTGAACACCGTGAGTCTCTTTCTTTCTTTCTGCTGGTGGAGTAGTGGTGGTGGTGATGAGGACGGTGGGAATAAGCAACGGGAATATTTAAAGCCGTGATGTCATCTGAGAGGCGCACACACACACACAAATGTGGGAGGTGTCTGAGGCTCTGAGGAGGGCAGTCTGCTGCTGGGAGGAGGATGAGGAGGAGGATGCATCAGAGCTGTCTTCACACACATAATACACTATATTTTGCTTTTTGTCAAGCAATAACATTATTTATTTTTTTATCTCCATCCAGCACTACATTTTCCCCTTTAAAAAAAAACTCAGTGTATGTGCTTATTTTCTATTAACTTATTTGTTTATTTAATTTATTATTACTCTCTTATTTTTGTATTATTATTATTATTTTATTGTTTTTTTTGTGTTTTTTTTTAACTTTATTCTTTTTTTTAATTATTATTATTATTATTATTATTTCTTTTCTTAATTTTATTTCAATTTTGAATGTTGAAGTTGTTTTTTCTCAAGTGTGCTTAATGAGTTTGTCTACTTAAAAATTGGTTGATAAACTATTGTAATTACTAACTGTAAATTGCATGTATGAAAACAACCACGAAAAAAGGGAAAAAATAAAGTATATATAAAAATAATAAATAAATAAAAAACTCAGTAGATATTTCTTTATTCGTCATTTGAAGGCTTCATATCCAAAAAAAAGGTATCTTTATATTTTTTTAATTTATTTTACTTTTTTATTGTGCTCCGGGGAATATCAGCCAAACTGCTTTTTGTCAATAAATGAGACCATTTTAATCCCCCAACCAGCACTACATTTTCCCTTTAAAAAACTCAGTAAAGATATTTCTTTATTCATCATTTGAAGAGTTCATTTACAAAAATAGATATATTTTTTAATTTATTTTCCCTTTTGTTTTTGCACTCCAGGGAACATCAACCAAACTGCTTTTTTTTGTCAATAAATAAGACCACTTTAATCCTCCATCCAGCACTGCATTTCCCCTTTAAAAAAGTCAGTGTATGTGCCAATGTAAATATTTGCCCCCCCCCCCCCCCCCCTTTTTTCTATTAACTTATTTGTTTATTTAATTTATTATTACGATCTTATTTTTGTATTATTATTGTTTAGGGTTTTTTCTTTTTTTTAAACTCTATTCTTTCTTTTTATCATTATTATTTCCTTTCTTAATTTTATTTAAATTTTGATTGTTGAAGTTGTTTTCTCTAGTGTACATGAGTTTGTCTATAAGCTCAACTACTTAAAAATTGGTTTATAAACTATGGTAATTACGAACTGTAAATTGCATATATGAAAACAACCTCGAAAAAAGGGATAGTATAAAAAAATTATTCATTATTTGAAGGCTTCATTTGCAAAAATAGATATATTTTTTAATTTATTTACCCGTTTCTTTGCACTCCAAGGAATATCAACCAAACTGTTTTTTTGTCAATAAATAAAACCATTTTAATCCTCCATCCAGCACTACATTTCCCCTTTAAAACACATTAGATATTTCTTTATTCATCATTTGCAAAAATAGATATCTATATATCTTTTAATTAATTTCCCTTTTTTTTGCACTCCAGGGAATATCAACCAAACTGCTTTTTTGTCAATAAATAAGACCATTTTAATCTCCATCACATTTTCCCTTAAAAAAAGTCAGTAAAGATATTTCTTTCATCATTTGAAGGCTTCATTTGCAAAAAATAGATATCTATATATTTTTTTTATTTTCCAATTTTTTTTTTTTGCACTCCAGGGAATATCAACCAAACTGCTTTTTGTCAATAAATAAGACTATTTTGATCTCAAACCAGCACTACATTTTCCCTTTTAAAAAAACTCATTAAAGATTTTTAAAGGTTTCTTTTTCTGTTTTAGCAAATTAGCTAATTTACTTTAATCTAGGCATTCACTTTACTTTAATTTGCATGTAGTATTTTTTATCCGACTACTCCATATTTGTTTAGTTATATACAATGCATTGTGCTTTGTCCAGTTTTCCACAATATTACTTGCCATTTTATCATTAAAATCAGACAGTGATTAACTTTCACTGGTGTGAAAGAATTACAGAAACAAATTTAGATTGGCAACTGGGATTTTCATAATTAACTAATGCTAGTGTGTAAGTAAATTAAAAGTTTGTTTTAGCTACAATGAACAAATTCCGTTATTAAATATGCTGAGGCATGATGTGCAGTGGTAGGTTTTGAGTTTGCAGGTCCCGTGGGTCGCTCATGTCTCATTTCAGTTATTACGCATCATCCCAACCCAATAATTAACTCTTTCTTAATTTATATTTCCTAAATTAAATTATGTGTCAGTTTGACAGATCCCATCAAAAATAGAAATGACAAAAAAATAAAGGAAAACACAAATCCTATAAAAAGGTTTTAATTCTGAAAGGATGACAGGATGACAAGAGCCAGGGGTACTAAATACAAATCATATCGCAGTCCCACAGAGATTAGCTTGGTGCAAGGGGTGTCAACATAAAATTGCATATCAATCCATTTGGAAAAATTAAAGCATACTCTGTTATCACATCAGGTTGTTTTAGTCTTAAAACAAGACAATTTCAAAGTCAGAAAAAACAGCAGGTTAAACAATGCTAAACACCTCTCTTAAGTTACAATATGGGACAAGACATTCTGTTACGGCCTCTTAACAGTTTCCACTACTAAAAGGCAAGAGTAACAGTATGTTACTGTATGTTGGGTTTTTCTCTACACTCCATAAGATCAGTGGTTCATGCACATCAGAGACAATCACTGCACATGCAATCATTTCTCAATGGAATCTATTGTAGGCTGTGGAAAGTATCTTAAACCTGCCCAACTCAAACCTCTGAGATTAAACCGTTACCCCGCTCAACAATTTAAAATTATGGACAACACAAGCTTCTTTACAGTTAAGATAATACACTAACTGACAAATCAAGCTCTTAATGAAACACACTCTTCAGAATGTACCAAACCAGTAAAAAGAAAACAAAAAAAAAAAAAGACTCAAGATTTAACAATTTGTACATTCTAAAGCTGAACCAGGTTGATGACAAACATCAAGAGTGAGTGGAAAATTCACATGTGAGAAAGCCCCTTTGTTTTCAGGACATCTGTGATGGAGACAATTGGGCCTTCCTCATGGAGCGTAGGGCTTTCTCTCTCAGGTGCTTCTCCAGGTCATCTAAGCTGTCATCTACTTCACTGTCTGATTCCTAAACGAAAAACAGCATGAAACACACGCCTCTCAACTTGCCACCTGGACACAAATAAAGAATGTTGGTGCGTGACAAACAGCAAAATCATATCAACAACTGTTGAGCAGAAAGCACAATGCCTTGGTAGCTAAAAAACACAGAAACTAGACATCACCTTTCTTGACTCTCCATCCTCCTCCACGCCGTGGTTTTCATGTACATCTCCGGTCACAGTGGCACCACTCTTCTCCTTCTTGTGCTTCTTGTGCTTCTTGTGTTTCTTCTCTTTCTTGTGTTTCTTTTCCTTCTTCTTCTTCTTTTTCTTTCCACTACCGTCAACGTCGGAATTCTGCAATAAAACAAAGAAACAAAGATTTTTATGAGAGCAACGTTAACGGTGCTAATAAATAACACCACAAACAACATCACAGGAATGATGTTTGAAGTATTGCTGTGCCAAAGATGGATTATGCCACAACAGGGTTCCCACTTACTTTAAGATTCAATTTCCAGGTATTTTTTTAACAATCTATTAACTTTCTTTTAGAGGTTCAGAATGCATTCAAGGACTCTCAGTAATCAAGGTGATTAAAAACATTTAAGTGATGGGGTTGCATATTTATCTTTACAATAAAGTTCACAATACTGTATATTTCCAATTCATTGAAGGAATTATTGAGATGATGGTGGGACGGCAAGATAATGATGGCTAATATAATCATACTAAGACAGTTTTGATTGCTGCATGCCCATTTACACAAATGCAAGGTACCTGCATACTTTCAATTCAACATCATCCAACAAAACAAGAATTTAAAGTGCCACCTGTTACAGGACACATACTAATTTGATACGCATTGTATTTTTACATTGTTTTCCAGAATGCAGACTGTCCAAAAATACCCATAATATTCAAGACTCAAGTTATGAAACTGTATATATTAGGAATGTCATAAGAACCAATACTTTGGTACCAAGTCTGTGCCAAAATTCTGAAAACATGACGGTACTCGTTTTTCTACAATACCACAGGTACCGTCAGGGCTCGAGACAAACGGCGTCCCATTTTCCTGGGGACGATAGAAAATGTGTTTGGGATGCAGTAAACTAATTATTGATGTGTCATGGGGACGATAGTAGTTCAGACTAATTAATAATTTTCCCCTGATAATGTTACATTATGAACAACAACTCCGTGTTGAAATCAGCAGGACGAGAGCTAGTTAACGTTAGCCGTTAGCTAAGTGCAGGACTTGTGCTGCTCACCGGCTGCTACCAGCTAACGTTAACTAGCTCTCGTCCTGCTGATTCCAATACGAGAGGTACCATTGATTTATAGCAATATAAAATAGATAATAGAGAAGGAATTATGACCCGTTTAACTTTCTAACAAAAAACAGTTATAAAACGGTAATAAAGGAATGGCTGTTGAAGTACATGGTATTTATTGTTTTACTTCTGTTTTTTACCGTGGTATCAAATTGGTATCAAGAATAGTGGAATTTCACCGTTATTGGTGTCGACTCCTAAATTTCTGGTATCATGACATCCCTAGTATATACAGTATACTGCTGATCTTAGACTCCCATTTTAGTCAATAAGTTTAAATATCAAACCTTGCTTGGGGACTGACTGCCGGAACCACTGCTGGCTTTCTTGGCTGGTGGTGGAGACCCACTGGCTGAGCGAGACGGTGAGGGGGAGGCAGATGCAGGGACTGGACGTTTCTGAGCTGCTGGTTGAGGGGAAACAGATCTGGATCTGGAGGATGCTCTCCTCATAGGCTGGGGACTTGGAGATGGTCTGTGGAGAGGACAAAGGTGACGTTCAAAAGGGCAATGGCACATGTAAAAACAGGTTATAGAATACAAAAAATGTAAACTGCATTATTCTGACATAATCATAACGGAGATGAATGCTATGTGCCTTGCTTACCTCTGGTTGTTGCGTGGCTCTGGGGTGCGGGACACTCTGCGGATGGGTTTGCCACTGTGTGAAGGGGACTGCTGTCTCCGCTGGTTAGATGGAGATGTACTGGAGGTTTCAAAACGTCCCTGAGGACTGGTGGAACCCCTAACAGGGCGACTGCGGTTTGCAGGGGACGGGGAGAGGCGGCTGGCTGCTGCAACAGGGGATCGTGTATCCCTGCTTGGCCTGACAGAAGGCAACATGGGGCTCCTCCTGTGTCTGGGTGGAGAGGACGATGGAGACGTGCGTCTCCTTTGAGCAGGAGGACTTCTGCGCTTGGGGGACCTGGAGACGCGCCGCTTGGGAGCTGGAGAAGGGCGTTTTGTGGGAGAGCTAGACAGCTTCCTCTTCTGTGGAGGCAAAGGTGAGGGGCTGTAGCGACGCTGGATGGGGGGAGAATATCGTCTGGGGGATGGAGAGCGACGACGGGGAGGTGGGGAAGGAGACCTGGGAAGCACCAAATGTTATTGTCAGTTGTCAGGTTATTAATATTCAAATGATGGCTCTAGAGATAAAATGAAGATGCCTATACCTTCGTCTAGGAGGAGAGGGAGATCTGCGACGTCGTGGGGGAGATGGGGTGCGACGTCTGCGTCCAAGAGACGGAGAACGTCTTTTCCTGAAGGGGTACAAACACAAAAATAAATACTTACGAACAACACAGAATATGGTCAATTTAGAACATCAACATTTGATCAAGTCAAATCATTCAGATAAAAATAGGTACTGTGCTAAGTGTCCAACCTTGGAGAAGCATCTCTGTGTCGCCTCCGTGGGGAGGGTGTACGGCTGCGTCTCCTACGGACTTCCCCATTTCTGGCGCCAGGCCCCGCTGTTGGTCTCTTGGGCCCCTCGTCTTCGGAGGAGGTAGAACCTGTATCTGAAACAAACCAGACAGAGATCAACAATTGTTTCATTGTAGCCTTAACTGTATGAGGTGAGGAAAAAACACCAAGGTTGAGGTTAGGCAACAGCTTCAAAAGTCCATGAGACGATGAGGGCAAGATGACATGGACAGAGACTTTTGTTAGAGAAAGAGGGGTTGGGTATGGGAGAGGACAGAACGGGGATAAAAACGATTATAACCTGAGGACGTCTGTCGATTCTGCCTGCGATACTGACGTCGCTGCTGCACGGAATCTGCTGTTGCCCCTTTCTCATTTTTATCCTCCTCTGAAATGTAGAGCATTGAGTGTCTCATCAGTGGAAAAGTTCGATAATACAGAAAAAAAGATTTATATTCCTGTGTCTTGATTTATTATTAGGTGTCTACATGGTATAGGTAAGGCAAATTTATTTATATAGCACATTTCCACCTAAAGTGCTTTACAGATTGTACAGGAAACAAATGATAAAAAAAACAATAAAAGCAAGCAAGCAAAAGCACATAGAATAAAAACAATAAAAGCGAACAGGCAAAAGCACACAATAAGAACAATAAAACAAACTTAATTGAAAGCAACGGTAAACAGGTAGGTCTTAAGCTTGGATTTGAAGGCAGTCCGCATTGTCTCTAGTCTTAGCTTTTCTGGCAGTTTGTTCCACATTTGAGCAGCATAGACGCTAAAGGCAGCGTCACCACATTTAGTTTTAACCCTGGGAACAGCCAGTAGTCCAGAGCTAGCCAATCTGAGATGTCTGCAAGGTTTGTACTGGGTCAGGAGATCTGATAAATATCTTGGACCTATACCGTTGAGTGATTTATGGACAAGCAATAGAATTTTGAAGTTGATCCTGTGAGAAACTGGTAGCCAATGTAGTGATCTGAGAACTGGAGTTATATGCTGAGTCTTTTCGGTCTTTGTTACAACCCTGGCAGCAGCATTCTGGATGAGCTGAAGCTGTCTGATTGCTGACAGACCTGTGAACAGCCCATTGCAGTAATCCAGCCTGCTAGAGATGAAAGCATGTACAAGTTTCTCTAGATCAACATTGAGTCTCTGATCCTTGCAATGTTTTTAAGGTAGTAGAAGGCTGATTTTGTTATTGATTTAATGTGACTACTGAAACTTACGTCTGAATCCAGAATGACACCAAGATTTCTAACTTGATTTTACTCTTCAAGGACAGATTGTTATGGTAAGAACAGTCTTTCTTTGGCCCCAAAAACAATGACTTCAGTTTTGTTCCCATTTACCTGGAGAACATTTTGGATAGTGCATAATGCAATTTGACCATAGATTTAAACTACTATTGTCCTTTGTGTTAGTATAAAGTGTGTTTCATCATGTCGTTGTTCACTGTTTGTATTCATACTCTAAGGGGGATCAAAACACAATTACCAAAGCAGCTTAACAAACTACTATAACAAGGTTCCATCGCAAAAAAAAGTATTTGCTATGGTCTACAATCATTTCTATCAAAAAAACTGATACCGAACTAAAGGGAAAATATTAATTTTCACACAAAACCCTGGAAATCAACTTTTTTTCTGCTCATCTTAGCTTGTAGTGCATTTTCCCAAATCCTTTTCATGTTATTGGCACAATGACTAAAATTAGGAAATTTGTCATGGCACATATTGTTTACACCAAGTATGGTAAAAGAACATCTGCCATCGTGTCCCTTCCTGCTGAAAACTGAGGCAAACGGACCTGACAAAAAGTGTCTGGGAACCCCATACGAGGCCGGTCATCACAGTTTGTGAGCCGTGAAGAGACGGGCCAATACAGTTCTTTAAACAGACATAATTTAACGCTTACCTGACTCAGACCCTTCAGAAGGTCTGGGCTTGGTATCAGATGGAGAATCACCCCGTCCTCCTGATTTACGTTTTAAACCTGAAAAACAAGACGCCAAGATTTATAGATGCACTTACGATAATCATACTCTTTTGCTATAGCTCTTGAAATAACGGCTCCTAAAATTAGGCACACTTTAAATGCACAGGAATAATTTTGCTCTCTGTAACCTCATTTTTACAAAAGAATTTAAGCATCACTAGATTTTAAATAATGAAATCTAATTTCTAAAACACAGAAGGAGCTGAGGAGCTGAAATTATCATGTGGTTGTCAGTATGAGCCAAATATGTAAATATTATTATGAGCAATGAAAAACTTATAAAAATCCTACCAGATGATCTGGCTGGCGATGCAGAGCCTCTGCCCCTTCTGGCTCGTGGAGATGGTGATCGTCTGTCCTTCCCTGCAGGGCTTATGGTGTTGTCAGGGTGATGGACCTGTTTTCGGGGTGGCGTGTTAGATATTCTTTTCACTGCTTTTTTAGGTGAGCGAGAGTTGGAGGAGCTGCTGCCAGAGGATGAAGCAGAGCGGGAGCGCCTCCTGCAGGACACAAACACAGTAACAACATTAAAGCTTATTCTCAAAGGGAAAAGCTGGTCCCACATCTTCTGAATGGCCCAGATCTACTGTAACACAAGGTGGCCAGTAAAATAATAAAAATAGGAAGATGTCATAGAGGAACTAAGCATGTAAGACTTAATGATTGTTCCTTTAACCACAAGGTTGCGGCCACTGACCTGCGGACAGGGGAGCGTCTATGTCTGTGTCTGGAGCTGGGGGGGCCACGTCTAGGGGGGCTCCGACGACGAGGAGACATCCTCCTCCTGGGACTCGGCCTTCTACGAGGTGAGTAAGATCTGAAATGGGGTATAGAGGGAGAGAAGATTTGAACTCTTTTCTATGTTTAAGAACTTTGAAGTTCTTGAATTTACACAAGATCACTTTTGAAGAACCAGAGGACAACATTATAACTTAGAATTTACCTGGAACGGGAACGTCGCCTGCGAGTGCGGGAATGAGAACGAGAACGGTGGTGAGGTCTATCCCTCCTGGTGTCCTTCTCCCTTTCCCGAGATCTTGGCCTTTCCTCTTTCTTATGAGTCTTCTCTGGCGAAGGTTCTTTGACTTCAGTCACTGGGTCTGGTTTCACCACCTCCACAACTGTGTCACTGCAGGCCAGAGGAAGAAGTTTAAATTCTCAATGTTACACTTCATGTTATTTTTTTATATCTCAAATCAAAACTTCAGTATTATACTAATCGTTTCCAAGCTAAACTCAAATAACTATGGATAAATATTACTTTTGGTTTCCAGTGTACTTCTACAAAAAACAACCCCCTCAAATTAACCCTGTGTGAAAAGACTAATGTGGAAGAAATTGAAAAAAGTACGACTCAAATAAAACTGACATGGAATACAAAAAAAAAAAATCAAAAAAAAAAATCAAGTGGATACGAAACTAAAATTAACATTAAGAACAAATAACTACTGACTTTGTATCCCAGACAAAATGGTAAATTTCAAGTATTCTACAAACCAGGTGGGAGGAATTTCTTGGATGACTGGTTCTGGCAGGGCTCTTGCCAATGTATCTGGCTCCACAAGCTGCTCCAGAGGTTTCGTGGGCAGCTGCATCAGGGGTGGAGGGGGTGAACTGCCACCAACTGGACTGGGTTTGCGTCTTGGGGAGCGCGAGGCACTGCGTTTCCTTTCCCGCTTCACTGGCGACCTTCGCCGTGGTGATGGTGACCTTGTCTTCCGCCTGGACAGAGAAGAAGAAAACGGAATTTGTTTTCATGTCCTGTGATAAATACACAAATCCAACTTCTGTCCACCGGTGCAAATATTGAAGACATATTTTTCTTACCTCCTTGGGCTTTTTGACTGAGCCCTCTCTCTCATGTCCTTTTCCTTCTTTTCGTCATCAACCTTCTTCAGAGAAGCTAGCTTCTCCTGTTCAATCTACGGGAAATGGGGGAAAAAAATCCCATCACTATCACCAACAATATATGTTCTATCCTGCAATGTTTACTGTATATACTGTCTTCTGGGGTGTCAACCACAGATCCATGACCTTCATAACAGCTAAGAAAGATGATTTGCCAAATTCACCTTGGGGAGAAGCTCACCTGTCTCTGTTTAATTTCCTCTTTCTTCTGTTCCAGAAAAGCAGAGGGGATGCCAGCAATGTTCTCCTGGGCACTCAGCAGCAGGGGCCACAGGTCCCTCATGAACTCTCTGGCATTCTTCCCATTCAGGAAGCCCGTCAGGTTGATCTGCATCATCTTGCTATCCGGGTGCTGTAACACACACACGAAGGGGGGAGAAAAAAAAAAACCATACGGCCATTTAAATAATGGAAGAAAAAATATCAGAGGGGGGTATTAGGATCCTGCCTACCCTCTAGTCCTCAGTAAACTATACCTGTGACTATGTAATTAACCTTACTCAAAACATGTAAGACACTGACTAGAATACTTAACATACCTGGGTCCAATACTTGATTCAATAACCTATCAAAATAAATGTGTGACTGATTTAAATCATACTCACAAACTCATCAAACTGAGAATGCGAGCTAGCTGAGGGGAGACATATCTAGTGATATAAAAACGGCATGCAATATTGCTGTTATACCAATTTCTGATTGTTATTCACAAAATATACAATCAATAACACAAAACAAATTGTCATTATTTGATTTCCTCAGTACTATCCCCACTACTTTACATGTGTGTCCCTACCCACCCCTTGATCTCCAGTCTCCCCACAGTCTACACTTCAGGAGTTAAAACAAATAGCCACAATACAGAGTGCATTAAAACCCAACACTGCAAGTACAGTTCCGGTGTCTTCAGTGAGTCCCGTGGGATCAGTGGGCACGGAGCTCCCTTGGCTTGCTTCCGCCTCCCTACTGCTTGAGACTCAACCACCTTGAGCTTAATGTTATATCATTTATCTAAATTGCAAGAGACGAACAAGCAATAATGAGTACACAGTTACACAAAAAAAGGAGTTTTATTTCAACAACTGATAGAATTATTGTGAGATGCCGTAATCTCAATTCAATTTCACTTTTTTACCATTATGCAAAAGTGCCCTTTAAACTTAGCTGTAACAGCCCGACCCACCCCCCAAAAGCTATGGCAAGCAAAAGATCAAATGAAAAGATCAAAAAATGATATAATTTTATGTGCAGTGCTGGTGTCACATATGCTATTATTAAATAAATATGTGGTATTTAGCATCTTAGGAGAATGAAAGTCATTAACGTGGGTTATATGCATATATACTAAAACTTGCATTGAAGTAAACTATGGGATGGAATTCTTTAATAGTCTAAAGGGTACTTTGTATAAATTACCTGTTTCCTATTTCCAAAAGGAAGCCGGTGCAATGGAAATTACCCATTACCCAGACATCCCAAGTGGTTTGACATATCAGTGGGGTACACATTATAATTAAATAAAGGAAACTCTACTTAAATAAAATAGCCAATAGACCATGGGATGAAGAACATGCACAATTAAATTATCAAAAATGAAATACATAACATCAGTGGGGCTCAGCATTACAGCTCTACTGGCAAGAAGGATTTTGTTATGGTCAAAAACATGACCATTAAAGATATTTCAATGGCATTCCAGTTTAAAGAGCAACTTAGTACCAAACAGAAAAGTATCGTTTAGGTTTAATAATCTCAAACGTGTTGCACATCTGACGGCACGCAACTGAGATGCCGAGTGCTGTCAGAGGTTTAACCAATTCGTTACAGATAACTCAAAATCAGATGTTTTTTGTTGACCTCCAGAGATTGAAGTTCTCAGCTTGCTAGTGACCTGGTGTGTGTTCATGGCACCCTCACATCACTGTAAGGTGTGGTTACAAGTGCAACAGAAGACACTTCTGACCACACCCAACGAAATTGCAAAAGACATGAAACTCAGGAGGTGGCAGTGAAACGATACTTTTCAGCTTGGTGTTAAAATACTCCTAAAGTTACTCTTTAAAGAATGTGTAGGAGACCCATTACTCTTAACAATAGGCTGTGGCAAATTGTTAAACCCTCCCTACTTTCAGCCTATAATTCCAGTTACATTTAAAGGGATCTGGGCAGTTAAAATTATGCACTGCAAATACCTACGGAACATGATTATGGCATTGTTCAGGTGTGTCTTTCACTGACATAATATTGGTAATCCCTGCATATAACTCACCTCAAACCACACACTGCATCATGAAGGGAGAGTTGGGCTCAGTGACTTTGGGCTCAGGAGAGAGCTAATTAGGTGTTGGTGCTATACTTCTGATGCAAGGTATAACATCCATATTGGTTCAGGCCTTTTAAATCATAAATCACATCATCATTAGAAGTTTGCTGAATATAGGCACTTTGTCACATAACAGCAAAACATAGTTATGTCATTATCAATCAGATTTACACCAATTGTAACTTTACCCATTCAATTTCAATTTGACTAGGATGTGCAATCATTTGCTTATATCCCTTCTTACTGACTAAACAATGCCCTCAAATTTATGATAGCTTTGAAAAAACAAAACATAAACACATTTAAGACATTACCTTATCCTCAAGCTGGTTAAATATGAACTCTATGACGACGTCATCCTCGAACCCCAGAATCTCTGTCACTCGCTGAGTAATCCAAGGTTTGATGACTTCCAGGTTCACTTTGGTCATGTCCACCTGGTGGTAAAACAAGCAACCCATGGCAGTTAGTAAAGACAATCAATGACTAAATGACCTGAGGCTACAGCGTCCATGTGTTTCACAGTTTCATGCGATCAAAAATTAATCTTTATAATAATAATAATAATAATAATAATAAATTCAACTTATATAGCTTTTTTCAGGGACGCAAAGACGCTTTACACTATAGGGGGAAACGGTGTGAAACAAACAGCAGAAAAACGACAACACAGGCGCACTCTCATACATACACACGGACAAATGGGTAAGGGGGGGGCTTGGAGTAGGCAGAGGAGAAAAGATGGGTCTTGAGGCGGGACTGGAATAGGGAATCAGAGTCTCTGATGTGTTGTGGGAGGGAGTTCCAAAGCTTGGGAGCTGCCCTGGAGAATGCTCTGTCCCCAAAGCTGTGGAGGTTGGACTTGGGGGTGGAAAGTAGACCAGCTGAGGTGGATCTGAGGGACCATGGGGGTCGGTAGGGGAAGAGGAGGTCAGCGAGGTAGGGGGGGAGCAAGTTGGTGGAGGGCTTTGTAGGTGAGGGTCAAGATTTTGTAGGTGATCCGGTGGGAAACAGGGAGCCAGTGGAGGTCTTTGAGGACTGTGGTGATGTGATGCCAGGATTTGGTGTGAGTTAGGACAACAGTGACTTGCACGTCACAAAACTAACTAGTCATTACATCTTTCAAGGCTACAAGTTTGTTTGGGAAAGAAATGAGTACTGACACAGTGTAAAAAACATATTACAAATGTGGATGATCATATACCTTCTTGTCCAGACATTCTGCAAACTTCAGCTGCTTCAGCAGTTTCTTCTGCTTGTTGCTGAAACGGTTGTCTTGCTCCGCACTTGTACCCTAAAAGAAACATCAACAATCGACTCTTAGATGGCTTATGCTGCTGCTCCCCAAGTGCTCCACAGACAGACTCAGGAAATCCTTATACAAAGGAGGAAATACAAAGAAGGACGGTCTGCAGGACAGATAATAATGCACTATATTCACTTTTTTTAATAGTCGTGTATCGCAGCTGTTATCCTGCAATATATTCAGTTTTAACAGTTTTCTTCATCTCCTTGTATTTTCATGTCTGGTATATTTTTTGTACTTTGTACTACTAACTTTTTTTACTGCCTTTTTACTAACATGTTTTGCACAATGAAACTGTGATGTTGGAAACTTGAATTTCCCTCGGGATCAATAAAGTTACTATCTATCTATCTAATGTAAGTCGACTATCACATCTACATGCATATATGCCTGAAACATGCCTTCGCACATTATTTAGTTCAGTTTCAAAAGAACTTCCTTGGTAACGTATTTGACCAGTGATATTGACATAGAAACCAAAACACTGAGTTAAAGTTAATTTTGATACATGTGCTAACATATGGCGTTACGTTGAAAGCTTAAACATTAGTTACGTTCACGTGACCATACACTTTTAAAGCACAACTTGGTCTGACCCCAGAATACATAATGGATCTCTTGTCATCCTATACGCCTGTACGTGGTCTGAGATCATCTGGTCAGCTACTTCATGCTGGTCCAATTTTGTGAGGAGAGGCGATCAGGCTTTTGCTGTCAGGGCTCCTAAACTCTGATATGCACTTCCTATAGAGATACGATCATCTAACTCTGTATCCACTGTTAAAACACTTTTGAAAACACATTTTTTTAGGATATAGCATTCCTTTAAGTAGAAGGGTATACATATCTGTATGTATACATCCGTTTCTGGACGCACGTGTTATTGATATGTTCTGTGATGTTGTGTTTAAGCAGTTACCATATCTTTTACTTTATTTATCTCTTGTGAAGCACTTTGTAACATCTGTTTTGAGAAGTGCTATATCAATAAATGTATTATTATTATTATTATTATATAACCACAACGTCAAACTGAGTCAGTTATGACACCGATAGCAACGAGCTAACGTTAGCTAGGCTAGGCTAACAGTTAGCCTACTTAATCCTCCAAAGGGAAACAAGACATGCTAATATAGTAGCATGTTAGCCTCGTGGCTATCTTCACCGGCTACAGCTCTGCCACAGAGACAGGACATAAAAAGTCACATTTTAGTGGCGTTTTATATTTTAAATACACATTGACTTATTCTAGCCAACGTTATTATCTCAGCAGTGGTCGTGACTATCCGACACAGAAACGATGCACCGCCCGGACGCCATCTTCAGCCGAGGCTAACGCATTAGCAGAGAGCTAACGTTAGCTAGCTCGGTTAAAGGCCTATTAAAGGAGGTTAGGTCACGGCTCTTGGGTAAGGGGTATTAAGCATGCGCAGCGTAACTCGTTTTTTTACTGCGCATGCGTTTACCCGCAAAAGATATGACGCGTGTCTTAACCTCCTTCTATAGGCCTTGGCTTGGTTGTGCTCGTCTATTTCCTGCAAATGCGTGTGTCTTGCAGATAAATGTGGAAAAGCTACGGCGTGTAGACAATGTATGGTCACATAAGGCTGTAAGGTAACAAACATTCATTTAGTAAAGATGCGTTAACTGTGGAGATAACCGAGTGGAAACACGGCTGTTGTCGAGTAACGTTTATCAGGTGATAGACGGAGCCCGGACCATAACGTTACCACTAACGTCTGACTGGCCCTTACACCCTAAACACAGCTTATTAATGCTCCAAACAAGCAACATATCTACATGCAACTTATCAGTAAGACACTTAAAAGGTTTGAAGTCAATTTCCAAGAACTTACGCGGAAGAATCCCGCGTCCATTATCGGAGAAAATGGATGTTAACAGGCGCTGTTGAGAAAGACGGTGCGTGTCTCCGGTGAAAGTCTGAGAGGAGAGCCGGATGAAGGGTGCGCCTCTAGAGGAGGAGACCAGCACTGCAGCTACTCTAATCACCGGAGAGGAGAGGAGCACATCCTCTTCGTTTATGAACACTATAACCCAGGGGTCAGCAACCTTTACCATCAAAAGAGACATTTTAGGCAGAAAAAAAAAAAAAAAATCTGTCTGGAGCCACAAAACATTTGAGCATTGTGATGAAGGTAACAAAGTTTATATACTATATACTATAAGTATATAGTATATAAGTCTAATGCAGTGAGGGCCAAAGAGACAATGTACTATGGAGTATTAGGGCCACATTGAGGGAAATAAAATCGGAGATTTCCAGAATAAAGTCATCATATTACGTGAAAAAAAGTAGAAACATTATGAGAATAAAGTCATAACTTTACGAGAAAAAAAAGAAAATAGCACGTAAAATTACTACTTTATAATATTCTGACTTTTTTCTCTTAAACTTATGACTTTATTATCATAGTATTCTGACTTTATTCTCAAAATCTCAGATGATTTTTTTTCCCCTCAATGTGGCCCTAATACTCCGTCGTACTTTTGTACCATAGACCTACAACAATGATAAATAAAAATGGAAATGTAAACAAAAAACAGTTATTAATTTTTCCATTTTTATAAATCCTCAGGGAGCCACTGGAGAGGAGCTAAAGAGCCGCATGTGGCTCCAGAGCTGCAGTTTGCAGACCCCCGGTGTAGTACACCAAAATTAGATTGTGACAATCCCATAGGTGCTAATGAAAAGATAATACAATTGAAAAAAGAGATAGTGCAGTATAAATATTAAAAATATAAAAGATAATACAATATAAATTATAAAAATACAATATGTATATTGTTGAGATGACAGTTTTGCCAGATTACAGTTTTGCCAGATTATTGCACAAAGTGTCCATCAGATAATTAAATAATTATTGCAAAGCATCAGTATTTACATTGCACAAAAGTGACACAAAAGTGAGCAACGTGTTATTGCACATTTACATTGCATGTGTTCAACTCAGACAGAGGAGATGTCAAAGTTCAGGAGGTTTATGGCAGTTGGGAAAAACAGAAAAAATAAATATATAAAGTATATAAAAAAAATACATATTTTATATGTTTGTTATTATTGTATATAAAGGTGTTTCTGCAACTATGGTAAATTTTGACTCTCCCAAATAAAGAAAAAAAAAATCAACCTACGGAATTTTAATTTTAACCATCAGAGTACGTAATACATATAAACAGATACACAAAATGACATATAGTGGTTCAGATTTGAATTTTTTTCTTTGTTTTTTATGGTTTCAAACACTTGTTTTCACTAAATGTTAATTTTATACATTTTCCTTTTTAATTTCTATAATATTTTTAAGACATTTAAATTAATTTTCATAAAGCTTTGTGCATCATTGTAAATATTGATATAAAAACTTTTTTTTTTTTTTTTAAATAAGGGACTTCATGATTTTCTCTACAGCCTGAAAAAATGTAGACAGTAATCATAGATGTCAGTCTTCATACACAAAAAAAAAATCTAAAATATGTTGTGTTTTATGACAGATATTGCAATTCTAATGTCTAATGTCTTTACCACAACACCTAAAGCTGTTGTGGTAAAGACATTTTTGCTAATTATTGCAGATGAATGGCAGCTAGCAAAGTCTGCTACGTTAGCTTTGACTCTTAACATCTACTATACATGAATTCAACAGTAATATTAAGTTATTTTTTAAATGTAGTTCAAAATACACAATTACTAAGCTGTATGGTAAGGACACACAATAAATACTCCAGAAGAAAAGTGGTGTTTGGACCCATAAAATGCTTCATAAATTAGATTAAATACCATTATTTAGTATTTATTTTTTATGTCAAGATAGGTAATAACACTGTGTATATATTTATTATGCATTGTGCTGCTAATTTTGACATAAATCCCAAATTTCGCTGCTGGGACTTAAAAATGCCCGTAGTTGCAGAAACACCCATAATATCTATTTTTGTTAGCAGCTTTTTTTTAATGTAGCTATCGAGGTGGTGACAATTTTAACTACTTCATAAACTGCTGTGTAGTTGAGTCTATAACAGTGCATCATATTGTATTTGTTGATCATGTGTTTTGTAGGTAAAATCTGAATTTGCAAATTAAGGTATTTATGCTGATGAAATAAAAGGTTGTTGACTAAAAAAATACCACAATTCTCCCTGAAATATAGTAGAGTAGACATACAAGTACCTTAAAATAGTACCTATAGTTAACACCATAAGCAATACTATTATCCGCTTCATCCTAAACACCATCATGTCCCACTCAGTTGTAAAATTACCTTCTTCATGTAGAATCCATGAAGTTCAAGAATTTGCAATAACCACTGCTGTTTGAGTAAATTATATTTTTATTATTCAAAGTCTGATTCAAAGTACACTGCATTTTTTATACATTGCTTTCCTAAGTAATCTACAGTAAATAAGGCTTCATTTATTATCATACTTGCCAACCTTGTAATAATATAATAAGAAATTATTATTGGTGCACATTCATAACCAAATCAATCACACTGTTAGCAAAATAAAGGCTTACTGTTAGATGCCACAGCAAGGGTAGTAGAGTTGTATACAATGTGTGATATTCAGTTGATAGACTGTACTAAAAAAGACTGCCTTTTAAAACAGCCAGAATACGTGGTGAGTCATTACAGTCCAAAGCTAACTGAGCCAACCATTTCAGATGATCCTGGAATCAAAGTGTACAGATTTGTTCCTCTAAATGTGCAACTGGTCCATATTGTATTAGACATTTTCATAGACATTGTAACAGACTGTTGCTGTCCATTGATGCGATTAACATGAGAAAATCTCTAAAAGTCTTTTTCTGTTCCGTCTGAGGCAACATGTGTAAAGTGATGCTTATACCATGGTAACAATTAAAAACAACAAAGATGAAGAGAAGGTTTGACAGCATATTGTTCCCTGAAAGAGACTGAGATGTGTGTGTTTGAGTGCATGTGTAAGACGTCCCACTGTCCACTGTATATTGAGAGCATCTGACTGAGAATTCCTACTTTACTTTACAGACAGTCCCTGGCTCATTGCTGTAATGTACCAGAGTAACGGAGGATACTGGTTGAAAACATGTGAAAGTGAAGTGAAAGAAAGTGTGTCGTTGGTAAAATGCAGGCGGTGGAGAGTCAGGAGTAGAGAGCATTGGCCAGTCTTCGTGGAGCAGGTTTCGCTAGCTGACTGGCAAACCCTCGTTTGTCCTCTTCTCTCGAATGGAGCGCAGCATGTCTGACACCAGCTCCTCAAGCCTGAAGGCCGGCGCCCAGCCCCAATCTCTCCTGGCATTGGAGTCATCAAACCTCACGGGCCAGCTGTCGGCTGCAAAGTGACAAGCAAGATGACCACATTACTTCCATCACATCGGTTTACATTAAAGGTGCAGTGTTTAGGATTTGGCGTCATCTGGTGGTGAGGTTAGAGATTGCAACCAATTGAAATTTCTCCCGTGTGCTAAGCGTGTCGGAGAACTATGGTGAAAATATGAAAACGCGAATGGCCCTCTCTAGAGACAGTTTTTAGTTTGTCCAGTCTGGGCTACTGTAGAAACATGACAGTCAACTCCGTGAAGAGGACCCGCTCCCTATGTAGATATAAACGGCTCATTCTAAGGTAACAAAAACACAATTCTAATTTTCAGGTACACAAAAGAAAAGACATACTTATAAATATCATATTCCATTTCTGCAAATAGAACCCCTAAATGCATCACACTGGTCCTTTAAAGGTGCAGTGTGTAGGATTTGGCGGCATCTAGTGGTGAGGTTGCAGATTGCAACCAACTGTAACTTTTCTAGTGTGCCAAGTGTGTAGGAAAACTATGGTCGCCGATGTGAAAACGTGAATATCCCTATCTAGAGCCAGTGTTTGGTTTGTCCGTTCTGGGCTACTGTAGAAACGTGGCGGCCCGTCCTGCATGTAGCTATAAATGGCTCATTCTAAGGTAACGAAAACACAACAATTATCATTTTCAGGTGATTATACACTAGAGAAAACATACCTATTAATTTAACATTTCTGCCAATAGATCCCTGAAATCCTACACACTGTTCCTTTAAAGATATCAATATGAATACCACAAATCATTTAAAAATAAAACAAAATAAAACTTAAAGTAAAAATAAATCCAAGAAAAGATCATGAGACCTAAAAACCTTACAGATGTAGCATTTTTTCTTAAAATGCCACACACGTTAACATGTCAATATGTTATCTTCCATGACATGAATGATAAATCTCTCCTTGAGCAAATGAGAAAATCATCAGTTCATGCCGTTTTTGTCACGGTTACGTAAAAAATTGTGACTTCTAATCTAAGTCTCAATATATTCGTTAAACAAAGCTGGATTTGTGTCAGTTAGATTTGGATCCCAATTTTGCCAACCAGTATAATGTTTTTAACTAATTGAAAACATCGCAATAAGATGTATAATCAACAAAGGTGCTGTGTGTAGGCATGTGCACCACCTCGTACCAATGGTCTGGCGAACAGAGTCAGGATTGTAGGTGACCTTGAGGTGAGGGAGGTGCTTGCGGATCTCTCGGGCCACCTCTTCTGGAGTGAAGCTCATGGCGGCGATGTTGTAGGTGCGCAGAGACAGCTGGCACTCCGGAGCCTGCATGAACTCCACCGTGGCACGGTGGCAGTCAGAGATATGCATCATGGGAAGACGTGTGTCGGGACGCAGGTAGCACTCGTGGTGGCCTGTGCTGAGAGCATCGTGGAAGATTTGAACCGCATAGTCTGTGAAGACAAGAGGTCCGGAAGTGTTTAGTCCATATAACAACGAGCTGATTGTGCCGAATATGATGTAGCATGTGCAGATGTGAGGTGATGCAATACCTGTGGTTCCTCCTCCGGGGGGCGTGTTGACCGATATCACTCCTGGGTACCGCAGGCAGCGGAAGTCCAGACCATATTTATGATGGAGATACTAAAGAAAAAGAGTATTGAGATGTTTTTACAAAATCGATATTTCAGAATACTACATGCATTTAAAGATAGCTTTGAGATAGACACACCTCCCCCATCAGTTCTCCATGCACTTTGGACACGCCGTAGATGGTTCGAGGTCTTTGGACACAAAGGTCAGGGGCCGGGTCACGTGGAGAAGAGGGACCAAACGCACCGATCGTGCTGGGGACAAAGAGCCGCAGGCAGTTCTCTAGAGCCAAGTCCAGCACGTTATGAAGGCCTAGATGGACAGCAGAACACCCAACGAGGGAGTTTAAACATAATAATCCCTAAAAAGACAGTACAAGTAAATGGTGTGTATATTCAGCAGACCCGTGATGTTGATCTTGCGTGCCAAAGCCACATTAGCTTCGCCCACAGCACTGAGCAGAGCGCTGTAGTGGACCATCCAAGTGACGCGGTTGTTTACAATCAGTTCTCGCAGATTTTTGTAGTCCAACACATCAGCGTATACAAATGGGCCTGATGGGGAAAGAGAAGAAGGTGGAGAGATCGATTAAAAGAAAGTAACTAATGATTTAAACAGTGGGGAAATAGTCTAAATTGGAGATGAATGTAAAACATGATTTTGGTTTTGCATACCACTGTTGAAAACATGAGGCGGAGGCTTCTTGATGTCCGACAGGATTACATTCTCCGTTCCGTACTGTTTCCTAGACATTAATAGAGATATTATGTTCAAATCTCAAACACTTTGACAAGCTTTAACGTCTCAGGAATTTCTGTGTGTCTCACCTCAGTATATCCGCCAGCCCCACACCTAACTGCCCGAGACCACCTGCACACAGAGACACCGTTTAAGATTTTATCTGTCCAGTCAAAACAATATTTGGAAGTTTGGTATGAACCAATGTTTTTGGTGCACCATGCTTCAGCTTTTTGTTTTGTTCCACAAAGCTTTATCCTGGAACAAAAAGTGACAGCGGGCTATTATTCTCCCCTGCAGTCACTCATTGGCTCTTTTATGTCACCAGCACTGTCTGCATGCACCCTTTTGTGATGAGTCAAAATGGGGTCCTGCTGCTGGTGCACAGAGTGAAAACAACTCGAAAAGAAAAAAGCGACAGCACACGTGTCTAGTGTTCCACTCATGCCAATAATGCCACAGTGTGAATCCTCCCTAGGGACTCTCTTGCATTTGATTTCATTGAACCACAGGATCTGTTTCTCTCAGCTCCCTTAAAGGGGGACATCACCTAAATTAAGAATTCCAATATGTTATTTCCATGGCCTAGAAAAGTTCAATCAATATGTGTGAACATGAGCTACTCTCTCTCAAACCCAGAAACCAGAGAAGTAAGTCTCAAACTTGTGATCATAGGGTATAAAGTTTATATCCAAATGAGCTTTATTCTATTGTAGTGTTCTCAGTTGTGAAGCAGGGTAACCTATACCATTACCAATTAATTGTCTATGGAACGGTTCCACACGTTATACCCTATGACATCTCAAATTTGAGTTTTAGCACTCTAGTTTTTGGATTTGGAAGAGACGTGTTCTTGTTTTCTAACATTTTTTGGACTGTCTCAGACCATAGGAATAACATGTATGAATTTTGAAAATGGGTGTAGTGGCACTTTAAAAGGTGCCCTTAAGCAAGGCACTTAACCCCTATTGTAACTGCTCTGTGGCCAATTGTACAAAACAGTGGCTGCACAGTGAAAGTGAACAATGAACAAAGAAAACAATGGTAGCTTCCACAGGTTCAGTGTTTGTGTAAAAGTCCAACTTTCTTTCCATCGTTAGCTGTTGTGAGTACATGACAGAAAATAAACTGTATTACCCGTGATGAGGATGCGGGGGTTTTCCTGAGGAGATGGGGTGCTGCAGGTCTCCCTGCTGTTCCACCTGCTCATCTGCCTAGGCAAACAGCTCAGGCTGTGCACTCTGCTGAAACAACCTCGGCAAAACAGGCCCACCGCAGCCGCGGCGGGCACAAAGACCCCCGATTGCATGCCCAACAGCAGTCCTTGGAAAAGTAAAATTGGACATTGGATATAGAACTTAAATATCACTGGTGCATATACAAGCTGTGTTAAAATAACATTAGACACAACTTAAATACAGAAAATAATGTTTACCTGTGTGCTGAGAAAATCAGAAATCCCAAACAGATGATTCTTGGTCCAAAACCAGCTGATGCAACTTAGTAGAACTATTCCTCTGAACTAAATTACGAATCAAGAGCAGATACGACAGTTTTCGAGGCATTTAAGTGTTAAAAGATTCCCATCCTATTGGTCAGTGTCTCAGTTCACCCAATGACCACTGGATAAATAAGCAGGAGTAGAGAGTCATGCTGGGCTATGTGGTTCTTTTCCACTTTGTGTAATCACCAGGGCTCGTGGCTCTTGACTGAACAGGACTACAGTCTCCAGCTTTGCTGTGTGAAAACATGCTGACTTGCAGTGCACGGGGATTTGCATTGTGAAGGGTGTTTAGCTGAGCTTAACAGGACAGGGAGGTGTGTCAGTTATACAGCCTTCTTCTATTGATAATATCTATGGGTAAATATATGTCAGAAAATACAAAAAAAAATATGCAAAACATGAAAAAAATATAACACTCCTTAAGTAGATTTTAAAGAACTAAAATATGGTGTGAAAATATAGAGGGATAAACAGCCTCAAATGACATCAACAATTATTTTTCTTATACAATTTTTTTATAAAATAATAAAAAATCACATTAATGTACATTAAAACACAGTAGGTTGTCAAAAATTCTGAAATAACATTTCCAGAGTCAAAAGGCATTGCACATTGGTTACATCCCTCCTTAAAACATGCTCTACATGTTCAGGCTGAACATCTTCACTTCTTCGTGCATCAGCTGATCGCCAGCTTGCCCCACTCGATGACCATGTTCCTTATTTCCTCCTGAGCCTCTTCAAGGTGGCGATTCTGTGGCGTCCACCTCAGAAAAAAGCCTTAGGACGAGACATGGGCTTGAGTCAGCATCAACGCTTGAAATTAAATCCTAGAATCATCAAAGTTAGCAACACTGTAGGCTTAAAAGTCTATATAATGAAAGCATTGGGCTTACATTAGAATATTGAACGAGCATCACTGCTGATACTAACTACAGGTAAAAAAAAATAGAGATCATGTTCGAGTCAGGGTTATTATAGTAAACCAAAACTAAAATGAAAATAAGCTATGAAAAACTATTATTAGTAAACTGAAACTAAATAAAAACAGTGTCCTTTAAAGGTCCAGTGTGTAGGATCTGGCGGTATCTAGCGGTGAGGTGAGGAGATTGCAACCAACTGAAGCCTCTCCCGTGTGCTATGCGTGTTAGAGAGCTACGGTGGCCGACGCGAAAAACGCGAATGTCCCTACCTAGAGCCATTTGGAGCAGAGCCAGTGCGTAGAGTGTGTGTACCTGGGAAGTGAGTGGTGAAGCAAGAGAGAAAGAGAGAGAGAGCGGCCACGACGGCAGTGAGTAACGTTATCAACTCCGGCCCAAGCAGGAAAAGTTAACGGTGTTTGGTTTGTCTGTTCTGGGCTACTGTTGCAACATGGTGGTGCAACATGGCGGACTCTGTGAAGAGGACCTGGTCGCTATGTAGACATAAACGGCTCATTCTAAGGTAACGAAAACATACAGATTTTTTATTTTCAGGTGATTATATACTAAAGAAAACATACTTATAAATATATTCCATTTCTGCCAATAGATCCCCAAATGCTTCACACTGGTCCTTTAAAGGTGCAGTGTGTAGGATTTGGTGGCATCTAGTGGTGAGGTTGCGGACTGCAACCAACTGTCACTTTTCCAGTGTGCCAAACATGTAGGAAAACTATGGTCGCCGACGCGAAAACGCGAATGGCCCTATCTAGAGCCAGTGTTTGGTTTGTCCGTTCTTGGTTAGAAAACACACTTATTAACTTTATATTCTATTTCTGCCAATAGATCCCCCTTAATGCTACACACTGGTCCTTTAAGAAACGCTAAACCTACACTGAAACGATATAGCCTGGTTAAAAAACAAATAAAATAAAATAAAAATGAACGTAAATTAATTTCAGTGTTAGTTTTTTAGCTATAATATATCACTACCGTAAAAAGGAGACGGCATAAATTCACGTCAACTCTCGTGACATTGAATCACAGAAATTGAACGGACTTGAACTACCAGGAGATGGCGCTATGCCGCAATTGCTTCACTAAAGTAGCGCAAAGATTAAACATTAAACAGCATGGCCATCCCTACACAGTTCTCCAACCATATATTTTGTATGTACAGTACATAGCTACATACTTCTGAGACAGTATACCTGGCCCTAACATAAACTAAAAGTAAAACTAAAACTATATAAAAGAAATGTATACTAATATAAAAACTAAAACTAAACCTCTCTGAAAAACTGAAACTAAAACTAGCAAATTCACTCTGAAAACTAAATTACAATGACATGGGAAGGCCAAAGCTAAAATAAAAAAAAACCTGATTGTGATTCAAAAGCTCACCTCTCCAAAGCTGCAGGGACTGAGGGTGGACTGAGGGCCAGATTGCCAGCTCAGTTGGCTCATACAGGGGGTTGGAGTAGCAGTCTCTCTCTCTGGGCCTCAACAGGGCCTGGAACAAACAGTGAGTGTTCTCCGTCACTCCCAGAGCACACCTGGGAGAGAAGAGTGATGCAAAGATAGTTTGAAAGAATGAAACTGATGAGTTTTGCTTCAGCAATCAATGCCAAGTCATGACGAGACATCCGACTGACCTCTCCTGGTGGCTGTTACACAGGAAGGTGCCATAGTCAGACGCGTAGGCCTCGGTGGCCAGCCTCAGGAGCAGCGCCTCAGAGAAGCCCAGCGCCAGGGGGAACTGACGCCACAGCTGCCACACGCAGTCCAGCAGCAGCAGGAAGACCGGGGACTCCTGCTGGAGACGGGAGTGGGAGTAGGCTGAGTGGGCACACCGCTGCTGGAATGGATGTCCTGCCTGGAGGGAAGGACACTTCTTTATATATACATGCATACAGTACACACTGTACTGTCTGTGTCCACTCCAGCTTATTAAATGGGGCTCTTGCTGGTGCACAGTTGAAATATTATCACTTACCTTATCGATCAATTTGTACAACTTGGTTGGTCAATGTACTTCAGTCTTTTCTATTTGATTAACTGTAAAACGTGAACAACTACTTTCCTCCATATGATTTTATCTTCTGTTTTAATTGAACATGAGATGTCAGCGTTAATATTAATTTTTTGTTGGTTATTTGGTTGGTCTGTCAAATTTGAAATATTGTTCCATTGTTCTTGTGTGTAGACCAGGGCTTGTCAAAATCCAGACACAGCCCCAGAGTTTAGGGATGGGTACCGAAACCCGGTATTTAACGGGCAACGGTGGTAAATTATCAAAGACCGACGTTATCGGTTCTTTTATCTTTACTTTTTAACGTTTTGGTGTAATTTAATATCACGCTGAGTTTATATAGTGACTTTGCTGTTGTAAACACTACTGTTGCTGCTCTAGAAACAACAGTTAATTATATTTAAAACATAAATAAATTCTAATCCTGTTATTGATGAAATTTTTTTTAAAATAGTATATTAAAAAACTATTATTTTGTAATGAAAAAGAACCGATAAGAGTAATAGTATGAATAAAATGATACAATATCCATCTCTAATCGTGTTATGGATACAATACATTATGAGGTTATTTTGTTATTGCCAATCAATCAATCTTGACCTCTGACCTTGAATAAAAATCAGATGTTGACCTTTCATTGATAAGTTTAAGAACCCCTGGTGAACAGAATGATGTTTTTTAGCCAAGAGAGCTTACAAACAGTGAGCACTTGTGGATTATAAAATATTTAAGGATGATGATGAGAAAAAATGAGTTCCCCTAAAATTTGGAGAAATGCTGCACTGGAGGTAGAATTGTTGGAGAAGGGAAACGTTTTGAAACAGAGTCACCGGGGGCAAACGGTGACAAGAAGCACGTTGTGTTACATCCATGTCCGCTACATGCAGCATACTGATGATTTTTTTTTTTCCTGAAGACATTTCCTGTTAAGGGTAGAGTGTGGAGCAATATCCTTTGAGCAAGAGATTTGGTCATAACCACATGTGAGATTGTGCTAAAGAACAGCTCAGCAGCAAAACTGCAAATGTCAAAAGTAATACAATTTTTCACTTTGTACTGTTTTTTTGAGGGCCTCCTTTTGATTTAAATTCTTAACTTTACTGAAAGCCTTAACCTAAACATTGAGCTTTATTTAATAAGATAAGATTATTTGTAAGCACAAAGCTGTGCAAAAAAAAATCATAGCGAGGGCATTCTGTATCTGAAGGATAGAAAATAAAAAATACATTCTTATTTTTTGGATGAAGTGACTCTGTGCTACTGATTCTATGTTCATGTGTCTCAATCTATTTGAGGATTTGTATTTTTTTCTAAAACCTACAGAATGACCAAGATGTACTCCCACAAGTCTTTGTAAATGAGACATTTAGGTGCTTTCCACACACTGACCTGTACCCACTCCCTCTCCAGCAGAGCCAGGAAGCCCTCCAGTGTGCGGCAGCACGGGTCCATGATGAGCTGAGCCAGAGTGCTGATGAGCAAAGTCGAGTCTGTCCCTTCAGAGCCGTGAACCAGAACCGAATGGCCGTCCCTGGAACAAAAAGCAATGGATATACTACAGTACAGTCCTGTTCCTCTACATGCATTAAAAAAATACATACATGCATTTATTTGACACGCTTTAAATGAGTTAGAGGCGTCTTCGCTGGTGCTCGCATTATTTGTTATGTTATCCTCATGCATGTAGATAAGATAAGATAAAACGATTAGATTAAAGTTTATTTATCTCAAGGGAAATTGCTGTGCAGCAGTTGCAATACAAAGTGGGAAGAGTGCAAATACAAAGCATCAAAGATAACAATATTGGGCAAATATGTACAATATATACAATTTTCTCTGTTCCGAATACCATTTGTTGGACTCTGGAGCTTCGGTAGTAAACAGTATCTTTAGGTTTAATTAAAGGCTTTCATTTTTAAGGATTCTGTTATTTGACAGTATTGTTGATTGTCATGTTATTTGTTACTGAATAAGAAGCATTTTCCTAAAGGTTTGGTGTGTTTTATGCATGTTTATAATCTCAAGGGTTAGTCCAGCCCTATACACAATGCCAAAATCAGGTTAACAGTAGGTATCAAATATACCCAGTAGGGATCAGTCTAGGTGGGGTTGCATATGCCCTAATTTTATAGTTAGAGGTAAAAAGTCATGTGGCAAACTGCCCTTATAGACAAGATTTTACTTCCTACCTCTCCACACACTCCGCCAGCAGGCCAGCAGTCGACAGGGCAGTTTGAACGTGAGACAGCCACTTTGAATTTTCCAGCTTACTAAGCCAACGGTCCATGTTATTGTACTCGTCACCGCAGGCCTCCACCAGTTTGATTAGACTCTCCTGCAGCGCTTTACCCCTGTATATGAAGACAATGAGGTGAGGGGGGTTAGTTTGATGGGACGTATCAGTATCATAAAACACTTTTCACACACACACACACACACACACCTCTCCATCTGTCTGTTCAGCCTCTTCCAGTTGCTATAACACGATTTGGACTCGAACCCTCCTCCGCCTGTCATCCGGGCCTGCAGCGCCTGCTGAGTGGAGCGTGTGTCAATGATGTAACCTTTGTCTGAGCCGTCAATAGCAGCCTGGAGGAGGCCTTCGTCTTCCTTGCAGCGCTTCCTATTGGCTCCCGTCAGCGGCTGACTGCAGCGCATGATTACCTGAAAAGTTATCGTAGAATTGTTTAGTTGCATGTATGAACTGTAGGGCTAGCAGCAGTGGAGAGACACATGAAAACACCTCACCGTGCCGTTCTTCCTGTGGTAGTAGCAGAGGACAGGGAAGCGTCCGCCCTGTCTGAATTTGGCCACCTTCTCCAGCATTTCATCATCTGCGCTCTTGGGGACGATGACAGCCGGAGGGTAAGATGGACACACCGAGTAGTCTCTGTTCACAAAGCTCAACCTCCACCTATCATGCTGCAAACAGAGGAGAGAGAGGATGATGATGTTTTTCTCCACTGGAAGAACACCCTAGAAGACACTTTATCATGTTTTCTCTTCTGGAAGGGCACTCTAGAGGACAATTTATCCCGTTTTCTCCACTGGACGGGCTACCTCGAGGGTTTCCTACCATAGGGGCATCCAAGAGGGCACTTTTGCTGTGTTTCTTTCGAACATAGGGAGTTTGGTCTGTAACGGCTTCATGTCAAAAGAAAGTTACAGGAAACAGCTCTAACATGGGTGAGTCCACCTTCCTCTGCATACAGCACTTGCTCATTGCTGATTTTGTTCATGCTTAAAAAACCTAGAGGGCAGATAAACTTTCACTCTTGATTTTCCATCTGTCACTCCGTATAAGAGGCCAGACTGAGAGACAGTCACCAGGCCAGCCTGATGAAAACTAAAGATATCTACATGTTCTGGAAACATTGTGTATAAAACAATGCTGCCCTCAGGGTCCACCCTTCACCATAGCAACATGCTATTCCCAGAGGAAGACCGTCCGTCTATTAAGCACGTATTCCAGCTGTGTACAGCACATTCTGAAGTTAAGGGAAAACAAATGAAAGCTAAGCAACGGGGATATCCTGAATCTTGACCCCTGCTTTCAGTTTTCCTGGCACTTTCCTGTCATGCGGTTGTTGGATCACTTTTGGGATGAGTTGTTAGTTTATGGATGTGTGATTACATCCTTGTGTGCAGCAGAAACAAGTTCATAAGATACAGAGTTTTATATGTTGCTTACAAGTTCCTTCATTTGACTGTAGTGCTTTTCAGGCGACGAGAGACCCCATTGGTCCTGCAGGCTGACGTCAGAAGGTCTGTAAAAGAAAGGATACATCTCCGACACAGCGTCCAGACAGGACAGGGTCTGGAGAAAGAGAATGTTATCAGATGTAAAGCACTGTGAAAAACGCTGTATTCAAAGACAGGATGAATGATCTCATCGTAAGACGGAAAAAATGATTTCTTGTTATGTTTCAGGGCTGGGTAGGATTATTACATTATTTATTATACCTCGATAGAGCGTGCGATGTTGAGACACCGCTCCATGCCTGGGATGTCAAGCTGGAGCACTCGCAGATCTTTACACTTGATGGTAATCGTCCCTGAGGATCCAGACATCCTACACACACACACACACACGATTTTGTTTCTTATTGCAAAACAATGCAAACAATACCACATTGTCCACTTCCTCCCTTGACGCCTCGTGTTTTGACTCTAGCAGTGCAGAGAGTTGGACTTGCAGCAGAAAAGGAAGGTGAAACCAGTTAGGGTTCTTTCTTTGTTTGGGGTGTGCAACCCCTTACTCTCTGTTGCTGACCAAAAATACATAAAGTGGTTTCAGCAAGTTAAGAAAAAAGCTGTTAGTAGCAAGCAAACACGGTTTGGTGATAAGAAAAGAGAGTTGCTGTAATTTTGTTAGCAAATTTCCTCCCTCAGCACTGTGGGCAAAGAGAGCAGCAGACACATGGCAACACATATGATGTCCAACCTGCTTTGACTGCGGCCTGCGTTAGAGAAGAGGCCGGAGCAGGCCAAAACGTTTTCCACACTGGTTAAAAAAGATTTGAGGAATAATGGAATTAGACATTAATTTATTAGACATTCAAGACAACTTTGGTGTTGATTAACTGTGTTGATTAGTGTGGTTAATTGTTTGTGATTATAATCCTTAGAATAAAAAGATCCATACACCCTTATTAAATACTGTAATTTTTAAGCAATGAAATACATCTTTAAAGCTGTTAATTGAATTCTGATGAATCAGGCATTTATGGAAACAAATAGAAGCTGTATACTACTATTTTATATCTATCATTTCACCAAATCAAAAAAAATGTTGTACACGTCTGTTAACATTATATCATAGTTTAATTTATCCATATTTAACATAATGTAATATTGTTTGGGCAAGTGCTTTTCCAACTTATCTGAACAAAATATTGCTGCTACAGAAACTGTTTAGTAGATTTATTGCTATTGTAGTGCATTTTATTGTCTTTTTTATATGTGTGAAACAAAAAAAACATTTCATGATGCAATGCTCAACTAAACTACTTGATAAAGATGTATATATTGTTGCAGTGATTTCACACTCTCTCACCTTTTCTCAATGGCATCGATGTTCCTAAGGAGCAGCAGGACCTGCCGACAGCTGCCCTCCTCCCTGTCCGAGAAGAGCAGGTGGTGACCGGTGATGCACAGGGTGCCTCTGAACGGCGGCTGGAGCTGCTGCCGGAGCTCAACCTCCTCCACATTGGCGGTCTTGATGTGCTCAGAAAACTCCATCACAAAGCAAAACACCTCCACTGAGCACTGCTCAACTTCTCACCTTCTCACTGCACAAGCGGCCAAATCACTTCCCTCGCCTCTCTAGAGAGAAAACGAAAGCTCCCTCCTCTCTCTCTTCTCTCTCTCTCTTCTCTCTTCTCTCTCTGGGTAGCAGCAGTTGCGCTCTGTTTGTTCTCTGATAAAGAGCCTATAAATAGATTCATTTTTCTCTGATCATAGCCAGGCCCAGATGTTGCTACACCATCGAGACTGCACTGGAAAAGAAGATGTGTTTTTGCTCGAGATGACAGAAGACGGAAGTGCACATTTCCTGAGAAGCAGTAGCAGCAGCACCGACATGTGTCACATCTTGCTGGTAAAAAAAAGTTTTGCACATTTGAGGGGGAGAGAGGCAGTGGAGGCAGTGATGTGCTTGTTATATGATACATGACCACTAGATGGCAGCATGCTCAAATGCAGAAAGCTGCAGGTCTTAAATCACCACCAGCCTTTAGTGTGGCTTTAGTGTGCAGGGGTGGAAGAAGTATTTGAGTATTTTACTTTAGTATGAGTGGCAGTGCCACAATGTAAAATACAATCACAGGTAAAGGCACTACTTTTAATAGTTAACTTTGTAATTGCAGGCTATTATCAGCAGCTAAATGTAAAAGTAAAGGCACTCATATGCAGAATGCCCATTGCAAAGTATTATACAGTAATATTATATTATTATATGATATTATACTATATAATATAATATTGTATTTTATTATATTATATTACATTATATTATTTTATTTTATTTTATATCATATTATACTATATAATATAATATAATATTATATTATATTACTTTACCTTACATTATATTACATTACATTACATTATATTATGTTACATTATATTATATTATATTATGTTATGTTATATTATATTATATTATATTATATTGTATTATATTGTATTATATTATTGTATTGTATTGTATTGGTATTACAGATGTGCAAGCAGTATTTCAGTGTTTCTACATTTAACTTATTTTTTATATTGTTGTTAGTTTATTTTTTTGCATCACATTTTCACTGATTAGTTGATCAGTTTTGTATGTAACATGTTTATCCGTAAAACAGCTAGTAACTAAAGCACTAAGATAAATGTAGCCCTTGGAAAAAGTACAATATTTCCCTCTGAAATTTTGTGTATAGTGGTGGAATGTAACCAAGTACTAATGTAGCCCGCTTAAGTATAACTTTGAAGTACTTGTACTTTACTTGAGTATTTCCATTTTATGCTTTTTTATACTCCATTATATTTCAGAGGGAAATATTCTTTGTACTCCACTACATTTATTTGACTAACTGTAGTTAATTTGCTGATTGCAGATTTCACATACAAAACACATGACAGGCGAATGAATACAAGTCATTGTAATAGATTTAACCTCCCAGCAATATAAAGTATCCCCACATCGATTAAAATGCTTCTTACACATTAATATTTGAATGCAGGACTTTTACTTATAATGGAGTATTTCTATCACTATTGTAATGATACTTTGACTTAATTAAAGGATTTGAATACTTCTTCCTCCACTGGTGAAGTAGATGTATAAAGTAACATTATATATATAAAGTAGCTGCCTTTAAACTGTAGTGTTACTTTCCACCACTGAGTTTAAACACAATAAAACTTTTTTTTGTTATGTTTTGAGGAAGTCCAAGGAAATGTGTCTTCCTTACAGGCTGTAAATGATCCAGCCTCTCCAGTGTGTCCTGTGCCTGATGGGCGGTCACTGCTCCTGTTCTCCTTCAGTATAAAGGAGGTGAGGAGCGACCTGTTGCGCTCTTATAGCCAAGTTGCCACACCAGAAAGAAGAACTTCACCAAAGACTGCAGTGCGATGGATTTTAAAGAGCTTGGAGAGGAGTCCTCCGAGGTTGACACCGAGGATCTGGACAACGTGAAGGCGCTCACAGAGAAGCTGAAGCTGCAGACGCGCAGACCTTCCTATGTGGAGTGGCAGGAGCGCGTCCAGAGTTCACCGTGGAAGGAGGAGAGTAGTCACCCAGCAGCAGCAGCAGGAGAAGAAGACAGCCCTGCACCGGACTCTGAAGGACAAGTAGTCTCCGTGCCTGAACTTATGAGAGATGAGAACTCAGAGCTGGTTGTGCGCAACATCTGTGGCTTTGACACTATTGATGATGCTTTGGACTTTCTGAGAAAAGAGCTGGTGAGTGGAGCAATTTATTTGAACCAAAATCAATCTATTATACTGGAAAATTATATGATATCCATTGTTATACAGCTTTGTCAAACCCAAAATGATTTCCGAAGTTCCCTATGCACACTGTTAAGAATTTCCCAGAAAAATAACAGTAAAGAACTGGCAGCAGGGTTGCCTTTATGTTACTGTAAAATTAACATTATTATACTGATTATTTTTTTGCCTAGATGAATAGACTTAGCAGGTTACAGACATAGGAATAGTCACACTAAATACAATTAAAGGCACTTGTTAGGAAAAAGGCTATAATAGACTTGTTGACACTTTTCCCAAAATGTATATCTATAGCTGGCTACAAGCACAGAATGCAAACCAGAACAACAGAGCTAATTCACTGATTTTACAATCATGTACAATGTACAAGCCTCACATGTGCAGATCAGGTCCCAGAATTAAAAAAAATACTGCATGAAACTGTTACTGATGATACTTTAGACAGTTGATCAGCAGTAAAGTGCTGTTTTTTAAGAATGCATTATAGTTCAGTTAAAAAACGGCCTATGAGCGTAATTTAACAGGTTTTCTTTTGTATTAACAGTAAAGCACTGTTTTTAGCAATACCAGGTTAATACTGTTGAAATCCTGCTGTAAATTAACAGCAATTGTTTACAGTGCATGTGTGTGAAATAGATATCTATCTCATTACTTCACCTCTAGTTGCCTCTTCAGGTGATCTGCTGCATTCATGAATGCCTAACTTAACTTAGTGGGGGGTAGGATGACTGACTTCATGCAGTCCTCACAGTCCAAACAAACAGTCTGTGAAACAATAAGATGTGTGTTTTCTCACACTCTCAGGCTGCAGCCCGTATATTCCACGTGCCAGTGATTTACACACTTTGATAAGAAGATTAAAAACTATAATAAGAGCCATTCAAAGTCCTCATATTTTCTGGTAGGTAGGTATGTAGGTAGGTAGGTAAGTAGGTACTTTATTAATCCCAGAGGGGGAATTTCTGAGTCCCAGCAGCAAAAGATAGAACAAGCACACAACAAGATTAAGAATAGAATATGGTATAATAATAATGGTATCTCACTGAAGCTCACTTTCTCCCATCCTCTACCCCCCCTACCACCTCCTCCTCCTCAGAGGGAGATGCAGGTCCAGGACAACCTCCTGGCCCGTCAGCTCATCCGTCTGCGTGCGGACATCCACCGGCTGAAGGTGGAGCAGGTGTGTGACCGCCACAAGGAGATGCTGGACGATGCCACGTACGAGCTGGAGGAGTGTGGCGAGGAGTCGGACCTGCTGTGTGACATCCCCATGAAGGCTGCCTTCGCCCTGTCCGGCCCGCTCAAACACCTGGGCCTCACCAAGATGAACATCAACTCCAGACGTTTCTCACTGTGTTAAAACAAACTTATACTGGATGTCCCCATGTCCTCCTCCTCCTCCTCTTCCTCCTCCTCCTTGTTTGTGTTGGCTTAGGCTTATTTCCTCCTCGGGAGCTGTTTGATGAAGTGAAGAGTGACTGCTAGCTATTGGTGCCCCGGGTGGAAATGAACACGACTGTGCACCTTGGCTTGACATGCATTGGGAAGCCTCAGTGTGCAGACCTGTAGGGGCACACACACCCTTACTATAATACAGACACACCTTCCTGCTGGTTGGAGCTGCTCTACTGTTGACTCTGCTTTACCATGTTAACCAGAGTAGAGAGACGAAGGCTTAGAGCTACACTGAGATGTAGAGGTAGATACATAATTGGCATTATATCTTATACCCAATGATTTGGTATTGTAAAAACAAATTTTAACTTGTGCCAAAGAAGTGCCAAACAGTTGTGAGGAGAGTAGAAGAAGAAGCTCACTTCAGAAAAGAAGCTTCATGGTCGCAGTTACGTTAGACAGGTGAGACTACTTTACATCAGTGGTTCCCAACCTAGGGGTCAGGGCCCAGACAAGGGGTCGCAAGATAAATGTGAGTTTGTAATGCGATTAACAAGATCGGAACCAGAAAAAGATTTTCTGCTAGTTTTTTTTTCTCCATTTTTTCTTTTAGCAAATTACTGAATAATTGATTCTCTTCTACCCTCTGGTTGGACTGGTTACATCCAGTGATGAGGGTTTGCAAGTTGCATTTTAAAGGAACAGTGTGTAACATTTTGGGGGATCTATTAGCAGACATGGAATATTCATAACTTTGTTTTCATTAGTGTATAATCACCTGAAACTAGGAATTGTTGTGTTTTTTGTTAGTTGAGAGTGAGTCTTTCATATCTAAATGGGGAGTGGGTCCTCTATACGCTATGTTGCTCCGCCATGTTTCTACAGTAGTAGTAGTAGTAACATTGCCTTTTTTTTTCTTTTAAGCAAATCACTAATTAATTTCACCTCTTCCACCCTCTGGTTGAACTGGTTATATCCATTGATGAGGGGTTGCAATTAGATATTGTTTAATTTTAAAGGTATAGTGTGTAGGATTTGGCGGGCATCTAGGGGTGTGGTTGCAGATTGCAACCAATTGAATACCCCTCAACTCATTGCTCCCTTTCGGATAAGGGTAACGCGGTTTTGCACTCTACAGCTCGCGTTACCACAGTTTCACAAGCGTGTCGGAGAACTGCGGTGTCCTTCAGGTTACGTAGAAACGCAAAAGGCTCTCTCTAGAGCCAGTGTTTGGTTTGTCCATTCTGGGCTACTGTAGAAACACGAAGGAGCAACATGGTGGACTCCGTGAAGAGGACCCGCTCCTTATGAAGGGCTCATTCTAAGCTAACGAAAACGCAATGATTCTTGGTTTCGGATGATAATACTCCAAAGAAAACATGCTTCCCTGAAATTTTATACACTGTTCCTTTAAGAGGTCACATGACAAAAAGTTTTGGGATAACTGCTTTACATCACTAATAAATTTTTTGTGCATTAAAAAAGTATGATGGTGGCACGTCTGGTCAGATAAAGGAAATGTTCAGCACCACTTTAAAGTAAATAATACAGCAACATATTCCAGCTGTTGAAGCCTGCATTTGGGGAACTGTCCCTGTCACTATCCTCAAAGGAAGTGGAAGGTCACACTCCAGCATTTTTACGCCTCTTCTTCACAAACCAAATATATCTTTATTGCCTCAGCGCTGCAGTGACAGGACCCAGGAGGCTGTGCCTAAAGCATTTTGTTTTCCATTACCGTGTCCAGATGCTGCAGAGCACGGGTTGGAAACTGGACAGTGACCAATAAGATGAAATGGTTTATTATATAGCTTGATATTATTAGTAACAGCAAGTAGGACGAATGAGATATTTTTGTTGAGTTATAACTGTGTTAAATGTAAAACAAAAAACACTATTATTATTGCTAAATCCTTCTTCTGTAATATGAATGTATCTATTTGACAAATGAGTATGTAAAAGAAATGCCTTAAAATGTAAATGTTTTCTTGCACATACTGTACAACACAATATTAAAGAGACTTTACCATATCTCTGTCACTTGTAAATTATGTTGTATTAGCATTTAAAATATGAATTATGACATGGTTAGAACTTTGTTCTGGTTCTGTGCATATGTCTAATCTACTATCAACCTTATCTAGGCTAAATGTCACCATATGCTCCACCAGATCCATCCTTGGTCTTGAAGCCATCTTTCACAATAGTCTCTTCTTTCCTGCCACGAGACATTCATGACCCGGTGTAATATCCTAACATAAGAATGGGGCCCCAGAGGGATGTGCAGAACCACAGACATTGTTGGGCGTAATTAGTCGAACAAGAAACCAAATATGCCTCTGCAGAGTGCGGCCACTGTGTGAAATGAGAGCACAACCAGGACTATTGACAGATGACCTCATGTGTGACGTTAGACCTCGATAGTGGAAATGAATATCATATGGAAAATGTAAAGAGGTCGAGGTATTGTACCTCGAGGCCTCGTTCTTCAGTGAATGCTTTTACAATAAAGCTCCGCAGACTTGTATTTCTCATGCCACTCAGCTCTGCCCTGCAGATAGTTTCACTTGACCTTTTCCCCATATCATACCACATGTCATCGCAGAAGCTAGAGTGTTTGTTTTGAAACTAAACACACTTAAAAATGCATGATATTTGAATTGGTTATAGCTGCAGTTGGCAGAATATTTTTGGCATCATTAGGCAAAAATTCCACAATAACCTTTCAGCATATTGTAATTCAAGTGTTCTGAGAAATAACTAGACTTCTGCACCTCCTCATGGCTCTGTTTCAAAAAATCTTTGGCCAATCACAGGTCATTTCAGAGAGAGAGCGTTCCTATTGGCTGTTCAGTCAACGGAGGCAGCTGTCAATCACTCGCAAACTCCAAACAAATGGTCAAGCTAGGTAGCGCTGATCAAATATTAATCAATATTCTGTTACTGTAATGCCTATTTCTTCCTCAAATGTTTTCAGGAATATCTGGTAGTGTATTGTTCGGCTGTGAAATGAGAAAGTTTGCTCCGGCTGGTGGACAGTGCTTGGTATTTCTTCAACTGATCTAGGCATTTGCTGCCGGGTCACAAACTTTCTCATTTTACAGCTAAACAATACACTACAAGATGTTTCTGAAAACATCTGAGGAGAGAAATAGGCATTACAGTAACAGAATATTGATTCATATTTGATCAGCGCTGCCTAGTTTGACCGTTTGATTGGAGTTCGCGAGTGATTGACAGCTGCTCAGAGACGGCAGACTCCAGCTCGGCTCTGATTGGTTGCTTTCCTCCGGTCTGTGAAATCTTGCAGATGCTATTAGGAGCAGTGGAGGACACCGGAGGACACAGACACATGATTTTTTTCAGTGTAATAGGTCCTCTTTAAACACTGAGTTAATGTGCACATGAGTAAGCAATAGCAACAAAACAAAAGCACACCCACTCACATGAAAGAGGCCAGCACCTGCACCGTGAAGCGTGGGGGTGGGAGGGTTGGAAAACGTTCTGTGTATTGGTAGCATCTCGATTCGATTGCGTAACAGAATGTGATTTCCAACCACATTTAGAAGTAGCGACAGCTGTGGTCCAAGGGAGACTAGGAATACCCTTAAAGGCTCATACAAGGCCTGGCAAAAGCTGATCTCCAAAGATGGTGAGGCTCTTTTAGGTATGTGCCAGAGGATCCACACTATTATTCCATCATATTAATGAGGAATTTGTGTCTGACAAGATTCTGCCTTCAGAAACAGGTTATGGATGCAGATGTCTTATTGAAATCAGCTCAGTAAAAGACTATGTCACTATCAAAAAGCCCCCAAAACTACCTCACCCACCCTCCTAGATTTACAGTTTACTCTCTCAGTTACGTATGTGCTTTAACGGAAAAAGAGTGAGCTCAGGTGGTTTCACCAAGTGAGGCTTAATCTACGATGTGTCTTCTACGCACACACACATTTCTGTGCACTTCCTGTAAGGTTTGGACTGACTTCCTGCCAGTGCGCTCTCTGTAGCAGCAGCCGTTCACCACAAGGAAAGAGATGCGGCCCACAGCAGAGTTATCTGAAAGGTAAAAAAAAAGGTGCTACAGCGCAGGCTTTAGAGTTGTTAACAGTCTGAGAGATGTGTTAATTCACGTGTCCTCTCAGGGTTAAATGTGACCATTCAGCAAAGAGCTTTGGTTAAACATGACGATTCGTAAGAGAGGGTCAGCCACTGATTGACCTTTGTTTGGTTTTTCCCTCTGTGGGTGTGATAATCGTGACTCAGTCTATTATTTTTATGTTGGACGTGGTTGTGAAAACCAAGCTCAAAGTCTATTTTTAAATGGTTTGTTGGCCACAGACAAAACAAACAAAAAACCGCATGTGTGACTGACAAAAATAGCCTCTTGATACTTCCAACATGGGGCCTGAAACCACTACACCGGAAACTTGACTGTCCCAAATCGCCAAAACGGTCTTTTTTTTTGTGTGGCGTTTACTTTAAATATGATAAATTATAATGAATTATAATACTGCTAAGATTAGTCTGATGCTCTATCTTATCAATTACTCTCTTGCAGAGTAAATTCTTTGGAATAACCCTGGACCGCCACCTCACCTTTAAAGGTCACTAACGCACAGATGTTACACACAAAAGTAACATATATAAATATAACTTCACAGCCTCCTTTTTTTTTTTTAACTGTATTGGAAACATGTTTGGGAAAGGTGCTGTCCTGACCCCTTTACTACCATGAAGCCTGTAACTGTTCGCCCTGCTCACACACAGCTGCACTGTGAAGCACCTGTCAGAAGCCTGCAGAGCAACCCTCAACGTTTCAACGACAGGAAACTCTCTGAGTCGCTCTCCTCCACTCCTCCAAGTGTGTGTGTTCAGACACACATCAGCACGTCTGCATTGACTTAGTTATAATAAGAGGAGCGGATGATGACATGTTCACACCCGGGCTCCTGTGGTGAAAAAAGAACTTATTGTTAAATAGTTCTGGTACAAAAGATAACTATTTAATAAAGAATATCTCTATGGCGGCACGTGGAATCTGATATTGTTGGAGAGGCATTTCATATTTCAAGAGGTAAGTGTCAAACTTGTAAATCTATCAGTGTTACATTTGAATATAAAGAAAGAAAAGACTGTGACTAAGGTATACATGATAATTTCCCTGTAGTTATCATATGCGTTATTATATAAAACATGATACATAAATCAGAGGGGTTGTATATATTTGGAGTAGAGTCGTTTGACTTTAATGTAATATAAGAAAATTGACGTATAGAGAATAATAATGTCTACACCCAGAAGTAATGTCCAATTAGCTTAAATACATATTTTGTTGTTGCATTATTTTAACATAAAGGCTAAAAATGAAACATATTCAGTTACTGATTGTGTCATTGTGATAAAAATCTGTATTACAAAAAAAGACGGGACCGTACAGGAACAATAAGAGGCTTTCTCATTGTAATAAAATATGCATCTGTATCTTATTAATCCATTTTTATTATAAGTTTATTATTATATAAACATTTATGTGCGTGTAAATTCATAGCTGTCACACAAACATGTGGTCTATATGTGATAGATAATGTAGGTGATGGTGACATTAAAAACTAATTTTAATGTGAAATGTCGAAATTGGATATAAATAGGTGCAACAGCAACAAAAACATCCAAATACAAATCTTTTTTAAATATGTAAATTTAGTTTTTTTTGTTTATGTTCTCAATGCCATTTGAAAAGGTATAGTTTATGAGCTTCACTCACAATGCCAAAATGTCTTAGGTCTTTCTTACAGCCCCCACACGACCATCATAATACTTTGCAAACAATAACAGTCATCAGTATTTGTTTGGAAAGGCCTTCAGCTGCAGATCATAAAAAGAAGAGGGTAGCCCCTCAATGGAAAATGCTGACTTTGTTTGTGTGACTCCCTGATGGCTGGCCAGTAGGCGTAGGAGTGCTGATAATAAAATACCCTAGTGGACTCCTGTGATTCGTTCCTCGGGGGTCTCAGCACAGTGGTGGGTTGTTATTGCCGGGTCAGGCCTCTCCAGATTCTTCTCACGGCTCTGAGCCTTTGGGACAGGCGGCTGCTGCGATTAGCCCACTGACCCTGTTCCATGAGCGGCCCAATGGGAGCCAAATGAGCTTGAGAAAGCCAGCTCGTACAGTGCACCCGTGTAAAACACAATACGGAACACGCGCCATTGGATTATACAAGATTAGCATTGTTGTTTATACAGTCTACTGTTCAAGTCTGAATACTTGTGATTTACAATGATGAAAGTGGTAGTAACAATGTAGGTATTTGTCACAGTTCTGGATGGGATTTTATTAGACTGTTGTGTGCAGATTTATATGGCGTCAAAACAGTGCCTCAAATGAAAGCTTTTACACAGCTCTTAGTTTCCAGTCTGATTCACCACCGAGACTCCATTTTGAGGCGAGGCCCTCAATCACATCCGATTAAAGGAGTTTTCGGAAACGAAAAACATTTTGTGTCTTCTGTTAGTTTCAGCCACTTACAAATCTTAAAATGCAATTTTTGTTGTTTTTTTATGTCTTGTATTACAGTAATTGATGTCTGTAATTCAATATACACTGCCTCATACATAAAAACTGTCTTGTTGAGACATTTATTTGAGGCCACAAGCTATCTAAGATGACAACCCAAAAAAAACACTGTAAATAGAGAATTTTTGCCATTAAAATACAAGTAATCATCATTTTATGAACATGTTGATGCCCGTAATACCTTTTGAAAAATAACTCAAACCTCTTAATTGCAGAAAAGATGGGGTGTAACTGCAGTTCGGATTACTCTGACAGCGAGTGGATTGAGAACCTGGATGAAATGTGTGAACACTGCAACTGCCCCATACCTCCCCAGTCATGCAATCCCGTAAGTGTCTGTGTACATTTTGTATGTGCAGGCCTGTACTTGTGTTAGTACATCACATGAATGAGTATCTGTGTGTAAGTGTAAGTGAGCTTCACATGAAAGGGTTTTGGTTATAGTGCGGTTGAATGTGAATGACCACTTGGAGAGAAGGTGTGAACATTTCATGGGCTTCCACGATTAATTTGATAGAAGACAAATACAATCTGTACAAAAAAATGTTCCAAAAAAGTTTTATAACTTACGTAACTGCGAGGGAAGTTCTCTTTTGTGTGTGTGATTAAATGGGAGCGTAATTATTCCCCCAATGCTGTTTGTTTCCTCTGCATCAGTAAGATGTCCCATTAGATTAGAAATAAAGGAGAAAGCCACCTGTGGGTGCCACAGTACGTCGAGACATTTTGTCTGGGAGAAAAACTGTTACCGATGACATCTGCGTAGTAATAAACCAGAAATGTGCATATCTTTTCCTGTGAATGTGACATGTGATAGTGCCTCGTAATACCGCAGGAATCTTCTTTTGTTCTTCGGAAAGCTGAATTTAAGTCTGATCTTGTTTTTCCATTCACCAGTACACAGACCAGCTGATTCCATACCCATCACAACATTCACCTCCTACATCTCCTCTACCAGGTGACAAGATGCTGTATATATTTATGTGTGTTTAAGAATCTACAGGTAAATTAGTAGTAGTATAATGTGGAAAAACAGAATGGCAGAATTAGGTTAATGAAGTGCAAATATAAAATACAAGTAAATATTAAGGGTGTGATAAATTTACAAGTTTCAGGCAGAGTGTCAACGTATTATTGAATACATAAGGAAAAGATATTTAAAATACATTGGAAACACATTAAAAAGCTTTGTATTTTCCCTTTATCCCCAGTTAGATTTAAGCTTATTTCACATCTCAATGTATTGCTTCTTTCAACTTCTCACTTTCTCATTGAAATCACTCTAGTGTATGCATTTTATATTTTACCCACACAACATTTTACATTTTCCTCGCCAATATCCTTAGATATCCTTTTATTGTTTACATAATAATGTGACTATTTTTCTCTATTTATTATTTTTTTTACAAATGTTGAAATTGCTTATCTGATTGTATGATTTATGGAACACTTCTAACTTATCAGAAAGCCAATTTAGCCGGATTTGCTGGCTCTGGGGCCTCACATCCCCCTGACCCCCATCCTGTATTTGATTTTGTACACCTCACCTTCAGCCACCATATCAATAATGAGCAACCATCACAAATTTTACGCTGCACAGAACACTAAGCAAGGACTCCCACTCTCATTCACTGTTGCCATCGAGCGTTTAGCAGCAGCCATTCGTCAAAATATCACTCAGCACATAACATAACATTTTATTCTACACGGTCACATGTGAGTAAAAACTGTTCCCAATGTATTTAACCTATATGTTATTTAACAAAAACAATATTCCTCTTGCAGACAACCTTGTGGTGGCCATATACAGTTATGAACCCAACCATGATGGCGACCTGGGATTTGAGAAGGGAGACAAACTCAAGATCATCAACAAGTAAGCTGCTGATTAACATATATTGAAGCTTGGTAAAAAGAATTCTAATAATATTTCAGCCCCAGACCACAATTCGTATCCTATCATCTCACCCACATGGCACCTGGAACGTCATTTAGGCCTACTGTAAGCGTGTCAGACCACCATAGAATGTATGCAGCAAGATAACCCATGTGCAACCTTGCTAGCTATGTTAATTATCATTCACAGCTCCAAAAATCAAACCCGGGTCTTCAAGGTAACCCGGCCGCTCCAAGTTCAAATTATTTCAACTTTGACCTTAGCTGCCGTTGACCTTTCAAAGCGCAACCAGTGAGATAACAGCTGTATGTGACACAGCCACTTTTTGATTCCTGCGCTGCACTGGGCCTCTGCAAAATGTTCACACTATGCTCTGCGCCCAGCTATTAAAAACCTGTATAACTAGCAATTAGATGTAATGGCTTTTAGATTTTATTCTATTAAAAAAAAACAAAAAAACAAAAACGTGGCTCTATAAATGTGAAAAGCTAAAGAGGACTGGTTTATTTGGTTTTATTTGGTGGCCCAGCAAACTCTAATGGAGTTTCTTTTCCTTCAGTCATGGTTGTAGTTCCAATCGTCCATGTCCTCGGTAATATGTTTTAAAATTTTGAGGAGTTACATGACACGAAGAGGAGTTACGATTACGCATACAACACATGTTTTTATATTTTATTTTTTATTTTTAAGGTGGATTATAATATCTTTTAGATTAAATTTCTGTTTTTTTTGGGCCAAAAAAACACTAAATATATTAAATTAAATTAAAAATAAATGTAGTGTTCTTTATACCTGGCACCAGGCCAAAGTAGTAAAGTAAATACTCAGAAAATTTTACAGAATTTAGATAGTGGCTGGAAAAAGATTATTGTGAAAATATGATAACTAATTTAGATTTTAGGTAGAATTATTCCTCTGATAACCTTCAAAGGTTTAACAAGCTATAGCCTAATGTGGTGAATATTGTACATAGCTTGTAACGAGCATCTCTCCTGTCTCCCTTGCAAGACAAGACATTTGCGGCTCATTTCATGCAGTGATCATTTACAAAGAACACTTTTGCCTGTGTGTGGGGGGTTAATTGAAACTGCTTTCTGAAAGTGTACTCATTCATCCCGGGAAGTCTAGACGGCTGTGAGGTGTCACAGATATGTAAACTCACTCTTTGCTGTCTCTTCTGACACCCAGGGAGGATCCAGAGTGGTATTTGGCAGAGTCTCTCACCACGGGCCAGCAGGGCTACATCCCGCACAACTTCGTTGCAATGACCACAATGGAGACTGAACCGTACGTCATACAGGAAACATAATCGACACCATCTCTTACACCATGCATGCCGTGTCCCGGTTGGGGGGGAAGGGAAGTGGTTAGCTCAAAGTGTAAAGTATATTGTGTGTGTTTTTGCTGCAGGTGGTTCTTTAAGAACATTTCTAGAAACGAAGCCATGAGGCTCCTCCTCGCTCCTGGGAACACGGTGGGCTCCTTCTTGATTCGAGAGAGCGAGACAACCGAAGGTGATCTTTTTTGTCATCACGGCATTGACTCATATACAGTCTACACATAATCAAACTTTCTATTTCACAAGGTGGTTTCTCAGCAGTATATTCCAGTATGGCCTTCCACTGTTACATTCGCTTGAAGGTGCTACATGTTTAGACATTGATGTATTTGTTAAACAAGTGAGATAACACCCAAAATGACTCTATATCACTCAGTCTTGGTTTTACTGGCAGTGTTTCTACATACTCATACACTACAAACCCCACTACATGTGTCATAAATCAACATTTTCTGTACTGTAAAGTAGTCTCACATTAGATAATGGTTCCTTTTTGTTCCAGGGTCATTCTCCCTATCAATCAGGGACTTGGACCACAACACTGGCGAAGGAGTCAAGCACTACAGAATCCGCAACATGGACAACGGTGGCTTTTACATCACGGCCAAGATATCCTTCAACTCGCTGAAGGAGCTCGTCCAGCATCACACACGTGCGTGTAGCTTGTTGAAGGGGTTAATCAAGATGCCTGTGGGGTCTTTATCTGAATGATTTTTTAAACCTGTCTCCTCTTTCTATCGTCGCTATAGGTGAGACAGACGGGTTGTGCACGAGGCTGGTGAAGCCGTGTCAGTCGAGGGCGCCGCAGAAGCCATGGTGGCAGGATGAGTGGGAGATTCCCCGTGAGTCCCTGAAGCTGGAGCGCAGGCTTGGAGCGGGACAGTTTGGAGAAGTCTGGATGGGTGAGTGACAGAAAAGATGACAAGGGGATATGCTATGTAAAAATATAGTAGAGTAATGTCTACCTGAGCAGAGAATGAAGTCACTATCCCTCTGTGTGTTGTAATCATGGATGTATAATATGAACTTGATACCATACCCCAAGATAGAGCCTATTCAGTCTAAGGAGAATTGCTCGCCTAGCGCGTATACAAAAAATATTTCTAGCTTCCGGGTTTTCTTTCGGGGTCCACTGAATATGCGCGTATTTGTTTCTGGTCCCACTCGCGAGTTCCCACACGGCCGATAGACTTTATATTGTGATGACATCACAGATGTTGAAATCGCTTTTCTTGGCTTGAGGAAAGTTTTACAAATATAAAACCTCCATGGAATAAAAATTCATAATGGAAAGGTCAACATTTGCAGTTCCTGTCAACAGTTTTACAGGCATCTCTTTTGCAATGGTGGTCTATGGGGAAAATGCTTTTTGGGCTGTGCGGAGGCAATACAAATGCTCCCAATCTCGCATTTACCTTTAATTTCAATAATTTAAGTGTTATTTTTCCACTTTTTTGCACAGTTACATAACGTGTAAGAAGCCCAGTTGCTCAATCAAGTTGTGGGCAGACAAAGCCTTAAGCCAGGGTTTTTTCTGCAGCGTATGCAGAACGGTTTCCTCAACACAGTCTTAATAGTAGGCTTGTATGAGCTGGTTAACTGGAGAATGATGAGAGGTATTATCCCTGTTATGCAACATCACTCAAACTACATAAATCTAAATTTCCAAAGGGCTCACGGATTGGAGGATTGGTCTCTTGACAAGAAATCAACATGTTTTGATCACGAGGTATATCAGTTGAAATAATCTGTGTCACAACCCTCTTATTATTCAATTGGCAAGCATTTTCCATCCGTATTTGCCAGCACAATTCAACATCCCAAACCAACCACTGTACTAGAGATAAACATTGCCAACCCTGGAATTTTTCTTCATTTCACAGCCATTTTCTATTTACAGAATCTTCTGCATGTAGTCTGGGCACTGTATTTGTTTCTCTATCCTCATCCAAACATTGGTTCATGGACATACTTGAATAATGGGAGTGACTGTCACTTGATATGAAGTCTTTATTCTTGTTAGTTGACATGAAAATATGCAGAAATGCTTTGAATAGTGAATGTAATTTGATCCCATTGCTACACTTCATGCACGGTGTGAGATGCTCAGCGTGTTACATGACTGAAGACGGTACTGGTTGTCTGTGGGCTTGATTGACGTGTTGATGTGTTAGTGTACCAGATCTGGAATGAGATCCTGTTTGCACGGTGCAACTGTTGTTTGTTTAGCACATATTTGATCACAACTGATGATATAACCACTGTGTTTATGAAAACAAGCTAAGATGAATGCTCTCTTGGTTGACTTTTATATTGAACACAATGTAGTAGTTCATGTGTCCAAAATATTTTTGAGCCATATGACTTTGGATATCTTCTGACTTTTATTCTAGGACAACAAGAAGTCGACATTTTTGGTTTGGATTGAAATAGCTCAAAAACTATAAAGTGGATTAACATTAAAGATAGGGTTGGTAATGTTGAGGAACTAGCAAGAGTAGGCTATGCTAGATTTAAAAAAATATCCAAACAAAAAACAGAACACAGGTAGACAGGCTGTTCAATCATTCGACGGACTTATTGCAGTTCTGCATTTGATTCATTGATTGCTGTTGGGATGTAGGCCTAATGAGAATTTCATCAAATATAATAAAAAAATGCTTTTAAAGAACACTTTCAATCCTAGCTTTAAAATTGGCGCAAATATTCATGGTACCAAGAGGATGAATCACGATGACTTTGGGCGTCCTCTGACTTTTCTTCCAGCGCCATCATCAGAACGAAATTCCAATCGGTTAAATACTTTGGTTTATAACCAAATACCTGCAAAACTAATGACATGGCACAGTGGTGCAGTGGTTAGCGTTGCACAGCAAGAGGGTTGCAGGTTCCAACCCGGCTTGGTCGGTCAGTTTGGAGCCCAATGCACAGCCGCCCCCCCAAACCTGAATAGGAATCATTGTGCTAACATCCTAAACTGAAATGGTGATCATGGAAAATGTACATCAGCATGTTAGCATTGTAATTGCATACTAATGTTAGCATACTGATCAAAGCACCACTGTAGACTCTAAGTCTTGTTTTAATCAATGCCTTTCAGAAACCCACTGATGTCTAAATGTATATTTTCAGGTATCTACAATAATGACAGGACGGTGGCAATTAAGAACCTGAAGATGGGCACAATGTCAGTGGAAGCCTTCCTGGCAGAGGCCAACATGATGAAGAACTTGCAGCATCCACGCCTCGTCCGCCTCTTCGCCGTCGTTACCCAGGAGCCAATCTATATTGTCACGGAGTACATGGAAAATGGTGGGTAGAAATGCTCTACGTGTCACAACAGGAGGCATTTTACTAATAACACCAAGAGGGAATTCCAGATATCAGTCAAAAGAAAAGGAGAACTTACTCTCAGGGTATTTCCATGAAATGAATGCTTATTTGAGGCTAAATTAAACAGAAACCCTTCTGTAATCATACCAGCTTCTTTCAGTTAGGAATATGTCTAAGCCTGTCTGAAATGATAATTTCCTTAATCTCCTGCTGCCCTGTTGCCTTGAACACCAAAGGTGATGTCATCATGGTAACGTCAATAGGCGCCTGGAGCAAAGACGGGGAAAGTGTTTTATAGGCAGTGGCGCATCATAGACATTCAGGATCAAACATGTCGATCTGGTATCGGACTATGGGTGCCAGAGCGCAAGCTTGAACAAAAGACTGGGCTGCCCCATGTGTTTCACCCTTTTCATGAGTCACAGACGTGCGCTCCACTCCGGTGACTCTGTTGAATTAACGCCTTTTGATCACACAACCACAGCTGCCTTCATGTATATTTGTGTTTGATTAAAGATATGATTAGAGATGCACGTTACTGGATCACTATCGTATAATCATCACCCATATGATCAGCAGTGAGAGCACACCTAAATGAGGGAGCTAAGTCATGAGCCTTGCCTCTCCAAGCATGCTGCTCTGCTGAAGTGGCCTGCCTTCTGATATCGGCTATTTTCAGCTCGACGCTCCTGCATTCACCGCTCTGGGCTTAAATGTTTCAAAGCAAACATGAACTTTCGCTTCTTTTCCGGGACCCTCTAGACAGGTTACTGGTGTTTACTCACCGAGGGGAAGTCTCCTTTGGCTCGTCTGACACAAAGTGGTGTCAAAACAGGAGAGGGTGATTCACCAGGTTATTGTTCACCGAGACCCCTTCATGATACTTGGCTACTTTCCAGAGTCTGTATTACACACATGCATCCACAGACACTCACAAGCATGTGTACACAAATATTGGAACACTGTAAGGTTGTAGTAAACAAACTTCGACAATGGCAGTTTGTTCAGCATCTTTCCACTGGATCTTTCCTTCTTAGAAAACAATGTGAAATCACAAACACAAGTAATAAAATGGGGTCATGGCAACAGCTGCAAACAACTTTCCATATTACAACCCCTGTAATAGTTTATGACGCCCAAACACAGCTCTCATATGGAAGTGATCCAGCATCTGACTGTTTCACTTTGACCTCAAAAGTCTGTGTAATTCTTTTTCACCGGGAGGAACAATAACAAAATGCATAGAGAGATGCTGTGCACAAACACAGCAACAGCCTTGCAGCTGAATTGAATGGAGTGCCTTTGTATGGTCTTGTATGAGTGGCCTGTAAACCACCAGCAGTGGCTCTACATGAGGCTGCCTCTTTGTCCGGGATCCACGTGTGGACAGGACACAATTGTCGCCTCTGTTGTCAAGAGAAAGGATGGCTCGTAGTTCCCGTCTTTTCAGTTTGTCCCTTTTTTTTATCATCGAAGACAACAACGATGGAAAATAACAGGCGTGTCATCTCAGCTTCCCTTTGTGACCTTGACAAAGAACGTTCCTCTGGCTCTCAGACTTCAAAAGCAGCCTTCCGGCCTTAAGCAGCGGAGCAAAGGCCTCCTCTTTCCTGGCACAGTCATTCCTCTTATTTCCTTTGGTTTGACTTGGTTGACCGGTGTGCAGAGGTATTGTTCTGCGCTAATCAAACTCAACACAAAGTCTGCTCTCAGAAGCTATGCATCAACTTGACTGATGCTCCGTGCACTTCCTCACAGTGTTATGTTCCCTGATTTGAAATGCTATTCTGGTCCGACTGTCTATTTATGACTGTGGGGAATCATGATGCTTTTGACCAAGGAAAATATCACCAGTCTTCTGGACAAAGCATGACTTTACTTTTGTTTTCCAGTTCATATGACAGCTTATTGCTTAAAGGAACAGTGTCTAAGTTTAGCGCCATGGCGTGGTTGCAGATTGTAACGAAATGAATACCCGGCCCGTTCTCATTCCCTGGGCGTTAAATACCGAGGCTTTGTCACAGCCGTTGGCGTGTATTGCCGCACCCTTTAACCCTGGTATGAAAAGCACCGGGCGTTCCATTAACTATAATGTAAACCCATCCACGGCAACAGTAAACGCTTCGAGAAAATGCGCTGGGAGTGTGGTGATGTAGTTTAAAGAGCAAAAAGACACGCACTGGACGGGTGGGATCAATTCATTTTGTTCAGCAAAAAGTGCAGTTTCTGAAAACATATTACTTGAATGTCATTTTTACAGGTAGTCTAGTGGATTACCTGAAAACAACAGAGGGAAGCAATCTGCCCATGAACACTCTGATAGACATGGCGGCTCAGGTAAGACATCTCTCTTTTTTTCTTTACTATAAATGTGTTTGTGCTCTTATATCCATACTCCATTTACCAGATTCCCTATCATTCTTTCACTTCCTATTCTCTCAGCATGATCCTCAAAGACAGGAAACATGGCCACTGTTGTAATGAAGCTTACACGCAACACCAATTTTTAAATAATGACAAAGCTGGATGGGTGTGTGTGCAGGCGTGCACCGTGTGAATTGTGATGAACGTTGGTTTAGACATGTTGGCACAAATAAAACTGTGCTACTATCACACAGTCCGTACAGGGGACAAATTCACCTTTTTGGTCACATCTTTTATCTAATCATCACGGGTGCCGACTCAGCTAAAATGTCAAAATGAGAGCATGGTGACAAAATCTGATACTGATTGTACATGATGCAGATTTTCCGTTTCATTTCTCTGAATTTGTCTTTTCACTTTCATCAACTCTCAGTAAGATGCTCTGTCACAGCTCTGCCAAAGTGACATTGTGTACTGAAACCCATATGGAAGTTAATATAAATATACAATTTAAAGCCTGACAAATGATGAATCTGGTCAGTTAAGCCTGATGTTTGAACAGGTTTGAGACTGCAAGTTAAAGGGATAGTTGGACATTTTGGAAACTACGCTTATTATTTTTCCTGAATCATATAAAATTCTGATGATCTATCCCAATTTAATCCGTTACAAAGTAAATGCTGACTGTCCCAATAATAATGTTTTTCCACAATCAAATTATTTCCATAATTAAAAGTCATGCGTGGCATAAATAAAACACCATGGAAATTAATCCAAATTGTATTATGTTTAGACTTGCATCCTCCATGATAGCTGCCTCGTGCGTTGGCCTCTGCTCTTCTGTCACGCCCTAGTAGTAGGTTGCCAGGTTTGGGTGCATTGCACTAGAAATCACCCAATCATGTTTCAAAAACAAAACATAACTTCTCAATATCTAGAAAAATGCAAATATTTAATGGGAAAAGTCCTTTCGAGCCATCTGTCTCAAGTCTAAGTCAAGTCTAAAGTCAAGAATATGAAGTCAAAGTCAAAGTCGAGCCTGTCATCAGTGTTATTCAAGCAAGTCTCAAGTCCTCAAATTTGCAATTCGAGTCTGACTTGAGTCAAGTCATGTGCATTTTCCAATCTTTATGCTAAACTAAGCTAAGCTCAACTACAGGCTCTTGCTTAATATTAGCCAACAGATATGAGAATGGTATCAATCTTCTTATCTAGCTCTCAGCAACAAAGTGACTAAGAGTATTTCCCAAAATGTTAAACTCTAATCATGCCCACATCTACTTCTTGAAATGTTATATGCCCGTAAAGGAACTTTACTTACTTAACATGTATGTGGGTGTGGGAATGGAAAACACAACCACAGGAAGACAGAGTGAAATTTCAAAACCTAAGAACACATGAGATTCTTCATCCGGAGTAGGCAAAATTCTCCGACGCCTTAGCTTGGCGTAGAGAGGTAGAGTTTATACAGAGCTTTGTGGTGAACATATTTCACAGAAAGAAGCTTTCAAGCCAGTCGTCACGCACTGATAGCATTTGCGGTAGAAGCGCTAAGCAAGTAACTCTAACCATCATGTGATGGACCATAAAAATTCAAGTGATTAATGACCTTGCTCTGGCCGCAGTATTGGACACTCTGTCCACACCGTTATGCCTGCTAAAAATGTGTATACATCAGAGGAACTTGGGATTTTACTCAAATGTACACTGGCTATAGGAGACTTGAGCGGAAAAATAATTTAATGAATGCAAAGTAAAAGGTTAAAGTTTCTGATTGAATCATACCACAATTAAATGAATGGAATGGAGAGTAAAGAGGCGTTAAGAGTGTCATGACGACGGTAGAAGTTTATGAAATACACAGACATACGTACATCTCACGTTTCTGACAAGACCCCGGGGCCAATCGCACCTATGTGATAGATTCTTATGTTTGAAATATACACCACTGACCCAGCAAAACGTAGAGAGTTAGATACATAAACATAGACACAAATGACACAGATGCTTGTTAACTGTGAGTTCTGTGGAAATCTTGTTGATTCTCGCTGTAGATAGCCTACCTCATATACCGATTGCCTCATGCATTAGGCGTAGTATCAATTCCCCTCTGCTTATGTAGAAATGACTCATGTAGTATTTGATTGAATCAGAAACACAGTCACTGGAACAATCAGCCCGTCTACAGTAAGGTGAAGGCAGCTTTTAGTATCAGGAAGTAGAGCAGCCACAGCTGTGTACCTGGGTGGAGTATGCGGAGGTAAAGGGTTTAAGGAACTGACCTGTGGAAATGGTTAACTCCCTGGTTTGGGAGTTCACCAAACCAGTTCATCTGTACAACTCACACAAATATTACACAGTATTAAAACATACAAAGGTCCTTCACACTCATTTTATGCTTGTACACACACAGGCGTAGGGCTTGTCTAACGATGTGCTGCCTCCTGCAGGTGGCTGATGGCATGGGTTTCATCGAGGAGAAAAATTACATTCATCGAGACCTGAGAGCAGCCAATATTCTGGTGTCTAATGAACTCATCTGTAAGATTGCCGACTTTGGACTGGCACGGCTGATTGAGGACAACGAATACACAGCAAGAGAGGGTAACAAGACCTCGTACAAATCACATATACAACATGTTCTTTTAAGCCCATTGAACCTTTTTTTTCCAGGTTAAATAATGTTTGTCATAAAATATTTTTTGTTTTATTATAAGGCTTTTGTTTGAGTGCATTTGCCATGGAGAGTAATTACTTTAAATTAGGACTGTCAAAGTTAACGCAATACTAACACGTTAATGCAAATTCGTTTTAACGGCATTTATTTCTTTAACGCATTAACGCAATCAATCTTTCGGAAGTTGCAAACTTGCGCTAAATTTTGGCGAGGATTACCTGTCATGGCCATTTTCAAAAGGGTCCCTTGACCTCTGACCTCAAGATATGTGAATAAAAAATGGGTTCTATGGGTACCCAGGAGTCTCCCCTTTACAGACATGTAAACTTATGATAATCACATGCAGTTTGGGGCAAGTCATAGTCAAGTCAGCACACTGACACACTGATAGCTGTTGTTGCCTGTTGGGCTGCAGATTGCCATGTTATGATTCAAGTATATTTTTTATGCTAAATGCAGTACCTGTGAGGGTTTCTGGACAATATTTGTCATTGTTTTATGTTGTTAATTGATTAAAATACATACATTTGCATAAAACACTACCACTACCATGTTGATAAGAGTATTAAATACTTGACAGATCTCCCTTAAAGGTATATTTTGAACAGATAAAATATGTCTGATTAATTTGCGATTATTCGCGATTAATCACGGACAATCATTCAATTAATCGCAATTAAATATTTTAATCGACTGACAGCCCTACTTTAAATGTAATCACAAACCAAGTGTTCATGTTTGTTTCTTTTTTAATAAAGTTTCTTCCTGTTTTCATAGGTGCAAAGTTCCCCATCAAATGGACGGCCCCAGAGGCTATTAACTATGGCACCTTCTCCATAAAATCAGATGTGTGGTCATTTGGGATCCTCCTGACAGAAATAGTGACATATGGACGCATCCCTTACCCTGGTAAATACTCCTTCACTGTACTCATACTGGTCCGTCACAATATCATTCATAAAATCAACCAATTACAAGTCTAGCATGGATTATAATTGCTGAAAACATCATATCCATTGCCTTCATTCCCACATTTCACCTGTTGTTCAGGTATGTCCAACCCAGAGGTAATCCAGAACCTGGAGCGGGGCTACAGAATGCCGAGGCCAGAAAACTGTTCAGAGGGGCTTTATAACGTCATGTGTCTGTGCTGGAATGAAAACCCAGAGGACAGGCCCACCTTCGAGTACCTGAGGAGCGTTCTGGAGGATTTCTTCACTGCCACAGAGAGGCAGTACCAGGAATAGCCCTGCCGGGGCAGAAAGACATACAGACTAATAATGAATATACTCAAACTGAAGGCACAGCCTGTGAAGATGGATGCTGGATTTTGTTTTGTTTGTTTTTGAAGAGTACATGCCTTTATATTGATAGTGTAGAAGCTGGGATTTTCCAAATAAGAGTACTTTGTTTCTGCACCAAACTTATTCTGAAGTGCCATCTTGCAGTATATACAGTATGTGCGGAGCTGTGAACCCGGAAACTCTTGTAACAGCTGGACCACTGCAGAGCCAACAACAGAAAGGAGAGCGGTCACCATGCTGCTTGAATAGACTGGGAAGTGTCTGACTTAGCTTAATAAGTAGCTGCTCTCCTGGTGCTCATTATTAAGATGTAAATACCGTCAAAGTGCTTCAGCTGTGTTTTACCTCTGCAGTTCAAGAAATGTTTTCAAACTATTTTACTTGCAATGAAAAGCTTTACACGGATGTTGTTTTTGTTACATTGAATATGCTAAGCCATCACAACCCACATCACTTAGAATGAACCACCGACAGAGTATACTTGGTGATATATAACATTCAAAAGTGCTAAAATGTTTTATTCATGCATTTATGTAAATGTATTAAATTAAATCATACTGCTTTCTGGACGCTGTAGTTTTGTGTGCTATTGACACCATATTCTGTAGATACAGGCTACTAAAAAAATGTCAGTCATTCAAAATATGTATTTTGTGATAATGCACATTGTCTTTCAGTGATATTGAGCAGAAGTTGCCATAAATAACCACCAGTATATAAAGTATGTAAATAAATAGCTCCTCCCGGACCAGCCTCATTATTAAAATGCTGCTTACGCATTAATGCATCAGTTATGATAATCTGAAAATATCATACATAATAATACTACAGCAAATATGCTGCATAATGAGATTTTTCCAATTTATACATATATATATATATATATATATATGACTGTGAATTAATTATCATAAAAATGTTGGGTGTACAACACTCATAGATGTTATGAAACAAACAGAAATTAATAGTCTTAATCGCCTTTTTGTTGGTCGAATTAGAAATCAGTTTTACATATGGTTTAACGAAAACACCAAAACAAGGTTTATTGTTGCTAAATTTACATTTTAAGAATAAAATATTTGCTAAGATTATTATCAGGTTTACCATCAAATATATATATATATATATATATATATATATATATATGTAAGTATATATATATATATTTTTTCTTTTCTTTTTCCCCCTCTTTTCCTCATAACAAAAAAAAATAAAATGAAATATGGATAAAACAAAATGGAGAGAAAAACAAAATAAATTAAAAAAATAAAATAATAAATAAATAAATAAATGAAGAAAGAAAGAAAGAAAGAAAGAAAGAAAAAATAAATAAATAAATGAATAAAGAAAGAAAGAAAGAAAAAAGAAAGAAAGAAAGAAAGAAATTAATAAATAAAGAAATAAATACAGAAATAAAGAAATAAGGAAATAAGGAAATAAGGAAAGAAAGAAAGAAAGAAAGAAATAAGGAAAGAAAGAAAGAAATTAAGAAATAAAGAAATAAAGAAAGAAATAAAGAAATAAGGAAATAAATACAGAAATAAAGAAATAAGGAAATAAGGAAATAAGGAAAGAAAGAAAGAAAGAAAGAAAGAAATAAGGAAAGAAAGAAAGAAATTAAGAAATAAAGAAATAAAGAAAGAAATAAAGAAATAAGGAAAGAAATAAAGAAATAAAGAAATAAGGAAATAAATAAATAAAGAAAGAAAGAAAGAAAGAAATAAGGAAAGAAATAAAGAAATAAAGAAATAAAAAAATAAATAAAAAAATAAATAAAAATAAAAATAAAAATAAAAAATAAAAAAATAAAAATAAATAAATAAATAAATAAATAAAACTTAAGGCACGTATGGCCAGTAATGGGTTTTTATTATGGTGTAAAGCAGCTCCAAAACACGTCATCAGAGTGTGCCGTGCTCTGTCGCCCCCTGCTGGCAGCATGCTAACACTACCACCACCTCTCACTGATTGAGTGGACGTGATAGAAACTCTCCGCCTCTCGTCGCGGCTCTTCTCTTCTCTTCTCTCCTCTCTCCTCGGTGTGTGTGTGTGTTGGCGGTGAACAAACCAGCCAGCCAGAAGAAAGCACTAAAATGGCGCTTACTTCCACAGGAGGAACAAAGAAAAAAGTTTGCTACTACTATGACGGTGAGTCCTCTAATGTTTATACTGGTAAAGGAACACGTGGCTGAATGAACGCTCACTTTGCACCAACAAAAGGTCTCCGTTATATCCTCCTATTGCTAAGCTAACCATGCTAAGCTAACCTAGCTAGCATGGCTAGCTCTCATCATCATCTCTTAAGTCTACACAGAGTAATACTGATCTAATAGTGTTCCTCTAAATGCACTGGTTTCCTCCTAACATGCCCTTTAGGCTCTTATCCACCAGCTGTTGGTGTTTTAACTGGATTAACCTTAGTTACTGTTACTAGCTGCAGAGCTAACAATGGGGATACTTCATTGTCGCCGCAATTAAACACGAAGCTCGCGTTAAGAGGCTCATCAGATGCGTGGGAGCTCGGAGTCAAATGTGTGTTTTGGTCGACATTAGTGTCTGTGTGCAACAAAGCAGCATGTTTGTAAGTGTAGCTGTGTACTTTGTGTAGTTTCAGAGAGTAACGTTTAGAGTATTTAGAGTATTTGGGTCTGCAGAGGATCACAGTGCATGATGGGTACTGTTGCATTCTTTAGTGCAGAAACCTTTTTAGTTTTTTTATTAGTTTTTATTGCAGTTTCAGCAACTTATACAATCATCACATTCTGTACCACTGTATTTTCATTTTACAGCTGTCTCTTTGTTTTTACACAAAATGTGACAACTTAAATCAAGAGGGGGGAGAGAGTGAAAACTCAAAAACACAAAACAAGACTTCATCTAAAGCTGTAATTTCAATTGAATTCAGAGAAAAAGGGACAATCATTATTTAAACAATCCAAAGAATTAAAATAAAATAAAGTAAAATAGATAAATAAATACATGAATTTAACCCTCCTGTTGTCCTCGTTTTCAAACTTCATTAAGATAAGATAAAATGAACCTTTATTAATCCCTGGAGGGAAATCCAGGTGTCAAAGCAGCAACATCAGCAAACAGAGTGAATCACAGCAGAGGTAAAGGTATACAAAAATTATAAAGACAATAATAGAGATATAAAAGATACATAGTGAATGGGTGAACATAGTGTATGCAGTCTGTCAATAAATAAATGTAGAATGTGCAATAAATAAATGTAATATGTGCATATGTGCAGTCAGCAATAAAGTAGTAAATAGGATGTAAAGTGAGTGTAAAGTGCGCCAGATAGTGCATGTTAAAAGGTAGATAGTGCATGTTTAAATTTCTTATTATATTTTATTATATCATAAATATGGATTTCTTTAATCTAATTGCCCCAAAATAACATGGATGGTTGCCTACTCAAAACAATATTCTGACTAAAAGTTTACATATACCAGTATGTGGTAATACATCAACATTATGTTCCTCTGATAATAACTTTAGTCAAAATAATTCACAATATCTGCTTTTTTTTTTACTACAAAATTAGGTCTAATTTCATAGAAATTAGGTTTATTAAGCTTAATTTCCCCCCCCCAAAAAGTGTAAAACTTAATAATTAGGAATGAAGTTGGCCAAAAAGGTGTAACACAGAATTTGGTGATCGTTTAAACTGTATGCTTTATTAAAAAGCCAAACCAGACCGGGTTCATTTTGACCTGGAAAGACAAAAGTTGCGTAGTCCACGGGAAGACAACAGGAGGGTTAAATAAAAATAAAGGCGTTGAAGGGTCGGAGGTCAGTGTGTGGAAGGGTATGGGTGTGTGTATGTGCTTAGAGAGATGACCTGGGTCAGGAAGACAAAGATACAAGTATGATCCCGGATATATAAAAATATTCAGATCACCAATCACTGTATTTGTATAATCATGGGAGGGCTGTGCCTTTTAATAAATGTGTCTTTTTAGAGTCTTGGGGAATAGGTAGAAACCTGTTTTTGAACAGGAAGTTATCGTTGCTAGAGTGTCAGAGTTTTACTTCATGTTTACTTCAACTTTTGCATGTGAAATAAAACAAATAATCCCAATGTGGGTTTTTATTGCAAATATTTATATTCTTTTTATACATTTATTGATCTTGCACCTCCCCATATGCCACCTACTGTGTTACCTCAGTCATTGATGATTGTGCAAGTATGAATGTGTGTGTATATGTCTGGGTGGACTGCAGAAACTGAATTGCCCTTCGGGTATAAGTAAAGCTATCTGTGTTTTCATTTCTTTCACATTTCAGGTGATGTGGGGAATTACTACTATGGTCAGGGGCACCCCATGAAGCCCCACCGAATCCGCATGACCCACAACCTGTTGCTCAACTATGGACTCTACAGAAAGATGGAGATATATGTATGTTAAAATTACAGTAACAGTGCTTCTTTAGTCAAATTACTGCAGCTGTTCTTGTGTGTGTCTCTGGAGCTAATTTCCTCTTGTGTTTCAGCGTCCACACAAAGCCAGCGGAGAAGAGATGACCAAGTATCACAGTGACGATTACATCAAATTCCTGCGTTCGATTCGACCGGACAACATGTCAGAGTACAGCAAACAAATGCAGAGATGTAAGTTTGCGTTGATAGAACATTGTTTTTGTGTTCATCACAACTAAACTGTACATTTTGATATGAGCAATAGTAACAATATGTTTATTTCTCTGCTTTGCAGTTAATGTGGGAGAGGACTGTCCAGTGTTTGATGGTTTATTTGAGTTCTGCCAGCTCTCAGGAGGAGGCTCTGTTGGTAAGTTGTTTCTCTTTAAAGACTGCTCATACAGACATGCTGTGTCGGGCAGTAATCATGCCATCATTGCCCCAGTGATATGTTCAATTCAGTACAAGCAGGCTGTTAATTCTTCTCTCTGCTCCAGCCGGCGCGGTGAAGTTGAACAAACAGCAGACGGACATTGCTATCAACTGGGCTGGAGGCCTGCATCACGCCAAGAAGTCTGAGGCCTCTGGGTTTTGCTATGTCAACGACATCGTACTCGCTATTCTGGAGTTGCTGAAGTGAGTACAAAAGCCCTATCATAGCCACTCAACATGTACAGGTTTGCTTTGCATAAGTGGATGATACTCTGCGTGGTTGAACAAATGTCTGTTTTTGGAAGCTGATGATGAGTTTAGGGTCCAGTTTATCTCCTAATCAGGCAGGTGTTTTCAGAAAGAATGATTAATACCTACTTAAAAACTCCCAAAGACCACAAGATGTTCTAGATCAAAAGTTTTAGGATTTAATGGATCTTATTCCTCTTTCCAGATACCACCAGAGAGTTCTGTACATAGATATTGACATCCATCATGGAGACGGTGTGGAGGAGGCTTTCTACACCACAGACCGTGTCATGACAGTGTCCTTCCACAAGTATGGAGAGTACTTCCCCGGCACAGGCGACCTGAGGGTAAGCCTTGAAATTATTCGACAGATAAAAGTCATCATGGTCATACAGGAAGTTGACATTTGTCTTGTTCTCTGCAGGACATCGGTGCTGGAAAGGGTAAATATTACGCAGTGAATTACCCGCTGAGGGATGGAATTGACGACGAGTCATATGAAGCCATATTCAAACCTGTAAGTAAACAAAGTCGGTGATGTTTTGGTAGTTGAGGTCTCCCTTGATGGACAGACGCATTTGAGTGACTGGGTGTTATTGTTTGTGTAGATCATGGCCAAGGTGATGGAGATGTACCAACCCAGCGCCGTGGTTCTGCAGTGTGGAGCTGATTCTCTGTCAGGAGACAGGCTTGGTTGCTTTAACCTCACCATTAAAGGTAAATTAACGAAACATCGCTCTCCTGATGACACTGCAAGCAGAGTGGTCTTGAATAAAGTTTAACTGAGAAACCAAATCATTTTCTCCAAATTTAACATTTGTTTCCCTATGCTGTGCTCAGGCCATGCCAAATGTGTGGAGTACATGAAGAGTTTCAACTTGCCGCTGCTAATGCTGGGCGGAGGAGGCTACACCATCCGTAACGTGGCCCGCTGCTGGACATATGAGACTGCTGTAGCCCTCGATACCTCCATCCCCAACGGTGAGCCTTTTATGCCCATGTTGCACTGAATATAATTAGTCTGGTTTTCATTTGAGAGCAGATTTCTCTGTGGTGATAATCAAGCACTGTCTCAAAACAAGGTATCAGAGATAATTAAATATTGATGTCAGTTAAGTTGCCAGATTCTTTGATTGTTAAACAACAGAACATTTAAGTAGCATTAGTTTCCCAGCAGGTGAAAAGAGGGAAAATAGACCTCATACAAACAATGAAATAACCTCATATTCATTAACTAATGACAAAAAAATATAATCTCCATTTGACAGAGCTCCCATACAACGACTACTTTGAGTACTTTGGACCAGACTTCAAGCTGCACATCAGCCCTTCCAACATGACCAATCAGAACACCAATGACTACCTGGAGAAGATCAAGTGAGTGCATCTAACACTTCAGATATTTTGATTGAAAAGTTGAGAACTTGGCCGGGTACAGGTTTGTGTCTCAGGTTGTTCAGTGGCCAGTAAGTTAAACCTTCATTCTGTCCTCTAGGCAACGCTTGTTTGAGAACTTGCGTATGCTGCCTCACGCCCCGGGAGTCCAAATGCAGGCCATCCCCGAGGACGCCGTGCAGGAGGACAGCGGTGATGAGGAGGAGGATGACCCCAACAAACGCATCTCCAGTAAGGACCTCTCACATGTAGCATCTTGCAGTTCACCCTTTGAAACATTAGTGTTCTATGGTTTAATTTAACCCTCTCCCTCTGTTAATGTTCAGTCCGTGCTCACGACAAGAGGATAGCGTGTGAAGAGGAGTTCTCCGACTCAGAGGATGAAGGCGAAGGAGGCCGCAGAAACGCAACCAGCTTCAAGAAAGCCAAGCGAGCCAAAACTGAAGCAGAGAAAGAGGGAGAAGAAAAGGAGAAGAAAGGGGAGGAGGAAACAAAAGGTATCTATCAATTTTTTTGATATTTTCACCTCACCCTACTAGGGGTGTCACGATTCTGATTCTAAATCGTAAATTGATTGAAATGAGCTTCCGATTTCGACCATTGAAATCAAAGCAGGATTGGCGATTCTCCAGTATTTTTTTTTCTCTCCGCCCCCGCCTACTTGCGTATGTCAGAAGGCAAAAACCAACAACACTTCAAAAATGATACAGCGTATCTTACCGATAGTCTGCAGCTGAAAGACAACACAGCGTATCTTACCGGTAGTGTCCAGCTCAAAGACAACACAGCGTATCTTACCGGTAGTGTCCAGCTCAAAGACAACACAGCGTATCTTACCGGTAGTGTCCAGCTCAAAGACAACACAGCGTATCTTACCGGTAGTCTGCAGCTCAAAGACAACACAGCGTATCTTACCGGTAGTGTCCAGCTCAAAGACAACACAGCGTATCTTACCGGTAGTGTCCAGCTCAAAGACAACACAGCGTATCTTACCGGTAGTGTCCAGCTCAAAGACAACACAGCGTATCTTACCGGTAGTCTGCAGCTCAAAGACAACACAGCGTATCTTACCGGTAGTCTGCAGCTCAAAGACAACACAGCATATCTTACCATTAGTCTGCAGCTGAAAGACGACAGTGTATCTTACTGGTAGCCTGCAGCTGCACTTCGAGACACCATAGCCATAGTCGAAGCCAGAGATGACAGAAAAATAACAGAACTGTAAAATCCTCCTGCTTCACTGAAGTCACCGGTGTGGCGACTCTTTGCCTGAATGTGTTTTTGACCCCAAAAAAATCAGGCTGTAAAAGATTTAGAGACTGAAGCAACCAAATAAAACAGCGCTCGTTTGTGTGTCTACATCGCTTTAAAGCGTGTGGGCGCCGACAGGGACGTCATGGTGCATTCAGGTGTGCCTCGTAAACTCTGAGAAACTCTAGCTGTTGTTGTAAAGTTCCCTCCTGCAATCTAGTGGATCTTCTTTTTGTTGTTAGACAGTTTGTTCCCCAATTGGTGAAATAAGTTCTTATGACATATTAAATAAGTTATTTAAATTTGACCATATGGCCTAAGTGTGGTACTTTCCAAAAAATATCACACTTGATAGCCTCTTTTTAAAGAAGTGAATTTAAAAGTGTAGTTGTCAGGGCATAAAACCAATGATCTGTTGATCTTTAGGAATCAATACTCCGTAGTCTAAAAAGGCATGTTTAAATCAAATCGAATTGTGACCTTAAAATCGAAAGTCAAATCGAATCGTGACGCCCCTACATCCTACTTGTGTAATTTTGATATATAAAGAGAGAGAGAGTACATCATAAGACTTAACATTTTAAGACTGATCATCCTGTAATACAGAGGCTGTGTTATTATGATCACTATGAATGTGTTTGTTTTTCTTTTCTAGAAGTAAAAGAAGAAGAGAAGGTGCCGGAGGAGGAGAAAATGGACACGTCAAAGTGAGAAAACACTGCACACACTTATTGACCATGCTGTCCAGGAAGTGGTTTGTCGGGAGTGTTAATCATTTCCTTTTCTCTGGGTCCTTTAGGCCAAAAGAGGAGTCCAAGACACCTTGAGGTCCTCAGCAGCCATTGATGCCAATGCAGCTGATCAGAACACATCTTAAAGCAAGATATTTTTTGGATAAATCATCTTTCCAGGCTGCCGCTGTGGAAATCAGTAAAGAACTGTACCTTTGTAATGAGACCCACTCCTTCAAAATGGGACGGGGATCTTAACATTTTCTAGGACACCTTTTCAACCTTACCGGTTTATGGACTGAGGTCAAACTGAGTATTGTTTTTGTATGCTTTCTCATTTTTTTTATTATTAATCTTTTTATTCTTGCTTTTTCCCTCGTGATGCAACTCTGTAAAAATGGCTTAGTACATGTATGCTTTTATATATCTGATGGATTTAATTTATTTAAATCATAGATATTTTGGCTACTCTGTTTTTGTCTTTAAGTCCCACTATTGTCATGTGTCTTTGAATATGTAGTTGATGCATGTTTATACAATAGATCCTTTTTCTGTAATACATTTGTGTCACTGGTCTTGCCTGCTAAGGTCACCAAGAGTGGTTAAGAGGGTGCGTATACCTGAAAACCTTTTTACATGGCACAATGTAAGTAAATTACAGTCCTATATTTTAGGTTGGAATTTAGTATTTGTCCTTTACACATTGACATCTTCAAATTTCTGGGACTCCAGCCACAAAAATGTTTGGGTCCTGTCACGTGATTGCTGGTGTCAGGTGTAGATTCCACTGAAATTTGGACTTTAATATCCAGAGTATTGTACTCTGGATGGGAAGTAAGATAAATGCCAGAATTCATTTGTTGTATATATTTGTATTCTGATATCACGAGTTAAATTGTAAATGTCGTTTACATCTGACAGCCCCCGTTGTGCGTTGACAGCACTTTTAACACCAATAAAACTGCCCTAAATAGTTGCGTAGCTTTGTTCTGTAAAGTTTTTCAAAATAAGATCGCTAATAAAATGTTAAGTCTGGTCTGTTGAAATGATTGACACAACTACATTTAGAAAAAAACAAAAACATTTTAATGTCAAGAAACAGATGAAAGCTCTGTATTTTCAAGACAACACCCAGTACACACAAACAAAATCCAACAATTTAAAACCAAACCAACAGCAGTATTTTATCAGAGGGAAATAAAATATGTAACAGACGCACTCAACACAACTTCACAGATGACGTTTCATTTTATCCAGTTAAGCCAAGCAGTTTACAACCGATCTCATTGGGTTTCGCTGGTTCAGAGCCATGCACTCTGCTCCACTGCAGTGTCTTCCAGCAGTTCATCCTGCTCGGCAGGCTCGACTCTAACGTCGCTCTCTGGATCTCGCACTGGTGGCGGTGATGGAGTTTGAACAGGTCTCTGGATACGTACCTGAAACATTACATTAATTTAATATAAGTCACATTGATCAATAGTATTAGCAAAGATAACGAAAAAAATCACAACTGTGACTATTGTTGTGACTAATATAGAGAATGAAAATTACTTTTGTATCAGTGGACTGCAATTAAAATGTGTATAATTCAACATGTTTAAAGGAACAGTATGTAACATTTTGGGGGATCGATTAGAAGAAATGGAATATAATATTCATAACTATGTTTTCATTAGTGTATAATCACCTGAAACTAAGTACCATTGTGTTTTCGTTAGCTTAGAATGAGCCCTTCATATATACATAGGGAGCGGGTCCGCTTCACAGAGTCCGCCATGTTGCCCCGCCATGTTTCTACAGTAGCCCAGAACGGACAAACCAAACACTGGCTCTAGAGAGAGCCTTTTGCGTTTTTATGTTACCTGAGGGCCACCGTAGTTCTCCAAGACGCTTTTGAAACTGCGGTAATGTGAGACGCAGAGTGCAAAACCGTGGTACCGCCAGCCGCCGTCTGACTTCTGTTGCTCCTAAAGTAGTGTTATTATGGTAAGGATGGCCTCCGAGCGAGGCGAACGGCGTTACCACGGTTTTGCACTCGGCGGCTCAGGTTACAGCAGTCTTGGAAAGCGAGGAGTGAGCGGAGGTGTACTCAGTTGGTTGCAATCTGCAACCACACCAAATCCTACACACTGTCCCTTTAAGGTAAAACATCTGACCACAAAGCTGCCTGTTCATGGGGATGGCTGAATGTCAGTCCATACTCGGACTAAAAAGTAAAGTTAATTAACTGCGTTTTAAATAATGTTGGTAATGCATAACAATTAATGCATGACTACATTTAAATTTTTTATATGCATTTGTGAGGACCAGGTGTTGATAAATACAATGATGGTATGGTGCTAATCATCTGAGCCACTGTTTATGATGTGTGCTTATTTCAGTTCACTTCAACCACAGATCAAACCATGTGATCATGCACTGAGACCACATGAGATGAGGGACACAGTTAGCACACTGCTCTGTTCAGGTTTGCCTCGTCAGCAGGTCTGGACCACTGGCTTCCATTTGTCTGTATTAAATTCAATGTCACATTGCTATTTGTGGATATAATGACGCCAGGTCACTTCACTGTTAAAACTTTGACTTGATATAATGTTTTTTTTATTGCAGCTGTTTTTAATAGTTTCACAGGCTAAGTAGTTTGTTGTTTTCAAGACATTCATGAGTAACCTCATTCTGAATAACAATAGGCCCCTTTCACAGCAGCCATTTTGACATGTCATAGCAGAGTAAACACTGGTGTAATTGATCAAATGAATCATGGTTCTGTTATATTTAGTGTGTCACAGCCACTCCAGTGAGACAGCATTCACAATACCAGGCACACCTCAATGGAACAGGGCCATAATTAATGGTATTAATTACACCTATGTTTACCCTGCAAAGACATGTCAAAATGTCTACTGTGAAAAGGGCATATTGGTGCCTTCAAATGAAACTCGTTGGCTCGAGTTACAATACGCTTGGCGTTCGAGTGGTTAAGTTGTGAGAATACCGCTGCTAAGCAACGGCAATATTAACGTTACTGTCGGTGTCTAGGAGCCACAGAGGCTAACAATTTAGCAAGCGGGCAACATAATGCAGTAAATGCAAAGGCATAATGACAGAGGAGAAAGATGACGCCGTTGGGAATATCAACATCTTCCTCAGACATATTGTAAAATTACCAAGAAAGCAATATACAACTAAAATTACAATATATTAACTTATTATGCACCGAAAAATTAACTTCCATTTCTGACAACGTCAACAAACACGTCACATCTCATAAACTCAGAGCTTTCAGAAACGTTCCACTCATGAGGTCGTGAATACCACAAGAGGGGGGCGTTCATATGGACTCTTCTCATGAACACGGTAAACACAACCCGATTTGAAGGCACCATGTGTCACAGTTAGGCGGGAAAGTGCTGATTTCTCTTGTAAATATATGCATTTCTCCTCTAGTGAATCAAGGTTACATTACAGTATTTGTCCCTTTCGCTATAGGGATTTTTCAGTTGTTTTGAAGGTTTTAGAAATTAAAGGTTTTAACTGAATTTTTTCCCCTTTGGAAAGCGGTATACATCACTGCCCCATTTACATTTATGCTAAAAACTTTTCAAACATTTCAAAAAAAGGCAACTGTCTGACTGAAATTACTTACTATATGTGACACAGTAAGATGACGTGGCATAGCAATCTGCACAAACGCTGCCTGAGATAAATCATGCATGATTAGAGCAGGTCTAGGTCTAACTAAAACTGTCACTGACAGCAGCTTACCCTCCTTCCCCGACTCGGCCTCCTCCTGCATGGACAGAGGTAGAGGTACGAAGTACAGACGGCAAAGCAGCGGAAGGAGAACACCATTTCCACCACGGACATGAAGATGAGAGGCACCCACAGAATAATTGTGGTCCCCTGGTTGACAGAAAAAAGATGACAGCACATACCTCTGATCAATAAACTATTCTTCTTTTTTGCAGCAATTCAAGTCAACACAAAAACTGCTGATGTTATAATATTTATTTTCAACTTACATAGATACGGGTAGGGTCAAAGGGGCATTCGTATGTGATGCTGGAAGAGCCGACACTTTTATCAGAAAACTTGCAGTGTGTTAGCAGAACCAATCCTTTGTTCATAATGGCTTTCACCATAGAAACTGACAGGCCCAGGGTGGAGGCGATCGCCAAGAGACCTGCCAGGAGGCTGAAGACCAACAAGACCCACTGCTGCAAGGACAACACGACATGCGCATGTTAGTAAGTGAAAACACAACGCTTGATCTAGTATGTGAAAGACACATTTCCTCATAAAAGATCACGCTTTTCAATGTCAAGTAGATGTGAGAGGGAAGCTCTAGGAAAAGAAATCACAGAGTCCATGTTCTGAGGAAATACATCCAATATTTGAATGTATTCCATATTTGTTACCTCTTTAAATATATCTATCATCTTCTGTATGTCCACACACATGCACCCACTCAAAAACAAGGGAACAAGTTCTAACAGGAGCCAGCAAATGACACATGTGAGTGCTGAATGGAGGAGGGAGAAGGTGTGCCAATGAGAGGGGAGCAATATTTACCAGGATCCTGTTTCTCTTGTTTTTGGACATGACAATAGCTGTTATTCCAACAATAATTCCCTAAGGGGCACAAGATACACGGCATTATGATCAGATATGGAGTTTCCAGCAGCAAACTAGTAAATACATTTCCAGTTTGGTGAGGCAAAATCTATTTTAAACCACCATCTATCCGCTGGTAAATATGCACCACTTACCACCAAGCCTGCCACAATAGCAATGACATTAGAGATGGCGTACACCATGGTCCGGGCCTGAGAGTGCAGGTTGATGTGCCTGAGCACGGCGCCGTGCACCAGCGCTCCGAGAAGAAAGTTGACATGGCCCACCAGCACCAGCCCCAGCCCCATCTTCATCAGGGCTTTGTTGTCCTTGAGGTTGGCACAGCATACTCCTAGAGGAAGCAGAAATGTGTTATTTTGACCTCATATTTTTAATTTAGTCACACATTGTGTCAGGGATGGAAGAAGTATTCAGATCTTTTATTTAAGTTAAAGTAGCAATACTGTTGTGTGAAAAAACTCTGTTACAAATACAAGTCATGCATTCAAAATCTTACTAAAGTAAAAGTACAAAAGTATCAGCATCAAAATATACTTCAAGTACCAAAAATAAAAGTACTCATTATGCAGAATGGCCCATTTCAGAATCATATTTATTATATTACCGGATTATCATGTATTCATCACTTTAATGTTGCAACTGGTAAAGGTGGAGCTCATTTTAATAACTTTATATACTGCTGGATAGCTTAATCTATAATAATTCATTATAATTTATTAGTTGATTAATGTGTTGTATTATTAATCTGAATCTGCAAAGTAACTAAACTTTTAAAAAATGTAGTGGAATTAAAAAGTACATTATTTGCCTCTGAGATGTAGTGGATTAGAAGTAGAAATTAGCATAAAACGGAAATACTCAAGTTAAGTAAGTACCTCAAAATTGTATTCAAGTACAGTACTTGAGTAAATGTATTTAGTTACATGCCATCACTGCATCATGAGTGCAACAGTTAATATTGTCAGATGGATGCATGTGACTCTAATCCCATATTAGAATATGTAAATACATCTGTGTGTGCATCAGTGCTGTTGGCAGGAAACAAGAGAGTATACAAGATGAAATTACAGTAAATGTGACCTGAAAGTGAGCTGTAAGTGCAGTACATTGAGAGCTTGTGTGGAAACTTGTGGTTTCAGCAAAGCAAATAGAAAGAGGGCTGGTGGTTAGCATACCGTGACAACGCTTTAGAATAACCACAATTATCCCCGACCCCTGCAGAGATGGCGGAAGATCTCACCCACCATTGCACGCTGCAAAACGCTGCAGCTGTGGTGTACAATGACGGGGTCTGAGTGGGATTGTGTTGCACTATTTTGTTCCTTCTTTCCTCTGAGGAAAGGTGAAGCACCCACCCATCATGCGAGCCCCTCCTGAACCAAACTGGAACAAAGCTTTGGGTGGGGCGTTCAAACATTCACCACCACCTTAACCTGGCCTGAGGGGTCAGGTAGAGACGCATATCTGCTGCTGGCTTGTCTCATTCAAACCGTTAGCTGGGTGCTGTGGGGGGAAAAAACGCTCTGTTTTTGGTCATAATATTGTTAGTGTAATGTTTGCGGCCAGTCAAGCACACATTTTGTTACTGTAATGCACAGACAAAAATATATGCTGTAATGTTTATGTTTATTTGTTTCACACACACATAAAAAGATGTTAAAATACAATTCACATGAAAGAAATATAAAGTATGTTTGAGGGTGTAGAAACCTATAACGGCTTATATAAAAACCACACCAAAAAACATACAAAAGGTAAAACATAAGAATCACATAAAAATAAATGTAGGAGTATAGTTCAAATAAAAAAAATGCAGAGAAGCAGGAATAATCGCCGTATTTACAGCATGAACAACAGTTTCTTGTTAATTTAATGTACATTTTGTACATTAAATGTACATTTTCATACATAACTCCACAAAATTTGATAAAAAAACTGACCTTGGGATGTTTTATATAAAGGAAGATGAAGATTATCAGCCTGTCTTGTTCGGTAATTATGGAATGGAGGGTTGTTAACAAAATAAAATCTAAAACTATAAGGTCAATCTGTATTCTTATATATCGTTTTAAAAGACAAATGTACAGCTTTGAAGAATGTTGATGTCAAATATAGTCAACAACTGCAATTTGTTTTTTAAAAAGTGGTGCACTTGGTATAACAGCTTTGGAAGAAGTTACTAATCTAATAAACTGTTTCTGTAGCAGCAATATTTTGTTCAGATAAGTTGGAAAAGTACTTGCCCATACGATATTACAGTATGTTAAATATGGATAAATTAAACTGTAATATAATGTTAACAGACATGTATTGTTTTTTTCTGATGAGTTTATCATCAGAATACCAAAGAAACATGTTGATGAAACTTTATCATATTATTTCTTACTGTATTTATTATTTTATATATTATTATTATTATTATTACTTCATTAATTTGCTCACTATCATATTTTTTATTTCCTACAAATAACATGAAATTAGACTTTTTGACATTTATAATATTCATAGTATTTACATATTCATGTAGTGAATGCATATCAAACTTAATATCTCTTATATTCCAATATGATACAATATTTTCTGATAGTTACACAGGGACAACATGTCTCATTATTCATGTCATGTCTTTACTTTCTTTAGGTTCAATAATAAGAAGATGTACAGTCTGGGACCAATACTATACTATACTATACTATACTATAGCCTACTATACTTTACTATACTATACTATACTATAGCCTATTATACTATACTATACTATAGCCTACTATACTATACTATAGCCTACTATACTATACTATAGCCTACTATACTATACTATACTATAGCCTACTATACTGTACTATAGCCTACTATATTATACTATACTATACTATAGCCTACTATACTATACTATAGCCTACTATACTATACTATACTATAGCCTACTATACTGTACTATAGCCTACCATACTATACTATACTATACTATAGCCTACTATACTATACTATACCATACTATACCATACTATACTATACTATACTATACTATACTATACTATACTATACTATACTATACTATAGCCTACTATACTATACCATACTATACTATACTATACTATAGCCTACTATACTATACTATACCATACTATACCATACTATACTATACTATACCATACTATACTATACTATACTATACTATACTATACTATACTATGGTTCTATATCTGACAACAGCCCACTATCATGCAAGCCATTACCCAAAAAGTTTCACTAACATTCAGGTGAAACTCCAAATGACTTCTATGTAAGGCTCAACAAATAAGATGGAAACGTTTTCATTTATATAAATAAACACAAAAAATAAGATATCACTCTGAGTTCCATCATCCAAACTCCATAAAACATGTATGTTTGTTCCGTCTGCTCTCCTTTGAGCTCAGTCAACGACTGCGCAGACCACGCCTTAAAACTTCAGCACAACATTAACCCACTTATCCTGTCACTTTAGTGAAAAACACGCATCAAAGTCAACTTACCTAAATTCACCATGGTGGATGTGATGTCCCCTTTAGATCATATTAGTGTACAGGTTGTATTAAAGTCATTTCTGACAGCTTTCTGGTGGCTCGTTGTGTTTCCTCTGCTGCTGCCGCTCACCTGCAGACACACAGACGTCACCTTCCGCCTACCTGAGCAGAAGCTCCGCCCACATGCACGTTCACTGTACAAGGACGAGTTAAACAGTTAGTTACCTGTTAAAAACACATGCTGTCCCCATTAGCGCTTAGCTATATATTGACTATCCATACTTGACAATATATATTTTTAATTATTATATAACAATATAACAATATATATTTTTAATTATTATATAACAATATATATTTTTAAATTACAACAAAAATTAGGTCTATATTAATTAGAAAAAAAATACCATCTCAAAGGCTACTGTACATGATTTCACATTCTTAGTGTTTTTAAAGTTTTTGAACACTGCTTGATAGTGACTGCAGGATTCCCCTTGTCCGTTTACTCCAGGGTATTAGTCTTAATTACTTCCCAGGTGTTTACTGCAAACCAGTGGTGGAATGAAACTAACTACCTGTAAGTACAATTCTGAGGTATTTGTACCTTACTCGAGTATTTCCATTTTATGCTACTTTAGACCTCTACTCCACTACATTTTGGAGGCAAAAATTATACTTTTTACTCCACTACATGTATTACTTGTTACCTTGCTAATTTAGATTGTATATGGACATTTTATACAGTCCATATACAATCTAAATTAGCAAGGTAACAAGTAATAAATGTGAGGGTTTCTGGACAATATTTGTCATCTTTTTTGTGTTGGTAATTGATTTCTAATAATGAATAAATATATACATACATTTGCATAAAGCACGCATGTCTGTCCACTCCCATGTTGATAAATGTATTAAATACTTGACAAATCTCCCTTTAAGATACATTTTGCAAAGATAAAAAAAAATGTGTGAATAATTTGTGATTAATTGCAATTAACTACTGAACAATCATGCGAGTAAGATTTTGAATGAAGGAATTTTACTTGAGTATTTTTACACTATGGTCTTACACTACTTTTTCAAATCTGAATATTTCTTCCGCCACTGTGCTACTCAGGGTTAGCCAGATTCTTTAGTCCTTTGAGTCTTTGAATATATAAATGTGACTTGGAAATGTATGTGCAACATTTTATCTTTAGGGATTACAATACCACCACAATATTATAAAATATCACAAAGTCATACCAAAGTTATTGCTGATTTGGGCATAGGTAAAGTATAATATAAAATTCAGATTTTTCTTCTTCAAGTGAATATTGCGTCTATTATTGCGGATGGGGAAGATGGACTATATACTCTTAGTTTTTCTTAATTACAGCTTCTAACTGCCTCCTGACTCACAATAAAACACATAAATAGTATAAAAACTCTTACTGGCTGCATGGTGTCCCATCTGAATGCAGCCTCGTTAGCCTGATTGCCAGCACCTGTCCCTCCTGCCACAGCTCCTTATTAATGACACACCTGTGCTAGGAGGCTAACCAGAGTGGTTGGCCCACTTTGAGCTCTGCAATGGGGACAATAGAGATATTTCTTTGCATCTTTCTTGGACATTTTATTGCTGCTCAGTCAGTAATAAAAAAGCAGGATGACACATTTTTCCATGACATCAGGCCTTTTCCATTTGAAAGAAGTTTTGATTTCCCTCCATATGACACCATCTTCAGCTCATGGCGGACCCGGAAACCTGACTTCCACATGCTCGCTGAATTGCCTCCCATCATGATCGTTCCCAGAATCGAGGTGTTTTGCGATGAATCTAAGCTGACTCTGCTGGTTGATAAGAGCTCCAACGGTGTCGTGCTAACAGGAGAGGAGATCCAGCTGGGTGCTGGCTGCTATAGCAACAGAGAGCTACCAAACCAATTTGTCTTCACTTACAGTTTGGATGAGTGTGGAACTACACCTATGGTGAGTTGACCAAATTCTTTACTAGTTACTTTTATTTCCACAGCTTTGTAAGGAGATTTCTGATGCTCTCTTACAGATGCAAAATGGCTTGGTGAGGTTTACCAACTATCTCCACTTGAATCTCAAAAAACCTCCCCCCAGCTGGTGGCATACTCCTTCCACTTTGCACGTCTCCTGCGTCCCTAAAAGGTGCATCCATTGAGTTACCAAAACATTTGTAAGTGGTCACAATACTAACAAGGAATCTTTTCAGGTCATATCCAAACTTCTTTGACTCAACGCCGGTTCCTAAGAACAGCGAGACCTTTAACATCAAAGCCATGAATCGTGAGTAACAACATGAGTCACGAATACACCGTTGGCCTGGATTGTTTCATTTGTAGTCACAAGTGTTTTATTGCTCCTGCAGCATCCTGGACCAGCACTGCAGAGACTAATATCTTTAAAAGAGGTCAGGTTGTCAACCTCCAGGTTTCTGCCAAAACCAGGCCAGAGCAGCAGCTCTTCATCCAGTCCTGTTTTGTCTCTGCGTCTCCTGAGCCTCAGACTAGACTCAAGCATGCAGTCATAATGAATAAAGGGTAAGAAGCCAGTGTGGAATAATTGTAATGTTTGTCCATGATATTATAATCACTTGTGATCCCATTGCTCTCTGCAGGTGCACAGCCCCGCTGGGTTCTCCCCATGCTGTCGTACAATTCGTGGCCTCCGACAGAGCGGATGGGGTTAATTTTGTTCTGAACACCTCTTATCTCATTTCTGAGGTGAGTTTTGATTGTAATTTCTCACCTGTTTCTGCTGTTCAACTGTATGACCTTGTGACCTCTCCTCCTCTGAAGATGTACATCCACTGTCGTGTCCTCCTCTCAGACCAGGGTGTCAACTTTGGCTTTAAATCTTGCAACTATAACCTGCTCCAGTCAAGGTATTTGTACATGCATAAAACTGTATTTTGTGACTTTTTCATAATCTAATTAATGAGATTTTTTCTGTTTTTAAGATGGGTGGACCTAAGTGGAAATGTAGAGGTGTGCGAGTGCTGTAGCTCAAAGTGTACAGGCCTGTCAATCAAGCACCTTGCTGAAGGTCAGTGCTTTATTTTTGTCAAAAGATGCAACAATAAATGCTATTTCTAACTCCAGTGACTCACTAGGCGTGTCGTTTCAGATGCCAAGGCTATTGTCAGCACTGGCCCCTTCGTCATTGTGGACAAACATATAGAGATAAGTCCTGAGCCTCCTGTCCCTGAACCGCAAGAAACGTCCAGCTCTCCACTTCCAGACCCCATGCTGTCTGATCGTGCAGTGACTGAGGACCCAATCATTTCTGGCGCTTCTGTATCAAGACCCCCTCAGGGTGTAGTGGTTGCGAGTCAGGACCCAGTTGCCAAACTGACCCTTTGGTTACCTGGACAGGTGCAGGATGGTGAACACGGGGAGAATATCGTTTCTGAGCCCGAAGACCATTTGAAGTTGCAGCCAAGCGACACCGTATCAAATGACCTTCCCGAGCTGCGACCTTCAACCGCAGATCAGGAGCCTCTTCTGAGTACAAACACAATCTATCCAAGTGCAAATGAACCAGGAAGTGACGGTCGTATGTGGGATTTGAGTCTTCTTACACTAATTGATGGATGGGCGCTTCTTCCACAAATGGTAAAAGCAGCTTTTGCAGAGAAATCTCAAAGAAAAAGGCGTTTTGATAGCTCTGGAATGGTTTACACAGAGGCCCCACGAGAGGTTGACCTCCCTCTAACAGCTGAGATGAATGTAGATGTCCTAAACCAGAATGATTTTAACCAAATGATAGATGAGCTGGCAGATGCCACTGTTACGCCCCAGGAAGACGCAAATGATGCCCAACCAATAATTCGCTCCAAACTTCAGTTTTCCAAAAGCACGGATGGATCACAGACGCTGAGTTATGAGGAAGAAGTGATGAGACAACAAGAGGGGAAAGGTGGGACTAAAGGCAAACAGGAGCCCAGACAGAGACGGCTGCGCTCAGCTTTCCTGGATTTGCTGAGGTAACTAATGTTGTAATGTCAGTATGTTCTATGCATGTGACTGACTAATTTTATTTCTCGATCTCTTATCCTCAGGAGGATGGACAAAGCAGAATAATTGAATCTTCATTTAACTGAATAAATGTATTGAGCAATAATCCAGTGGTTTCATATTAATGGGAGACACCTCGGGCAAAAACATTTTCATACATTGGTCAGAGATTGTATGCAGGTCGTCTTTCATACTAGTGGAAAAAAAACATCCCAAATACAGATTTGGGTGATTATTTTACTTCACTTTGTTTGTTTGGATCTGTATTTTCTCCTAAATTCACCAGAGATGGCATGAGAGAATGCATCATTTGCAGATATAAACATAAAATTCCAGAAAACTTGTAATACAAAAAATAATTGTCTTATTGTAAATTAACTGCAAGTTTCATGAGGATATATACTGTACCCTATTCACCTGTAGTTTCTTGCAAAATGTATGGAATTTTACAATCCATATCTTTTTTTTAAATCATATTTCAATTGCACTTCCATACACCAAACTTTCCAGTTTCATTCCTATCTATATTCTGAAGGTTTCTACAGAGGGGTTTGTTCATCTATTGGTCATAGCCTAATATATACAACATTATATTCCTAAAAACACAAATCTTTTTTTTTAATATATATATATCCAAAACTCCCTCTGCAAGAACTTTTGACTCGTGTCAACAAAATGAAACAAGAATTTTGAACCTGGCTTTATCCAATGTTCAGATTTCTGTTCTGGAAATATATGTATATTAGTCCATATTTAATAAGAAAACAAAATTTTAGAAGACTTGTAATACACAAAAATAATTGCCTTATTGTACGCAATCAACTGGGGAAGTTTCATGGTGTCCTACTTTATCTTTTTTACCCTATTCACCTGGGGTGTCTCCCCTTAAATACCAATTCTATTTTTTTTTTTTTTTTAAGAAGCAAAACAGGAAGCAAAAAGGACAGTTTTTTTTTTTTTCCCCTGCTCATTTGGGAATATAAACTCCTGCAGATCCCACAAATTCTGCCCCAAAATGACCTATTTCTTCTATTTAAAAGGACCAAACTAATTCCTATTGCCCTCTGCTGTTATGTTCACTGAAAGCAAGACAAGGGACAAGCACAGCTGAACAATAACCCCCTGCGTTGTTGACATGTCTCTTGTCTCGTATCTGGCGATACAATACTTGTGATTATGGGGTAATGATTCAATATATTGTGATATATTGCAATACTGTAAACAAGGCAATATATTGTGATTTTTTTTTAAAATGTAATTGTTGGAAAATGGTCAGAAATACACCATTTTACAATAGGCAAAAAAAAAAAAATGTATACTCCAAACTGCATGTGATTATCATGAAGTGGGCATGTCTGCAAAGGGGAGACTGGTGGGTACCCACAGAACCCACCTATTTTTTTTTACACTATTCACCTTGGGTGTCTCCACTTAAATACCAACTCCATTATTTATTTTTTAAGAAGCAAAACGGGAAGCAAAAAGGACACTAGCTTTTCATTCTCCCCTCATTCAATATTTCTCTTTTCTACATACAGGCTTAATTTGAATAGATAAATTACCCTTTTTTTAAAACTTATTTGAGAACAAGAACATAAGGTCATCATGGGTGGTACAATTACAATTTGTAAATACATCTTAATATACAATGTCACACTTTAATCAACAGTGTAAACACACAATCCATTTTTCCCAGTACTCAATGCTTTTTTTTCCAATTTAAGCCTTAAAATAAATGTGAGTCTTTCCATACAATATATTTGATTTACAATACCCCGCCATTGGTCTAATGTTGGAGGATCAGTCTGCAACCACTTTCGCGTTATGGCTTTCTTACTACTTGCCAAGAGAATCTTTATTAAATATGTATCTTTGTGTAAAACAACATTTCTGGTATTTTCCCCAAGTATAGTGTAATGAATGAGTACTTTAACTTTATTCCCATTATTTTATGGATCTCAGTTGCTACCTCTTGCCAGTATGGTTGTATTTAGGGCATGCCCAAAAAATATGGAAGTAAATTACCCTTTTAAAAGCCTATAAACTCTGTCCACTTCTGTGACTGTATTCCCACCCAGATGTCGCTGTGGGGAGCTGGGCTCTAGTTGGTACAGTACAGTGTGCCCTCTCCCTTTTACACCACATGCTCACTGTGTGTGTATGTGTGTGTTTCTATCATGTTTGACCCTGGCCACCAGCAGGCTATTTCCTCCGCACTGCCACTCTCTCTCTCTCTCTCTCTCTCTCTCTCTCTCTCTATAAAGTGCCCCTGCTTTTCCTAACGCAGTCTCTTTCACCGGCCACAAAACGACAGTGAGTGTCTAACTCACCGTTCTTTGAAAAACTTAAAATAAAAATAATATAAAAAATATAAAATTTACAAAATCTTAATAAAAACAAGTATACTTAAAGAAATAACAAACAACAAAAAAAAAGCAAAATATTAATTTTACAAAAATAGAAACAAGAGGCCTTGGGCTTTACTCTTTAAAGGAAGAACTACTTCAGAAGAAGAATCATTTATATGGTGATTTTTCAGCTTTGACATTTAGTCAACCAGCTGTGGAGCAGAGAGCAGAGAGGCTGTTTTCTATTAGTTTATTATAGGGGCTGGACTGAAGCGCAGCTCGGACTCGGACTACACCTCATACTGGCTCCTTTTTTTCTGGTGTTTTCTGAGGGGAAAACCTGCCATTCATTCCTAGTGTGAAGTCCAAGATATGAACACAGCGACCGGGAGTTATCCGATGGCTTCTCTCTACGTTGGCGACCTGCACCCCGACATCACGGAGGCGATGCTCTATGAGAAGTTCAGCCCAGCCGGACCGGTGCTCTCCATCCGGGTCTGCCGAGACATGATCACCCGCAGATCCCTCGGATACGCTTATGTGAACTTCTCTCAGCCCGCTGACGGTAAGAAAAAACAACCATGACAAGTGATCTCTGTGCAGTTTGAGCATGTCAGAGCTTACTTGCATGGTGCAGAAAGCATGCATCATTCAGATAGTGACAATGTCACCACTATAGCTTTCAATGTCAATACTGTCTGCATGACCATCAGGGACACACTGGCAATGAATAAAAAGTGATATTTCTGCAGTCTAATCATAAGCACCTCTGCTCAGACTGGCTCATTTTGACCCATATAAGCATGCCCCAGTTGTTGCATACTCCTCACTCCTTGCTAATACTGTATGCCACTACTAACTTGAAGCCCTCACACACATGCAGAGTGAACATTAGTCATTTTATTGCTCTTTTGGGAATATAAACTCCTGCAGATCCCACAAATTTTGCCCCAAAATGACCTATTTCTTCTCCTATTTAAAAGGGCCAAACTAATTCCCATTGCACTCTGCTGCTATGTTCACTGAAAGCAAGACAAGGGACAAGCACAGCTGAACAATAACCCCCTGCATTGTTGACATGTCTTATGTCTCTTGTCTCGTATCTGGCGATACGATACTTATCGTTATTATGGGTTGATATATATATATATATATATATTGCAATACTGTAAACAATATATTGTGATTTTTTAAAATGTAATTGTTGGAAAATTGTCATAAAGAACATGCCAGAAATACACCATTTTAGAATAGGCAAACAAAAAACAAATGTATACTCCAAACTGCATGTGATTATCATGAAATGGGCATGTCTGTAAAGGGGAGACTGGTGGGTACCCATAGAACCCATTTTCGTTCACTTATCTTGAGGTCAGAGGTCAAGGGACCCCTGTGAAAATGGCCATGACAGTTTTTCCTCGCCAACATTTAGCGTGACTTTGGAGCGTTATTTAGTCTCGTGACATGATTGGTACCAAGGGAGGCCCTTAGGTTTTCTGGTTTCATATGATGCCAGTAACTACCACCTCGCTACCACCTCCGAAATATCGAATAGCGGCGGTTTTGAGAGGTTAATAAAAAATCTATACAGTGTTTTCGAGAATCGATACAGTATCGCACAACATAATAACGCGATACTCATGTCTATCAATATTTTCTTACACCCCTACTTGTGCGTATTGTCTGGTACGCATTCATATCAAAGACTTGATCCTGTTTGTTTGGATTTCATCACAGGTTAGTTTTTAATTTGTCGGGGATTATCTGAATCATATAGTTTGTTCATCCGTAATATCTTAACCACATAAAATTGTTGTTAATCTATTAAAACCTTGTGCCTACAGTGAATGCTATCAAAGCATTGAGCAATAGCAGCAGGTGTTGTGGTTGTCTTTGGAGGCCTGTGATATCCTACTGTTTACATTGTGGGGGACCTCTTTGCCTCTTGCATCAACGCTAAACACCTGTCACAGTTTATCTGCGTTGGTCACCAAAAGCCGGAGTAACGGTAGTTTACGACTGGCTCACTTCCAGAGAGGGGGTATCACTCACTTGAGTAAATGTAAGGAGAGCCGCAATTGAGAAAGACACCATTTGTTATTAGAAGTGTAGACATGGGGGGGATGGTAGCTGTGGGGTATTTAGTGTGTGCTTGTGTGGCAATAGCTTGCTGCGTGTATTAATTAGAACTGGTCAGTACGTCTGATTTCTTGCGGTTTTTACAGTCTCTGTTGGATTTCTTCATGGCAAACACTCACGGGACCATAGTGTTGCTGATCATTCTTGTCGAGTGTCTCTTCCCCATCAATGGTAGAGAATGCTCTACTCACACTCCATGCCAGCACATACCTCCCAGGACCCCTCGCTAAATATAGAACGTCTTTCTGAGCAGCCCAAAATTTGCCTGGCAGTAATAATATTTAAGTTCTTAACATGACAGAAATGGTTGACAACAACAAGTATAAGTCAACATTTTACCAAATGACATCACTTCAAATATGGATAATGTATTACATAGATCACTTTGGCTTTTATTAAAACTACAATTCCCACTCAGAACCTTCCAGAAGACCGCACGTTTGACAGCGGTCACACACCTTCTCTGAGCACACGGGCTGTGAAGTACAATTGCAAGCCAAACTGCTGATGCCAGCAGATGCAAGGCAGCTCCGTTTTGTTTACCAGACACTTTTAGCTGGTCAGCCTGGCTTGTGTGTATGTGTGTGTGTGTGTGTGTGTGTGTGTGTGATACAGTGGAGTGACTGAACAAAAGGATGTTTTGGCATGTGTGCCCACATGGACATGAGAGCCTATAATATGAGAGTTAAAGCAATAGACTGAGAGAGAAACGGTATAAATTGAACCGTGGTGATTGAAACTGGCCTCAAAGAAGACATAATAATATGAGCAAATGAAACATATTACATTTTAATACCACAATTTAAGCCCACTTTTGTTATCTGAGGGCCGGCTGCACTACTACTACTGCAACTGGCCTAGGTGGGACGTGGCCCAGCAGCATGTGGTGAGTTAGAGAAGGGGGACATGTGCTCCCGGGCCTGCCCACTGCAGCTGTCCTCCACACTTTTGTCCCAGCTGCTCATCAGCCACATGGTGTACTGCAGTATCTTAAGTGTGGGCCTTGTTAATGGGCTGGCAGTCGGGTTTCTCCATTGTAGCACACGCTGCACCGGAAGACAAACACTAGTTTAATACACTTCTCTTCATGTTGTTTCTGTTATTCATGCTGTGTTTGTGGTTTAAAGGGATGTCTGCATTATAACCACTGGTAAGCTATTGGTAGAATAGGAATTCCTTGTGTGACCTGTAAGCACTAACCTATATGACCATGATAGATGGAAGCATCATATCATGTAGCATACATACTAGTGTTTTCAGACTCATGGCTCCATGTAAACAACCACCCATGACCTTTTCCCTCCACCTCCACCTCAACACCCCTCCTCCCTCCAGCCGAGAGAGCCCTGGACACCATGAACTTTGACGTGGTGAAAGGGAAGCCCATCAGAATCATGTGGTCCCAAAGAGACCCCTCCCTCAGGAAGTCCGGAGTGGGCAACGTGTTCATCAAGAACCTTGACAAGTCCATTGACAACAAAGCCCTGTACGACACCTTCTCCGCCTTTGGCAACATCCTCTCCTGCAAGGTACAACTGTCATACATGTGACTGAGGGGCTTTAAAATAGGCAGATTGTTTCTTTTATGCTGTATACGTTCCCACTTTTGGAAAAGCTGTTCCTGCTTGGAGATTACACGCAAATTGTGCTTAAATTAGATTACAAATTGTAATAATATTCTCATGCACTTAAAACTTCATCACATAAACTAAACACCATCTCTCTTTCTAGTTCCAACTAAAAACTAGTCACATTGTAGCAATGCTTCCACATTTTGGGACATTTGCTTTCTTATAGAAAGTTAGATGACAAGGACGATACCACTCCCATGTCTGACAGTTGAATATGAAGCTACAGTCAGCAGCTGCTTAGCTTAGTTTAGCATAAAGACTGGAAACAGCTAGCCTGGCTCAGTCCATAGGTAACAAAATACACCAGACTCAGGCCGTATGAGAGCAGTGCAGAGCGGCGGCTGTGAGCTAGCCAGTGGGGCAAGCTCATATGCGTGAACATTAAAAGCTTGCGTGGCCGGCCCGGCTATATCAACAAAGCAAGAAGAAGCGCGGATTACAACACACACAGAGGGAGAGCGACTTCATTCTCTGCTCAGGTAGACATTACTCCTCTATATCTTTACATAGCAAATAGTTGTTTGCTGCTATATTAATGCTCTGAATATCGCATAGAGCACCTTTAAAGATAATTTGGACAGACCCAGGCTAGCTGTTTTTTTTGCTGTTTCTTGTCTTATGCTAAACTAGACTAACTGGCTACAGCTTCATATTTAGAGGAGAGATTTGAGAGTGGTATCTCAGAAAGAAAGCGAATAAGCTTATTTCCAAAAATATTGGTGTGATGTTGACTCTCTACTGGATGCATATTTACCCACATGTTTTCCTCTACTGCAGGTGGTATGCGATGAAAACGGCTCCAAGGGCTACGCCTTTGTCCATTTTGAGACCCAAGATGCTGCCGATCGTGCCATTGAGAAGATGAACGGCATGCTTCTGAATGACCGCAAGGTGTGAGTGTCTGATCATCTAGGAACTGGGGTCAAAGGGGCATTTGTTGTCAGATAGTGTGTTTTGAAAAGACTTTTGAAGACTTTAGCTAGAACTTTAAGATGATTTTGACAGTACTTCAAAGTTATGATGACGTTGAAAGTCCAGTTGTAGAGGGTGCAGGACTTATTGAGTTTATGGTGATAATAGTACAGTAATAGCTTATCAAACGGTGTTATATTTTGTGTGTAAACCTGACTTGTTTGTTCTGCACATGTGTTGAGTGAACTGACTTTTCGTGTCTTTTTTCAGTTGGTGAGTTTGTGTGTGTGAATAATCGGACTAATAAGCTCATCTCTCACTACCGCCAGTATGAAGATAACCTCTGATCTGATAGATAACAAACTAAAAGCTCTTACTTAACTCTTATCTTTCCTACCAGACGCATTTTCTGTTGCCTCATCTGTCCACTCGCTGGTCACCCCGTCTTGGAGCGTTTGTTATGTGTGTGTGTGTATGACCACGCTTGTGTGTTTTAGTGATGGATCGAATGCAGGAATGCAATACTGGATGGCGGAAGGGGAGAGGTCGTCATAGCAAGGTATATAAGATCATTTGGTCCTCCTCAGCTTTCCTTTGTACTGTGAGACTCTGTTCCTCCACCCCTCTCCATCCACCTCCTCATCAAGTTTTGGACCAAGAATTAAGATGGTTGTCACTGTGATGTCTAGCATGCCAACATATCTGCCTGCATCTGGTGATATTAACAGCAGTTGGGTGGTTTTTTTTCATTGTTTACCCCAGGAATGATGAGTCACATGATGAAATGTAGCTGTGAATTTGTTTTGTGGATGTTGTCCCCTGTACTTATCGTGCTTGCGTGGTCAGGTCGTCCTCTCCTGGAACAAGAGTGTTTTTTAGATCGGAAAAAGGAAGTCAATCCTGGTTTGTTTTCTCATCTCTGTCAGGACTGTTTTACAAGAGTGTGTTTCGCTGCTCTCCCTTCCATCTTCAGGTTTGTGGGTCGTTTCAAATCTCGCAAGGAACGGGAGGCTGAACTTGGCGCCAAAGCCAAGGAGTTTACCAATGTCTACATCAAGAACTTTGGAGACGATATGAATGACGACAAGCTGAAGGAGATGTTCGACAAATATGGTAAATTGGGATGAGATACATTCATACATTCTCCAAACTTTAATGTGGTCTTACATCCACTAATCTGACCCTTAACCTCTACAGGTAAAACACTCAGCGTGAAGGTGATGACAGACCCCACCGGCAAATCCAGAGGCTTTGGATTCGTTAGTTACGAGCAACACGAGGACGCCAACAAGGTACTTTGGCCTCATGGAAATGTACCAAGTGAATCTTCCATTGGTCATTCCCTCTGATAATAATGGTTTCGTCCAAAGGCTGTAGAGGATATGAATGGCAGCGATCTCAATGGCAAGACTGTGTTTGTGGGCCGGGCTCAGAAGAAGATGGAGCGGCAGGCGGAGCTGAAGAGGAAGTTTGAGCTGCTGAAACAAGAGAGGATCAGTCGTTATCAGGTCTGTACAAACTAAGCCCTTAAAAGTACAGTGTGTAGGATTTAGGGAGATCTACTGGCAGAAATGGAATACAATATTAATAATTGTTTTTTAATATTTAAATAATTGTTGTATAATCACCTGAAAATAAGAATCGCTGTGTTTTTGTTACCTTATACTGTACATACAGAACTGTAGCCCAGACAGTAGCCCAGAACGGACAAACCCTGGCTGTAGATAGGGCCATTCGCGTTTTCCCGTTTTTGCGCTGGCCACCGTAGTTCTCCTACACGCTTGCTACACGGGAGAAGTTTTAGATGGTTGCAATCTGCAACCTCACCACTAGATGCCTCCAGATCCTACACACTGCACCTTTTAATGAATCAAATCTTCAATTTCCGCCCATTAATGTCAATGAAGCTGCTATCTATCCTGACTGTCTTGTCTTTATTTTCAGGGTGTTAATCTTTACATTAAGAACCTGGATGACACCATAGACGATGAGAAACTGCGTAAAGAGTTCTCTCCATTCGGGTCTATTACAAGTGCTAAGGTGAGAACGATCAAACAGACTAGAGAAGCAATAATGCATCACTGCAATATAAATATTGCAACAGCATTGACAATATTGTGTGTTTGAAGTTACCCAGACGCAATCTGTCTCTATATTAGGTGATGCTAGAGGAGGGTCGCTCCAAGGGCTTCGGCTTTGTCTGCTTCTCCTCCCCCGAAGAGGCCACCAAGGCCGTGACTGAGATGAACGGACGCATCGTTGGCTCCAAACCCCTCTACGTGGCCCTCGCTCAGCGCAAAGAGGAGCGCAAAGCCCACCTCACCAACCAGTACATGCAGCGCATCGCCGGCATGAGGACCATGCCGGCTAACGCCATCATTAATCAGTTCCAGCCCACAAGTGGTTACTTCATGCCAGCCGTGCCACAGGTGTGAGGATCAAAGTCTGAGAAGATAGTGTGTGTTCAAGTCGCTATAATCTATATTTTTAAATTAAAAATGGATCACGTGACTGTGTAATGATGAACCTACAGATAACTATCACCTGACTCTACAGTTCCCCTCAGCTCTACGAAGCTTTTTTAGCGTGTTAGCTCATTATTTTTTTATTCAGTCTCACCGCTCTCATCATGCAGGTAGAAAAAACTTATATACCCTACCAGACCAACATCAACCTGCAGACTGGTAACGTTAGCGACTAGTTGGTGAACATAGTGGAGCATTTAGTGTCTTAAAGGGGACCTATTATGCTTTTGTGCTTTCTCCCTTTCCTTTAGTGTGTTATATAGTTTTTTTTTTGCATGTAAAAGGTCCTGCCTTTTCTTCTGTAACATGGTGATGTCACTAAGTAACACATTTGCATAACTGCTAGCTTGGCACGCCCTCAAACAAAGCTGGAGCAGAGTCCAAAGAGTTTGATTTGGTTGGCCAATCGCAACAGTAGGCCAGCTGACCAATCAGAGCAGTCTGAGGGTAGGGGGGTATGAGCCGGTATGAGAAAAGTAAACCATTTTTTGAACATTAAAGCATGTAAACATATTCTAGTGGAAACCCAAAATACAAGTATGCACCTGGAAAAAAAGCACAATAGGTCCTCTTTAAGAGTCCGATTTTCCTACATGACTTAGTGGAATCTAAAAACAGAGCTAAAAGAAGGGTGAAAATTGGACCTACATTCACCAAGTGGACACAAACACTGTTAATGCAGGTAAACCAGGCAAACTTTTGATACTTTTGTTTCCTTTTTATTTCAGTAAAAATGCCACAGATTAAAAAGATAGTCAGCGGTTTCAGTTGGTTATGACTTTAATGCCATAAAATGATACATTTCACTTACTTGTACCCATCAGGCCCAGAATAGGACTACATACTATGCACCCAATCAGTTGGCCCAAATGCGACCCAACCCCAGGTGGCAGCAGCAAGGTGGCAGAGGTCAAGGTGAGCATGTAGCATTATATGATGCGTCTATCTTTGATACAGCTACCTCACATACATAGCTGTAATGGACCTATTTAAAATATGTTTAATGCAATTTAGTTTTGCATTTCATGTCATTGTTTTTGTATTCTGTCACTCCCAGGTTTCCAAGGGATACCCAGCTCGCTGCGTCAGCCAGGACCCCGTGCCAACCTTAGACACATGAGTCCTGGTGGCGGCACACAGGGCCCACGAGGTGTGTTCACTAATAACAGCTGACCAAAATGATCACCATCAACTCATGCATTTTATTGACACCACTAGAGGCTGTCAAGACACTGAATTGTGCTCCATTTTCCTTCCTCTCTGCTAGCCTCTGGCCAGTCCATGGTTCCTCGTCCCTCAATGGGAGTCCCCGGTCCCCGTGCAATGCCTCCTTACAAATATGCCACTGGTGTCCGTAACCCCAACCCCCAGGTGGTGCAACCTATTGCCTTACAGCAGGTAGGAGTAAAAGACCAATCACATCATCTTGTGTTCCTAATAGGGCTGTCAATCGATTAAAATATTTAATCGCATAATTGTTCATAGTTAATCGCTATTAATTGCAAATTATTCGCACATTTTAAATCTGTTCAAAACGTATCTTAAAGGGAGATTTTCAAGTTTTTCAAGATTTTCAAGTATTTAATACTCTTATCAACATGGGAGTGGGCAAATATTCTTGCTTTATGCAAATGTATGTATACATTTATTATTGGAAATCAATTAACAACACAAAACAATGACAAATATTGTCCAGAAACCCTCACAGGTACTGCATTTAGCATAAAAAATATGCTCAAATCATAACATGGCAAACTGCAGCCCAACAGGCAACAACAGCTGTCAGTGTGTCAGTGTGCTGACTTGACTATGACTTGCCCCAAACTGCATGTGATTATCATAAAGTGGGCATGTCTGTAAAGGGGAGACTCGTGGGTACCCATAGAACCCATTTTCATTCACATATCTTGAGGTCAGAGGTCAAGCCACCCCTTTGAAAATGGCCATGCCAGTTTGTCCTCCCCAAAATTTAGTGCAACTTTGTTACGTTAGTGTTATTTATCCTCTTTCCAGACAAGCTAGTATGGTTGGTGCCAATGGATTCCTTAGGTGTTATAGTTTTATATGATGCCAGTATCTTCACTCTAGCTTTAAAACTGAGCCAACTACAACCTATAAATCTCAAGTTGCGTTAATGCGTTAAAGAAATTAGTGGTGTTAAAACTAATTGGCGTTAATGTGTTAAGTTTGACAGCCCTAGTTCCTATCATATCAAGCCTCCAACCCTATAAATAATTTCTTTCCTATGCTCTTTATTTGTCCTTTCTAGGCTCAGCCAGCTGTGCACGTTCAAGGCCAGGAGCCTCTCACAGCCTCCATGCTGGCTGCTGCGCCCCCTCAGGAGCAGAAACAGATGCTAGGTAAGAATCCCATGTAATATTGAATGAGCTGTAATATTTTTCAGTTTTTATTAGGCTGATTCATTCTCAATTTTTCCAAAATAGGTGAGCGTCTTTTCCCACTGATTCAGTCCATGCATGCCAACCTGGCAGGAAAGATCACTGGCATGCTGCTGGAGATTGACAACTCTGAACTGCTGCATATGCTGGAGTCCCATGAGTCTCTGCGCTCAAAGGTACTTCTATCTGTGCCATAATGTCACACTGAAATGTCCATTTATATAACACATGTCATTATTCATGTTGGATGTTATGTTTGTACAGGTGGAAGAAGCCGTCGCTGTGCTGCAAGCCCACCAGGCAAAGAAAGATGCCACTCAGAAAGTGGGCAGCATTGCTACTACTGCTGCTGCTGCCACATCCTGAAGACTGCGTGCTGAATTGAATGGGTATGATAATACATAATCAGTCAAGCTATTCATACGTAATTTAAGTTTTGTGATAGTAATGAAAAGTCTTTGTGTCGTTTCAGGGCAACAGAAAAAACGAGCAGAGACGGAGAGAAACACACTAACACTGACTCCAATCACCTGACTCCTCTGAAGAATTATGCAAAAATGAAGAAAAAAATGGAAAATATAATTAAAGAAATATACTTGAACATTTTGAAAAATATTACAGTTCATAATTTTCTAGTTCTGTAAAACTTTTAAAACTCAAAAGCAATAATGCAAATGAATCTTGAATGAAGGCCCTTCATTTTGTGGCAAAGGAGAGAAAAGTTTTTCTAAAAGGAAAATGAGCCTTGTTCTTTTTCTTTGCTTGAAAGTTTTATGCTTGATTTGAAATGATGGACTCCTCTATCCTATCATGTTATCATGGGTGTGTGGTATTCTCAATAAAGGGATGATATATCAAGGTTACCACTGTTGTGTTACTTTAATGCTTACATATAACCTATTTTATTCAGTTTCAAGCGTGTATCTGACACACACTTACCTGTCAGTCGTGTGCAGAGACGGCCAAACCTGGTTAAGGGGTGGAACAGTCAGAGCATGGTTTTTATGGTGTTCCCTCTTTAGATAGATGATTTATACAAGCAACATAAGAACGTAAAAAAGAAAACATTTAATTTGCCTTTTTTTTTACTAAAGACAAAGACAGAATGTTTCTTCCTGTACCAAATTACCAGTTAGACATATTGTCACAGAGCCTTTGCATAGAAACCTCATGGTCAAAATCATTTTCATTGACTTCACTGTCATGAAATCACAACAAAGGGTGGCTAGCAAGCTCTGAACAGGTACTTTTACATGGTTTGATTTTAAGCTCTAAGAATGATAAATCACTCAATGCATCAAATTTTGTAAATAAGAACAATGTAATGTTGCAATAAAAATACTATTTTATAGGTGTCACCTTCGTGATCAAATTGTCATTTTTAAGTTATCCTCTGTTGGCTAGCATAGGATATACGTCACACTTTTTGAAAGCTTTTCTAAATGTTATTGCATCCTCTTGTCATTCTTCTTTAAGTCTGTGATCAAGAACGTGTTTATTTTGAAATCCACCATTTAGAAATGTGATCCTGACATCAGTGACCATGTGCCACATCGAGAAAAGGGACAGATAAAGGGACAAAAACACAAGACAAAAGAAGTCCATTTCAAAATCCTGAATAATATTTATCCATCCAATGAACTGCTAAGACTGAGATTTAATGTTGATCACAATAACTGCAACTTTTGTGATACTGAGATTGAAACTATACCGATCATTTGTTTTTTCACTGTGTATACTCTGTGGCATTCTGGGAGGATTCGCAGGACTGGCTGTCAACCAAAATCCAACTACTTTCTCCTCTCATAAGAGAAAATATTGTGTTTAGGGTTAACATGAAGGACATAAAGAGATCGAAATCTTTCATCTATGCTTCCAAATGCATGGATGAAATGGACAGTGCTTTAAGACTAATGAAAGGAAAACATGCAAAGTCTCTCCTTAGAGCTCATGAAGAACAGAACATATATGATGATGACCCCTAGAGCTACTTTGGAAGAGTGCAGTCTTATTATTTATTTATTTTTTCCTTTAATTATTTTCTATTCTCTTTTATTTTTTGTTATTATATTATTTTATATAATTTAAGTTATCTTTCCTATCCAATTGCACCTTGCATGTTAATAAATGTTATTGAGTTTAGGTTACAATGTCTTAAAGTTTGGAAATGAATGAATTATCTTCAATAAAAAATAATAATAATAATTAAAAAAAAAACTTACTGAGACACTTGACTAGAACAGATATTAGTAACACCTGTGCCTTCCCTACTAAGTCAACAATTATTTACTCCTAGGTTGTGCCTATAAAGAGTTTTAGCTCAAATATAGACCTACCAAACTTCATTCTGTCCAAACACCAACCATGCTTCCTTTAAACTGAAGAATGCAGTTTTCTTAAATGATTACAAAATAGAGATACAGCCTATAATTTTTTTGTAATATTTGTGGAAGAAAGATGTTGTGAAGGGTGTAAATGGTAGAAACTGGCCTTCCCAGTTGAACACGTGCAATGTAAATGTGAAATAACACAGTGGTCCCTTTTGTGTCACTTTTGCAATGTAAATACTGTAAATCTACTGTTATGGATATGTGCAATAACATGCTGATCACTCTGTGCAATAATTATATAATCATCTGACAGACACTTTGTGCAATAATCTGGCAAAACTGTCATCTGGCAAAACTGTCATCTCATTAATATACATATTGTATTTTTATATTTTATATTGTATTATCTTTTATATATATATGTATTTGTTTTAATATTTATATTGCACTATCTCTTTTTTATATTGTATTATCTTTTTTAGCACCTATGGGATTGTCACAATCTAATTTCGTTGTACTACACAATGACAATAAAGATCTTGAATCATATAGCAGGGCTGTGGCGGCAGTCTGCTGAATGTAGTGACAGCCTCCTCCTCCAGGTGGCGCTGGAGGATACTTGGTCATTAGGAGGCGGGACTTCCGGCCTCTCTGCACCAATCACAAGCTGCCGGGTTCAGAGTGGAAAGGTCGCATCCAAAAAATGGCGTCTAACAAACGAGTGCTGTATGTTGGTGAGTTAATGTTACTTTCTTTAAAAATACGTCCAAATTACATTGTTTTAGTAAACATAGCTAACGCATTAAGGACATTAGGTTACAAATAATTAAACGAGACGCAACAAAATGTGTTTAAAGTGCTTTTAATATGATAAAAACCTCTGATACGGAAAGTTTTCACCGGTAAAACATGAACACATGGAAACTTCACTGGTTTTAAACTTTCCCCCGACTCCATGACCAATGAGTGAAGTCTATCATGTCACCTTCTGTAATAAACTCTGAATAAATGAAAATAAAACAACAATAAAACCACTTTAAGCTCAGGAACTCAGGGCTCCAATGGTGCTTATTGTGCCTTGAACGCAGCACGTAAACCCGCTCAGTTATCTCTGAAGATGTAAACAAACACATGTCTTCATTGATGTATTTAAATTATTAAAGGTCCCATATCGTGCTCATTTTCAGGTTCATATTTGTATTTTGTGTTTCTACTAGAACATGTTTACATGCTGTAATGTTAAAAAAACAACTTTATTTTCCTCATACTGTCGGCCTGAATATACCTGTATATGCCTTCTGTCTGAAACGCTCCGTTTTAGTGCATTTTTACGGAATTGCAACAGAATTGCGTTGCTATAGGCAACAGCTTGGGTCCATGTGTACTTCCTGTCAGCTGATGACATTCACATACACTGCAACCATGAATGAACTGGGACACATTTAGAATGTTTAAAGGGACTATTTGTAACTTTCAGAAATGCTTCTTAACAGCGACACCTGTGGCCGTGAAATCAACGAAAGTCAGCGTCGGGCTCGCGCTTGCTCGCTCTAAATATACCTGAACGAGCATCACTCAAAACAGTGAGGCGACACACGTCAGCTAAAACCACAATGTCTCTCTATATTTCAGCTGCTTGGCAGTAATGTTAGCTGACCAGACGAAGGTCTCTCCATGAACATGATTTAGATCTGACCCTAGTGTTGGCTTTTCCTGCCTAAGTGCAGGCTGAGGCAGCGGGGCTCTGCAGCATGTCTCCCTGCTCTCTCCGCTCGCAGCCGGAGAGAGCAGAGGAGACACCGGCACCCGGTCGGTAACGAGAAGACAACGTAAATCTCTGTAGAGCTCCGTCACTTCACAAGACACGGAAAACCTCCTGTTGGTCTGGAGGAGCTGCAGCATTTATTTCTGCACAAACGTCCCCTGTACATTCACTAGATATTCTTAGAGCTAAACTAACTCTTCTGCAGTGTGTAGTGAACGCGCGTTCACGTCTAGAGGTGGAGCGAGCTGAGCTGTCTGAATGAAGGCGAGCAGGCAGAGGAGGAGGGTACAGCGGCTACTCGCATATGCAAGCGCGCATGTGTGACGACCCGCTACATTTATGCGCGTACAAAGTTACAAATAGTCCCTTTAAGTTTAAAATTGTGTCAAGGGTCTAAATATTGTATATTCGTGACATCACGAATGGGCAGAAATCCTGACAGCTTGTTTCAAATGCAGAGTTTCTGAATACGGGCTGTGTGTATTTCCCTGTGGATTGAGTGTTTCGATATTTTCACAGTATTTATAAAGGACTTAAGCCTGCTTTATAATAAAAACAAACATGAAAATCACACTTTTTTATAATATGAGACCTTTTAAAGCGACATGACAGTAACTTACTGTTCATCAGCTCAGTGTCATTACGGTGTGTTTTTCTGTCAGGTGGCCTGGCAGAAGAGGTGGATGAGAAGGTGTTACACGCAGCTTTTATTCCATTTGGAGACATCACAGACATCCAGATACCATTAGACTATGAAACAGGTAAGATCATGAGCTTTGTTATTAACTATGATGATAACTGCACTGTTTCTATGTCACACTTTATTACTGTGGAATAGTTAAAATGAATATTAAGCTGTTTTTAATGTGTCTTATGTTCTGTTTTTTTTAGAAAAGCACAGAGGGTTTGCGTTCATTGAGTTTGAGTTGGGAGAGGTATGTAACATCACTGGTTTATAGTGCTGAAGTACACTGCTGCAATATTGTGATATTAACCTGATAGGGAATCTACTTTATGTACAGCGATACATTAATTTAGTGTACACCATAATAGCAACACAAAAGAAAGCTTGATGTTTAAGAGAGGCGATTCCCAGTTATTAATATGGCTGTTCTCTAGCATGTGATTATGAATTGAATAAATGTATCAAAATCCTTTATACACAGTTTCATTGAAATGCTGTCTTATTTAGAAAAAGGTGTATGGTAGTCTGACAGGTGAATTCACTCTAAACATGGTTGGTAATTGACTTGATGGTAAATATTTCTGTACTCATAACCTGTTTTATTGCCTTTGTCTTCTGTAGGATGCTGCAGCAGCTATTGATAACATGGTAAGTGGATCACATTGCTGCACATTCATGTCAGTTTTATTACCTGTTTCTGAGACCTAGCCGTTGTGAGTTTACCCAAAAGGTCCAAAAATGAGCTTTCTGCTTTAATATTGATTTTCTTTTTTTCTTCTAGAATGAGTCTGAGCTTTTCGGACGGACTATCCGTGTCAACACCGCCAAGCCCATGAGAATCAAAGAAGGATCTTCTCGACCAGGTGATTGATTGAAAACCTGTTTATCGAAGCCTTTGTCTGGGCAGTAGTTTAAATTCTTGGTTCTGATGTTTTTTTAAACTCTGCTTTTCCGTCAGTGTGGTCGGACGATGACTGGCTGAAGAAGTTCTCAGGGAAGACCGCAGAGGAGGCTGACCAGGAGGCAGCGGGTGGAGAGACAACCAACACTGCAACACAGGAGGTGAGCTGGCTTTCTCTCTAAAGTGTGTCGGGGACTCTGACTCTTAACTATGTTAAGATGGTGACATTAGTTTGATTTTTGCAGGCTGAGCCCCCGGCTAAAAAGGGCCGAGTTAATCCTCAGGTCTACATGGACATCAAGATTGGAAACAAGGTAGCCGGGAGACTACGCTTCCTCCTTCGAGCTGACATCGTTCCTATGACTGCAGGTGTGTGTGCTGTAGGGCTTTCACCATCACATCTTTGTCAAAAATACATACTGTACAGTATTTCCCCTTGGATGGAGTTGTAGCAGTGGAGGTGATTCTTAGCCTAAATACATACAGTACATTTGTGCACAGTAATGAGCAGGGAAAATGTCTGTTTAGCTTACATAGGAGGTGTCTCAAGATTTAGGAAAAATACACTTTTATTGAACATAATAAGTCAACTTGCATCTCCACACTGTTGTATCATCAAACATGTTATTTCCTTAAATGTAATGACATTTTCAATGATAAAATAACTTATTTTTGTGACGTTTTTTTAAGTGAATCTGATCCAAATAATATGTAATACCTCTGTGAGGGAATCTGTCAGTTGTCAGAGATTGATAGCTTTTTTTGTGTCGCTGTGGCCCTGGTGCATAGTAAAGCCCGCCTCTAGGAAGAATAAACAATCGGTGCATGTGGAATATGTGGAATACCTACTATCTTTATTTCAAGATGGTTCTTCCAAATGTTGTTTTTATTTCCCACACATATATGTGTTTCCTTGCGTATTCTTATCAAATGAATTGCGTTTGCTGTAACGTTACTGTGCAACACTCACGTGAAGTTGCAGGACTGTTTTCCCTTCGGCGAATGATAATCCTGAATCCGTGATCAGCATTGCTTGCTTTATTGTTGACATCCACCCAGGGGAAACACTGCTGTATCTGCACAATGTTTAGGTTGCTTGCTTATGGATTTACACTCAAATTAATTCTTCAGGAGTAAAACAAAAACACAAGTGCTTAATTATCATCCCCCTTTAAGAAATAAGAAAAAAATCCGTTGGTGACACCAGCATCTTTTCTTACATCCTATACAGAGAATTTCCGCTGCCTGTGCACGCACGAGAAAGGCTTTGGCTTTAAGGGCAGCAGCTTTCATCGCATCATCCCTCAGTTTATGTGCCAAGGAGGTGACTTCACCAACCACAACGGCACCGGTGGCAAATCCATCTACGGCCGGAAGTTTGATGATGAAAACTTTGTCCTCAAGCACACCGAACCAGGTGAGGTCTTTTGCGTGGAACTCTTGGAGTGTGTGTTGGCGGTCTGTGTGTGAATGAGCATCATGTTTTGTTACGTTTACTAGCAGAGCCTGTAGATAACTGACCAAACCTTGTCTCTCATGCTCACAGGGCAGCTCTCCATGGCCAACTCTGGGGCAAACACTAATGGCTCTCAGTTCTTCATCACCACTGATAAAACAGACTGGCTGGATAACAAACATGTAGTGTTTGGAGATATGGTGGAGGGGATGGATGTGCTCCGTGCAATGGAGGTAAGGGATAAAAGGGTTAACTGAGACTGCAAAATATTTGCTTTATATAATACAATCACAGGTTTCTATTTGTAAAAAAAAAAAAGGGTTAATTCAGTGATAATAAAAGATTAAAATCACTCACAGCAAAAAAGTGCTCTCATTAACAAACCTTATTACACGGCTTTGTTGAATACTTGATTCTGATTGGTCAGGTATGTCATTCTACGGTCTGTTATTTCTTTATATATATATATATATATATAAAGAAATTAAATATAAAAATATATATATATATATATGTATTATTGATTTCTTAAGTAAATAGCCGTGTAATAGGCGGAATAATGTAAAGCGAGTGGGACATTGTTGTGAAATAAACCCCTTCAGGGCAATGCAAGCTTTGTAATGCCCGCTGTACATTATCCCCAGTGTGTTCTTTAAATGTATACATCACTATTTGCTTCTCACTTTTGCTACATGTGAATAAAGCAGAAACCAAAATTAACAAACCGTTGAAAATTAGCTTTAGAGTCTGCTGGTTTACCAAATGCTATGATTGATTTTTAGGGATGATGTGAAGTTAATCTTGATTATTTACAAGAAAAAAAAGGGAGAAAACAGATCAGCAAAAACAGAATCCCCACCCACCAACCCCCCTAAAAGACCAGAATATATGAAGTATATTACAGTAGTGTTAGTAAATTGTACATGCATACCAAAAAAAAGCTAAGTAGGCAATACCCACTGCTAATGCAACAAAATGTCCAGCAGAGCATTCAGGTACCAGAGGAAACCAAGAACAGTCACCAAGAGGGGCCGACAATAAATGAAGAGAGAAACACAGAGTCAGTTAGTTGGAGATAGTTGGAGCGTGTGCATGGTAGACCTGTCCTGAATACCATTTTTTGGGCTTCGAAGCTTCTGTGAGAAATATTCGAAGGTATTCGAAGCTTCGTAGTGCAGTACAGCAGGCTGACGTGTTTTTCTGTCTGTCTCCATCACCCCCGTTTCAGTGCTGCTGCCTCACTACTGTACACACACACATCTCTACACACAACAAACAGCGATATCCATCTGAGAATAACTAATAATTAATGCTGAATATGAAAAATGAATAATGTTGTGGGATTATTCCTTATTTCATGGGCTATTTGGGGATTTATACTTTATTATTAAATACTTTTATATATATATATATATACAAACCAACAACAACAACAACAAAGCATTCTAATACTGATTTGGAGGTTGATTACCATGGCAATGGACGAAGCTTCGAGGCATTCGGATCAGCCCTAGTGTGGGATACTCTGAGTTTCTCAGGACATAGACAAACATAAATGCACTTGGTATACACACTGCCCCCTAATATAATCTTCAAAGGGTCCATAAATATTCAGTTAGACATAGAGTACCTTATCTCTTCCAAGTATTCCAAGTATAAACAGGAAATCATATCATTAAGCCATTTTTTTTATAACAAAGAAGATGAAGGTTTCAAGTTGATCTTTAATTAGAAGTTGCAAAAATAGAAAGAGAACATTTGTGACCATACTGTTCACAAATGTTCCGTTGTACCCATAAACGTGGAACAAACCTCTATTTGGGCTTTATGTTAAATTGATAATTTGTTGATTATATTGTAATAAAAGCTTGTAAAAGTTTAAGACAATCAGGCTGAATTTTGGCAGGTAATTGCTGTATCTTTTAAACGTGTTTTCTTTCTGCAGGCTCAGGGAAATAAGGACGGCAAGCCGAAGCAGAAGGTCATCATCTCTGACTGTGGAGAATACGAGTGAACAAATAAGATGTGTGTGCTTGTTTTGTATGTGTCAATGGAGGCAGTGTATGTCTGAGAGTGTGTTCATGGTCTTTTGTACTTTGAGCCCACATCATCTGCCATGTAAATATTTCAATAAACACCTTTTTTTTTTTATTATAAAGAAACTACAGCCTGTCTGTTACTTTGTACAAATTAAATGTCACACTGATCCGCTGATTGCTGGCTTATTCCTTTTATAGCTGCAAAACTACCTATTTAACACATTTCTTCATTTCAATTTATTTGTTTTCATTTGCTTCAAGTCAGTGTTGTCAAAGGCTTTGTAAATAATAATAATATATATATTTTTTAAAACAATATTTGTATTGAATTGTACATATATACACATACAGACAGACTAACAATATTAATATTAATAATTAAATTATACAATGAAATATTTAGTCAGGATTTCAAAGAAAGAGAGACATGAAATTTCATGCACTTCACTTATCTAACAAGGAGAACAAATAAAATAAAAGATGAGACAAAATAAATAAATACCTCAAAGAAGAACAAAAAAAAAAGTTTCAATTTGACTGTGCCCCCTGACGTCCAAGAAAGTCCAACAAAGGTTCCCAGACATTTTCAAATTCTGCTGCTTTTCCTCTGGTTATGTATGTAAGTGTCTCCAGTACAACACAAGATGCCATCTCCCTCACCCATACATGTATCCAAGATAAATCCATTTTTTCCAAGACAAAGCTATCATTCTCCTGGCCTGCAGGAGTCCAAAGTCAATTAGAATTAACTGTTTTGAGTTGAAATAATAATAATTATAATAATTTTGGACACATTTATTTTCATACTTTAAAATCTGAGTTGGTTTCAAATTGATAAAAACTATACAAATCATGCATGCTAAAATATATCTATTTAATGGGTTTCATACAAATAATGAAATGATCACGTGCCTGTTTGTACAAATTAAATGTAACACTGATGTTGGCTTATTCCTTTATAGCTGCAAAACTACCTATTTATAACACATTTTCTTTATTTTCATGTCTTTGTTTTCATTTGCTAAGTCAGTGTTGTCAAAGGCTTTGTAAATAATAATTATAATAATTTTGGACACATTTATTTTCATACTTTAAAATCTGAGTTGGTTTCAAATTGATAAAAACTATACAAATCATGCATGCTAAAATATATCTATTTAATGGGATTCATACAAATAATGAAATGATCACGTGCAGGGAGGCTTGTTTGAGCAGTTACATCATTTCTCCAAAGGATCCAAACTTAAATAAACTGAATAAATATCAAATCAGACGTCGCCCTTTCTCCTCACCTTATTGGACAAATAAGTATTTGGTCGAGTGGCGCCGCAGCCACACCTGAGCAGGTTGAGTGGAGAGAAGAAGACATGAAGGCAGAAAACAACTCCACCCACTCCACTCCTCTCCTGTTGAGAAATCTACTGCGATTCTCATCGGAGAGCTTCATCCAAAGCCTGCTCCTCCACTCCGACACTGAACTGCGACAACAGCGATCAAACTGTAAGTATTCAAATCTTAATGTAAAGAACTGAGTCGTAAAGTAACGCGAACTTGTTCTTATTTACCCGATCAAGTAGTTTTTAGACGTGGATATTTGGAATATGCGTAATTACGCACGGGAATGTAGAAACTTCAAAGAGTTCCCGTAGTCGTTGGGAGGTGAATGGCTGGTTGAGTAAGAGTTGTGTCTCATTACAGCGATGAATATACACGTTTCTGCTTGCATGACAAGAAAGCCTCTTGTTTTATAAAGTTAGGGGGCACTTATAGGTGCTCATTTTGCTCTTATTTCTTCTTTTTTTTTTTGCGTCAAAGATATGTAAACATGTGGATTTATATGTTAACAACCTGGTTTCACCTCAGTTTCTTTTTTCTGTCATAGCCTTTCTTTTATATTTGTGATATGACTGTGTTTTCTTTTTGTTTGTTTTCAGGCTGGTTAGATCCCTGAGTTTTGTCTGTGCCGTTTCAGCTGAAGAGAAGAGCTTCCTCTGTCTTCCATCAGCAGGAAGAGAAGACAGAACTGAACAAACCTCGTCATGAACTGGGCATTCCTCCAGGGCCTCCTCAGTGGGGTGAACAAGTACTCCACAGCTTTTGGCCGAGTGTGGCTCTCTATCGTCTTCCTCTTCAGGGTCATGGTGTTCGTGGTGGCGGCGGAGAAGGTTTGGGGCGACGAACAGAAAGACTTCAAGTGCAACACGGCTCAGCCCGGGTGCCACAACGTCTGCTATGACCACTTCTTTCCCGTCTCCCACGTCCGGCTGTGGGCCCTTCAGCTCATCTTCGTCACCTGCCCGTCTCTCCTGGTGGTTATGCACGTGGCCTACAGGGACGATAGGGAGCGGAAACACACGCTTAAGTACGGTGAGAACTGCCGCCGCCTCTACCTGAACACGGGCAAGAAGCGCGGAGGCCTGTGGTGGACCTATGTCCTCACTTTGGTCTTCAAAATAGGCGTGGACACGACCTTCGTCTACCTCCTCTACCACATCTACGAGGGTTACGACTTCCCCTCGCTCATCAAGTGTGGACAGAAGCCCTGCCCCAACTTGGTGGACTGCTTCATCGCTCGGCCCACCGAGAAGCGCATCTTCACCATCTTCATGGTGGTCACCAGCCTGGCCTGCATCCTCCTCTCCATTTTCGAAATCCTCTACCTGGTTGGCAAGCGGTGCCGCGAGTGCTTCACCAAGCTCCATAACTCTCACCAAGTCGATACCAACAGGATGTCCAGTGGAAACACCTTGATGGAGTCAAACACTCTAAAAAAGACCCCTCAAACGCCTGCTCCTTCATACAGCGTCGTCATTGCTTGAGATACCGAGAATAAAGGCAAAGACCTCTCCTTCCTCTCAAGGCACTTCCTTAAAAGACTTGTCGGCAGACATTTGTGTGCTCAGAGACTGAACTACTACGGAGTTTTTTACTGTTTTCGTGTCCACATGTCAGAGAATTAGACATTTTGGACCACAGGACATATGTGTCATTGATCTGGAATGTGCACACTATTGTGGGTTTGGGTCAGAGTATTTTTTTTTCTTTTTTATAGCTGAAGTTCTCCACTTCTTGCAAAGGAAAAGCCAGTTAGTGTGATTCAGATTTAGCCTTAACGCCAATTACATGAGTCACCCCATGGTTTGGAGACAGTTTTACAAACACATGTGGTTTTCTGTGTAAAGTTTTCCTTCTGCTCGCCGCCCAGCCCCGAAAAAGTTCAGCCCAAGCTGTACTGCGTCTTCTCCCTTCACTCCCTCTCGTTCATATCTGGCTCTTTGTGAATATACTCTACTTAATTTATCAAAAAGGTTTGAAAGATTGTGCATATTACTGTCCTGACCTCTTTTGAACTGCCTTCTGTACACAGGCACGAGAGAGCAATGAAGTCAAGATGTAGTGTTGTAAACACAGTTGTTAATAATAATACCAGGATGTTCATATCCCCCAGTGTTGCAGTGCAGTGTGTGGCTGCATAGTTGTTAATAATATTTTTCATTAAAGATTATGATTTTCATGGTTTGAAAATGTGTTTATTTTTCCCCACAAGATCAAGGAAGACCATTTAGCACTGTAAGTTACACAATATGTTTTAGCATACTAAAGAACAATGTAAACCAGACAAAGGATTCTGTGGTTTGATAAAGATCTCAGACTCTTCCACTTTTTCCAGTCGTTTCATAAAGCCCTCCCTCTTCATTAACTGACAGATTGCTCTGTCACTATGAGCACTGTCCTCTTTGTTTAGGTAGATTGGTTCGTTGAAGGAGGGCAGAGGAGGAGTCTCCCACTCCTCAGTTTCAATCATCCGTGCTGGATCCACCCACCACAGGAATTTGTCGGTCCGTGCCGCCTCTGAATGGATGTTTCCAGTGATTACATCGCAAAGTGTGATAGGAGCCATGTAGCGAGAGTACAAAATATTTTATTACTCTCTCCTTGTGGCATTCCATTCAGATATTTCCAGATTGCCCTGCTTAGGTTTTGAGATATCTGCCTCTGAAACTGCCACCTCAATACCACAGAGAAGAATAAATACACGCTCAGAGCAATAAAGAATGACATTTTAAAAAAGTCAAACAGTGACGTGTCTTTCCACAAACAATGAAAGGATAATCTACAGGCACCTTAACAGATTTCATCGGAACCATGAATGTCTATTTCAGTTGACAGTACTTCCGATGAACTCTATTAACAAGAGAGGCCTGTGGATTATCATGGTAACTAGGGGACTGTTTTCAGGAAAGACAAGCTGCTGCTAGATTGTAATTTTTCCCCTCTACTGTATCGGGTGGAAGTGGAAAACTTTATTGTCAACCCAAGTACACAGCATGTGTGCTATTTTCTATTTCTGGGCCAGTAGTGCTACAATTAACTGGGTGAAGTGATGACGTCTGAGTTCATCATCACTTTTATATTGTCCAAACTCTACGGAAGCCCAGAGAGGCAAGTGAGGAAAAACAAATGCTGGTGATCTAAATTGTTTAGAAATCAAGAACCTTAGGAAAATTATCTTGGAATTTTTTTTTTTCTCTCCACTTGTTCACAGATGAAAAATATAATTAAGTAACTTATAGAAAGATTATCCTGGTAAATCTTTTTTGTTTTTGTTTTTTTACCCGCTCTTAAGTCATAAACACAGGAAAGAAAACAATTTAGATCACACTTATCAAAAGGATTACCAGGATTGTTTTTTCACTCGCCTCTCAGGGCTTCCCTAAAACTCTCAAGTGTTACATCAAATCTTCTAAAGTGAAAGCTCTGAAAACATAATCAAGCTTCAGTATGCTCAATTCTCTTTGTCCTTATTTTGTTTGTCCAGCCTGACTGGGTGGGTCTGTAAATGAGCCCGCAATCACTCTCCCATTACAAGATCCTCCCATCTCTTCTTGGCTAGTATTTCTCCTCTTGTCCCAGCCTTCTCTGTGCTGGTACATTTCTTTTCCTTTCACAGTACGAGCAGTGAAAAGCAATGTGTTTATCCTGTTGTATTTGTCCGTCTTGTTGAAACTTGCGGCTGGCAGACATTGAGTCATGGGGTGCATTCCTCCAGGTGTGTCCCAGCAGACTGCCTGGACCAGTTCTTCATCTGGAGCCAAGAGGCAACTTGTCTTTCCCCTCCCCCAACCTCTCTCGAACTCGAATATTGTCAGCCGAACTGCTCTAAACACTACAGATGTTGCGTTCACGTGCTTAAGCTTTTACAGCACAGATGAGAACTTTCCTGAAAAGCACGACTGCAGTTGATACTTCTAACAATATTCTGAGAGTTTTAGCTCTCGGCTGCAAGACTTCGAGATGAAGTGTTTCATTTAGAGAAGCCAGAAGAACTATCACATTCTCTTTATAGTGTTACTTTTCACTCTTCAGCTTTTTACATCATAGAAAGTGCGTCTTATTTGTACACATGTGAAAATATGAGAAACAAACTCTTTCTAAACGCGTTCAAAGATGTGAACGGATGATTTAATTACTTGTGGGTACCCATGTTTCAGCCTGGTACCAGACAACTGAATTGCTCTCCACATCTCAGTTTCACATCTTATTTTTTTCAGACATTTTAACAAAGTGAGAAAAAAGAAAAAGAAAACACCAATTCAGCTTGATTATCAGGTTACCTAAGTTTACAGTCTATGCATGTGGCATCTCAATAGGTGTTTTTATCACACAACCTTGTACATTACAGTTAGAACTTTTTGTTCTTAGAAAAGGTTTTGGAGAGCGCTTCCTTATCTTAGAAATGTTGAGCTTAGTTGTGAGCCTTTGCCTGAAAAAAAAGCCCATGGAGACATTGTACGTGATTGTACAGAGCAATACAAACAACTCTGACTTGACTTGACTTGAGGCTGGTGATACATGAGCAGGTCTTTTATCCTTTTGTATAATGTAAACACGGGATTCAATAGCTCTGAACATGGGCACCGGTCTGCAAGAACTGGCAAGCTCTGGCACAGCTATGGCATGCTGATAATTCATATTCCTCACAGCATCTGAGGACTTAATTTATCTGATAATGATGGGTTGTTTTCCCCACAGGACAGAAACGCAGTATGATTGGAAAATCTTATCTTGTAAAGTGTAAGAAAAATAGATTTGGTGGTGAAAGCAGGCGGACAGTGAAGTGGGGACAAAAGCTTGTGATCTGACAATGAGGATGAGCTTAAAAGGGCCTCATGAATTGTGACATCTGAGGAGAGCTTGGCCTTGAAAAGAATAAAGGAGACACAATGTGTCTTTTTGGCACTGTTGTAGGTGTTACGTAAATATAGAAGGAATAAACTAACAGTACAGGAAATAAATGAAATGAAATGAGGAACAGGGAAATTGATTATTTTGTAGCTATGTGACACAGTCTGATCTCTCCTCCACCAACCTACCCCCTCAAACAAACCCCAGAAAGAATGTTGCCTAACACTCGTCATACTTATGGAAACTTGCAACAAGACGAGGCTGAGGACATGCACAACAAGAATAAAATGCACTCACCTTAGGGTGTGTCTGCCTCTTACGCATACGAAGTACTCAGAAAACACGTTGGGACAGGAAAACAGCACGACATGGAACATAAAAACTAATGGACACTGAATTTGTTGTCACAAACATCCCTTAGAAGATGCTTTGCCTAATCTAACCCTGTTTGGGAAGACTTGCACCCTGGTGTTCCCCATGTTGCCAGTCCTGAACCTGAACCATATGTGGTCACCAAGGCTTTGATTGGTTTATCTGGTTCTAAACTTGATTGTCCACACTGTAAACAATTGCTGTTAATTTACAGCAGGATTTCAACAGTATTAACCTTTTACTTTTACTGTTAAAACTATAATGCATTCTTAAAAAACAGCACTTTACTGCTGATCAACTGTCTAAAGTATCAGCAGTAACAGTTTCTGCACATGTGAGGCTTGTACATTGTACATGATTGTAAAATCAGTGAATTATCTTTATTGTTCTTCACTCACATGTTGTTATGGTTTGCATTCTGTGCTTGTAGCCAGCTATAGATATACATTTTGGGAAAAGTGTCAACAAGTCTATTAAAGCCTTTTTCCTAACAAGTGCCTTTAATTGTATTTACTGTTACTATTCCTATGTCTGTAACCTGCTAAGTCTATTCATTTAGGCAAAAAAATAATGTTTATTAAAATGTATGTAAAAAATACAACCTAAATAGTGCATTAAAACAAATCAGTAAGATAAAAGAAAGGTGAAAAACAGCTATATAATATATCTTTAAACAGTAAATTAACTGTAAAATACTGTGAAATTAATAAAAAACAACCAGTTCAAACTGTATTTTTTATTAACAGTACAAAGCTGTAAATGTCAGCGACAGTATAATAATATTAATTTTACAGTAACATAAAGGCAACCCTGCTGCCGGTTCTTTACTGTTATTTTACTGGGAGATTCTTAACAGTGCATGTGTAGCCCTATCTCCAAATCCTATTCAAAGTACCTGGAGATGGTTTCTGTGATCTGTAATAACTGTTATGTAAAAAATGCCTGATTTGCCACCTAACCCTGGGGTGTGAGTGGGAGAGATAGAGAGAGGAAGGAAGGGAGGGAGAGAGAGAGAGAGAGGAACATCTGGGGCAGTTCCATTCCTTCTTCTTTAACCACACCCACAGGAGCATTTCTCAACACTGCGCTGCTCTACCTGTCTCGAGGAGCCAAATCCGTGCGTTAAAGGACTAAAACGACATTAAAGCGAGAAGAAACCCCCTGGAAATATATATAATCGCGTGTCTTTCAACTAATAATGGACTGATACTTCTTTTGGTAAGTAAAAAACTCCCTATAATTAACTTTTGATGTGTCTAAGATGAGTTAAGTTTGCGTTTCAGCCAATTGGAAATGAGTGCTGGCTTTTATACGGCAGTTTATGAAAGTATAATAATAATCCCTGGTGGTTGTAGAAGTGCCTCGTGTCAGTAAAGAGCCAAAACTATCACGTAAATATGTCTAAATAACGCGTAAAGCCTGTGCGTAAAAGGCTACTTTTTTGGCACGCACACATATTCAAATGGCTGGAGTAAGTAAGCTTTTTATGTTAACACACACACGGAAGACTGATAGTATTTACTTTGTTTCTTAAATTAATATTTGTATAGTCTACAAGTTGTGAAGTAGGTATACTGCTTTCTGAAATATATATATCAACTTTGGGTGTGTTAATAACGTTGGTCCGACTTGTTTCCTTCATGGACGGTTTGCCTCGAGGCCTACTCCTCCTAAGTGTGTTATTGTTAGTGGTTTGTTCCTGTTAGAGATGATAAATGAGGCCTGTGGGAGATGTTTTCACATTAAATCAGCTTTGGAAGATAAATTAGTGATTTAAAAAAGTCAGCACGAAAGGTTATTGTGTTATTGAAGCCACCTGGAGCTTAGTGAGACACCATTGACAAAGAGTGAAAGCAGATGAATAACTCAGCAGACAATGCAAACATGTTCACCCATTCTTCATTCTGCCTTGTCCAGGTTTGAAGATAAACTACTACCAATAAGAGAGGAAACCCAGAGAAGAACGTATTTGACTGCCAGCCAAGAACATGGACTGGAAGACCTTCCAAGCCCTCCTCAGTGGGGTGAACAAATACTCCACGGCGTTTGGCCGGGTATGGCTGTCTGTGGTGTTTGTGTTCCGGGTGATGGTGTACGTGGTGGCGGCGGAGCGAGTGTGGGGCGACGAGCAGAAGGACTTTGACTGCAACACTAAGCAGCCCGGCTGCGCCAACGTCTGCTACGACCACTTCTTCCCCATCTCCCACATCCGCCTGTGGGCCCTACAGCTCATCTTCGTCACCTGCCCGTCGTTCATGGTGGTGATGCACGTGGCGTACCGCGACGACCGCGAGCGCAAGTACAGGGCGAAGCACGGCGACGCCAGCAAGCTGTATAGCAACACGGGCAAGAAACACGGCGGCTTGTGGTGGACCTATGTCATCAGCCTCTTCGTGAAGACGGGCATCGAGGTGTCCTTCCTCTACATCCTCCACCGGATCTACGACAGCTTCTACCTGCCGAGGGTGGTCAAGTGCACCACGGACCCTTGCCCCAACATTGTGGACTGCTACGTCGGCCACCCCACCGAGAAGAAGGTCTTCACCTACTTCATGGTCGGAGCTTCGGGCCTCTGCATCGTCCTGAACATCTGCGAGATCATCTATCTCATCTCCAAACGCGTCGTACGATGCGTGAACAAGATCAAAAGACGCCATCGCAGAACACCCGTGAATCACGACGACTACAACAACAAAGAAGACTTTAACAACGTGAATATGTCGAGGCAGGAGCGGAAGGAGGAGCTGAAGGAGAAGCCTCCGTCCTTTAGGAGTGCGTTCAAGTCAAGGCCATCTGGACTCAAACTGGAAGAGAAGATACGGGCCTCTGCTCCTGATCTGACCCTTTCTTCATGAGCCGAACTCAGGCTGCAGCACTCGGCAGTGCTTGGGCTAGAACCCCATAGACAAACCTCAGAAAACAGACTCAGAACTACGAGCCAAACTTCAGTTTGTGTGTCAGACACTGGAAGTTGAGTCATCAGTACTGGATTCATCCTGTGGGCCCCTGTGTCCACATCTAAGACTCTTTTTCTATGCATGAACTTTGGTTTCCAAGTCAACATCCACGATATTTACAAGTCAGCTAGAGCCGAATTGATTTGTTAATGATATGTGGGTTTTCTTTTTTTTTAATACAATAAAGGCCTGTGTGCCTTTTCAACTTCACCCCTTCACCCATATTAGAACATTCCTGTGAGGTTTCTGTCTTTCTTCTGATTGCAGTTTTTGACACGGGAGGGGAAGGAAACAAAACGCCCAGCTTCGCACAAGGAAGCCGGACACACCTGGCGGAGGTATTCACCCTCCCTGCCAGTGTATACAGTGGTGTGTCTGTTGTCACTGAATGTGAGATGCACATTTCAGCGACCTCTTTTATTTAACTGAACTGACATCATAGCTTCACCTTTTGTTGTCCAGATGACACTGACGAAAGGTAAACAGTTGTGCGTTGGTGTGTGGACACTCCAAAGTCATAGACTTATGGCTGAGTAATACTTGAAGGTGTGCAAACTGGCCAAAAAAATATGTTTTTACTGCATTCATTTTCTCAGATAAGCGACTTATATCATTAGTATGTTTCCTTAATCTAGAGCGTCAGCGGACATGCTTGGTCTCAGGTTTATGCTGCAGTGCGCACGCTGTACATAGACTGCCTGTGTTTTGACGTGCTTGTACACAAACTGGCCTCATCCAAGACCACTGTTGATTTAAATAAGGCGAAAGGAATGCTGCTGTTTAATTCAGTGTTGGTAGAGCTGGAGCACAGAGGAGGAGGAGGAGGAGGAGGAGGAGGTGGGAAGAAGGTTGAACAAACAGTTGAACTATTACGCATTTTTTTTGTCCCTAATCGTCCACTGTGGACATCAGCTGGAAATGTATTTTATGCACTTGTTGTAAATATTGTCATTTTTACAAAACTAAATATATTAAATTTATTGAATGTGTGTTACTGTTTGGTGTTTTACCAGTAAGGGTTGCTGTTAATTATATTTTCTGGACTATGGTTTTCCATTTAAACGTGGGAGGGACAGATACTACTCCACGATACTGTCTGATCATCCTTATTATTTAAAGAGCTGGATTTTTCCATCGGCACTGACTCATAATAACGAAGTTTCTCACACTAACGATCATGTTTGCATGCCAATTAGCATGACACACTATTTTCCCGTCTCTGATACCGATGATGTATGTTTCGATCGTGTTGGGAAGGCCTGCAGTAAGAATCTCAGTCCGCCTGTCAGACTCGTCAGTCAGGTTTTAACAAGGTGCGGCAAAGAAAACAGTTTGTTTATTCTGATTCATTTCCGCAACACACTGTAAAATCACTATGGAGTTTGTAAAAGATCAACGCTCACTTTAGTGCCTTGTATGATGATGTCAAATCAGTTTTTTAAAGCAACATTTGTAGAACTGATGTTGACTGTAAAAATGGCAGAAATTTAACATCCAAGGTTCAATATTCTTGATGTTAAACAATCTTTCTTTATACATTGTTCAGTCATTTATATTGCCTAAAACAGTGGTTTACAACCTTTTTCCCTAAGGGACCCCTTTTCTACAGTTGAGTACACTGACGACCTCTGACTAAGTGACTTTTTTTATGGATATTTCATATTTATTCAATGCATAATAACAAAAGTACAGAGCAACTGATAAACTGTACGATCAACCCAAAACTAGAGCGCAATAGCTAGAATAATAATTCAAACTTTAAAAATAATTCCGTTTAGTTTTCTTCACATAAATGAATGAAATGCTGAGATAAAGGACAACTGTATATATATTCTTTAAAAAGTCGTCTTACACACCTGAAAATCAAGAAGGCCTCGCGACTGCTCATGAAGCTTTGGCGACCCCTGGTGGGGGTCAGGACCCCCATGTTGGAAACCAGTGGCCTAAAACAATGTTTCAGAGCCTGTAGATTCATCACAATGCTGTCAAAATTAGATCAGGGACACTTTTAATTTATGAAATAAAATTTATTTTTTAAATCTAGTAGGATATGTACATGTTGAATTTGAAGAGATGCATTTTAAAATAAATACACAGCACATCGACATTTAATCACAAGCCAGTAAAATGCCCAAGTTTATAAGGACTATACAGAAAATTAATTTATAGACAGTGAACACTGCTTACAGAGGATGATCGAAGTCAAAACAACTGTTACAACTGAGTTGAGTTTATCCGTCCCTGGGACATTTTTACTGGTTCATTTATTATTATAAACAAAGTCTGTTCTTCCCATCGGCTTACCCATTGCCCAGAAAGGAATGTAAACACACTATTATAGAAACAGGTGAAGGCATGGCTTTTGATAGGTAGGATCTGTATGATTAGACTTTACATAAGGCACTGTTTCAGCTATGCTATCATGTAGTGAATATCTAATCAGATATTTTATTCAAAACAGAGGGATGGGTCAGTAGCATCTAAATCTTAAAAGTAATATTCCCATACCAGGAGAGGATGAATCAAAGTCAAAACTGAAAGTTAAAATGGAGAACTGAACAAACGGAGGACGATGGCTCCACTTTACATGGTGGTGCTGCTGCAGTGTACAGTCCGTGAAGGAGCCCGTGGTTTGGCTTTTCTGTCTACAGCTTGCAGGTGGCCTGCGCCACTTTGGAGTTGGTCTTTCTGTTGAGGGTTCGACAGATGAAAGCTCCGGCATCCATCAGCTTTGGGAGGTCCACTCCCTGAGATGAGGATAGAAAGTCAAAAGGGTCAAAACTTGAGGGAGCTCACATCTTACACAATAATTAGAACTGCAATAACTAAATTATGATAGGGTGGACTGGAATAATCTGCAAAGCTGGTGCATTTAATGAATGGTAGAGCATTTTTCCTCATCAGAAAAACAATACAATAATTTAACACAAAAGCAAGAGCAGCATCTTTAATCTCTACTATAAAGGAACTAAAAGACAGGTAAGGCTAAAGAGAAAGTGTGACTTCTTACCGTTTGAATGCCAAGTCCATGCAGCATATAGACTACATCCTCAGTAGCAACATTCCCAGAAGCCCCCTGGGCATAGGGACAGCCGCCCAGTCCAGCTACTGACGAGTCTACCACACTGATTCCCATCTGCAATACACAGAAAAACTTTACCTTGAAACTAACTTAAGTTAACACTGCACTAACATTAGATCACCTGCATTGATATTCTATTCCCCCCATCTGCATTATTCAAAGATAAATAACCAGAACCAGGTCTGACCTGTAAGGCTACGAGGATGTTAGCCAGGGCCTGGCCGTAGGTATCGTGGCAGTGCACTGCCAAGGCATTAACTGGCACCTCTCTGCTCACCGCCTCCAGCATTTCAATCATGCTACCTGGAGTCCCCACTCCAATAGTGTCACCCAGAGAGATCTCATAGCAGCCCATGGAGTACAGACGCTTGGCTACCTGCAAGAAAGAGTTAAAGCTTGACCTGGTTGCGTGAGTGACCGACACATTGTCATCTCAACTCGTCACATACTGTCGCTTTCTCTGACCCCTCGACGCCACTTTTTCCATCGCAGTAAACATGTGCTTTATGCCCCCTCAGCGTAACTTTACGGTCGCAGTAAACACATTACACTTAATGTTGTAAATTTAACGAAAACACTTGCTTAGGATGAAGCAACTGAACCACTTAGTTAGGTTTAAGGGAAAAAAAGCATGGTTGGGCTTAAAACCACTACATTTATACAGTGAAAATGCGACTGAACGTTGTGAATATGGGACATGAACAGCCACGAAAGGATGCCTTGTGTGGCGGTATCGAACGCCGACGGCCATGACAAAGCGTCGGTATTTGACGTCCTGCCTATATTGTGTTTATGCTACTTGTAAAAGGATGATGTAATGTCAACAGGTATCAAGTGAGAACTCACATGTGCAACTTTTTCAGGTGCCACCTTGCCTTCGTACGGACATCCGAGAACACATGACACATAACTGCGGTGACAAGAAACAGAGAAGAAACTCAAAAATCGCACTCTATAATTTCAATGATTTATACGTTTGTTGACAGTCAAGAGCCAGCCAGTAATCCTACCCTCTAACTGGCACACCAGCGTCTTTCGCTGCTTTCATAATCTCGTCAAAGCGCTGTAAACTCTCGTCCACTGAGCAGTTTATGTTCTTCTTACTGAACAGCTCCGATGCAGCACCAAATATGGCTACCTCTGAAGCTCCTGCCTTCACCTGTTGTAAGCAAGAGCAAGGGAAAGGCATTTTAAATGAAACATTTAGACTAGGGCTGTCAAAGTTATCGTGATAACGTGTTAACGCAAATTTGTTTTAACACCATTCATTTCTATGAATTCTAACGTATTAATGCAACTTGCACTACACTTCCACTACACTTACTAACTGCTTTTATGCCATTTTGGGCAAGTCAGCACACTGACACACTGACAGCTGTTGTTGCCTGTTGGGCTGCAGTTTGCCATGTTATGATTTGAGCATATGTTTTATACTAAATGCAGTACCTGTGAGGGCTTCTGGACAATATTTGTCATTGTTTCGCGTTGTTAATTGATTTCCAATAATAAATATATACATACATTTGCATAAAGCAGCATATTTGTCCACTCCCATGTTGATAAGAGTATTAAATACTTGATAAATATCCCTTTTAAGGTACATTTTGAACAATGTGCGATTCATTTACGATTAATCGCAATGAACTATCGACCAATCGTGTGATTAATCGCGAATTAAATATTTTAATCGTTTGACAGCCCTAATTTAGATGCATCACCTACAGTGTAAGAAGCTGGATATGTTAGTGTAGCGGGATGTAAAATGCTTGACACTCACAGCAGCCTGGAAACCCTTGAGGTTGGGGGTGAGGACCGGGTAAGACACTCCAGGTTTCCTAGCGATCCCTTTCATCACCTCCTCCTGGTCTGCCATCTGACATTATGGACAAAAGATGACAGAAACCAATTAGTGGCCACTTGCATTTCTATAGACTGTAGTTTCTACGTTGGGCGTGTCAGCACTTTCCATATGGATGTTCTCTGGGGGAGAACTAACTCACCTGTGGAACCCATTTTGGGGACACAAAGCTGGTGGCCTCAATGACTGGCAGCCCTGACGCTGACAACATGTCAATCAAAAGGATTTTAGTCGCCGCTGGCACGATTGTCTGAGAGTGGAAGCAGTAAAGCAATACAAGATGAGGAACACTTGGAAAAACACTGACACACATGCATTACTGAGATTCTTTCACCTGGATACACAATAACATGATCAATGCACCTGCTTCTATCTCAATAAGCACGTTAGATTCAAGAGTTTTATTTGCCATTTGCACCTATAAGTACATTGGAATTCTGAGCAGTTTACACCGAGTCAGCTTTAAGAAAAGAAAAAGGGTAGAAAAGGCACAAGGTAATTACAGTACAAAATAAGTAGCACATTCAACGCAACACAATTAATACATTTAAATATAAAACGCCCGCAGTGTAGTCAATAAATAAACTAAACTACCCTCTGCATAGGAACGATACCCCAGAATAAAATTATACAGTATATATATATGCTCCATGACCATGTTAAAAGAACTTGCAGCTCTCATAAAAATATTTAAAAAAATAAATAATTAATATATTATAGACAATTACACAGTAGAAGCATATTGCACAGCATTACAGTCCATTCAGCTCAGGTGTACTGTGTGTCAATACTGGTATGGAGGTGTGGGGTATTATATTATATATGCTGGCTATAACAGCTGCTGCAAATTAAACAATTCTTCTTGCATGACCTCACCTTTTCATTCTGGAGACCATCTCTAGGTCCCACCTCCACTATCTTCACCTTCTTTGGAAGAGCTTGACCTGCTCTTACTCCAGCCTGCACACACAAACACATTTAATACAGGTGTTAACGTAGCATTAGAGTAGAAAGAGCTCACCTGTTGAGCCTGACAGGCAGAGATATGAAGCTGTTTTATAGATCTATATGCTGACAGGTAGCCAACAGCTGCCTGGGTTACCAGCTAGGTTACCAGCTAGGTTACCAGCTAAGTTACTAGGTTACCAGCTAGGTAACCAGCTAGGCAACCAGCTAGGTTACCAGCTAGAGGAGGCTAACAGCTAGCCGGCAAGCTCTGCCGTCCAGCTAAACGTACACAATAACAACCTGCTGGAAGATAAAAGCACAAGAATAATACTTACTGCGTTTACCTTTGCGGCTGAGCTGAACGCCACATACTGCTGACCCATTGCTGAACTTAAAGTGCTTCTGTTTACAAGCCTCATGACGGCCGCCATCATGGTCCAGCCTCTAGTCTGACGTCAGAGGAAAGGTGACGTCACAGATGATAAAAAGCATCTTAAAGGCGCCATCTATTGGCTGGGAATTAAAATTAAAATAAATAATTTGAGTTTATTTAAAATATTAATTTGAATTAATTACCATATATGTTTGAATACATTTTAAACAGCATATAATAGCATATATACCCCCCCACCTATCTTGTATCACAGCTGTTACCCTGCACTATATTCATTTTTAAAGGGACTATTTGTAACTTTCAGAAATGCTTGTTAACAGCGACACCTGTGGCCGTGAAATCAACGAAAGTCAGCGTCGGGCTCGCGCTTGCTCGCTCTCAATATACCTGAACGAGCATCACTCAAAACAGTGAGGCGACACAAGTCAGCTAAAACCACAATATCACTCTATATTTCAGCTGCTTGGCAGTAATGTTAGCTGACCAGACGAAGGTCTCTCCATGAACATGATTTAGATCTGATCCTAGAGTTGGCTTTTCCTGCCTAAGTGCAGGCTGAAGCAGCGGGGCTCTGCAGCATGTCTCCCTGCTCTCTCCTCCCGCAGCCGGAGAGAGCAGAGGAGACACCGGCACCCGGTCGGTAACGAGAGGGTAACGTTACTAGCTAAGGAGCTCCGCCACTTCACAAGACACGGGAAACCTCTGTTGGTCTGGAGGAGCTGCAGCATTTTTTTTCTGCACAAACGTCCACTGTGCATTCACTAGATATTCTCAGAGCTAAACTAACTCTTCTGCAGTGAGGAGTGAGCGCGCGTTCACGTCTAGAGGTGGAGCAAGCTGAGAACGCGCGCGCTCTCTGATCGAAGGCAGGCAGGCAGAGTTGGAGAGGCAGCGGCCACACGCGAACGCGCATATGTGAGCGCGCATGTGTGACGACCCGCTACATTTATGCGCGTACAAGGTTACAAATAGTCCCTTTAAAATATGAATTTGAATTAATTACCATGTATGTTTGAATACATTTAAAACAGCATATAATAGCATATATACCCCCCCACCTATCTTGTATCACAGCTGTTACCCTGCACTATATTCATTTTTAACAGTCTCTTCTGCACTATATTCACTTTTTTTAGTAGTCCTGTATCACAGCTGTTACCCTGCACTATATTCAGTTTTAACAGTTTTCTTCATCTCCTTGTATTTTTATATCTGGTATATTTTTTTTGTACTTTGTACTTTGCACTACTAACTTTTTTACTGCCTTTTTACTAACATAGTATAGTAAGGCATAAAACAGTCATAAAAAGGTCATAGTATAGTTTGTCAGAAAAAATCAGAAAAATACATATAGTATGTAGTATAGTATAAAGAATCATAGTATATATGTCAGAAAAAGTCATAGAATAGTATGTCATACAAATATAGTATAGTGTGTCATAAAAAGTCATTGTATAGTATGTCATAAAAGTCATGAAAAAGTCATTATATATATATGTCATAAAAACTAATAGTATGTATATGATAAAAAAACGTATATATAGTAAGTCATAAAAAGTCATAAAAAGTCATAGTTTAGTATGTCACAAAAAGTCATTTATAATATGTCATTAAGCAATATAGTATGTCATACAAAGTCATAAAAAAGTCATTTTTTAGAATGTCATAAAATATAGTATAGTGTGTCATAAAAAGTCATAGTATATATGTCATGAAAAAATCATTGTATAATATGTCATAATAATATAGTATAGTGTGTCATAAAAACTCATAGTATAGTATGTCATAAAAGTCATGAAAAGTCATAGAATAGTATGACATAAAACGTCATGAAAAAGTCAAAATATATATGTCAAAAAAGTCATAGTATATATATGTCAGAAAAAGTCATAGTATAGTATATCATAAAAAGTAATATATAGTATGTCATAGTCATAGTATAATATGTCATAAAAGAGTCATAGTATAGTATAACATAAAAAAGTCAAAACAGTCATTGTACAGTTAGTATGTCATTAAAACTTCATAGTACAGTATGTCATAACAAGTCATAAAAAGTCATATATAATATGTCATAAAACAGTCCTAGTATAGTATGTCATACAAAGTCATAAAAAAGTTATTGTATAGAATGTCATAAAAATATAGTATAGTTTGTCATAAAAAGTCATAGTATAGTATATCATAATAAATCATATACAGTATGTCATAAAAAGTCATAGTATAGTATGTAATAAAACATAGTATAGTATAGTCATAGTATGGTATGCCATAACAAGCCATGAAAGTCATAGCAAAGAATATCAAAAAAAGTCATGGTATATTATGTCGAAAAAAAAGTTAAAAAAATGTCATAGTATAGTATGTCGAAAATAGTTGTAAGAAAAGTCAGTATAGTGTGTCGTAAAACAGTCATAGTATACTATGTTGAGAAAAGTCAGTTTAGTGTGTCAAAGAAAGTCATAAAAAAATCATTGTACAGTATATGTTAAAAAAAAATCATAGTAAAGTATATGTTAAAAAAAAAGTAATAGTATAGTATGTCGAAAAACGTCAGTATAGTGTGTCATCAAAAAGTCTTAATGAAAGTCATAGTGTAGTAGGCCTTTGACATAAATTGATGTCATTGAATGCAAATACATCACATTAATTTCATGGCAAAATGTTTTGACTTCTTTGGGAACTTTTTATTCACAAATGTCGTTTTTCTAAAAGTATATCCATGTTACTTCAAGTCTTTACATATCTGATAATCTTTCTAAAAAGACAAAAACAAAGAGTGTATGCATAATTAATTGCTATAGTTTTATTTTGTAAACATGTAATCTGCCTTTTATTTTATTGTATTTGCGCATTTCAATATTTTCTCCTTTATTGGTCTTGTCCTTAATATAATTTATTTTTATAAGATTTGATATTACTTGCCATTTACATAAACATAGGGTGAAAAGATACAGACACAGAAATGTATAAAAATATCTTTAATGTTTCAAAAAAGTAAAAAAAGACAAACAAATAAATTATAATTGGTTTTATATCATAATGCATATAATAATCACACATAATCATAAAAAACTGCAACCCTGCGACATTGGGAAAAAGTCTGCTCTGGACTTTCCCTACAGGGAGACGGGAAATAGCAAGAGTCATTATTCTGTCCTTGGTTTTCCTCAAATGTCAGCTTTTATCAAAGTAGAGTCCCAAAAAAGTAGTAGCAAACGTATTGTCCCATGCATATGAATAAAACATATCTTTGAAAGAGCTATTATTTAACTATAATTGAAGTAAAGGAAACGCTGAATATGCATGCTTTGGATACTGCATATCTTTATGAAGCAACAAAAAGCATTCCATTTTGTCACAAAGGTCAACATCTCATTGAAAGTACAGATTAACCTTGTTGCATTTAACTAATAGACAACTAATATATAATAATGTGTGTATTTACATAAGTAGATCACATATTTTATGCATAAATTCTCTTGCATGGCTTTAGCAGACACACACTTTGGTTCCATTTCACTGCAGCTCCTCATCACTGTCGTCCACTTGTTGGATGATGAGGTCAGCCCCCGAGTCTTCAGCCAGGTCATCGTCATCGGTTACCATCCAGCTCCTCTTGCTGTCCCCCTCCTCCTCTCCGTCCACCCCCAATAACAGGGCCGGCTCGTCATTGGCACTATCTAGACTGTCCATGGGGATGTCATCACAATCCACTTCCTGGATGCACGCGGTGCACATGCGATAGCGCCGTGTGCCCTCACACACCACATGCCCAGTGTCTTCTGTCACCTGACACTTACACTTCCTGCACACCAGCTTCCTGGCTTGATGGATCTGTGGTGAAACAAGAAACAAAGAAGGTTACATCAAAAGTGATGTGTTACTTCTGGTGTTTGGGGGTTGTTAACACTGATACATATAAGAAAACAATGCATCTTTGGTTTGTCGACCTAATGGTGCAGGAGAAGCTGGTGTTTAAACTTTAACACAATTTCTATGTTTCTTAAGCTGTTAAATCAATACTGAATGACTCCTGCTTGTAAATAAAACCTACTGTCTCAAAATGGCTACGAAGATGCTCCAGGCGAGTGAAACGCTTATTGCAGGCCTGACAGGGGTACGGCCTCTCTCCAGTGTGGCAGCGCAAGTGGCGCTTCAGGTCTGCCTTCCTCTTCACCGTGTGTGTGCAAAATGGACATTTGAAGCGCATAATGGGGTTGGAGTCTGCGAAGAAGAAGAGAAACTGTTCAGAGTTTGGGCTTTTCTGTAAAATTCCTGGATATCTAAAGAACTGGCTTTTTTTGAGGGTTGCACTCCATGCCAGTCTGCTGATAATGTCATTCCTTCTCTCAGTTCTCTAGAGAACGATAGTATGTGGTATAAAAAACATTAAAAAAGTCATAGCATAGTATATTGAAAAAAAGTCATTGTATAGTGTGTCGAAAAAAGTGAAAAATTTTATAATATAGTATGTCGAAAAAACTTTTAAAAAAGTCATAGTATAGTATGTCGAAAAAATAAAAAAAAGTCATAGTAAAGTATGTCAAAAAAATGAAAAAAGTCAGTGTAGTATGTCTAAAAAAATGAAAATGGTCATAATATAGTATGTCAAAAAAGTTATTAAAAAGTCATAGTATAGTATGTCAAAAAAAGTGAAAAATGTCATTATATAGTATGTCTAAAAAAAATGAAAAAGTCATAGTATAGTATGTCGGAAACACTCATAGTATAGTATGTCGAAAAAAATGAAAAATGTCATAATAAATTATATTACAGTACAGTATTTAAATATACTATATACTATTTAATAGTATAGTATGTTTTAAAGAAGTCAAAGTCATAGCATGTCTAAAAAAGGTCAAAGTACAGTAAAGTCATAGTATAGTATTTGTAAAAAAGTCACAGTATAGTAAGTCAAAAAAGTCATAAAGAAGTCATAGTACAGTATGTTTTAAAGAAGTCAAAGTCATAGTATGTTGAAATACTGTATGTTATAGTGTAGTATATTGAAAAAGGTAATAAAAAAAACAACTCACAGTATAGTGTGTTGAAAAAAGTCATAGCATAGTATGTCGAAAAAAAGTAATTTTGTATAATATGCTGAAAAAAGTGATGAAAAATGAATATTATAGTATGTCGAAAAAAGTGATAAAAAAGTCACAGTGCAGTATTTCCAAAAAAGTGGTATAAAGTCATAGCATACCACGTTGAAAAAAGGCATTGTATAATATGTTGAAAGAAGTAATGAAAAAGTCATAGTTTAGTAAGTCAAAAAAGTCATAAAAAAGTTACAGTACAGTATATTGAAAAAAGTAATGAAAAGTAATAGTATAGTATGTTTTAAAGAAGTCAAAGTCATAGTCTGTCGAAAAAAGTCATAGTAAAGTATGTTGAACAAAGTCATAGTATATTATATTAAAAGAAATCATTAAAAGGTCATAGTATAGTGAGTCAAAAAAGTCATAAAAAACTTACAGTAAAGTATGTAAAAAAATAAATAAAGAAGTAATAGTACAGTATGTTTTAAAGAAGTCAAAGTCATAGTATGTCTAAAAAAGGTCAAAGTACAGTATGTTGAAAAAAGTAATAATTCAATAAGTCAAAAAAAAAAAAAAAAGTCATAAAAATGTCATTGTATGTCGAAAAAAGTCATACAATAGCATGTTGAAAAACGTAATTAAAAAGTCATATTATAGTATATCGAAAAAAGTCATACAAAAGTCATAGTTAGTGTGTCGAAAAAAGTCATATCATAGTATGTTGAAAAAAATCATATTATAGTATGATAAAAAAAAGTCATAGTATAGTATGTCATATAAAAGTCATAGTATAGTATGTCATAAAAAAGTAATATTATATCAGAAGAAGTTATAAAAAGTCATGGTATAATATGTCGTAAAAATTCATAGAATGGTATGCCATAAAAACTCAAAACATTAATTGTATAGTATGTCATAAAAAGTCATAGTATTGTGTGTCATAAAAAAAATCCTGGTTTAGTATGTCAGAAAATAATCATTGTATAGTATGTCATGAAAAGTCAGTGAACACTATGTTATATAAAAGTCATAGTATAGTATGTCATAATATATTGTATATATATGCATATAAATACAATATCTATAATATATATATATATACACAAACATATATAGTGTGTGTATATATATATATATATATACACACAGTATATATATTATGTAATAAAAAGTCATAAAATGTCGTAGTATAGTAGGTTATAAAAAAGTCATTGTATAGTGACATAAAAGTCATTTTATAGTATGTTTTTAAAAAAATCATAGTATAGTATGTCATAAAAAGTCATAAAAACATCATAGTATGTAATAAAAAAATCATAGCATAGTCTGTCATAAAAAAAGTCATTGTATAGTGTGCCTTAAAAAAGTCATAAAAACATAGTAATATTGTATGTCATTAAAAAGTCATAGTATAGTATGTCACAAAAACATCATAGTATAGTAAATCATAAAAATGTCATAGTACAGCATGTTATAAAAAACTCATAAAAAGCCTGAGTATAGTATGTCATAAAAAGTAATCTATACATTTTCTCACATACATTCCAACTCACCTTTATTAAAGTGTCCAATAACACCCACAATGGGTGGTAGAGTCGCATACAGCTCCTCTGCCTTTTCAGCCTTTTTTGTCCTCGCCTCCTCAAGGTCTAAGTCATCAGGTTGGTGGGAGCGAATGCTGTTGGATGCTCTCCTCTTGGTTCCCCCTTTACTTCGCCGGCGCTCTGATCCAGGTAAGATGTACAGAGGGTCCTGAGGGTCCTGTAGGTCCTCTGCCTCTGCCTTGATATCATCAGCAGGGCTGCTTGGGTTCGTCTTAAGGGTTGAGGCCGATGACTCCTGGTCTGGGTCTTTCCCCATAAAGCCAGTCTGGGATCTGGAGTTGTCCCTGGTCCAGAGTGCCGGTGGTGGGCTGACCGAGCTGGGGCCTTGCTGCTGCTGCTCTGAGTTCTCTTCCCCTGCTCCACTGGTAAAACTGCAGGTCTCAGACAAGCTAAGGCAGCGGTCACTGTCTTCATCTTTCACACTGATTTCCAAAGAGGATTTGATGAAGTTCTTGCAGTAGTTAATGACATTGTTCATCTGCAAGTAGCTGGCTGCAGACATCACCTCGATCACATTGTGACTGGCCAACTCCAGTTGGCCAGAGTAGATGAAATCCAGGATGACGGTGAAGGTCTCGGGGCTGAAGACATCAAAGGTGGCGTTGACAGAGTCGGACAGCCCGTCGGGCCCCTGGGACAGCAGCATGCGGAAGTAGCCGCTGCTGGCGAACAGAACGTTGCGGTGGGCCCTGAAGAGCTGGCCCTCCACCAGCACGCTGCAGTCACAGAAAAGCTCCTGGCGGCGCTGCTGGTTGAGCTGCTTCAGCAGGCTGCTTTGGTGAGCCACTGTGATGTCAGCGGTGTTGAACCACCTCTGGGGCTGCCTGCAGGAGACAACATGATAGCGTCACTGGTTGTGCATGCAGCATAGACTGACTTGTTCTGTAGGAAAATAACAGATCATAAAGGCCTTGTGGACACTCTTTACTGAAATTGAGACACTTCCATCTTCATGATCCTGAAATAACAAACTAAGACTCTATTAGGGTGACCAGATCCCAAAAAAAAACAAATGTGGGACAAAGGGTATGTTTGTGTGGGACAATGTGGGACACATTACCAAGGCTGAGAGGTGGTCTACAATTTGGATATAATATCTAACTTAAATAATAAACATTTCTATTCTGCCCCTTATCTTGTAACATCTCTATGCTTTGCCTGAATGCGTCGCACGTCTTGTGAGACTCACACGAACTGTGTCGCTTCATGTCGTATTAACCCGTGTGAAATTGAAAAATAGCTGGCAAGAGAATCGACTTCCCACCGGCTTATAAAGACTTATAAGTAGTTTCACAGTCTTTGTTGCAGCTGCTTTTCCATTTCTTTGTGGTAGTTTCCATCATATTCCGCCTAAATCTGCATAGCTTGTGACTTTGCGGTGACTCTCAATTTCCCCCCGTTAGGCATAGTATAAACGGTGAAAGGTCAACCTGCACTTGACCCCACGTGTGCTCAGTTTGATTGACAGCAAACACAGCCGCGTGATGACAGCCTTCTCTGCTTTCCCCCACAGCCATTGGATAAAAGCCAGATTAAAATTTTTTTTTTTAAAAAGCGTCTGTCCTGCAGTGGTTTGACTTTTGGAAACTAGAGCCAATGAAAATTTGGGACATCCGTCTCAATATGTGGGACATGTGGGACAAGGGATAAAAATGCTGTGCAGTCATTCGTAAAGTGGGACAACCTGGTCACCCTAGATTCTATGAGTCCATATGCTGTATTATTTGAATTCTACATATTAAGGAGGGAGACATGCACTCCTGGAGTGTTGCTGGGACATCTGATCTTATCAAGGAGAGGAAAACATGCACATTCTCAAAAAGGTTGTCGGAAGGACCCGCTTACTTAACGCCCCACGCCGTGATGAACCCTGACAAAATCCGTCAATACTCACCGGTGACTTGATTCACCCGGCGCCCGATAGGGTCTACTCGCCCCCAAGTCTGCCACCATTTCCATTTTTTTTAAATTTCTCTTTAGCCTTTTTTTTCGGTGCTCTTTTTCTTTTTTTTTCTCGTCCAGGGTCCACACAGTCAGGCACTTCCTGCTCAGCCCTAAAGACCGAAACCCAGTTAGAGCGACTGGAACACTGTGTGCTGACGTGGGTGTTTATTAACTGGGTGCCCGAGGGCTCAAGGACATTAAAAATAATAATGAATGTCCTAATGAAGGTCCTTGTTGACCGAAACGTTGACTAATAAAAGCAGAGAAAAAGTGTGTGCAGGAGCAAGTATTTTTTTTTTTTTTTTAAAAGTACATCTGATCTTATCACCTGCTTCTGGTAAATGTTTTATGTACAGACCCTCAATATGAAAAGCAGGTCACACAGCAAACACACCCCACTGATGGAGCTGTCACATCTCCACCCTGTCTTTGTTTCTGCACTGGACTATCTCCAGCTCTGCAGAAGAACCATCCGCCCACCCGGACTTCACTCTGCGCTGTGATTGGCTGTGGCGTGCATTCAATCAAAAACCTTCTTCTAATGGGCAACACCCGACTCCAGTCAGGAGAGCATCGGGTGGCAAAAAAACCCTATAATCATCCCAGAGGGAGGAAGAAATCTCTGATGTTACAAACACAACAGACTCATGGGGAAGAGGAAATAAAGCCATGCAAAAAGAGAGACAAAAAAAAAAAAAATGCCGCAACCCTATTTTGCAGAATAGTTCTTAATCTAACCTATTTAATCCATCCTCATGTCGCCTCGACTCTGCATTCATTTGTAATTACGCGTTGCTTTTTGCAGTGACAGGCTCCACCACCGCCCGATAAACCCACACGGTGCAACGCCCGCAACACTCCCATAGTGCTCCTCATATGTCTCACCAAAACCAAGTATCTAAACCGAGCTATTACTCCCTTAATTCAGGCACCAGTCGACCTACAAAACGGAGAAGAAGTGCTGCAGTCCTGCGAGAGAAAAGCGGGCAGCAGCGAAAGCCCAGTCTTGTCCTGGAGCGACGCCCACTTCAGGCTCCAGCACAGCACACAATAGAAAAATAGACACAAACCTAAAGCAACTGAGCATGCTGCGAGCTGATAAACACACATATTAACGTAGGATATCATAATTTGGGGAGAAAACGCCCGCTTTCATCCTGGAGACCACCCTCCACTTCTCGCCGGAGGTCCGGAGCGCAGCAGCGAGCAGCGAGGAGGATTTGCCTCTCTGCCCCAGACCCAGCGACTCTTTCCAGGCGTGAGGTTGTCGGAAGGACCCGCTTACTTAACGCCCCACGCCGTGATAACCCCTGACAAAAAAAAACCGTCGATACTCACTGGTGACTTGATTCACCCGGCGCCCGATAGAGTCTACTCGCCCCCAAGTCTGCCACCATTTCCATTTTTTTTTTAATTTCTCTTTAGCCTTTTTTTTCGGTGCTCTTTTTCTTTTTTTTCTCGTCCAGGGTCCACACAGTCAGGCACTTCCTGCTCAGCCCTAAAGACCGAAACCCAGTTAGAGCGACTGGAGCACTGTGTGCTGACGTGGGTGTTTATTAACTGGGTGCCCGAGGGTTCAAGGAGCCATTTAAAGCCCTAGTGCCCTGTTTAAAATGTAGTGTGTACTGAATATTAATATTGAACACAGAATATCATAGTCATATAAAAAAATAAATTGTGCAATTTTTCTATAAATAAATCTGTTGGGATTTTTTTTACCCTCTTTACTGACCATTATCATACTGGTAAGATTTATTTAATCTGCCTTGGCATCACTATGATAATGTTCCTCATGTTGCTCAATAGTGACTTTTCAGTCTCATCATATTTAGAGGTGAGTATCTTTTACTGGAATATATTCTTATGGATTTATTATAGGGTTTGTGTCACTGAAGAATTTTCATTTAATCTCATCAACAGTCAATATCCCTTAACTACAACTCATTTAACAATCATTTGAAACAGCTCAAGTTCATAAATGAGTGGAAATGAAGGCGTTAGTTTCGTCAGTAAGAAAAAATAATTTATTCTTTCATTTTTATGGCTTACAGATCAATACATCAATAGAGAAAATATATCTGTTGTTAACCTGAAATGAGAAATTTTTTGTTTATATGTTTCTTCTAATGTAAACAGTAAATTAGATAACCATTAATATAGAAAAAATAGAAACATGATGAAACATGAAGCATTCAGCTCAATCATGTGTTTATGTGATATGTAAAAGATATTCAAACATCATTTAAAAGGAAGGGAAAAAGGATGGAGTTGTATCAAGAGGTTGTGCCGTTGGAAAATCCGGTGGGATTCGAAGACTGCCAGCGCCACAGATCCTCACCTACACAAAAAAATAACATCAGGATATTATGAGGAAATATATTACTAAAAAAAAAGACTTGTAAAATACATGTAGATTTATGCAGTGTGGCTGTCCTTACACATTCTTTCCAGGTCAAATTTGGCCTTCCAGCCCAGCTCTTGCTCAGCTAGACGTGGGTCAGCGTAGCAGGATGCGATGTCTCCTCCCCTACGTGGGGCGACTTTGTATGGGATCTATGGAGAGGACGCATTAAGTTTAACTAACAAAAAGGAGGGCGGTTTAACCTAAAAAGTGGGAACTTCAGTGAACCAGAGGGCCACCTTCCACAGTCGATACCAGCTTTGCCATCCTTTAACTCACAAGATAACATGATGTAGTGTGGTCACTGCTCCGAGTCACTTCAATTACTCTCAGAAGACACAATACAATCGCCGACCCTGAAAAGACAATTTACTTTGGAGAGAAAAGAGCTCTTGTGTCACTCACCTCTCTCCCTGATGCCTTCTCCATGGCTTTCACCATCTGGAGCACAGAGTAGCCTGTCCCTGTTCCCAGGTTGTAAACCTACAGACACAATAATGCACACATGCCAGCGCTCCCGTAAATACCTCAATCATGTATTCATGTTAAATGCACAATGAAAATGTTTTAAAAAAATTTTTTTTGTAGTTTTCTCAAATATACCTTGCAGCCGCTGTCGTCCTTCAGCTTCTTCAGAGCTGCTATGTGTCCTTTTGCCAGATCTACGACATGGATATAATCTCGCACCCCTACCGAGAGAAAGAAAACCTTGAGCCCCTCCGCCCGAAAGAATATTTAAAACCACAATTAAATCTGTGCACTGCAGTTTAAAGGTCTCCTCCATTACCTGTCCCATCAAGTGTGTCATAATCATTCCCAAAGACACTGAGGAACTTTCTTCTCCCAATAGCAACCTATGAGGGAGATATATTAAGCAATGCAAACTATGTGAAATCATACACTCGCTAATAACTACAACACGCATGGAACATGCTCTGATCTGATCTGGCTGTGTATTTGGCATGCACCTGGGCAACATATGGCAGCAGGTTGTTGGGGATACCCTGAGGGTCCTCTCCTATCTGGCCAGAGGAATGAGCTCCGATTGGGTTGAAATAACGCAGCAGCACTGCATTCCAGTCCTGCAGACAACAGAGGCCATAATGAGACACCATATGTACTGTATATGTGTGTGTGTGTGCATCTGCGAATGTCTTTCTGCCTCCTGATCAGTTACCTTCTGAGCTTTACAGTGGTCGCTGATCATCTCCTCAATGAAGAATTTGGTCTTGCCGTAGGGGTTGGTGCAGCCGCCCACGGGGTGCTGCTCGTCGATGGGGAGGCGCTGAGGGTCTCCGTACACTGTGGCTGAGCTGCTGAAGACCAGATTGCGCACCTTGTGAGTCTGCATCGCCTGGGACACATGCAAAACAAACACGGCACACGCATCCAGTCAGCCGTCTAAAGCGCACACACGCATGCACCTTAGGAGTAACTTGAGTTTGGCGGACAAAGTCATGAAGGGTGCAGTGTTAGAATCAGCCGACTCAGTATAAAATGAACACACGCTGTCATGCGCTCGGCGAGCAAAGAAGTGCAAATAAAGATCAGTTCAGAAATGAAGAGTGTAGATTTACTGAAGGACGGAAGGAGTAAGATCAGACGACAAAAGTTCAAACTGACCTCGAGCAGGTTCATGGAGGCGGTGAGGTTGACTCTGTAGTAGCGTAACGGCTGCTCCACTGACTCCCCAACAGCCTTCAGACCAGCAAAGTGCATCACCGCACTGAACGAATGCTGCAACACAGATAGATATTTAGGCATGTGTGATGGGTATGACCAATATGGAAGGACTTTTTTTTATAACTAATATGCCAATGTAGCACGGCACGGTAGCATTATGTCACACTATCTATTTTCAATGCTATCTGAGAATGTATGGTGGCCAGCAGGGACATTCTTTGGTAAAAAACAAAAACAAAACACAGTCTGTTAAAGTTAAGCAGGACATTTTATAAATACTGTTTATCAGATAGCCTTGAGTGGTTCATCCGCCAAAGTCTTCCAGCATTTATGTAAGGGATAATGTACAGCGAGCCACTCATTGTTGCAAAATAAACCCAGACATGACGATGCAGGAATGACCCCGACGCAACGCGAACCCTGAAGGGGTTTATTTTGCCACAGTGACCAGCTGGCTGTAAATTATCCTGCTTATTCCATGGCTCCTTACTTAGAAAATCAATAATTTGACACAAAAATGGTCCTTCAGAGTCCGACATCAGAACTGCGTCCATAGCAACGGTCTGTTATACATAGCAACAGTCTGCTATAAAGAAATAACAGACCGTAGAATGCCGTAATTGACCAATCAGAATCGAGGATTCAACAAAGCCGTGTAATAATCAATAATATTACATTTTGAGCTGATTTATGGGGGGGGGGAAATCTTGTATATTTTATTTTTACATGTGGAGAAATCAGATTTGGGGCTGCAACTAACAATTATTTTCATTATCCATCAATTTGCCAAATATTTTCTTGATTAATCCATTCATCAATTTGTCTATAAAATGCTGAAAAAAGTGAAAATGATCATTATCACTCATCATTTCCTAGAGCCAAAGCTGACAGCAAATGTTTGGCATTTTTGCATGAAAAATTACTAAAACGGTTCATTGATTATCAAAATAGTTGCAGGTGAATTTTCCGTCGATCGACTAAGCAATAAACACAAGTAATTGTTCCAGCTCTAATAAGATTAATGAATCAACTGTAATAACTTTCTGACCTTTTTGAAGAGTTTGTCCAAGCCAGGTTGGTCCAAAAGATCTAGTTCATGAAACTCGATGCTGGTGTCCAGGAGTTTCTCTATCCTACGTATGCTCTCTGGCACATCCCCTTCTCCTCAAATCCACAACAGGATGTAGCACGCACACACACGCACACAAAGACACGCACGCAAACACACAGTAATATCAGATATGAGTATCACTCACACTAAACAAACACACTGCCAAGGTTAAGATGACGTGCAAAGTTATTCATGTTTCCAGTAAGGAAGCTTACCTCTTACAGCGTTACTGAAGTTATCTACCACGACTGGCTGGTAGCCTGCTTCAATGAGTTCCACCACACAGTGACTCCCAATGTAGCCTCCTCCACCTGTGACCAGCACCTTCTCTGCCATTTTTCTCACCTGTCAAATACAACACACAATCAAGTACATATAATCAAGCATCAATTCAAAACCCTGTTGGGGTTATTCCAGTTGGCTGTGGTTCCTAATTCTAGCAGTATATCACAATGACTTGTGGCACAGTCTAGACCTGCTCTGGAAAAACAGGATATCCTTTAGTCTGAGCTGATTTCAGCACACCTCAATGGTTTGTTTGGTCCACTTGACAGATATGTGACCCGCCCACATTGTACTTACTTTCAAGTCTAAACCTGTCTAACCACATTAAACAAATATATATGCTGGTGCCTGCAATACAATACGTCAGTACCTACTACGTTTCATCGTTGGAAGCTATTCTTACAGTATCTTTTGAGAGAGCACACCTTTTCAGTGACTCTAAATGAGCTGCAACATATTTTTTACATTGCACAATAAATGTTTTATGATTTAATTCCATTCAAAACTATTGCCACACAGAACACAGTAAAGGCCACTATACTGAACGCTGCATGGGAATGGAGTTTTTAACATACACTCATGTAGGCCGATACACTTTAATTTCCCCATTTTATTCTGTGCTCAGTTTTGAGAAATACTATACAATAAAAAACAATTAATAATGGTCAGCCTATCGAAAAATCAAACAAAAAAATGGGTTTTTAATATCAATATGTCAATATCAATATGCCATCGTGTAGCCTACCCCTTTGCCAGTTACACTTAAGACTAAATAGCAACAAAATGTTAAAGTCTAAACCTGTCTAACCACATTAACTATAAATATATAGGCTAGTGCCTGCAATATAATACGTCAGTACCTACTACATTTCACTGTTCGAGGCTATTCTTACAGTATCTTTTGAGAGAGCACACCTTTTCAGTGACTCTAAATGAGCTGCAAGATATTTTTTTACATTGCACAATAAATGTTTTATGATTTAATTCCATTCAAAACTATTGCCACACAGAACACAGTAAAGAAATAAACAATGCTGCATGGGATTTGAGTTTGCTTTAACATAAACTCATGTAGGCCTATATACTTTCATTTCCCATTTTTATTCTGTGCTCAGTTTTGAGAAATACTATATACAATAAAAACAAATTGATTAATAATGAAAAATCAAACAATAAATGTTTTTTTAAATATCAATATGTCAATATCAATATGCCATCTTGTAGCCTACCCTTTTCCATTTACACTCAAGACTAAATAGCAACAACAAGTTACAGTGTAACTCAGTGAGTGAGCCACAACTTCCCTGTCAAGCTGTCAAAATGAGAACTCATAGTGCAGGATGATCACAGATATCAGTGAAAAGACTTACTAAATGTCCAGATATGAGGATAAATGGTCGTTTCCGGCAGAGTCTGTTGATAAAGCTGGTCAGGAGAAGCAGAAGGTTTATCTGTCAGCTCATTTAGTGAAGTTTCCCCTCTGCTCTACTCTGCTCTCCTTCACACATCTCTTTACTTCCTGTTGAAACGTGGAACAAGATAAGGTAATGATTAGCGCTCAACTTCCTGTACGTGCTCTTTCAAAATAAAAGCACACACACTCCTAAATTCCGCACCATAAAATATTGACTTAATTTTAGCTTGAACTGTGAACTATCAACTGATCAATGCGACGTGTAATGCCATGTAGGATAACCACAACAGTCGGTAAACTTGTGTTAATCTTTGCATAATTCTCAGTTTTTTTTATTTTGAAGTATAAAACGGATTCACAACATGTCTCTATCGCTACGTTCACGCTCTGACGTAGTACGTAAGCGCCTCACATGCCATGACGTCAGACACCCTCTCTAATAAAACCACGCCTCCGGTCATTCATACAGGGAGGTGATTGTGCTCAGCATCTAACTCTGTTTGTACAATCTGAAGCATGCCGGATGGCAAACAGAAAAGTGCCACGTTAGCCTACTAAAAAAATGAAATCCAGGGTATTTACACACACTGTAAATGCAGCAATGCAAGTGCAGCTCATTTAAAGTAAAGATAGTTTTAATTTTTTTAATATGTTGGCCTATATGTTGTTTGTGCATTCAGTCAGGTCCATTCAGACAGTTTGCACAAGAGCAAATAACAATAAGGGACAGTTGTATTATGTATGTATTATTAGTGGTGTTATGTTTTTTTTGTGATATATGTTGTGTTATTGTTTTCATAATGCACATAAAAGCTGTGTCCCTTCCCATACCAGGCCACACAGGACTTTATGGACACACACACAAAGCATGTGTGAAATATACAGTATATATGTCTTTTATGTCATGAAATATATAAAGAAAGACAGATCCAAATGGTAATAATACATTATAGAATGATAAAACATATAAAAAAAATATTATAAACCCAAAAATTATATAATTATATCTTACGTAAACTTAAAAAACGAAACAGTATGTAGCAAATTAAAATTAGATTGAGGGAAATGATCACAACATAACAATACAAAATGAGTCATATTAAGTCCTCTGTGAAGCTGCTGTATGAAGACCAGGCCTCAAATTTTCCTGAATGGCCCGATGTTATTCTAGCAATGCACCATTGGAGGTGAGTGATATCTAGAACAGCAGACCAGCACAAACACTTTACTCCTAACTCTGAGAAACAATAACCTCATACCTAAATCTATATATTATTTAAAGGGACAGTGTGCAGGATTTGGCGGCATCTAGTGGTGTGGTTGCAGATTGCAACCCCTCCGCTCACTCCTTCCTTTCCAAGACTGCGGTAATGTGAGCCACAGAGTGCAAAACCATGGTAACGCTGTCCGTCTCGCTCAGAGGCCATCATTACCATATTAACACTACTTTAGGAGCAACAGAAGTCAGACGGCGGCTGGCAGTGCCACGGTTTTGCACTCTGTGGCTCACATTACTGCAGTTTCACAGAAGTGTTGGAGAACTACGGTGGCCTTCAGGTAACATCAAAACGTGAAAGGCTCTCTATAGCCAGTGTTTGGTTTGTCCGTTCTGGGCTACTGTAGAAACATGGCAGAGCAACACGGCGGACACCGTGAAGAGGAACCGCTCCCTATGTAGATACGAAGGGCTTTTTCTAAGCTAACGAAAACATTCTTAGTTTCAGGTGATAACTCTCAAATGAAAACAGTTATGAATATTATATTACATTTCTGCTAATAGATCCCTTGAAATGTTAAACACTGTTTTTTTTTTTTTCTTAGAATGATTTTCTTCCTTTCCCACACTCCATATTTCCATTTATAGACAAATATTCATTCCCAACCTCCACAACACAAACAAAAATCATCATGAAATCATCAGATAATGTTTCCAAACCCAGGAATTTCACACTACTCCACTAGATAGAGAGCTGGTAGAAACTGCATTTTCTATTAACTTCAGATCATTGTTTGCTAAATAATGCATGTTAAATATATATTAGGTGCATTATGTTCATATAGAAAGCTGTTGTTTTCCGTTACATTTGTATGAAGTTTAAATTCAGCAGGATTCTTTTATATCCTGTGCCATTTCTGAAGTCCATTTGCCAGTCCCGCCCTGCCCAGGCTGGCACATGAAGAAAGGCAGCAGAATTGGGAGGAAAGAAAGATGAGACGAGTCGGATACCTTCGAGATGAAGTTTGCTCGCTTCATTCACTGCAAATGCTGTCTCTTTGTTAGGAAGGACTTGGAGCTGATGAAGAAATCTCAAGGGGAAAAGCAAAATGGCAAAATACTTCAGCAGGGGTACACGGTAATAATAATAACGAAAAACCAATCCATTCAGGAGAGGACAGAGAGGAGACAGAAGGAAACATTTAAAACTCAGAGGAAGAACAACATGTGACTGACTATCAGAGAACAGCAGGCAACCAGGACTGCCATCTCTCTTATAAATTTGGTTCAGCTTGAAAATCGTCTTACAGTTTCATTTTGGGTCAACTGTTTGCCTTCAAGTTGTCAGGAAGACTTGTTTGTGACTTTGTGTGCTGATGCAGATCAGCAGCATGGCTCAGCTTTGCCTGTGTGTCTGTATATGCACGAGTGTATGGCTCCACACTTCCCTCGGATTGCCACCCCAGCACCGTGGGTGGCTGCGGCTGTGGGAGGAGGGCGAGGGCTGCAGGGAGTGCAACCACCGCCTCTGCCCCCCGGTCCCCGACAACTGTCTTGCAGGTCGGGTGCAGGACGACTGTGGATGCTGTGAACGGTGTGCTAACGTGGAGGGGCAGAAGTGTGACCCGGATGGGGCTCAGAAGTTCTACGGCCGCTGTGGAGAGGGCCTGGTCTGCCAGAGGAAAATGCCGAAGAGGGGACACGGGGCTGATCCAGAACCTACATGTGTGTGTCAGGAAAAGAGCCCTGTATGTGGCTCAGATGGGTGGACCTACCCAAATGTTTGCCAGATGACGGCCAACAGCCACCGTAACACAACCCTCAAGCTCACAGGAAGAGGACCCTGCCACTCTGGTTACTGCGCTCTTTTCTTACATATGTTATCAGTCCAGGAAAGTTATTATTTTCCAGATTTCAATGCATATGAATAGTTGTCTTGATGGGGAGCTTTACAGTTTTGAACCTTGGGGAACTCTTTTTTTTCTACCGCAGCGCCCCGTATTCTTCGAAGACCCAGAAACCTTTTCAACTACACCGGGAACGACATTGTGTTTGGGTGTGAGGTCTCAGCCTACCCTCTTCCATATCTGAGCTGGAGGAAGAAAGGGAGTGACAACTTCCTGCCAGGAGATGATCCTCACATCTCTGTCCAGGTTTGATACGAGCTGCAGTTATTATGCATCACGGAGAGTTTATTAACAGCATATGCTTTGTTTGAAATGTGTCCATTTGGGTCTGTCGTTTTCAGTTTAAGAGGGCCTTTGTCCCAGTTTGCTCAACAGTTAAAGATGTTTTTGATTTAAAATGACTGTGAGGAGTTTTTAACTGGTTATGAAACAGTCTCAATTTAATACTGATGCGTCTATTTGACCTACATCAGTAAACGAGACCATTAGCGAGGTAATTGGATAGTTATTCTTAATGCCTGTCGTCGGTGCCACCGGGTCGGATTCCACACAAAATCAGACAAAATCATTTAGGTTCACCAGAAACTCCTTCAGCTCAGACTCCAGCGGGGCACACAGCAGGCAGACCCACATCCGCCTTTTGCTGCCACCTTCGACCAACAGTCAACTTACGCCAGTCATCCCTGGGAGCCAACAATGACACCACTTTGCTGGAGGCCCAAGCAGTATTGCTGGGCCTGCTGGAGGGAAGGGAGGCACGGGAGTACCAGAACCAGGACTGCATGGTGCAGACTGTCAGACCCTACTGCAGTAAAATGAGGAATTTTCTAAAGGGACTCTGGTGCTCGGAAACACTACTGCTTTTGTCCACAGGGACTGCCAAAATCAACACTAAATTTAAATTCTTCGTAGCTATAAGGGGAATTTCACAGATGTTTACATATGAAATTCACTTAATTCATCACGAGGAGTACTACCCAGCCTGAAAATAATTGAATAATGTCTTCTGTGGCTCTGGAGTGAGCTTTTCCAAAACAGAGTTGCATTACGGGAAATGTAGGACCCCGTGTTTTTGGAGCTTGACTCATACTATGGACTAAAAGTCAAGGTATGTCTGCCTCTGCTGCTCTGATTTCGACCATTCTGTTTTTAATGTGTCTTTTTTGAGACTCCTAGCTTTGTGGAAGTGTCACACTAAATCGCTGGAGTAGCCCTTTAAACCTGAATCCAGCTGGTAGATTCTATTTTCCAAGGCTGAGATGAGAATCACATAGCAACTCACAATATTATCACAACAAAGACTGAATTGGTATCACAATACCAGGGATTCTGATACATAATATAATGCAAGACAATCATCTTAGAAAGATGATGATAGCCATCTGTGTGACTGAAAAGGAATACACAGCACAAAAAAATGGCAAAACAACAAATGATCACTTCCCAACAAAGCTTCTACTTCTACAGAGAAGAAAAGTGGAAGAAATCAGAAAAAGAAGAAAAGTGGTAACAAAATGAACAGACTTTCCTTTTAAACACCCACATAGCAATGTGTTCTGTGGTTAGATTAAATGCTCAACTACCAAACAAGAAAACAGTTCCAGAGTTTATTCCACAAGTCTATTGATAACAATACAAAAAGGAAGAAAGGGAGTTGATAATGGTGCTAGTGTATTAAGGGCAATTATTTATATAATTATAATGCTTTGTTGTACCACCCATACTGCTGATAAAAGTCTAATGGATACATTTCTTACCTTTAAATAGATCTTTATCATCTCTTGTGATGTAATCCCATCTGTTTTTCAGACTCGAGGCGGTCCCCAGCGCTACACTGTCTCCACCTGGCTTCAGATACAGGGCCTCCACGTCTCTGATGCAGGGGTCTACTCTTGCATCTCCCACAATGCCTTGGGAGAAACGTCTGCATCTGCACAGCTCACAGTGTTGAGACAAGGTGAGTGTCTGAGCATCATACTGTAGACTGTGCACTGTAGTCAACGGTGAATCTGATTTTTGCGCAAAAGCAGCTCAATAGAACAACAATAGAAAACTAGTTTCTTTAGTTATTTACTTATTCGAAAGATGCTCTATATTCTTACTCAAAATCATTCTTATCTGCTCTCCAGTGGTGACGGAGATGAAAGGCCATGCCAAGGAGGAACAGGAGCACTTTGATCATCTGGAGGAAGGCAGTGGGGATGGACAGCTGGCATTTTGAGATTACCTGGGATTAATTTAAACCAGTTTTATATGACCAGACAACAACGTCTATCATAAAGGATCAGCAAACGTATTTTAAATTAAAGGGCACGACATTTGTCAGTCATCTAACTGCTCAATTGTAAGAGGAATACCTATAATTAAACATCACATCTGCTTTTATTCGCCTTCTTACTGTACTATGGCACACAAATATATCACTCTTGTTGATTGCTGTGCAAAGTTTAAGAAATTTGTATGATTATAATTAGGGGTATCAATCGATTAGAATCGCGTTTAATCGCATGATTGTCCATAGTTAATCGCAATTAATTGCATATTTTTTATCTGTTCAAAATGTACCTTAAGGGATATTTGTCAAGTATTTAATACTCTTATCAACATAGGAGAGGGCAAATATACTGCTTTATGCAAATGTATGTATATACTTATTACTTGAAATTAATTAACAACACAAAATAGATAAAGCTCTCTATATAAAATGATTAGGGCTGTCGATTAAAATATTTAATTGTGATTAACCACACGATTGTCCGTAGTTAATCGTGATTAATCGCAAACTATTCGCACATTTTTTATTGGTTCAAAATGTACCTTAAAGGGAGATTTGTCAAGTATTTAATACTCTGGAGTGGACAAATATGCTGCTTTATGCAAATATATGTATATATTTATTATTGGGAATCAATTAACAACACAAAACAATGACAAATAATGTCCAGAAACCCTCACAGGTACTGCATTTAGCATAAAAAATATGCTCAAATCATAACATGGCAAACTCAAGCCCAACAGGCAACAACAGCTGTCAGTGCGCTGACTTGACTATGACTTGCCCCAAACTGCATGTGATTATCATAAAGTGGGCATGTCTGTAAAGGGGAGACTCGTGGGTACCCATAGAACCCATTTTCCTTCACATATCTTGAGGTCAGAGGTCAAGGGACCCCTTTGAAAATTACCATGCCAGTTTTTCCTCACCAGAATTTAGTGTAAGTTTTGAGTGTTATTGAGCCTCCTTCGCGACAAGCTAGTATGACATGGTTACCAATGGATTCCATAGGTTTTCTAGTTTTTATATGATACCAGTATCTTCACTTTAAAACTGATCCAGCTACAACCCCAAAAATTGCAAGTTGTGTTAATGTGTTAAAGAAATAGTGGCATTAAAACAAATCTGTATTATTATCAATTACCTTTGACAGCCCTAATTATAATAGAACTGGACTATAATAACAACCCCTTGACCACTGACATACTAGAGAGACTGTTAACTCATCTTCAAAACATTTAAAGGACCAGTTTGTAGGATTTAGTGGCATCTAGTGGAGAGGTTGCAGAATGCAACCAACTGAACACCCCTCTGCTCCCATCCCTTCCAAGCAGAACTCCGGTGGCCTTCAGGGAACAAAAATGTGAAGGTCTCTCTATAGAGCCAGTGTTTGATTTGTCCATTCTGGGCTACTGTAGAAACATGGCAGAGCAACATGGCGGACTCTGTGAGGAGGACCAGCTCCCTATGTAGATATGAAGGGCTCATTCTAAGCTAACGAAAACACAATTCTTATTTTCAGGTGATTTCACACTAATGAAAACATAGTTATGAATATTATATTCCATTTCTGCCAATAGATCCACCGAAATGCTAAACACTGGACTTTTCATTTGACATGATTGATACAAATTACAAACAGATACAAGTCACCCCTAAAGTAAAGCCCTTTACCACTGACTCCTGCTTTCACCTCTCCACCCATAAAACATTAGCACAGTACATTCGTTCACTTAGAAAAAAGAAAGAGATGGATGGAGCGAGAGAAGGTGCGCCCATCCGCAGGGTCTCCATCTGATTCTCTTCATCTCTCTCCACCTGAGTGCCAGTTAATCCTCCCCTCATCCCCCGACTCCCAGCTGGATACACCAGCTCCTTCTGAATGGCAAGCTGCATTAACGCAGAGGAACTTTCCCCTGCTGTCTGTTAGTCAAAGCTGATTGGAGATTACAGGCCTGCGGCGAAAACACAGCCCTCCATCTCATCTCAAATCACTTTCCAGCCCTTTATCTCTCCTTCTTCTCTTCATTTCTTTATCTTTTTAATCCCAACTCTCCTCCTTTTCAATGTCATCAACTTTCACTTGCCATTACATTTTTTTTGTTGCCTCTATACAGTGTCTCTCTTTTTGACAGCTGAATGACAAGAGGGATGAAGAGGAGGAAGAGGGAGAGGAAAAAAAAAACCCTTCCCCTCCTGAGTGGAGCCAGAATGATGTCATGGGGGCATTTGTCCTCCTGGTGTGGAGGCTTCCCTTCCCCTGCTAATTACCTTGTACAAACTCAAATCTGATATGGCGGATATGAGGCCCAAATACAATTATTGTGGGCTAACAAAGAGATATTGAGATTCAGGGAATGAGGGAGAGACTGCAAGTGAGATAGCAGGAAAGGCCGTGCACGCACACACACACACACACACATACATCCATCGCGTGCACGCAAACACGCTCGCATACCCACCCACACACACACACAAGCACAACCACTTGTCCTTCCCCTCCATTCCCTCAGATAGGCTAATGTTATTACTGGGGTAATTATCCTCATTAGTGCCAGCAGCTGTAGAGAGCACATTGCTTGCTGTTCAAACTCCACCCCGAACCTTTCCGTCTTCACATCCCCTCTTTGTTTTCCCTAGATCTCATTTAGAGACTTTGTCTCCATCCTTTGCATGCTAGGTGGAGGCAGTTGTAAAAATAGAGCCCCATCAAATATCTAATAAGCCAGAGTTGCCCCTGTTTTTCTAACTTGTTACAGTCCATTTTGTGGATGAGGGTTGCTAATGTGCTCTGGCCTGCAGCACAGAAAGACACATTAGAGGGCCAAAAGTAGGAAAATAACTAGAAAATGGTTCAAGTGCACAATATTTATAAAACAGTTTATAATTTTCTGTCATAAAACAAGGATGCATTAACTGAAAATCACAATTTTGTATGTGTAATTTGCACCTTCCAGGTTTCCTGAGGTGAACAATCAAACACAAGATGGCACTGTTGAGTCAAATAATCACATTAATGCTCTCCAGTGCTTCTACTTTGACAGCTAGCTCTATTAACACTGCTCTCTCATCTCATCTGCTTCATTTTCTTATTTACCTCCCTCCCAAAAATAAAAAATCATCCCTCATAAAAGAAAATTAGCTGTCACAGTCCTTCCTCCTTGAATGCAATGACACTTCCCCATTGGGATGGGATGGCTATGAAGAGTTGATAGTGTTTGCATAACTAAAGGTATTGCCTGTTTATTTGTGAGATGTTTATATGAAAGCACCCTGGAAATGATCCCCTTCATGCATTTTAACTGTCTGCATCTTTACACACAAATTATGAGATCAACAGCTGAAGCAGGCGGCTTTACACACAGCATCCCCCCCGCTCTGTGAGATTGCCTTTTGTTTTATTGCCAGCCACTGGTGCGGGCAGTAGGTAACCTGTATACTGCTAAGCCCCGCATCAGGCGCTAAATGTCATGCATAGCCTGTTTTTATTGGCTGATATGGCCTGTTGTACCCTTCTCCTTTTTCCTGGAAGCCATTGTTAAAGAGCTGGTTGTTAATGCGGCTGACCAGATGGGCTCCTTCTCCCTGCAGCTCTGACTGAGGGTGTTTACCATGCACTGGGCTGTGGATAACAGGTGAGACTGCTGCTGGCTTTTCAACCAATCAGAGGGCAGCAGATGTCTGGCCCTCTGCCTGTAAACCTTTATTTGGCATTTGGGGACTTATGGGAGTGGGCTTGCTAATAACACTGAATCAAAGTGAATTCTGGTTTATATGTTTTTTTTACACAATGTGAAATGGTCATGCAAGCTATGCCAATAATCCACACACATACCCGATGCTATCAAACCCCGAGCCCCATATACTGAATCATTTTTGTAAGAAACTTCAGTTAAATAAAGTATTTCTTTGTGTATCTAATACTCCAGATGACAAACCAGCCCAGCTATTTAATTTTCCCTTAGTAAAGTTCAGACATCATTTCCAGAGATGCTCCCTCGTCCCTTGTGTGACAAAATGTTTCCAGCATTAGCTGCGCAAACAGGGAACATTCCTTTCCCTTTCCAATGCGGGCCATCTTGAATTACTGCCTGCAATTATCATGGCAACAACAAAGGCATAAGGCCAGGCCTGGGATGGTTGAGGAGTAGTCTTTTTAAAGCTTTGAATCAATCTGCCTTAATGGATGACCTGTGTCTAGCATGCATGTATGGATTAGTTTGGCTGGAGCACCTGTCCCTGTTCTGTCAACAGCAGATCAGGTTACTGGCTACACATTCACCTGGCTGACACAACTTCCTGTGATTGACAATACGCCGGCCTTTGTTCAAATAAGCTGCTTTATGCAAATGTATGTATATACTTATTATTGGGAATCAATTAACAACACAAAACAATAACAAATATTGTCCAGAAACCCTCACAGGTACTGCATTTAGCATAAAAAATATGTTCAAATCATAACATGGCATACTGCTGTCAGTGTGTCAGTGTGCTGACTTGACTATGACTTGCCCCAAACTGCATGTGATTATCATAAAGTGGGCATGTCTGTAAAGGGGAGACTCGTGGGTAACCATAAAAACCATTTTCATTCACATATCTTGAGATCAGAGGTCAAGGGACCCCTTTGAAAATGGCCGTGACAGTTTTTCTTCACCAAAATGTAGCCTAAGTTTGCAGCGTTATTTATTCTCATTCGTGACAAGAATGACCTGGTTGGTACCAATGGATTCCCAAGGTTTTCTGTTCTATTCTATTTCTAGTATCTTCACTCTAGCTTTAAAACTGAGCCTGCTACAATCTAAAAATCCCAAGTTGCGTTAATACTTTAGGGAAATTAGAAATGTTAAAACGCTAACAAGTTATTATTGCGTTAGCTTTGACAGCCCTAAAGATGATAGAAAAAAATCCAGCACACATCATATTTCCATGAACAATTCCACCTAACGTCTGTCTCCTAATTTCAAGATCCGGTCCTAACGAGGCCTCTCAGGTTGATTATGGAGTTAAGCTGCCAGAGCGGCCCACTGAAGCGAGGCTGTGGCTGGGCTTAACATCCTTCCAAGGACAGCTTGTATCTGATCTGAACTGGGACACACAGCTCAGTCGAGAATGGGAAGAACAGTCTCTCTGACCTTTGCTCCTGAGTACTGAGATTTAAAGATTATATTATTAAGTATAAGCTCTGATTTCCAGTCAGAATGTTTTATTATGCATATCTTGTGATATTTAGAAGAGAACTGGGAAATTAGAGCAGCTGACGGGATATATCAAGCATGTCTTCTTCACACTAGAGAAGTTTTTTATTCTCCAAAATAAGAGCAGATATCTCCTCTGAGTTTTTCTCAGAGCACAATTTGGGAAATTCCCCTTGGATTTATGGTAGTTTCATGAGAGTGATGTTTCAAAGCATGCAGCCAGCTCTGTGGTACACTCATGTGTAACCATTAACTGATGTTCAAACAAACGTCACCGAGCCTGCACCTCCGAGAGGTAAACCCATAACGCAAAGCTCTATTTGAGGTCATTAATATTTGAGTCAGGAGTCCAGAAAAGGGAAGTCTTTACATATTTCATCAAGCTGGCACAGTGCTAGTGTGGCCTTGCTGCTATTTTGTATTCACTGTCATCTCCATTATCTCCCTGATGATGAAACGATTAGCTAGAAACCGTTATGCTAACCACAAAGCTGGAGGGGTGATGGATGGGCTAAGTGATAGACTCAGGCGGTTGGTCGGGGGGCTTTGTCCTGGATCTCTGACACCTTCTATCTTCTGATCCATGCAACCCCCCCATTGCCTCCATACAACCCCCAGTTACCCCCACCAGCTGCCCCTGACCCCTCATCATAGCACTGCCTCTGCTTGCCATGTGCTTGGAGTCAAAGGGTTCCCACCTATCGCTCATCAGGATGGAGCCCCACCATCTCCTGCCCCACGCACTAAATCACAATCAATCGCTCGGCAGACAGAGATGGATTGGGACGTCCGCGACCCTGTACCTTTTCAGCGAGCTGCCCACCCTCCAAAAAGGGCCGATGTCACTGACAGATAATAGAGGTGATTCGAGGAGGAGTGAGCAGGTCAAGTCTGCCGCCCCTGGAAGGAAGTTATCACAAAGCCATGGAGGGAAATTCTTTTCTCTTTAGGAACAACAGTCACAATGTCTAACAGCATGTCTGACAGAAGGACGTGTGGTGGAGAAAGGTTGGCTTTGAAGCTAAAAATAAGACTTTCTTATATGATTTAAATGTATCTAAATGTAATTCAAGGCACATTTTTTTTGAATGATGTGGAGAATATATTCTTATGGTGCTGTAAATGTATGGGGCATGTCAATGTGCTGTTTCCTGCTACTCATCAAAAGTTCATAAGGGTCTATCCCCCAAATCAAACCACAAAAAAGTTCAATGTTAGATTTGTGCAGAAAATAAAGCCTTTTATGTTTAAGGCATGTTTAGCATGCTTTTTTTTAATCATATCTCTTGCACTTCAACCATCTCTGTTTCTTTAGCATAAGCATTTCAAGATAAGATACATGCATGAACCAAATTATGCCCAAATGTGTCAGCTAGATGTCCATTAAATGTCTAACAAGCTAAATGTTTGCTTACTTAGGTAAATGTATGACCGTCAACTGAGAAACTCCTTTTAAAGGGATTGTTTGGGTGAGGTGGGGTTTGTATGAGGTACTTATCTATAGTAGGTGTATTACTTACAGTAGATGACAGTCGGCACGCCCCCAGTTTGGAGAAACAGACACAAGTACCGACACCGAAGCAAAGCAATACAGTGCTGTAGACGGGGACGGCAGAAAAACATATTTAGCCACCTAAAAAAATTATATCCGTTTAAGTGTACGCTATATTTAGAATATTATGCAGGCCAACTGAACTGAAAGTGGAATGTATTTATACTGTTTATGTCATCTGAGCCTGTTCGCTTTGGAGAGATCATAGATAAGTTTCATTTTCAGTTGAGTTCCCCGTCGGAAAGGAGAAGGAAACGGCTGTCTGACGGCAAGATAAATCGGTGAAAATATTCTAAATATAGCGCACACTTTACATTAATATTGATTTTTTTTAGGTGGGCCTTTCTTTAAGGTGGCTAAAATAAGTTTTTCTGCCGTCCCCATCCACAGCACTGTATTGCTTTGCTCCGGTGTCGGTACTCGTGTCTGATTTTCAATGCTGGGGGCGCGCCGAACGTGATCTACTGTAAGTAATACACCTACTGTGGATAAGTACCTCATACAACCCCACTTCAAAACACCCAAACTATCCCTTTAAAATGAACTTAATTGAAATATACTTGTAGGGTCATGAAACAGCATAATATGGAAAGTGTAGTCACGTAGAAACGGCATGAGTTGGCTATGGTATTTCTACGTTTTTTTTTTAGAAGATATTTTATTTCAAGAAGGTAGCTTGGCTAATGTTATTGCTCACTAACATAAAGCCAGACTATTAAAGCTGGATGCTATGTGGGTTAAGTTTTCCCTCATTTTACTAATGTTACATATATTACGTAACTCAAGGTTAATAAAATGACATGTATTTGACAAACACTGCTTAAAAACATATAATGAATTAAATTGTAATTAACATAATGAACCCTAATGAACTAATTAACCTTGTTAAATGGTATACTGAACCGTTAAGGGGTGCCATATACGTAGGCTACCAAGACGTAGGACCAAAAATATTCACTTACAAACTATATCTGTATCATTTAAACTCAGATACATGTATGCCAGCCTTCACTGCACATGTAATCATATTTATAGATGTAGCCTACTACCAATAAGCTGCCTTACTTCCACAGTCTGTCCGCTTCTCCCTTTTCTCCACTCTCAAAATAATACAATCTTGACATTCTGCCTCACATCATCATGTGTGTTTGAAGAGTTGCCGTCTAGTGCTTCCTGATTTACTTCACAACAGTCTGAGTGATTGCATCATTCACATGAGCATTGACAACAAATATCATTCAGACATGTAAAAAGTCTCCACGATGCCATAACACGATGATTGGGAGTGAAAGATCTTATTCTGTATTCACTGCCAAGGCCTCAAGGAGGATCATTCACATGTAGATGTGTCCTTCTGGAAGTGCCTCCGCTATACAATTTCCATTTAGATAAGGTGTATACACAAATAAAGAAAGGGACATTGGGTTCTTCATTTGATTAACTAATCATAGTCTTTGTAATTCCACTCGGAGACCTTGAAGGGCAGTGGCGGGCTGTGCACCGTGATTAGCCTATGCATGATTGCTGCTGCCGTGGCACAAATCAGTTCAAGTAACTCAACTCCGTACACTACGCCGTGGCTGTGATTAAACAGGCGATTAAGACGTAGGGAGTTTTCTGTCTGTTTAATCCCTTTTCCCATTGTCTAGATAGATAGCCACAGTGTAGTCCCTGATCAACAATAACTGAACACCACAAGAATTGGAGTGAGAGGTGATTAGGGTCTTTAAAGCTCCCTGGAGTGTGGATGCAGGTTGTTTGTGATTAGCTCGAATTTAGAGGTACATTCTGTTCTTATTGCCTCGCTGGAGCAGGGAATTCATTATCTGATGCTTAAGCTGAGGGGAGAAAGGTTTAATATCTTTAAGTGAGACCGGAATAATCCACGTTTGTGGTACAAAACATGGCAAGTGAGGAAGCTTCCGGTTCGCAGCATGTTGACAAACCAACAAAACACTCCTCAACCTCACGACTCAAGCCTCAAAGTGCTTTAACCCTCTTCCCACTTCTCTGCTAGCCCTCTTCATGATGTGCAGTGGTGTCTGTGTATCATCTGAAGGCTGTATAGAAACTCTACAGCCCCTCTCCATGACTGATCTCTTTTGATAGAGCTCATTATGCAAACTGCTCCCAACTCCCACCGCATAATTAGTGCTTAATTAATTTGAGTGAAATCTTTCATCTGTCTGTGTCCGGCCAGCTCCTTCTTTCCATTTACAACATGATATTAATTTCAGAGGGGGGAATGGTAGCCCAGCTGATGAAAAGGCAGATATAATTAATCAAGTACTGTATCCTTTTCCTTCATTTTTTTGCAGGAATAATAATAAGTGTGATGAGCAGAGTCTGATTAACCCTATTATGCTCCCTAATTAGGGTGATCATTTAATAATCAAAGAAGCAGCACAATTATAAGAGAATGCAAATCATGCCATCTAATGAAGAGCGTGCCAATTCTGGGAATTCTTTGTTTGGAAAATGCAGCATTCCAGAGTCAAAGGCCACGAAAAGGTTCATCTCTTAATGTACACATGTTGAGGACGTACTTACATACTTGAGCCCCACATTTTTCATACATTTCTCTGACTCTTGTAAATCTCCATCGGCGACAGCCAAAACGATATATACAGTATATATATTTATACACATATATGTAGATACATATATGTATACACACATAAATAGATATATATATATATATATATATAAATATATATACATGTATATATTTATATATATACATGTATATATATATATATATGTAATATATATGTATATAAAACATATTTAATTGCGATTAATAGCATGATTGTCCATAGTTAATTGCGATTAATCACAAATTTTTTATCTGTTCAAAATGTACCTTGAAGGGAGAAGACAAAAACAATGACAAATATTGTCCAGAAACCCTCACAAGTAGTGCATTTAGCATAAAAAATACGCTCAAATCATAACATGGCAAACTCAGATTAAAATTATTAATGCGATTAATGGGGTTAATTGCATGGTTGTCCATAGTTAATCACGATTAATCGCACACATATTATCTGTTCAAAATCTACCTTAAAGGGAGATATGTCAAGTATTTAATACTCTTATCAACATGGGAGTGGGCAAATTTGCTTGCTTAATGCAAATATATGTATACATTTATTATTGGAAAATCAATTAACAACACAAAACAATGACAAATATAGTCCAGAAACCCTCACAGGTACTGCATTTAGCATAAAAAATATGCTCAAATCATAACATGGCAAACTGCAGCCCAACAGGCAACAACAGCTGTCAGTGTGTCAGTGTGCTGACTTGACTATGACTTGCCCCAAACTGCATGTGATTATCATAAAGTGGGCAAGTCTGTAAAGGGGAGACTCGTGGGTACCCATAGATCCCATTTTCATTCACATATCTTGAGGTCAGAGGTCAAGGGACCCCTTTAAAAATGGCTTTGCCAGTTTTTCCTCTCCAAAATTTAGCGTACGTTTGGAGTGTTATTTAGCCTCCTTCGCAACAAGCTGGTATGCCATGATGGTACCAATGAATTCCTTAGGTTTTTCTAGTTCCATATGTTGTCAGCCGAGCTCTGTCCAAAGGTAACAAAATTGGCCTACCAGCACCTCTAGAACTCATTAATTAAGCAGTTATATTTGGGTTGTTTAATCCGTCCAACCACTGCAGTGAAAAAACAAGAAATTGTAGTTTTACAGGGGGTTATTTGCAGGATTATTTCTTAACCGTCGATAAAACCGCAACGTGACATTTGTACACTTTTTGTAAGTATTAAACAAATGAAATATAAAGTGTTTATCTTTATCTTTAGAGATGCTGGTAGGGGTATATTTTCAGCTTTGGCCAGAGCCAGGCACTGTTTCCAGTCTTTGTGCTAAGCTAAGCTAAGTGGCTACCATGCAGACATAAAAGTGGTAATGGTTTTCTTATCTAACTCTTGGCAAGAAAGCAAATAATCCCATTACCCCCCAAATGGAGAACCATTGTTTTGATTTTCAAAATAAAACAAAGCATTAGTAACGCTGTAAAATAATAAAAAAAGATCAACATAATGTTAAAACAAGCTTATTCCAAGGGCACATTGCCACTCATCTGAGAGTAAGAATGACAGAATCTCATCACTTAAGCACTTACAGCTACTCACATGGCTGCCAACTTTTATTTCCCACCGGCCCTGTGTCTTTTATAGAGCCCGAGGTACAAAGAGGAAGCTGCCACTGTAAACTCAAGGGCAGAAGTTCAGTACCATGGACAGCAACCAGTCTTCTCACACTCCTTCACACAGACCTTCCACATGTTTAAAATATAACATTGTGAATATTAATTCAGGAAACAGGACAATTACATATTTAACAGAGACTTCTACATGCATCTTATGTATGAATAAGCTGAGTTTAAGGCTGTGAGAAAGACGGCCAGTGTGTAGCTCCATATGTCAATAGATAAAGGATATGGCCCATTAGGTCTGCCAGAGTCCATCTTTCATGATCCTAGATGATACAGCTGCTGTCTACACTTTCATCAAGATAATGGTGACCTCATATATGGAGTCTATGAGCAATGGCCCTGATTTCATTTTTTCTTACATGGAGTCATTATCAATATCATTACAATCTTCAGGGAGCCAGTGAGCAACAGAGGATGGACCTTTTTATGTGAGAAATGTATTGACTGCTAGTGCTAAGCCAAATGCCTGTCAGTAAAAATCCTTTATATGCTGGCTTCTCTTGCTACAGTGTGTGCGCCTCCTCCTCCACTTCTTTGTATTATCTGTGAGGTGTGTGCATGCTCGTGTGTGTGTGTGTGTCTACATGAATGTACCTCAATTTACTCCTCTTCACCCCCATAGTGCAGCTGTGCCTCAGAGGACTCTTGTGAAGTAATTGAATGAGCCGGGGCAGGGGAAAACCTGTGGCAGCGAATGTGGTGCCCGCTGGCCTTATTATCTGTAATACGGCAGCACTTTCTCATACGCTCATGAATACAGAAATGAATGCGGTGGACGTCAGAGGTGAGCGGCGGAGGGGAGAAGCAGGGGCCAGAGCCGTTTTAATCAGCTCCCAGATAGAACAATCACTTTATCCACCTCCACAGCTCAGAGGTGAATTAGTGTTTAACATTCCAGGGCATGCTTTCTGACAGGGGGGACTCCACCCCAAACAACCAATGGACTGCGGAGATTATTGAGAGACACTCTGGTGCTTTTGATGAGTAAATTAGAGCTAAACACGCCCCTGGGACTCCAGCTACTGATATGCCTGATATGCAGGAAGACCTCTTTTGAATAAGAGGCTCTTTATGAGAAAAGAAAATCTGGTGTTGTTGCCTTTGAAGCATTTGTTCACACGTCTGTGCGCACACAGCATTAGATATAACCAATTAAAGCATCTCATGGTTTTCCCTGAAGTCATTAGCAACCCTTTTTTGCAATTGTTGATATGGCATTTCATACTTATTTTACAGTTTGAAGATTTTATTAGCCAGCTCCACAGAACCTCTTCAGATATTACACAAAAAGCCCAAACAGAAACATTTGTCCTCACAGAGTCATCAGCATCATTGTCAAAAGTACAGATGACATCAGGGACGTTCCCAGTCAACACCGAGGTCCATTAGTCTTAAGCTCAGAGCTCTACCACTTTACGGGGCTTTTCACAGTAACCTGGTCTCGTGGGCATCCTTCTAAAGTACACTTTAAAGTCTAGACGGTGACCTCTGTGTTGCTCTCATGGCCAAACAACCAATTTCCCCATTGATCCTCTGGATGCTACAGTCTGACTTCTTTTTTAGAGGCAAACCTTTTTTTTTTTACTATTGTTGCTCTTTACAAGTGACATTACAGTGACATGTTGACTCCCCCTGAGACTGCCTACAAATGGTTTTCCAGGTCTTCCATGAGTCATTGGGAATCAAGAATGTGTGACCCAAACGGCGGCACATAGTTAACTTTGGTCGAACAAATACCGAATACATGGCAGAGAACTCAGAGTCTTTGTTTTTCCTCTGAAAACACAAGATAAAGCAGAACACCTCCTGACTCTGTGATTCAAGTTCCATAAACTTGTATTCTCTTTGGAAATGACAGGAAGGGCCAAGCAGTGAGTTGTTCCATAAAAACAGTAGAAACAAACAACAAATATATATAGTTAAAGTGGCAGTAGGCAGAATATTTTTGGCATCATTGGGAACAAATTCCGTAATAACCTTTCAGCATATTGTATTTCAAATGTTCTGAGAGAAAACTAGACTTCTGCACCTCCTCATGGCTCTGTTTCAGGCTTTTATAAAATCTAGCCTGTGATGGGAGACTTTGGCCAATCACAGATCATTTCAGAGAGAGAGAGGGCGTTCTTATTGACTGTTCATTCAACGGAGGCAGCTGTCAATCATTCGCGAACTGCAATCAACCGTTTTATAAAAATAACTTTTTTAAATCACATTTTCTTTAATTCTACCTACTTTAACCCACAATGAAAAAAAAAAGTGTGAATCAATCTGCAGATACTAACAAACAGGTGGATTAATAAACAAAACCGCAACTAAAAAGAACAGATAGGATAGAACAGAGTCTACTGAGCCATCATCTCTCTGTAGAAATAGTTTAATGTGTTTTGGACAAGCCCATATAGAGTTAAAAACCAATCACTTCATTAAACTCTGGCACTTTTGTTCTACTGTGTCATTGTTCTCTCGCTGGTTCCTGCCTGCTCTCAGCTTCGGGGACAAAGGCTCAAGCCGAGGCTGCGCTGTGTCCACAGCCGGCCTGATTAAATCTGGGTCCCTCGCTGGCTCTCTCCATGGTGCTGAAAGAGCCCTCTATCAGATTACAACCAGCCAGAATAGGACCTCAGCTAATCCATTACAATAATTGATTGACAATGCATTGGAGGTGGCCATGTAGTGAGCACCAATTACAGTCATGTCCTATTGCACTTTCAAATTGGCTTGAGGTTGGCGAAGCACGTGGAGCCAATCATTCATCTGGGAAATACCAGGGGGTTTCTGTACATGTATGGCGAGAATAAAGGTAATCTAATGTTTGTGAAATAACCAAACTGCTCTACAGCTCCCTGGGTAACTCGGTTAATGTTTGACAGAAACAGCATGGCGAGAAAGAGATCTGAGTGCAATGAGGGTTAACTTTTCTGTGTCTGCTCTCGGCATTAATTCTTCATCCTGTAGGTGGTGCAATGAAGTAGCTAAGGACTGCAGCTCTGAGGCCGGACATGATCAGTCTTCAACTCAAACTTCTGGTTATACAGTTGAAGCAGCAGTGAGTAGAAATAGAGCAAATATGATTTAAAAAACGGTCACTATATCCTGACAGTAGTGCATGAGAAAAGTAATCTGAAAAAAAAATCATGTGCCCCTGTGTCCTCCGGTGCACTTAATGGCATCTGCAAGATTTCAAAGACCGGAGGAAAACAACCAGCCACAGCCGAGCTGGAGCCTTGCAGTCTCTGAGCAGCTGACAGTCACTCACAAACTCAGACCAAACGGTCAAACTAGGCAGCCCTGATCAAATATGAATCAATATTCTGTTACTGTAACGCCTATTTCTCACCTCAAATGTTTTCAGGAACATCTTGTAGTGTACTGTTTAGCTGTAAAGGAGAAAGTTTGTGACGCTGCAGCCATGTTGAGATCAGTTGAGGAAATACCAAGCACCACCCACCAGCCGGAGCACAGCCAATAGGAACGCTCTCTCTCTCTGAAATGACCTGTGATTGGCCAAAGTCTCCCGTCACGGGCTTACATTTTTAAAGTCTGAAAACAGAGCCATGAGGAGGTGCAGAAATCTAGTTTTTATCAGAACATTTGAATTACAATATACTGAAAGGTTATTATGGAATTTTTTGCCCAATGATGCCAAAAATATACTGCCTACTGAAGCTTTAAACCATCAGGCCTACAGCTGCTTATAGGCATCTTTTTAAAGTGACTATTTGCAGAAAACTGGACGAATTTAGCACTGCTGTAGAGAAACATAATTTATTTACATCACAAAAAAGCATTTAAAACATTTATATTTTCAACTTGTATCATATAATATAAGCAGTTAGATTGACAGCATGGCCTACACACACACACACAGACAAGAGGAAATAGAGAAGAACATTTAAAAGCCTCCAGCATGCCATAAGGTTTAGGGAGGATGGAGTTGAGCCTGCATTAAAGCGCGTGCAGCAGCTGTATGCTAATGAGGCGCCTATGCTTCCCGTCCGCCAGGGCAGCACGCGCCACTGATCAAACACGCGCATGCGTCGCTATAGCCGGAGAGCACGCACCGGCCCACGCGCCCCCACAGAAATTATCACGGGGGAAAAAAGAGGAACTCGTTAAAATGCCATCAAAGCTTGTAGTCCCAAACAAACCACGACTAATAGATGTGTGCAGACTGAAAGAACAACAAGTACCAGAGCACAGGAAGGCAAACACTGAAGAAAAAAGTTTGGATGATATTTAGATTTTAGAGGAAATATATAAATTAGTAAAGGCAAGGAAAATAAAACATTTTTTTTCTTTTTAAAAAAAGACTACACTTTAAAACTCTACAGAAAAATAGGATTTTTTTTATGAATAATTCTAAAATATGTTCAAACTTAAAAAAAAAAGTTTCTCTCTAGTTTTATCTCTGTTTTTAGAACGATTTATTTTTTCTATAGTTTTAGCCAAATGTGTCATGTAAAACCACATGTAACCAAACTAACGGTGTGCTTTCAGGCAGGTGAGAAGACACCGGCACACACACACACACACACACACACACACACACACACACACACACACACACACACACACACACAGAGAAGCCCATTGAAAGGAAAAGGCGCAGGCCTGCGGCTCAGCTCCGATTGTGTAATTATTTGACTTGGTCATACTGCAGCTTTATGCAAATGAGGGGAACAATGTACGACGATGGAGATTAATTCCTCCCTGGGTCTGCCCCGACTGAAAGGAAAAAAGAATGCGCTCTCTGCCAAGTGGCGCACTGCACAGCCTACATTTAGCCATTATAACGAGAGAGAAAAAAAAAGAAAAGACAAATACACAATATGTGAGATATGCACAGAAAAACCATAGGGGAGAAAAGAAGAAAATAGGCCGCATGTTATGTGTCAGAAAAAAAGTTGTCTTTGTTATAGGCAGACAGGCGGAGGCTTTAGAATTAGTTTTATTTGTTTTAAGAAATGATTACAGCTAAAGAATCATCCTTTACTTCTTTAACTATTGGATTCAATGCAAACTTTAATCTTGAAAGTTTATAAGGAGGCAATTCAGAGTCCCGACATTTAACCTGCATCAGGCTAAAGAACGCTTTTGTCCATCAGTCCATCTTGTTGCTAAATAATAATAATTAATGTGCTGCTAAAGAACATGTAAATCAAGAGGACAGATGGTATTTTGTAATGGGTTATGTATGAATAATTTGTGATGTGTTTTGTTTTTTGTCTGATGGGTCTTACTTGACTGTCTGTTTATGGTAACAGTATGTCTATTGTATATGTACTTTTTTCTCAAACTGAGCTGCCTATGGATGCAAAATGAATTTCAGTGACAATAAAGTTGTATCGTATCGAGTATAAGCTTCTTTGCGCAAAATGAGCCAACTAATCAACAATTACCACCTTGAGAACTTCCCATATTTTGCACAAACACCAGTCCCACTCTGTATATCCATTGCAAGCAGCTTCATTCTAGTTTTGAATATCTGTGCAGCAGCATTTTTGCACCACCAGCTTCGGCCTTCTTTTGTCTGGATGGAGCTCTGATTCCGCCCAGCACGCGTCTAGCTGTGGGCCAGATTGGCCCGTGAGTCGCGTTTCACAGTTAAGAGGTCAATTTGCCTTTCAAACGAAAGAAAAAAAAGACAGGGATATCCAAGCACGCGGGCAGACGTGGCTATTGTGCACAAAGGCCAAGAGGGCCTTTCTTATTACTTATGTATGCAGCGAGATGTCCTGATTTATATGTCGAGTTAAACTACCGAGACAGACACGTGCCCCTAAAATAAAGAAGCACTCCCTCTCCATAGTGTTTATTTAAGACATAATAAAATAAAGGTCTATAAAATGTTGTTGGGGAGGTGTGCGTAATGCGCGCAAAGGTCGTGCGTAAAAGAAGAGAATGGGTATAGAGAAAATAAACTAAACCGTGTGGAGGTAAAAAAAAAAAATCTGAATTGAGAGATTTCACAGTTTGGTGAATTTTCCTCTTTGAACAAACATCACAACAGACATTGAAAAGAAACACAGCTTTTTGGTTTTGTATTTAACCAAGCTTGTCTCAAATTCTAAATGTAGTGAGTTTAGATGTAAAATGAGAAAGTGTGTGACCCTGCAGCCATGTTGAGATCAGTTGAGGAAATACCAAGCACCGCCCACCAGCCGGAGCAAACTTTCTCATTTTTACAGCTAAACAGTACACTACAAGATGTTTCTGAAAACATTTCAGGAGAGAAATAGGCATTAAAGTAACAGAATATTGATTCATATTTGATCAGCCTAGTTTGACCGTTTGATCGGAGTTCACAAGTGATTGACAGCTGCCTCCGTTGAATGAACAGCCAATAGGAACGCTCTCTCTCTCTGAAATGGCCTGTAATTGGCCAAAGTCTTTCATCATTGGCTAGAATTTTTAAAGCCTGAAAACAGAGCCATGAGGAGGTGCAGAAGTCTAGTTTTCTTTTATCAGAACACTTGAATTACAATATGCTGAAAGGTTATTATGGATTTTTTTACCTAATAATGCCAAAAATATACTGCCTACTGCAACTTTAAGCCATCAGGCCTATACAGCAGCTTATAGGCATCTTTTGAAAGTGACTATTTGCAGAAAGCTGGACGAATTTAGGAACACCCTCTGTCTCTCTCTCTGAAAAACAACCTGCATTGAGAGATTTTACAGTTTGGTGAATTTGCCTCTTTGAACAAACATCACAACAGACATGGAAAAGAAACACAGCTTTTTGGTTTGGTATTTAAACAACTGTAAAACCGTGTGGGGGTAAAAACACAACCTGAATTGAAAGAATCAGTTTTTTACAGTTTGGTGAATTGAACAAACATCACAACAGAAAAAGAAACACAGCTTTTTTTTTTTTTATTTAACCAAGCTTGTCTCATCCCTCGTCTTAATTCTAAATTGTGATGATTGTGGCAGTGACGGACATTTCCTTTTTGGCAGCTCGTGCCCCCCCCCCCCCCCCCCCCAGAGAGGAGAGCCACAAAGCCGTGGCACGTGTGCATTTGTATAGGGGCCCATCAGACCGTAAAAAGGAGGAGGATCCCGGCGTGTGCCTCTGGTCTGGGAGGGGCCACATTAATGTAATAAACCAGCCAGTACATCTGCTAAGCTATCTTGCACATCCTCCAACGAAATCCACCAAACCCAAACCTCAGAGCACCTCCCACAATCAAATCCACTGGGATCTTTGGTTTCATCCGATTGGTCGAGGATGCTGCAACAGGGGGGGGAGGAGGGCAGAACAATAGCATCATTCCGGCATAAAAAGAGTGGAGCTATGCCTTGGAGACGAAAACATTTCAGCAACAGAAGAAGAATCGATATATACTAGGGAGGAGATAAAGTAGCTTCTAAGTGTTGCCATATTTTTTAACAAACCTGGATACTCGAGACTTCTTCACCGACCTCCCAGAAGTGCCTTTTCCGCTGTTATACTCGCCAAGATGCCCAAAGGATTCCTGGTAAAAAGAAACAAGAAATCCGCACATGTTTCCTACAGGACTCGGTCAGATGAAGATGACCTCCACCACTTCCAGGAGATACCCACCCCAGCTGCCTTGCCGAGTTATGTGTACCCATCCCAGCCGATGTCCAGTCCAGCCCGCGGTGCAGCAGCAGCGTCGCCGGATTGCGCATCAGCAGCAGCTGCCGCGCCGGTGCCAAGGATGGAGAAGAAGCCGGTGCAGTTCGGCAACCCAGAGTCGGTGTGTCAAGCTCTCTACAGCCCCACCCGGCCCATCAGCAGGGAGCACGACAGAGGGGGATATTTCGAGCGAAGTTTCAATCTGGGCTCGCCTATTTCTGCCGAGTCATTCCCGACACCCGCCTCTCTCTCCGGCCTGGACCAGCTCCTGTACGCGCCGGTCGACCTGAAAATCGGCACCAGCAACAGCAGCCGCAGCGGCACCATCAGCACCATCACCACTAGCAACAGCATCAGCAGCCTCCCGGCGCCTAGCAACCGGGTCGGCGGCGGTACCAAAAGACCCGCATCTGACAAAGCTAAACCCGCCTCCAAGAAACCCAAAGCCATCCGAAAACTCAACTTTGAAGACGAAATGACGACTTCTCCAGTGCTCGGTCTCAAAATCAAAGAGGGCCCGGTGGATATGAAGCCCAGGGCGCCGTCCGGAGCAGGAGGAGACAACAACAAGCCTCTGGGGGAGTTTGTGTGCCAGCTGTGCAAGGAGGCGTACGCGGATCCATTCTCTCTAGCTCAGCACAAGTGCTCCCGCATCGTCCGGGTCGAGTACCGGTGCCCAGAGTGCGACAAGATGTTCAGCTGCCCGGCAAACCTTGCCTCTCACCGGCGCTGGCACAAACCACGAACCACCACCACCGGAGGCGCATCTGCGGTGCCAGGCAACGCGCAGCAGCAGGGCATCAAACCAGAAACGGCCAAAGTGCCACAGATAGGTGTCAAATCAGTCTCCGATGAAGCCAAAGACATGAGTGATAGAGACACCCCGAGTCCAGGTGTGTCCGAGTCCGGCTCTGAAGATGGCACATATGACTGCCAGTACTGCGGGAAGAGGTTTAAGAGACAGGCATACCTAAGAAAACACATCATGGCACACCAGGCCTTGCAAAAGAAAGTGCTGGAGGAGTTTCAACCCCAGGCAGAGCAGCCTCCGGTCCTATCATCCTCCTCCTCTGCATCCTCAGCATCCTCCTCATCATCATCCTCAGAGGAAGCCTCAAACCAAAGCCCTCTCAACCTGAGCCCGGCGGACTGCCTGCTGTGCCCGGTGTGCGGGGAGAGTTTCAGCAGCAGGTCCGGACAGGAGAGACACCTGCGCCTCATGCACTCCTCCCAGATCTACCCGTGCAAATACTGCCCCGCCACTCTCTACAGCTCTCCGGGACTCACCAGGCACATAAACAAGTGCCACCCCTCGGAGAACAGGCAGGTGATCCTGCTCCAAATGCCGGTGCGACCAGCCTGCTAAAAGAAAAACAACCACTAAACTCGTGCCTTTTGATGGATGGAGAGGGAGGGAAAAAAAAGGATAAAAAAAAGTGGCTTTGGGGGTTAAAAAAAAAAATATTGTGATGCTCACTGCCATAACTTTAGTTCCAATGAAAAGGCAGTTTGATGTTTTAAGTGGTGTCTTTTCCATGCCAATCAGTGATTGTTTGAATGCTTCTCTCTATATTTGAATATTTTGAGATTTTTCCTTCTCAAATTAGTTTATCAAGGAAAAAAAAAAGGAATACAAAGCGTTAGTTTGACTGTTAAAAGGGTATTTTTCTAGGACAGCACATGTGTTCAATGATATAGCTTCTAGACCTAAGAAATGTCTTAAAATTCTCAGAAACCCCTTTTTCCCCATTGAAAAGCCTTTTTGGATTCACAAAAGTGATTGCTCCATCACTGCAGCTTTACGCTTGTTTGTGAAACTTACAAACTGTGTGGGGAAAAAGAGAGTGACTGAAGCATTCCCTTGTTTAGTAGAGCCACAAATGCCTTTAGTATACAGATAAGCCTATAGTCCGACATATACACATCCAAATCCCGCTGTATAACTGCCTTAAAAAAAAAAGTCAACATAGACTGTTTTTAATTTTGAATGCTGGCACATATTTTATTATTATTATTATTATTATTATTGAAGATTGTTGCAATATTTTTCATCATATGTTTATTTATTTATTTATTCTAATTATTTTATGTAACTTATTGTTGTGTTTGTTGTGTGATTTCTTCTGTGAATCGTTCTGGCAGTTTACATGTCGTATAGCCAAAATGTTTTTTTTGTTTTTTTCTTTTCTTTTTTGGGTCAAATTCATGAGTTGTGATAATAATTGTCGTGGGTCGGGTTTTAATCTTTTCAATCTCCACAGCTCTTGTTAAAAAAAAAAAGAAAGAAAAAAAACGTAAAGCTCTTACCTTAGATGCAATCTTTTTTAAGGACAAGTTATTTTTCTTAAATGTTGGCTTTTATAGCGCTTTGATTGTATGTGTATATCGTTGTTGTCTATCGAAATAAAAAAAAATATTTTCAAAAGGACACGTGTCTCAAGGTGCTTCAACTTTTTCCAGATAGAGTGAATTAATTAACTTGATTTCTTAACGAAACAAAATCAGCATATTTCTTTAGGAAGTTTTATATTGCTGACATATTGGCGACCTTATTTAAGTTTTTTTTATTTGTTTGATCCTAGTTTTGATTGTCCATGATGTGTTTCTGGAATTGTTTCTCTTCAGGGAAAACTTTGGCAAATTATTTTCCAATAAATGACTGAATGAATACACGTTATAAATATTTACTTATAAATATGATATAGACAACTTGGAGATGTTGGAAAAAAGGCCTCTGATTGTGTAATCTTATTTTCGGGACCCAAATTGAAACAATTATCCCGTGCGTAAAACATCATTTAAAATGACCCTTAAACTAAAACAAATATTTGCAATTCATTTATGAGTTTAATTTTTAAGTATAGTATGAATTTAGTACCTTATTTAATATTTTTTTTTAAATACATTTGTTTTTGTCTATTCCACACATATTTTTCTAAAGAGATAAAATGCAGTTATAATCCATCTTTTATGGACAATCAGGGGGTTTTGAATTCTGGTTCCCAAAGTGCCACTCGAGGTTATCAAGCAAGATAAATAATAGTAAAATTTAACACCCTAAAAGTTTTAACAATGCAATAATTTCTCCACCATCTCCCTCACAAATTATGCGAATCTATTGAGTCTTCCTCCGGAACAGGAAAAAGAAACCTCAGGAGTCTCCTTTGGGCCAAAACCTTTGCCTTCGATTCTGCGTTTATCAGCCTGATGCGCACTAAATCAGAGCTGCTAGTGGCTCAATAGACGCCGCTTCGCTGCTGCTACAGAGAAGCACTTAAGGCCTAATCATAAATTCCCTCCTTAATACCATGTCAGGACATGACAGGAGGACAAAGAGGTGGTGGATAAAACTCACCTCTGGAGCAGTAAAACATCTGTCTACTTTGGGGAGGACTCAAGGCAGCTCGATTTGTGCTGATTTAGGACACATCTGGGTTCAGTTGGCTTCATATCTGACCTCCAGAAACCTGAAAAGCATTAAGTCAGTTGTAATTTAGCAGGCAGCCTTTAACTATAGACAAATACTGTCAGCATGGAGTTCACTTCAAGGCATAATGATGGGGAAATGCTGTTAAAAGGATAAAAAAATCACCCTTACACTGACTTTATCTCCTGTATAGAGTTGTTCCTGCTCATTAATACTCTGTCCAAAGCCCAAAAAAAAGAATAAACCAAACTTTTTAAATGAGTGTCACTCCCCCTTAAGGCATCAGTGACAATACATCAAGACAGAGAGATATTTGAAGTGTGATATTGGACTACAGGCAGCAGTGTAACACATGAAATAATACAATAATCACAGAGAATGGCAGCCTCTCGGAGGGGCTGGGACACCCAGACCCTGCCTGTTGTGTTGTACACTATCTCAGAGTCAACGACTAGAGGCAAACAACGCTGAGGTGGGTGAAAATGAGGCAACATTATAGCCTTCTTTCTCACCCTTTTCTCTCTCACATGCAGTTTATAGGGCTCCAATTACGGTCAAGTGCTTTTCTTGCGTCTCCGTGTGACCCAGGGGAAGGCAGGGGCACCCGTAGGTGCAACAACCATTGCACCTGTACCTCCTGGTGAGGTTCCATTATGTTTTGCCTCCCCTCTAAGCAGGGGCTGAGCAGCAGGGGAGACAGATGGGAGGAGGGTCAGGTTACCCCTGCTGCTGCTATGGCTGGGCCAGGGTCAGAAAGCCCATGGTAACAGCACCATCATGTCACCACACACACACACACACACACACACACACACACACACACACACACACACACACACACACACACACACACACACACACACACACACACACACACACACACACACACACACACACTCTACAAAATCTGAGGTTACACAATTAGCTGATGTGTTGTTGAGAGGAGGGTGGGGGGGAAAAAAGCACAAAGATGCGTAGAATTTCAAATTGATTTAATGAAATGTTTCAATTTTCACATTTCTAATAAAGATAGCAGGACTTCGGTCGTTTAAAAACAGTTTTTGATATGTTGACAAGTAATGATGAAATCTTCAAGCATTTTTTTCCTCTTTCTCTTATACAAAGATTATATTACAGGCATTCATATATTTATATTCAGAGGGCGCTCGAGCCCTCAAATTTGACACAAATGTACAAGGATTTCTAAAACAAGAAGAAAAAAAAAAACACACTAGGGCTAAACACTAGCTCGTTTTCTTCACGTATATAAAGACACACAATCCTTATCCTAACTTCTCCAGCGACTACGCCACCAAAGAGGGGGGGGGGAGCACAGAAGACCCCTTTTTCAACAGACAATCATCTATAACCTACAATCTTTAAGATCCTGGGCGGTTCCTTCAAGTGGATTTGGGAAGAGGAGGGGTGGGGGGAATAAAAACCATAGATGTGATCCAGGCCTATATATCTATACATTCTTCAATAAACAAAAGCACAACAAAAATGGATCTCCTGCTGTTTGGACTCCCCCATTTTCAGCTCGGGGGAATGAACAACGGAGGAACGACGTGTGAGGGAAAGGAAGAGAAAATGACAAGGAGAGCATGGTGGGGGAAAGTAAGGCATAGTAGTGCAACAGATGGGGATAGTGTTGCAACTTGGGTGGAGCCCTCAGAGGATGACAGTGTATAGTGTGTGTGTGTGTGTGTGTGTGTGTGGGGAACACCTGGCTACCATGACAACCCCCGAGCTGGGGCAGGTTGGAGAAGTGAGAGCGCCGGCCTGGCTGGTTGCTAGGAGGGCTGTTAGAGTTCAGCTCTGGCATGCCACCTAAACCCACAGCACCCCACCCCTCCTGTGGCCTCATGAGGTGACACAGGGGAGAGGATCATGGGAAAGGAGGAGGAGGAGTTGGTGCCACTTGATTCCATTCACAGATAAAGACGAAGCACCACCTGTAATAAAGACTAAACAGAGAACCCCGCAATTCCAAATCCATCTGCTGCTGTTTTTTTTCTTGTTGTGGGAAGCACAAGACACTGACCTTTAGAGACACAGGGGAGGACAAACACTTTGTTTTAACGGGGGGGATGTGACGCAGGGTGTCCATGGTTTGTCTCAAGACTATGAAGTAGAAGAAAATGTGATTATAGGGAGGAGAGGTGGTGTTGGACAGCATCTTAGAGGACAGACATTACACAGGCACTGTGAGAAGCGCCCTCCGAAACTCACACACTCATACATACATACATACATACATACATACATACGCACACACACACACCAGTGCATGGAGTTAAGATTCACCTGAGGCTCTGGCGGTATTTTTCCTCTAAACAAGCACATGATTACAACACAACAGCAAAAAATAATAATTCATCAAACAGTCCTTTTCTATATATACACATCTAGCAAACAGACAAATAAAATTTAAAGCAATTTACATCCAAGAACGAAGAGAAAAACATTCAATGCTAGTTAAATCAATGACAGCGAGTGCAAAAAAAACGGTCGGGGAACGTTGGAATGTCGATGTCTTAAGGGAAACTGATAGCAGAGGAAAGAGACAGGAGGAACTTATTCAATTACCGGACATGAGCCTATGTTAACGACATCAGAAGACGATTACAAACGCAGTCTTTCCTCATTCCAGCAGAGTTGCATAAATCAAATCATGACACAATCCATCGGAATTCATTTAAAAAGGAAAAATTAGAGTGATAGAAAAAAAAAAAGAAAAAAAGCCAAACAAATTTCAGCTCAAGTTAGAAAGACGTCATCGATTGTCCACTCTGGGTTCAAAACAATTTAAAAAAAAAAAAGCCTCTGACTGCAACGTACTGCAGGGACTCCGTGCCCAGGAAGTCTGTGTAGTAGTGCAGTGAGTACAAATCATCCTGGGGAGGTATTCCCCATCATGCATCAGTCTTTTTTCTCCTTTTCAGTGTAGGGGAGCTGGTCCACCAACATGGTCCAAAGTGGTGCTAACGAGCAGGACGTCATCCTGTCACCAACTGAAGTGGTTATCTTTGACACAGAAAGGTTGTGGCAGGTGCAGGAGGAGGTAAAAAGGCAGACATATTTAATAAACAGATACCAATCTCTTGTGCAGTTTTAGCATTTACAGCTGTGTCATTCAGTGCTTTGTCACATTAAGTGTTGAGACAGATGAGATTATAGAAACAAAGTGAAGCAGTCTCCCATTCCCTTACTATAGTAAGAACTTGTTTTCCTCTCTAGTGCATCCAGACTGCACTAGAAAATGAGAATAAAATTGACGTTTTTTAAATCACAGATTGCTTTAAGACTTCTCAGTTTAAGTCTTCCTATGCTGCTGATTCTTAAGCTGAAACCACCAGGGTGAACATAAATAGCTTAGTCCATCTCGATTAAGCAGTTAAACACCACAACATATGGAAATGTATCAACAAAATCAATGATTGCCACATAAATTAAAAAATTGCAATATGCTCCAGTTGCATGTTTATATATATGACACAAAATAAAGAAAAAAATACACGCCAAAAACAACTTGCAGTCACAGCTGGGTGTGTGAGGTTCCTCGAGAAAAGATTAAAGGCTGCACTCGGAAGAGGGGGGGAGAAAGTGGGGACGGGTTGAAGAGCTCAGTTGGAGGATTTGCTTATAGCGCTGGCTGATCGGCGGAGTTTTCCAGAAACTCGGTTCTTTGTGGCACGGGGCATTGTGGGAGAAACCTGGTCGACGGAGTCCGTCGTCGCTGTGGTGCTTCCGGCTTCGGTGCTCGCGCTGCCGGTGAATGAACCTGGGAGAGAGATGGAGGGAGAGTTGGTAGACAGAAAGACAACGATGGAGAGAGACAGGTTAGACATGGCAGTGGGGTTCATTGGTTGTTCATTTGTGTGATTGCTGTTTATCCCAGCATGCTTCGTCATGCATGTGGCTGCTCCCACAACCAAGATTACCCAGTTCATAGGCCTTTCACCAACAATCACAAAAAATTACAATGCAAACTGTAAAAAAAAAAAGTGTTAAGATTTGAGTTTGTTCTACCCCCTGAAGTCATTAGAATAAAGATGTGAGCAAGCGAATTTAAATATTTCAGAAATTTCATGCCTTTTTCACATGCTGTGGAAAAGCAAAGCTTGTTAAAAAGAGAAGCTGCCTTTCTTCCCAATGCAGTTTTTACCAGATGCTTATATGATATAAAAAAAATTAGAAGTAACCTTTGTAGCTACGGGCAAAAAAAAAGTATTCAGTTCGCAGTGTGACAGCAGAACGCTTTGAATGAAAACAAAATTGCACATTATGCTCTTGTTGTGAACATGTAGAGCCTTCCCATTGTCAAGTATTGTCCTTTTTCAACAAACTTCACATCCATGATTAGGGGATGGCAAAGAGTAATAAGCCGGGAGGTGGGCATGGAACGCTGGCGAGGACAATCAAGTATTGTGAACGTCGCCCTGACTTTCTCGGTGTACCCCTGACCAAACCCAGACCGCGGGTCCACCCCCCACCCGCCCGCCCGCCTCGGCCCCCATGCCTCGAGTTTAAACAACTTTTCTGCTTTGTCGAGATGGCATCTGGTTGCCTATTTTCTTTCCTATCCTTTTATTTCCTGCCATTTTTTCCGAGGCATCTCAAGTTGCAGCGGCTAAAAGGAACGGCAGATGGCTGGAGTAACAGACACTCAGCAGCACAGTGGACACCGGCAGCATCCAGGGCCGCGGCTCGCTGGGAGAGGAGGGCTGGGCTACGGATGAAACATTGGGTGTGTGTGTGCGTGTGCATTGTGAAGGGCTAAGAGGGGAGGTGAGGGGGTCCGAACATGAATTCTCAAATCTGCATATGAATATATAAAAAAAAAAAAGGGGGACGGGCTAAAAATGTGGGCTGGCCTGATGGACGGAACAAATCCTGCATTCTTCTACTCATTCCTACAGTAAATACTTTTTATAAACTAAACAGCATGTGCTGCAAAGACATATGACAGACAGGAGGAAGGCAACCACCTATTACAGCTAATACACACAGACAATAGTACGGTACAGTTCACCACCCACTCAGCAGACTTCCCTTTTCGTTTAGCGCCCATTAAAAACATGCTGCACTAAACAGTCATCACTCCCACTGTGGCGCTTAATGACTGTGGTTGCATCAGTTTCTAAATGCCATTCTTCACTGTATGGCCTTATGCGAGAATTAATTTTCATAGTACGTTACTGAGTGAAAGAATAACACAGATCCAGAGGAAGCTAATGCATCATTATCGTCATTATAACCCAGCATTTCCGCTCCGTGCTCGAACCCGATCTACCTTACGGGGAGGTTTTAATTTCACATGGAAAGAAGACGGGACAGACTGAGAGAGAAAGGAAAACAAAGAGGGTCTTTAAATGGCCCTGCTATCCTATTGGTCCCCCTCCGCAGCAGTTCAAACAAGGCTTTAGATGACAAAGACATCTTCCAGTGCGGCAGGTGTTAGTCTCAGAGTCTGCCCCAGGCAAACAGGCACACTCCAACAGGAGGAAATGAGGGAGGGTGGTGGAGGAGGGATTGGAGGGGGGGAGAAAAAAAAAGGAAAAGAAAGAAAAGTGTTTGCTGGGGGAAGAGATAAAGGCGCGCCACATGCAGAAGCGAGGGCCAGAAGTGTAGCCGTATTGTACATGCTGCTACTTAGTCAGGTGCTAATTGTCCCCACCGTGCATCACTTTCAATTACCAGCCTGGCCTAAACAGTAGGACACCCCCCCCCAAATAAACAGCCTGGTTTATCTGTCCCCCTTCCCTTTGTCAGAGCACTCAGTAAATAAAGCTTGGTTAGTGCTGAATGAAAAAAGGAGGGGTGTGTGTGTGGGGCGGGGAACAGCCAGGATGAGTGATCAAGCGAAGGGTATAGGTAGGCCGCTGGACGGGAATCAAGCTTCCGGTCTGACTCGGGGCTTACCTTCGCCATATACAGTATTTGGACCTTTAAGATATTTTTTTAATCTAAAAAAGGGAAAAACAGAGTAGAGCATCATGTGAGATGAGCAGTGGACACACAGCATATACCACACTGCAGCAGAACACAACGCTGCTGACAAGTCAGCGATCTGGAGGGATACTCAGACGGGCTTGTGTGGCATCGAGGTTAGTCGTCACTGGAAGGTTTGAAAAGTCAGACATGGTTAACTGATTGGGTTGATGAGTTAATCAACAAGTGTTTTTTTCTCTGCAGAACCATAATGTCTGATGGTACCTGATGAATCTGTCCAATTCACAGATTTCAAAATCAACACACAATTTTGAAATCCAAAGCATGAACGGTTTGGAGCAGTTCACATGGCAACAACAAAAAACATTCACCACCGGTGTTGCTGTTAGAGAGGGGTTAGGATGAGAGAGGAAAAAGATGCTGGGGGGCACCTAAAAGGGTCATGGGAGCTTTTAAGTTGTTTTATCCAAAAGAGAGTTTAGAGGATGGAGAACACACGACGTAACAAAACAGTAAGCAGTGCAGGTGTAAAACACAACAACAAGGGCAGAGCACTGTGGATCAAGTCTGCTTTACAGATGGACTAGCTCATGCAGGAAGCCATGAGGCTGGTTTGAAGTAGCGGGGTGAGAGTGAGGTTGCATTCAGGATCATGGGCGGACGAGGCTGTGGAGGATGCTGACAGTTAGAGGGCTGAGGTCAAATGCCTTATACAGGGGAGTGGTGCAACACTGCAAGGGACGCTTTATTTAGCAATAAGCATGCAGAATCTGTGCTTGAATTCGACTTTGCTTTTACAAAAAAAGGGTTAAATCAAGCCCAGTTATTTGATGATGGTGGGGTTCACAGTGATCTAAACGAATGAATGAATGGATGGATGTCGGTGGGGCTGTGGCTGGGCGTCATGCCTAGTGTGGAAGAAGCAGGCAGAGTCTTACAGTCCAGTTTGGCCCAGGGGTACTCCATGTCCCAAACCATCCCCGGCCAACGCCTGCACGCTGTCATGGAGCATGGATGACATGTTAGTGGCAGCAATGGCGGGATGGACGGACAGACAAATGGACACACACACACACACGCACACACGCGCACACAGAAAAGGCATGGGAGGGCAGTATAGCACATTTCAGAAGGGTGAGAATGAGGAGCAGTGTCAGCCAGCCATCACTGCTACAATGAAACTATAAGCTTGATGGGACAACAGATGATCAGGATGATAGACTACAACGGTAAATGATACTTAGATGCATTATTTATGTGGCCTTAAGCAATAAATACATCACGCCTATCGTTTAGAAAAGCTACAGATCAGCCTTCAGTTGGATACACTTGATAAGAATGCATGAAAACACACATAACTGTGGTAGCTGAGAGTAATTGTTAAAGTCAATTAAACATCAAATTGATCGATAGAAAATTAATCTGCAACAATTTTGACAATTTATTAGTTGTTTAAGTTACTTTTTGAAGCAAATACACCAAACATTCACTGGTTCTAGCTTATCAAATGGGCATTGTGCTGGTTTTCTTGCACCAAATTCACACCAGGCAGCGGCGAAGTGCTGCTCGACGGCAATAATTACATTTTTCTGTGGCTGGGAGGCGTATTCATGTGTTTCAGGTGAGAAGCAATTCTTTTGTAACAAAAGTCAACATGTCACAGCAGTCACAGGATCTGTTTACTGTTTATTAGCTCAGGAGCAGCCGCCGCAGCTTTTCATTGTCATTGCATGACAGCTCGCTGCAGATAGCACCTCGCCGCTGCTCTGGTGTGAATTCGGCGTACGTGTTCTATGATGGTAAAGTGAATACCTTGGGGTTTTGGTCAGATTAAGTTACCTATTAAGTTAACTATTGGTTGCAGGCCCAAGTAGTCACACCTGGTAATATGTGTGTTTTCTTATGAATTCTTTATTTTTCTGTTAAATGTTGTTGGGTTTCTTTAAAATTAGAGAAAAAAAAAAAAATTCTTTCACACTATATGACAGATTCACATACACAGTATATTCTGCTTATAGTCTGGTTGTCTCAGCACCTCAGTGAAGCTACTGTATATGATGCTTATACCGAACAGTGAAATAGTCAAACCCTATACGCCCCGTTTCCATGGCTGCACCGTAAAATAAAATAGATGTATTCTAGATCAGAGTCCGCAACCTTTTTTATATATGAAGTGCTATTTTAAAATGTTTTGTTATCAGTGTGCTATCTCAACATTAAAGTTAACATTAAGTTTAATTAGGACACCACATGAAAATTTAAATCTCCAACGGATCTGTGATTTTATGCCATCCATAAAGGCAAATGCATGCCAACATTAAAAAAAACAACTCCCATAATTAGGACATTGATATGAGAGCACTATATAAGAAGGTTGCCATCCTTATGAAATCATCCACATCTAAGTTGGAATCATTAAACTTAACAATCTTCCACCAATCTTGTTCATCAGCAATAAACTTCAATTCTGCAAAGAAGGCAACGAGCACTAGCCAATCAGAGGCAGAGTAGGACGGGGTCTTCGCAGAATGCAAAAACAAATCAAACTACCGTAAATAACAGGCCACGGAACTGCCGATGGCTGTGAAAGAGGTAATTTGGCATGCAGATGTGAGAGCACTTTAACATTTCTAAAAAACTCTCTCGCACACTTATTGCTAGTGTTCCACTGGTTAAGCTGGTTCCAACCGGATCTAGATGCATCTATTTTGCTGATATTCATTGTTAGAAATGTGCTAACTTTGGGAAACGCCCCTTAAATTAATATACGTTTTTGTAGGTTTGAACAATTCTCATCCACGTTTTATTAGGATGGGTCCACCGATGAATCTGGCAGTATTTAAAAAAGGTCAAAATCAGCAGCGAAGGCGATCTGTGAAATTACTCAACAGCACTGTTATAATGTACAAGAAATGATTGTGTTAGAGTATCGTATGGAGCAAGTGAGTCCTGGATTAAATATCAACAGACAGACAGACACACACACACACACCCTCACATTAATCTACTAATCTATTTACGCGCGTAGATTCCGGAGAAATACAAATTGCCGTTCAGAACGAGTTTCCGCAGCAGCGAGGGTGACACAACAGCCTTACAGACTTCATTATGTTATGGCCTCTCACATTAGCCGCAGCATATGTCCCATGCTGTGAAACATTATTCTCAAGCCTGGCTAACCTCTCTAACCTCTGTCTGTCCGGCCACAAAGGAACCCATAGTTGAAATAGTTCCTCTCTCTGTTGCAGCTCCCCCCTCCTCTATATTCCTCTGTATATTTTCCGCCCCTCAGTCCTTCCCTTTAAGCTGTTTTGGTGCTGGGGATGAGAAGAGGTGACGAGAGGTCAGTCTGGGGAGATTTTACACCTCTGCAGGAGAGATGGGCAAACAGTATGGTAATGTAGCTGACTACCTCTTGCCTGCCTTCAACAGCCTGAATATCACACCTTCCGCCTGAGAATCTGAAGTCCTACACAGACAGACACTAGAAAATTCAGACATCTAATTCTCACATGCCAGCGTACAGGATAACAAATATTACAAACACGTTAAAACCACCCTTAAAACATAACAGCACTGAGAGATTTGAAAATGACAAGACATCTACGGTGTGGTATTGTGGAGCGCTTTCCTTGTCAAAACAGAACGCGTCTCGGTATCCAATCGAGTGGAAAAGTGCAATCCTGTATTGATTTCAGTGCTGTTGCAGATCGATCAGAGCTGGTACGAGTAGGAAGAACAAGATAAGACACGTTTTTCCATTCTATTCATCACGGACTGATAAGAGCGCTGTGCTGACATCCGCGAGCTGCTGTTTGTCGGTCGGCTCTCCTAAGTGTTGGTGAATGAGCTCAAGAAGACGCGCACACACACACACACACACACACACACACACACACACACACACACACACACACACACACACATATATATGAGCTCGGCGGCCGCCATTTAACAAGGCTGCTTATATTCATGGGAAAGTAATTGCACGGAAAGATGCAGTTTGAAACAAGAAGAGATGAACAAAGTAGCGTGAGTGGGGCTTGAGGAAGTGGAGAAAGCGGAGTGTTTGAAGTCGGTCGGATGGCGTGAAGAGCCGGGCCCCGTCGTTTGATATTCATCAGTGAGCGTAGGCGTGGAAGGAGAGTGGAGAGAATGAGGGGGGCGGAGGAGGTGACGGGGGGGCAAACAGGTGTGTTGTGGAGGAGGAGGAGAGACTGATACAGGAAAAGGGGCAAGAAAAGACAATGAAGAAGGGTGAAAGAGCAACACGTTCTCATCCCAACTCGTCACATACTTAGACACTTTGTCAGCCTCCTCGGCATCACTTTTTCGGTTGCATGTAAACACGTGCCTAATGTTGTTGATTAAGCAACAAAACCACTTGGTTAGGTTTAGGAAAAAAACAACATGGTAGGGCTTAAAACTACTATTGTTTTTATAGTGCAAATGTGACTTGACGTTGTGAACAGGGGACACGAACGAACAGCTGATTGTAAAGTGAAAATGAAACGTAACACACGGGACACGCAGCGCTTTCTCGGAGCGTTTCCTGTTGCCGGGGATGGGTTTACATTGTAGTTAACGGAAAGCACAGTGCATCTCATTACGCCACTCAAGGGTGCCTTGTGTGGCGGTATCGACTGCCGTGACAAAGCGTTGGTATTTGATGTCCTGGGAATGAGTACGGGTTGGAAAGACGGGAGAAAAATGCACAAAAGTGATGAAGCAACAGATGGAATGAGAGGGGCGAAAGACATAGAGTGGGGACATGGAGGAGGACAGAGGTGCAGTGGGGTTCATTTCTCACCTGTTCCACTCATTGGATAGCCAGGAGAGGGGGAGAAGACCTGTGATGCAAAGTCTTCGAAGGTCATGACCTCTCTGTGGTTCTGAACAATGGCCTCCAGGTAGAGCGCCCGCTCCTCATAGCTGGTTGGCTCTCATTAAGGAACAAAACACGTTGGCATGTTGGAGAAGAAAAACCTACAACTCAAAATAATCACATTTCATAATGTACATAGCACAACTTGTCAGTTCATAGCCACAGTTACAAATATTTTCAGTGCTGCGCTACATATACATGTACTGTGAGAGTGAGCTGGGAGAGCGGGAGGCAGGGGCAGGGCAGCTCCACCATCAGCAACCCAGCCAGAAGCAAAGATGGAGCAATCAGCCATGCCACACAGCCCCAAATGAGAAAGCAGTCTCCAAAATAATCATACAAAAAAAGAAAGAAAGAATACATCACTACTGGCGTGGTGCTCCAAACCTCTCCTCTATCCCCCCCTCTCGTCCCTCTCTTCTCTCTAATAGAACCCCTGCTGCAGGCAGCATGTCTAGGACCACCCTCCCCGATGTGCTGCCTGCCACTTCTCCGTGCCATCAGGGGGAAAATTGGAGCCATTTGAAATTCAGAGTGACAAGCAGCGACTGGAGCCTGGGCAGCCGGCATGCAGGATGGATGGCCGGATTTGAAATGGGGAAAAGCTCAAATTAATAAATACATAAATGAAGAGAGCCTGCAAAATGGCTGCCGGGCGAGGGGCGGAAAACATTCTGATGGCCATTATCATATCATTATCATAGATATATCGCGCTAAGTCTGTTGTGGAATGGATGCAAGTGCTGGGTAAAATATGGTGCGGGGAACTATTGGAGTGAAAAGGTCTGTCTGATGGCACTTTGGAGATTTAAACGGTGTGTGCGCATGTTTGACAATGAGTCCGATTATTCTCACGGCTGTCTGTTGTGGCCGCGTTTCTTTGATAGACGACACCTAACAAATTGCTTGACAAACACATGCATTCTCACTCTCTCTCTCAACCACACACACACAACTCTAGTCGCTCAACACAGAGGCCCGCCCTCCCCCTCGTCTCATTGTGACTGCCAGGGTGGAGTGGCACTGGGCTGTTGCTGACGCCAAGGCTGAACCAGGCTGAGCTGAGATAGGCTGGACTGGGCCGAGAGGCTCTGGGTCTGGGTTAGATAGATAGGACGAGACAGTGCTTGGGCAGGGGGCCTGCTGTGGGCACATGCCGCCACAGCAGGGGCCAAGGCAGCCATGACCAATGGCTTTGAGGGAACCGTGGCAAAGCGGGGGTGACGGGCACCTGAGCCGGGAGGCACCAGAGGGTACGATGGCCAAGCTGCTCAGGGGGACAGACAGAGCTGGACAGAGGGCAGGCTGAGACAAAGGATAGGGTAACAGAGGAATATAGGGAGCAGGATGGGTTTGTATACTAAATGGTAGTGATGCTCGGTTCCACACACCTTATGAACCTAATAATGACGGTTTTGTAAACATGAATAGCATTTTTTAACCATGGAAGGTAAAAGTTGGAGACAAATACTAGCGAGGGTAGATTAAAGGGGACCTATTATGCTTATTTTCAGGTGCATACTTGTAGTTTGGGTTTCTACCAGAACATATTTACGTGCTTTAATGTTCAGAAATCGCTTTATTTTTCTCAAACTGGCTGAGCTGCAGCACCTCTTTTCACTCCCGGTCTAAAACGCTCTGTTTGAGCTCCTGCCCCCCACTCTCGAAAAGCCCAGTCTGCTCTGATTGGTCAGCAGACCCACTGTTATGATTGGTCAACTGAACCAAACTCTTCGGACTCCGCTCCAGCTCCGCTCGAACTAGCTTAACTTGAGGCTGTGCCAAACTAGCCGGTAGGAAAAATGTGTCACTTGGTGACATCACCATGTTACATAAGAAAAGGCGGGACATCAAGCGAGGCGTTTCCCTGCAGTTCAGGAGCAGTGTTTCTGTGGGGGAGAGTAACTCCCTTTGGGCTTGGTAACTTTACAGACCTTTTACATGCACAAAAAAAACTATGTATCACACTAAATGAAAGTGAAATAGCACAAAAGCAAAATAAGTCCCCTTTAAAACAAACTGAAAAAATTGGGATGTCTTCTCCTCATTTTTTTAGGCATTTTGTAGCAAAATGAGATTCTAGGATAACCACACAACATTTGTACGCTTGTCTGGACAGACCACCAAGTAATCCCTTAAAATAAAAACCTCATATTTCCTGCCTTAAGTAGAAAAGAGGAATGGAAAGACAGGGCCAGGCTCTCTATTTAAGAGATGCAGAGCAGCATGACTTTAAGCATGTAAAAGCACTTCCCCTCTTGAGCTCTATATCCGTCTTCCAGTCATAGCCAGACATGCAACGTCACTGTTTTCTGTCACTTGCTGGAAACAGCACTGGACAAAGAGTGGGCATCCCAGTCTCTGCTGCCATGGCAACTTGGGTCACAGCTCTGTGTGGTGGGTCATATCCAGGCTTTTATGGATGACAGACACAGAGAACGGATGTTTGTAAAAGAACAAAATGTGCCCAGATAGGTGATAAGTGGTAGACAAAATATAGTAGAAGGGAGGACTTAATGAAAAGAAATGAGAGAAGTTAGAAAAGGAATGAAAGACAAGGAGAGGACGAGGGGAGAGAGAGAAGCTCGGCACAGCGTGGGTCAACAGAGCCATATGGCTGTCCATTATCAGAGATGCAGATGACTGGAGGCCTGTTATTGAGATTCCTAAAGCAAATATTGACTCCAGCTGGAGCAGACGCTCTCTCTGACTCTGACACACGCCTCTCCTCCACTACTTCCTTCCGCTGCCCTCTATCTAAGTTAGACAAATGGATTATAGTGGGTGAGAAAAAAAACAAAAAAACTTCAAAGAACAAAATGAAGGGAGATAGTGTAGAATTATCAAGAGGCGAGAGAAAATATATGACAGGCTGGCAGGGAGAAAAGACATGGGGTGAGGGAGGGAGACTAATAAAAGGTATTTTGGAGATGAGTGAAAGCGAGAGCCATAATCAGCTCACTTAAGTAAATGTACGATGCTATCTGTGGGTAAAAAAATTGCTGCACAGAAATCAGACCTGATGCACAGTGAGGGGTAATCTTTGCCTTCTCTCTTTCGCACTCCCTCTCCTTTCTGCTTGTCTCTAATTACTAAGCCACGGGCACAGCTTGTTCCCCTGCATATGCACAGATGCGGCAGCCTCCATGCAGTAACTTAATCAATGGACACGTCCAGAACAGTGACGCAAAGACTATGTCCATGTCATGGACACCAAACCCGCTGACACTGACCTACTTTTGGGGAAAAAATAAGCTGCCTGCAGCTACTGCTGACGAGTGCCTGGCGAAGCTTCATGTTTGTGGCAAACTTCTCCGCAAAGATGGTTCACAAAATGTATGCAAATGTAATGTATGTTATGAGAGTCTTTCTGATTGACAATATCACTGTTTCGCTCAAGACCCCACTATATTTTGTGCTTTAAAACATTCACATAAAGCTAGGGATGGAATATATGAAAAAGGAAAATGCAGACAGGTCTACATTCCCACAGATGGACTGCAACTCAAGTCACCCGTGACATAACTGTCATTTACAGCTGAGCCGGGCGGACAAGCAAGACAAGCCGGTGTGTGGGAGGAAAGTGTGTTGCGCCACTTTGGGAATTTCCAAGGAACCCCTACGTTCCGAGCCGTTGCATTCCTATTAGGGAGAAGAGAGGGAAACCAATGTAATGCCTATGGAGCGTGGCAACCATCGATGATAGTAACGAGGAAAAAAATACCTCCCAGCTCTGAGTTAATGTGAAACAACTTTAGTTAGTGGACAGATGTCTAGAGACATGGGGGTTGTGGTTATGGCGTTATGAGGGAGTATTAGGTATAAAGAGAAAAGGAAAATCCACTCTATTAACTACAACATTTTCACATTTGGGATGATGTGTTTTAGTGGATAACGGCCCTTTACGACCCTGTTTGCCCTCTTCTCCTTGGTGACAAAGCCAGTGCCTTGTGGTTGGGCATGTGGCAGTGGAGAAATGTAACTAAATACATTTACTCAAGTACAGTACTTCAGTACAATTTTGAGGTACTTTACTTGAGTATTTCTGTATTTCTTATGCTACTTTATACTTCTACTCCACTGCATTTCAGAGGGAAATATTATACTTTCTACTGCACTACATTTCTTTCATATGTATAGTTACTTTTTACATTATAAAACAAATGATATGATGCATTACTATACTACTAATCTACCCAAAGCATCTACAATTGGCTCCACGTGACGAACTACAACACTAAAATACTCTTACATGTATTTGTTAGTGATAACAACAGAATAATGTAATATTCTATAACAAAATTACAATTTGAAAGGAGCCATTCTGCATAATTTACTTTTGATATTTTAAATACATTTTGCTGATAATACTTCTATACTTTTATTGAAGTAACATTTTGAATTCAGGACTTTTTAGACTATGGTATTTCTACTTTTACTTAAGTAAAGGATCTGAGTACTTAGTCCACCACTGGTATTTGGGTGTAGGTTTGTATCGAAAAAACACTGGTGACACTAGTACACAAACGGACAGGTCAATTACGCACGAGCACCTAAAATGCAGCTTACATGCCAAACAATTGATGGTGTTATGTGGCTGAACAAACACCGCCGGAGACAGAATCCAACACCATGAAACCTGTGAACGCATTACGTGCATGTGTATACGAGTCTGCCTACGTGTACATGCATATGTATCTGTGGGTGTGTGCGTGTACGTATGTATACATATGCATGCATGCTGTCCAGATGGCAGGAGGGGGGTAGCACTTGGGGAATGGTGGGGGTCAAGCATCTTTGTGGATCAAAGCCAAGGTCAGGGCAGCTGCAGTGGCCCATGTTCAAGGTGAATGGAGGCCTCAGATGGCTCTTCATTAGCAGGCTGCTCCATCCCTGCTGGACCCCATCGGCCAACCGCCACCAAACCCTCATCATCATCTCTCTCTCCTCTTTTCTCTCTCTCTCCGTCCACAGGGACCCGTCCTGAAAACGCCTGTCCACCGGGATCAATTTTGTGCAGCCCCGCCCAGCGCATGCGGACACGTACACATGCTCACACATAGGCGCTGGTGCATAAGTAGGCACAACACACACACTCTCACCCTCCGCCCACACACACACTCACACACAGTGTTCCCCAAAAGAGCCTATGTTGACCTCTGAACTGGTGTCTCTCTGGAGAGCAGCATCCTGACTACCCAGCCTTGGTCTTTGTGTTCCTCAGTCCCCCTGCTGACAAAAGGCCTCACGCCACCACTGGCCTTTGACACACACTCAACAGCCTTTAAATACACACAGCCAGCAGGGATGTTCATGGCTTCAGAAAGTATGCCGTAGCTTAAATTTACTCTGAATGTTTATATTCAGTGTTTTCTCACCACCAGCACATTGTGTGTATCCTTGAGAAACAAACATGTTAATGTATTTTTCTCCTCATAAAACATAATGTGTTAGAATGAGTTGTTTATCGCTTCCTACGTGCGCTTGTGGTCATATGTGCGTCCTTGTGCTAGACACAAACAGAACAGCAAAACTTAATTTATATGGCAATAATGTTTTTGAAGAAATACCTCATTTATCTATGTTTGCTATAGGACTACATCATGATTCCTTTAAGCATAAGTGAGTCCACCTATGTCCAGTTACACACCTGTCAATAATGAGATTCAAAGAGCTTCAGGCAGATCTATGACAGAGCTGAGTTAAAACTCTAGAGGTCACCATGTGGCCAATCTCAGTAAATGTCATCGGGGTCTCGGTCAGGAGACAAACCCAATGACCACTGTGTGACAGCCCATCTGGACTTTGCCAAATGGAAGTTGTGGGATTCTGAGAGCATGATGGGGCAAAAAACTGATTTGGTCTGAATGCCAAGTGACCACCAGTGCTAAATCTGGTGAGGACAAGATAAGGAATACCATCCCCACAGTGAATTGCGCTGGTTGCAGCATCATGCTGTAGGGGATGGCTGTCAGCAGCAGGGATTGGGAGACTGGTCAAGACTAGAGTGGGTTCAGGCCAAGTGTCCTCAAGTAGCCCTGCCAAAATCACATACTGGAACCCTGTGTGGTGCTTTACTTATACAGAACAATGAAAGATTGTGTCGAGATTTTTGTTTATAGTCTTTTATCCTTATTTTTTAGTAACTGCACAACTGCATATAATGAAGACAGACAGATAGATAGAGATGCACACATTGGATCTGTTGATAAGGCAGGGCAGGGCAGGGGGTGAAGGTCCAGATTAGGCAAAGAAGGGGTCTTAAGACGCCCCATACTGACATTTCACTACTTAAGCTCCATTTCTATCAACTTCAGATGACGGGTGAAGGGAGGGTGCCTGGCCCTTTCTCTTTTGTCAAAGGCTGACTTTTATTTATATGTATTCAAGCTGTACAGCATATGACACCCTCTATCCTTAGACCTTTGGTTCGGATAAGGACAAGGCCCAAAGTAATCAAAGAAAAAACAACTAACTGAAAGTTAAGGCGAAAAGATCAGTTTTAAGTTGGGATTTAAAAGGCCTCAATGGAGTTGGACAGTCTGATGTCAGCAGGGAGGTTATTCCAGACGAAGGGGGTATGAGGGGAAAAGGACTTCTTTTTAACTCTGGGGACAGACAGGAGCCCTGTATTCTGAGAGCGGAGAACATGTGGTGGAATATAAGGTTTAACCAGATCAGATAGGTATGAAGGGGCTTGCCAGTTTACAATTGTGTAAGTCATCAGAAGCACAATAAAGTCTGACCTGACATGGATGGGGAGCCAATGAAGGGAAGCTAAAACTGGAGTATTATGGTCAAATTTCTAGTTCTACCTGTAGCATTCGGAACCATTTGAAGGCTTTTAGTACTAGCATGCAACATGCCTGACAACAAAACAGGTCAAACTGGTGTTTATGTCGAGCAGGACCGATGACCAGCATCTCAGTTTTATCTGAATTTAGAAGCAGGAGATTACGTGGCATTTTTCACAGCAGACAGAGACCACTAACTTAATGATGTGGGACTGATCACCCACATTTACAGGCACATACAGTTGAGTAGCATCAGCATAATCGTGGAAATGAATTCCATGACGGCGAATAAAAGGTGAAACATATATATATAAAAGCAAGGGGTCAAGGACAGAGCCCTGAGGTACTCCATATTTTACATCAGCACATTTTAATGTAGTCTTACTATAGGAAACGCACTGCGTTCTATCGCATAAGTAAGACTTTATCCATATGTGTGCCAGGCCAGAAATGCCAAATTGATTTTCCAGTCAGTCTAGGAGTATACAATGATCAATCGTGTCAAAAGCTGCACTGAGATCCAGTAATGAGGTGGTATCCCAGTACATAGTCAGAGGAAGATCATTCACCACTTTATTGGTGCCATTTCAGTGGAGTGACAGGCTCTGAAAGCAGACTGAAATGGTTCAAAAAGATTACTGTTAAATATGTGGGCCGAAGGTTGCTGATACTCAACTCTTTGTAGCACCTTTGAAAAGAACGGAAGGTTAGAGACTGGTCCACAATTATTCAGAGACCATGGATCATGGTGTGCGTTTTTTAAGTAGAGGTTGAGCCACGGCAGTCTTAAAGCTAGTGGGGGCAATGCCAGTCGTAAGAGATAAATATTATAGCATTTAACATCAAAATCATGAGAACTACAGAGCAGTTCAGATGTCCTTTTCTGAGAATTACGCCTTATTAGAAACTGTGCAGGCAATGTTGACAAAAATCTAACACAAAGATTTTGTGTAACACAAACTTTCATCAAGCTAAAATAAAAGAAACACCTCTACCCAACATAGACACAAACGTATAGAAGGTATGTTTCCATTATCCTCAGAGAGGACACATTACTGAACATCAGCCCTTATGATTCTAGGAGTTCAACTTCAACATTTAAAAACCTAAACGCCTATAAAAAAACAAAACCCTTTCCATTCATGGGGAGGAAACACTCCTACGTTTCTCGGGCTTCCACGGCAGCAGCCAAGGTTAATCCTGTTTGTAGAAGCGCTGGTGGTAAAAGGGGCTCTTGTAGTGAAGAGGGACAGTTTAGAGATGAGGTGGAGGGTGCCTCTAGGTGCTTGACCCCCTCCTCTTTTCGCCCCACATCTGCCCATTAACCTGGGCCAATCAGCTTGACCTTGGTGAGGAGAAGAGCTCAGGAGTAGCTCACAGCGCCATTGACTCCCAGCAGTCACATAATTGGCCTGTTAAGAGGAAGGGATGGGTGGGGGGGGGATTGGGTGCCAGTGTGTGCAGGGTAAAAAAGCAGATGTGGTCATTATGTTTTCGTTGAAAGGCATAGTGCCTCACATCCTTATACCACATGCACACTCAGAGCAGTATATCACACAAATACTGTCCGTTCATTTAGGGGGTTCGGTCTCGTGCTTAGGTGGTGAACTAAAAAGGAAAAAAAGTGTCAGATTTGAAAAATGGTTGGTGGCAAAAAACGGGCCAGACACACCTTTGAATGACTTGCATACAGGCTGCTGTTGCCAGTCATTACACTGGCTGCCACAGAAAGTAATGAGAGCAGACAAGTTTCACATGAACATGTTTAAATCAACAGGGGTTCACAGTGCCATCTCCAGGAGGCATTGGTATGGAGAAATGGATTGGACTTCATATGGATGAACTGTTACTCATTATGGAAAAGGAGATAAGAGGCAGAGAAATGTCAGAGTGGCTGGGAAATGTAAAGAGGGGATACACGGAGAAAGGGATTGGCAGAGACGCCAAAACAAGGGATAGAACTATGGAGGGAAGAAGGTGGAGATGGAGAGGAGTGAGCGTGGGGGGAGATGGAACAGAGGAAGGGAAGAAAAAAGGGATAAAGCCGAGCAGGTGTTGATTGGAGAGAGGCCAGGCGGTGAGTGCCAGCGGTACCTGTTGTCACAGCGAGGGCTGAGGTGTGAAGCTCGTCTCAGCAGAGGCCCTCGGAGGTGTGAGGTGATTATGGGAAAACGGGGAGGAAGACGGAGACATTTAGACGGAGAGCCGCGGACAGAAAGAAAGATAGGGACAGAGAGAGTGAATGTGGCAATAAAGCTGGCTGCTGGAATAATGGTGGAGTGGGAAGGAAAAACAGATTGAGATGGATAAAGTGAGAGCACAGAAACTAGCCTAGTAGGATGGTTGCGCGCGCGTCCCAATCACATTTTATACAGCAGCTACTCAAAACCTTGGTGTCTCATTAAACAGCTTTTTTGCTGTAGACACAGCAGCAGGACAGAAAAAACGTCCGAATGTGTCACAGATGCATTATGATGAGTGGAGGTGTTTGCGTGTCCATTTTCTGGGTGTGCATAGACATACACAAGATCAGATGCTCTAGAGGAATAGCTGGTTTTCAGAAGAGTTCTAACAAGTAGCCTAATTAGGAGCGGGTCCAGGAAGCTGGAGCTCAGGAGCCCCCAGAGGAGTCGGGTCAAAGAGTAAGCCCAGGTTAATGACACCTCCTGAGGGGTGAGTTTTCCCCACAGCGAGAGCTTTCTAAGCTCCAACCTCCACACCTCTCTACCGTCCATCTGGCATTCAGACAGCGGGATGGGAAGTTATGGCCGTGACATCACTCCTAACCTGTGACATCATCACTGCCCATCAGTGATTTCACACAGGTTTTGCCACAGCTGCAGACGAAATCTGATGTCTGCTAGCTGGCAGGACCAGGTTATTTATGAGCTGACTGGAGGAAGTAGTCACCCATTTTCTCAAGTCCCTGGCAGCCCACCGTTTCTCCGGGGGACACTAAAAATCGATTTCTGCTCCACAACAAATCACAAGAGACGCACCTACACCAAAGTCAATGTTGACCCCTAAACTATGTTAGGACAGGTTGTTGGGGGTTCACAGAATATAAATGATAAAGCAACAAGTCATCCTCACACCGCAGGATAGCTACAAGATACCTGGTGACATCATAATTTGTTGTAGCGCGGTTTGTTCCGACACAACATGACTGCCATCAAAGCCCACTGGGCTTGTGTATTCAGATGAGCTGAGTCTGTAACCAATCTCCTTTTCAAAGGACTCTGGTCTCCATTGATGAGTCCTAACGCAGCAGCCTTAGATGTGAAACACAATGGGTCGACATGATTAATCAAACACAGGCCCATTACAGCCAGACAGTCACACAGGCCTCCGCCGTGCATTAACAGAAAGTCATAATAAGATGAGCAAAGGCTCATAGGGATGAAGATGAACAGATACAGTTCTGTGACTGGCTGGGTGAGAGTTCTCTCTGAAGGTCTCCTTTGTCACTGACGATGGCCAGAGTGACATGAATGCCTCAGCCATCTGGAAACATTATTAGGTCAGGACAAAGGTGTGCATCTTATGAGTTATCTGAGGTGAATATGCGTCATCTTTTTTTTTTTTCACCGGTTCCTGATATTTGAATTGTTCAGATTTGAGACAGGGGACAACAGCATCTATCTGATCTCAATTTGAACTTTTAATAAAAAAGTAAAAGATGAAACAGGGAAGGGCAAACTGGAGCGAGACTTTCGATTAAAATCCATCTGATTACTTATGAGGCGTTTCATCTCTTCTTTCTTCCAACTTTCATGATGAAGCGTGATAATCATCATCAGGCTACAGACTCAAACTCCTGCCCACCTGTAAACACCTCAAAGTATGGCAGCAATCATGGCACCCTGATGTTCTATAATCTGTTTGAGACATCTAAAAAACCAGCGCGACACTTAAATTGCACGAAGAGCGTGCCAACTCTGGGTCATGCCAAATGGCTCTGATTTTAACCTTACGATAACGCTGCTCAGACGAGCGCTGATGAAATATTAAAACAAAATGAACAGAGGCTTTTGCAATTTTAATGATGCTTGTGGCATGTGCGGCAGAATAGCTGCGATGCCTTAACGCCGAGCACCTCTGTCTGCTTCCCCCGCCAAGACGTGCCGCGCACAAAGTCTCTTGTTCCTCCATTGCCCCCTCTATGAAAGGTTCAACGGGCCAATTAGGCTGCTTGGCCTTATGCAAAATGCCAGGCATTTAGTGGGAATGATAATGATTAGCGCTGGGTTGCATATGATCACAGCTGTGGTGAATGCACAGAGCAGAGAGGGTTAGTTACTGAGGGCAAGAGTGATTTCAGTTGCCCTCGTGTTTTCATTTTGGACATATTCCAATCAGTTCTATTGTTATTACAATGAGATATGAACTCCTATCTTAAAAATATGATATGGTCAGGCCAGGTTGTTCATATCATTTTGTCAAAATGATGTTGTTAATGATGCATTAATATGTCGTTATTGAGGAGCCATGAAGATGATGCAAATACTTTTGTTTTTTTCCATACAGTGAGGACTCAGCCCGAAAATAAGTCTATAAAAGTTACCGTCAGGTCCTTCCTAGGGCTGCTCAATTATGGCAAAAATCATAATCACAATTATTTTGGTCAATATTGAGATCACGATTATTTAACATGATTACTCATTGACTTTGGAAACATCATGCAATTAGAAGTTAAATGCATCAATCTGGTGCACTTTGAAAGCAAAATTAAGAGGCTAGATACGTATATGAAGACCTTTGTGCTCTAGTAAACAGTTTAATCATAAACACATTGGTATGAATGATGATGACACAGCAAAAAAAAGTCACACCCACACAGAATGGTAAACAAGAAGGGGTACCTGGTTCAAGACAGCGAAAGAGCACTGCTGTAAAGGAAAGGGGTGTGCTGCATTTCTAACACAAGACAAAACGAGAGCGTCATTGCAAACGGAATGCATAGTTGTTGGAAGCCAAAGTCGTTATAGAGTGCTCCAGGGATGACATATTTTTGTAGGCCAACCATGAAGTTAGAATCGCCCTGGTTCCCTCAACGAAAAAGACCCCATTGGGTTTTGGATTTATTGCAGAAAATAAGTTCTGTGGCAAACACACATTTATGAGACTTACACGTTTTGTTCAGCAACATAATCTTCACAAATGAATACCACTTAACGATTTTTAAAGTGTGAATGCAATCGCCAGACGTAAAAAGCTAACGTTAGGCTATAAACGAACTACACCACGGGCGTATGAACGCGAGTATACACAACGAGGCTGTGAAGACGGACGAGTCGGCGTGATGGCGTTTAGTAGTCTCATTTAGCCACTTGTTAGCAACCGCCTTTTTTGAGACACATAATTGCTTCAAAATTCACAAGTGGGGTATTAACTGACGTATTTTATATCGTAGAACAAAACGTTAAAATCTCTTAGACTTGTGTTAAACACAGACCTTATTTCAGGCATCTAACTAAAAAAAAACATTGACTTCCAGACGAGGGAACCAGAAGTGCTAAAATGCTAACTCATATCCGGGTTTTAGGACTCATTCTTGTAGCGTTCTATTGTAATTGAAATTTGATTAATTGCACCGCCCTAATCCTTCCCAATCTGAAAGCAAGTTTGTAGAGGTGTACGTCTGAAATTAATGTGCTGGGTGCGGGCCAGGGAAAAGGGGCCCAGCCTCCTACCTGCCGTAATTGTAATGTATAAGGAGTATGGCAAAGGGGAGACGTATATATGTATACACACATAAAGCATGCACGCAGACAGAAACCCACACAAAAAAACCTTGGGCAAAAAAGAAAATGGACTTCTGTGTTGGCAACAGCTTTTTCCTAATCCTCGCCCCTGGGCTATATTGTGCAGTCAAGCAGGCTATTACATGGCAACAATTAGGGGGACTGGAGCCCAACACCTGGTCGTCTCCTATTCTGGCCCTTCAGTGGCAGCTGACTGTACAGTCTCACAGCCAGGTGGCCCTCCTTCAATGACATTAGCTAGTCACTCCAGGGTTAATCAGGAGCCTGCCATCATCCAGCGGGCACGCATGGAGCCCCATTCAGAGTGGAAGCTTTTATAGAGGAGGAAAGGGATGATGGAGACAATGTTGTTATAAAAACTTGTTCAACTGAAGATCTCGGAGAGCCCAGATAATCAAAATTAACTCGGGGGTGGGAGGGGGGGGAGGGGTTAGGGCCTCTTGGATTCGCGGCCCAAGTCCAGTGCACTGCCTTGATTGGCTCAAGCGGAGCTCGCGGCACGTCAACTGTGCATCCTGCAGATTATAATGGACCTTTTCATGGGCGGACAAAAACAGATGGAGGAGCGGAAAGTGCTATACGTCCATGCAGACGGGTGATGATGTGGGGGGGCGGAGGGGGGGACTGGATTTCGTCAAAGTCGGCAGATACAAAAACAAGTGGGTGTAGCTAGGAGCGGCCCCGGCTATATCTGCCTGCACAAAGCCCCATTCCGGAGCCCCCTGGCTTGGAGATCTGAGGGTAAATAACGCTCATTAGAATAACAAAAGCTATAGATTTGTACCCAAATCAGCTAGAGTCTCATCAATAGTAATAAGGGGCTATACATAACTAATGAAGATGTGTACACTACATTAAACAAAGGTGCTGAGAGCTGTTGTGTATCTAAACATAGAGTGTTGGATAAGTGGATGTCTGCAGCACAAAGCTTTTTCTACATTTCATTACCATCATAATCATGTGTAGCATCAATCTAATGTTATACTGTACGACATGGATGCGTTTAGTTGTTAAGATAAGGGGATCCCACTATTAGAATGTTTTGTGCCTGCGTCTGCAAACCGACAATACTTTCCCCTTTGTTCGACATCAAACTCAATATTATATTACAGCCTGTTGCAGTGGAGAGACACAGGAAGATCTGGCCAATATTTCTCAGTGCTTCTCTTTTCAGCCACATCCACCACTTGACAATGAAACACAGACTATCAGTATTAACACATCAAAGGCTGCTTTCCCGTAAGAAGAGGCAGACAATGCACAGCGATGCATACTTAAATGTTTTGTTTTTGTTATTGCTTTGTTTTGCTGTGCCTTGTCTGTCAATGCAGAAAATTCCATTTAGTGCAAAAATGCAAATGCTGCGAGGCACAAGGACATCCTCTAAAAGAGAACAATGGCCACAGGCCAGCGGAGGAGCAGACACTGCCTTTGAACCATTTAAAGAGAGACATTAATGTGCAACTTATAAATAATCAACTAATTCCCTTCTTCAAAAAACAGCCAATTAAGTCTGTGACATTAAAAGCAAAGCAGCTTTATGTGAAAAGAAAAAAGAGCAATCCGAACAAAAAAAAAAGAAAAGAGAATTGAAAATGTAATGGCCATTTAGGGGACAAAGAAACCCAATAATGTCACAAGGTGTCCTCACAGGAGTCCCTAAAAATCCAAGGCCACATCAGAGACCGAGAGATTCCAGCGGAGAACGGTGAGTGACATTTCCCTGACATTTCCCAGCAGCATTCAACGCTGGGCTGTCTGGAGACGGGCGTCAGAAATATCTATGGATATGCTTGCATGTGACGGAGGCGTTAAGGGATGCGGGGTTCTTTCAGGGGACGCCTCAGCTCTGGGGCCGGTGATGAGGAGCCTGGATCCTGGGAGATTGAATGGTAATCACTGGAGCACAGATAATGGATGATTGAAGGCTCTTTCTACGCCGCTGTTGGATTTCAATATCAGAGAGGCCCTAGAATTGGGATTCTTATCAGGGGCGGTGTGTCAAACAAAGGAGAGCCGAGCGTGAAATATGGGGTCCAACTCAGGCACACGACCACGGCGATTAGCACAAGGATAAAAAAGGCCGCACAAACAAAGGAGGGCAGCTTTAGCCGGACAAAGGGCTGTCCACTGCCTTGCAACAAGAGACACGGAAGGAAGAGGGGACATAAAGGAAAGGAGCGAGTACTTGGTGGTAAAAGGAGGACAGGACAAGAGTTGTGCTGAGGCGGCTGAAAGATGAATAGTGACAGACCCAACTGTTAAAGAGTGTTCCAGATTCCCTGCTTCTGAAGAGGAATAATGGACCAGCAGGGATGAAATGCAATACACCCCGCCTCAAAGCCATTCATACACATCCAAACAAACACGCATTACCATTCACGTACACACACACGGTGGCACGAGGCTTCACATCTCTGCCAAGCCCATCACGAAAAAACAAAACAAAAAAAACACAACAAAATTATTCCCATTTATCCCCAGATTCCAAGCGCTACAGCTTGCCAGGAAAGCTCATTAACCCTCCCTTCAAGAACCCTGAGACAAAAGAGGGGAAAACAAAACATAACTAATCAATGAGAACGCACCCATTGAGGAGGGAGGTGGGGGGGGACGGGACAAGAACACGCATCCATTTGGATAACCTGAGAGGGCTAACAGCTTTTGCTTTAGTGTTGCGCTGGCTGGCAACGGGGCGGGGAAAGAAAGTTCATTAATTAAACAGGGCTAGGAGGAACAGATGGAATGGCTAGCTGGATGCTTATCACTTAAAGCAGACAGACAGGTTTTTTACACCCGCGCTAGAAGCAGCAACGCCACACATCAATCACCATGAACACGTCTTCTTAACGGCAATGCAGTCGGCACTAGTCCAGCGGTGACACTGGGGTCAGAGGACAGAGACCACTGACCTATTAGCAGGAAAGCTATTATAGCAATTTCTTTTTTTTTGTTGCTATCTAGCGACGAGTTTTGTAGTTGTTTTTTTTAGCAGTCTTTCCAAGAGTATGGTCTTGATGAGTGTAAAGTCATTCCTTTACATATTAGTAGCCAATCTGTGATGATTATTCACTGTTGGGCCTACATGTTCAAGTGTATGCAAAATATAATAAATGCAATGAAAGGCATGCTATCCTCTTTGTCTGTTCAATCTGTGGGAATTTACTCTATTGAGCCTTAAATCAGTAGAACTAGGAGACTTTTCTTTAGCGGCAGCAGTATGACAACACAGCATATAAAGAAACAGAGATCAGAGATGTATGACAGGTATCAGTTAGCTATTAAATATATCACATTTAAAATGAATTAAACCAATTATGTGTATTTTAGCATGGTATTTGTGTTGCAATGCTTTCTGCACTTTATTTTGAAATATAAGCTTGTGTCAGTAGAAAAAGACGCTCAACCACTTGTAATTTCTATAACTGATGACATGTTTTTCATTTGTGATTTCAATGCCTTTAGAAATGAGCATAAAGGTGCCTGAACTTGAATTTTCAATGCACTTTCAGGATGCATGCTTTTGTTTACATGTAAAAAATGAAACAAAACAGATCTGTATTGTGTGCAAAAATTCAAGAATCTGCATGAGTAAGAAATAAGTTATATATAATATATTCAAATATAGAAAATACTGATATGCCTTAGAATGGATAAAAGGTCAAAATACATAAAACCATTTACACTATTGTGACGCTCTTGTTTATGTTATTCTGCTTGATACCCAAAGCCTGAGTTGGGGATGGGACGGGGAAGACGACACCACACAAAACTGGCAGTGTTGCTGGCTTTCACTTTGCCGCTCGCAAACACACAGATGTCAGACATGAATGCATAACAGACGGCGAGAGAAGGGGAGGGGCGTGAAGGGTGGGGGTTCAAGTTTAAAAATACACAGAGCATGACAATTTTTTGGGGTTACACTATGCTTTGCAATTTTTCCACTAGTGCTGGTATAAAAGTACCTGTTTTGTCATTTTATGTAACATGTAAAAACTAGGTTATTTTGGCAGCTGAAAGCTCCCTGACACCATAACATTGTTCATTAATAGTATATAATCAAGTGAAGGAAAACAATGTGGAAAAAAGTTGAATTAACCCAGCTGGACTCAAATTACACTTTAAAAAGGACCACTTCTATTATTTTGGCAAATACAAAACAAGCCTTATTTCTCAGAAAGGTTGACACAAACAGGACACATTGTGCTCACAAATGCATCCCAAACACACAAAACATGATGGTTCAGTGATAACCAGAGGCACAACAAAATGAAAAAAAGCAGCTTCCGTATACATACAAACACGAAACGCACTAACAGGCACAACAGTTTGACACCAGCAGTGTGTGTACGCTACCCCAGGCGGGGCTCTGGGTCCCTGCTGTTGGCCGTCTGGTTCCACGCCTGCTCTACCTGTGTTTAAAAGGGGCGGCCCCCAATGCTCAGACCTCAGAGTGCAGGCTGGGATGGGCTGGGCCCCCAGGGCTTTCAGGGTGTGGGTGCCATGCAGCGGACGCCTTTTGTTACAGGCTGGGTGGCAAGGGGAGGAGGAACTAATGTGGGGGGGGGGGGAGAACGGAGAGGGAAAAAAAATGAGTAATGCTATGAGTCATTCTGCATTAGCAGCAGGGGAGGGAGACAGGGAAAGGGGGGAGTGGATGAGGGAGGGGAGAAGGGAGAGAATACTTTTGCATGTTGTATGAAGCTAGACGCCATATGCCATCCGAGCTGGGCTGCCTCCTGAGTCAGGGCTCTTGGTTTGACAGGCCTGTGCTTGCCCCCTCCTCACCTCCCCAAAGCTGCCCCCCCTTTCTCCCCTAACTAACACCCTCCTCCCTCTAGGCCTTCCTGGGCTCCAGCAATGGGCTGGGCAATTGCTTTGGTTGTGCATGGACTACGCTCTGTGTATTTGTGTGTGTGTATGTGTATGTGTGTGTGTGTGTGTGTGTGTGTGCGTTGGAGGGCGGGGGGGTACTCAGTGATCTGAACACATCGGACATTGTCGTGAGTCCCGGCAGGAACAGCTGGTCAGCTGGAGAGAAGGGTGGGAGGGGGGGTAGGGATAAGGAGGGGGGGGGGGAAAGAGATGGGAGGCAGTGCGCTACACTGATAATGGGATTAGGTTAAAACATTCAGTGGGGGAGAGACCCCCCCCCCCCTCCTCTTGGTGTAGCCCCCCAAATACTGCGTAAACTCTCAACCGCTCTATCAAAGCCAATGCCAGCCTCCGCCCAAACCACCTCGGCCAACTCCAAGCAGGGACACTTCAACTCAGAAATGGCCCCTAACCCAACCCCCCAACTACCTACCCACCAGACGACAGCCAACTGCCTTCAAGTAAAAGGCTTGTATCCAGTAATACGGAGGCACTAGTAGATTGTTAATATACAGTACATTGCACGACATGTCAAGGTGCTTTATTAAGCAGCCCTTTAAGAATTTTACTGTATATTACTTGGCGCATTTTTACAAGACCTTCTAGTTGGTCAGTCCTGTTTTTCCATAAACAGGAAGTTGGCTAGAATATACTCATATCAGCTCAGACCATTACATGAAACCAACACATAATGACTAGCTTGGCGTCTCACTGTGCCCAGTCAAGCACTGTGTTCCACAGCGATATAGACCGCTGAGTATTATCTATGAGACTGCCGACAGTTATGGCACAACAGCTGGCAAATTAGACCTATCAACGATGCTAAATAATTCATGTGAGACAACACTAACATGGCAGATCCTATTCATGACATCCCATCATGCATACGGGCGCACTTTCATCTCCGCTAGGTGAGGAATCTTACAGTATACAAAAGAAACGCGCCGCCGTCGGACAAAGACACAGTGAGAGTGGGACAATAACTTGCTCAGAAGGGGTGTGAGAATATGTCATTGCCAATGCAGTGACTGTAATAATTATGATGGCGTCTTGGGGTGGGCGGGGGGGGGTGCAACAGCACACAAAGGAGCGCATACAGGATATCATATCCATTATGTTTTCAGTATACACCCGTTGAAATTATGTACATCTCGTTTTGGCGTTCAGGAGAGCTGGGGGACTGTAGATATGCTCACATGAGCCTGTGAGGGAACATGACAGACTTTTCAGGGTTCCACTGAAAGGATCAAGCCTTCCTCTCTTCTTTCTGCTACTGCACACACACACACACACACACACACACACACCACCTAAAAGCCTGGCTCGCATGACTGGCGATGGGCAGAAACAGATTATGGTTATTGATCGCTGCCTGGAGATGGATCTGTGTGTGTGTGTGTGTGTGTATGTGTGTGTGTGTGTGTGTGTGTATGTGTGTGTCAGAGCAGAGGATGGGGACTGAGGGCAGTGTGCAAAAAAAACTATTGATTCCGTCCAGTAGGGAGGCTATGTCTCTGAATCAAGGTCAGTTCCGCACTGTCTCACCTATTAGAAACTTGCCGTTTCCCCAACACACACACACACACACACACACACACACACAGACGGTCTTCACCCTTAACAATACCCCCATCACAAAGAGTGATGGACGCCACATCAAACTCAAGTGCTTGTTGAAGAGAGAAATGAATCCCAGCTTCTGGATGAAGACATTATTCTACAGTGACAGTATGAAGGATCTTCACCGTACAGTAAATGGCAGCAGACGGCAAAGCCATTCGGTGACAGGCTGGGTTCAGGTGACACAAACAAACTCACTGTGTCTCCCAAGCCAATATGTCATACACCGTGTGTATGCAGAAAGTACCACCAATAGAGGAACAAAAATACATTTACTTACTCTACTCTGTTGGTGATTAAGAAAAAAAAGAAAAAAAAAGAATGGTGGTTTTATAAAAACTTAAAAGGGAAAATTTGCCATCTTTTGTGCGAATGTCCAATCAGTGTTGATTCAATGTAGTCAATTGAAGCAATAAATTCCTCAGTGCGTGCTATATTGACCAAGAAAGCGGAGTGGAGCCGTGACAGCAGTGCCTACAAGGGATGTCATGATACCAGAAATTTAGTAGTATTTAGTAGTACCAATACCGGTGAAATTCCATGATTCTTAAAACCAATTTGATAAAACACAGTATGTACTTCAACATACACTCCTTTATTACCGTTTGCATACTGGTTTTTGTTAGGAAGTTAAACAGATCATATTTCCCTCTATTATCTATTTTATATTGCTGTGAAAACATCTCCTTCAAACAACTGGATTTATTCAAGTTTCTCGCCAAAAAATAGAACTGATTCGTTGTTCACAATGTAGCATTATAAGGGAATTATAAGTGTGAGTTTACTGCATCCCAAACACATTTTCTATCGTCCACGGGACGCCGTTAGTCTCTAGCCCTGACTGGAACAAGGAGTACCGTGACGTTTCCAGAAATTTGGCATCGACTTGGTACATAAGTTATCGGTTCTCGTGGCATACCTAGTGCCTACATGTACCAGGATGCATTGCGCGTGAGCTTCTGACACCCAGTGTCCCCGTAGGCCGTATCCTCTTGCACGGTTGCATTTCTTTAGCAGTATACTGTGGCTCGAATAATTACGGCTGATTAAAAAACACACCAAAACACCGTAAAATGCATCCTCGTCGATAATGTCCCCTGCACTCATATTTTGGGATGCCATTTTTCGCTGTTGGAAACGTAGCTAGTTTGCAATACAAGTAAAGAGAACAAAGAAGTTCTGTTTTTGAGCAGCATCTATAGAAAACCCACTGACTATGCAGGGAAGTCCAAACTGAAATAACAGCCTGTTGTTCTTCGTCGCATCCAACTACTTCACTGTCACTACAGATTTTGATTTCTGTCAATATAGCACGCACTGAGGAATTCATTGCTTCAGTCGACTACATTTACCATCAACACTGATTGGACATCCACATAAAAAGGTGGCGAATTTTTCCTTTAAGTTGTTTTAGATTGAACATTTTGCGGTCTCAATTATTCAAAATGCCGCTGTGAAGGGCGGACTAGTTGCAGACAATACACTTAGAACACACAAAGCCAGACCAGCTGCATTTTCCATCAGCCATATAAATAATAGATGATACATTATGAGTTGTCTGCGAGACACTTGTGATATGATGGTCTATGAGGCTGTGGTTGTGTCTTCTCGACAGAAGAAATTGACACAGATTCTAACTGACAATGAGAGCCGGACCCTGTACAAGAAAACAACTACAGAGATTTGACAAATCCGCACAGTTCAGAGATGGAAGAAAATGAGAGAGGAGGAGACGGAGGATGTGGTGGACTGGGGGGGGGGAGTATCTATCTGAAAAACACTCTTATAGCCTATCTGTGTATTTTCTGAAAATGTTGCTGGTGGTCATTTTTCAATATCAAATCCTATTAGCCTGAGAGATCCTGTGAGCGTTGCGGCAGACTGCTGGAGTCCTCTCGAGCCTTGTGACAGATCGAGAGAGGGGGCCACAGCGCCATACTGGCCTTTTATCTGGACACACAGGGGTCATATAGCTTCTCTTTGAAGAAATATTCAACTAATTACCTCGGAGAGTGGCCTCACAGGCAGAGAGCAGACTGTGGATTGTTAAGGCATTGTGAAGGGGTAAACTAAGGATGAGGATTTTCCATCTTACACAAAAAAAAAAACCACACACATCCCAGAAAAAAAAAAGGTTGGGTCATTGTTCCAACCTGTGAAAGATAAAGAGCCGCATAACCGGAGAAGATGGAAGAATGACGACTGGAGAGGGAGAAGTGCAAAAGGCTGGTGTAATACAACAGCAAATCCAATACTGAAAGCATATAAAAGACTAACTCCACCTGCCACTCGAGACTTTCCTTTATGGTTTATGCCAGTGCTGGACATTGTGTCAGTCGGGACATTCCCTTAAAATCTAAAAAACTTGGTTATCACATGGCATACACCACACCAGTGTTGTAGTCTAGACCACCTAAACCGAAACCAAGTCATGACCAAGACCAAAGTGTATCGAGTTTGAGACAAGACCAGTGCGAGTCCCACACTGCATGACACACTTAAGATAAAGTGTGGAACATGCAAACCATTGGCAGTCCTCACACTGATCTGAAAGATCAACATTCCTATAAAACACCCACAGAAAACAAATGAAGATTCAGCGTCACTCACCTCTATTATTGCCTAATATACTGTATATTTGTGTATGTATAGTGTACCATGAGAAATGTCTAGGAAAAATAATCAAAAGGCCTTACAGAGGTGAATTTTATGTGTGGGAATTTTCCTGTATTTTCTATGAGCAATTATAGTAATGAGGTGAACAAATAAAACAGGCACAGGCATTTTAGTGACATCCCCGCAGTTGTGGTCTTGACCGGTTTTAAAATAAAATCCCAAGTCCTATTTGTCTGATACCGAGTGAAAATGCGGTTGATTCAGAGACGAGACCTTCAAAAAGCGGTCTTGAGACCAAGACCGCTTTTAAGTACTACAACACTGCACCACACGTAACATTCTCATTCATTAGTTTATACATCGCTTCTGTCCTCACAAGCTCTCAAGCTAGACAGAGAAACAGCAGAAAAAAAAACAGACATGCAGATACTCATGCTGGCAGTGTGCTTTGCCTGGCACATTCATTCATCTCCTCTCTTGGAGTGTGCGAGGCCTGGCAGCCTATCAGTGCCAGAACTCCAGAGGCAGCGCTTATCTCCTCTCATAGATCATGCTTTTGTGCGGTCTGCTCCTCTGCTAAGGAATGCCAGGTAAGGCTTTTGAGGCCCAGCACAGGCCTGGTACTGTCCCACCCATCCCCTGAGGCTCACAGAGGCAGGCAGGCAGGCCTGTGGCTGGCCCCCCTCCGGCACTGAGAGTCACACTGGGCTAATTCACTTGGCGTCGGGTAACAGACATCTGTCACTCAGGATTCCCCCGGGGACACACAGACAAGGCCTGATATAGGGGTGGGGGTGGAGGTGGGGGGGCCAGGGGATGTGATGCACTGTGCAGGCAGACACATACTTACACACACCAACTGTAAACAACACACACAGGGTGTGATGTAGCATAATTAAAGACCAAAAGTCAAAACAAGGACTTTATAATAATTAAAAAAACAACAACAACTTTGTCGAATATGTCAACGTCTTAAAAACAATAGAAACTAGCCTTCCACCCAAATGAAACCTCCTCGGGGGAGGTTTCTATAGCAACCGCCAGAGGGGCAGCGTGGTTCTGGTGAGGCGGTGCCGTACATGCTGTCCGAGGAGGAGCGGGGCGTTAAGGGAGATCAGGTTTCCCCCTCCAGGGGCCATCCAGACTCTGCCCCCCATCTCACCCCCCAACTCTGCGCTGCTGGCATTCACATGCTAATTCATCTCCATTGGTGATTACACTCCCTTTAAACCAACTGACAACTACAGCTGGAGTCAGGCTCTTAACGGCACACTGTCGGATGGATGGGCGGAGGGATGAGAGCGAGTATGTGTGTGTGCGTGCATGTGTCTGTATGCACTTGTATGCATTTCTTGTTGAGGGTGCTCTTATTTTGGCTCCATAAAACGGTAGGGATAGATGATGACACGTTATCTTCGCTCCTGCCCAAAACAGCCTCACGCAACCACCCATGCTGCTCCAGGCTGTGAAACAGCCCCGGCCCTAATAGCTGTATGTAAATCAGCCAGCCCATAAAGATCAGTGTCAGCGCTCAGCTGTGTACGTTGGCTGACGTGACAAGCACGCCACATGTCTCAATGAATTTACCCAAATGGGCCACTGGTGGTGCGGGAAATTTAAGCTCAGTGGTGTTATACATCTAATGAAATCATCATAAAATAAATGCGTGCTCATAACCTTAATGGTTTCGGCTTTATGGGTAATCAGCGGCTGACTTTTTAAGAAATTGTTACATTCCTCTGATGATCCATGCCCGTATGTGAACAGTAAATGAAGCAGAAGGCATGAGGAGTAAAGGATACAAGCTCTGGTAGAGAGTCAGCCGGGACTTGACAGCTCTGCTGGCGTTGATACAGGTGGCCCGCACCAAGCTTGGCAGCAGCGTGCCAGTGATGATGGCGCCATTAAACAGAGGCCCGAAGAAAGGAACCTGGGGAAGTTAAGAGAGAGAGAACAAAGATTAAGAACATGATGCATCAAAACGTCCACATTGATCTAAAGTTCATTTGTGTCCCGGCATTGTATATGTAAGCACCGAAAAATTAGAAAAAGGGTTGATTAAAAATCTTTTTGTTCCTTTTTTTCCGTTTCTCCATCTGTTTAGGGCAAGGGTTCAAGTTGAAATTGGATTTTTACCTAACTTTGCATGACAAGCACACATATCTAATGTGAATCAATGTTAGGCAAATGAAATTAAAATGACAATCAATACTAAACAAAGCCCTCATATTGAGCTACCGAGCAAATACAAAGGGGCAATATGCATTTTAGCGGCAGCGTGTGAGTGTGTGTGGGTACACGCGTCTGTTCATGCATATTGGAAGGGGGCCCTTAATCACTGGAGCTCAATGGTCGTTGACCTGGAAGTTGACGTGAATGTCAAAGTCTCCAAAAAGGTCCTGCTGTCTTCAACTTGGCAGTTCAGCTAGTATAATAACAAGTCAAATTATACAATAAACGGATTTTAATCAGAAATGATACAGACCAATTAACTTAATCACCTGCTATACAACGAGGATGACATTGTGTAAATGTATAACATCAGAAATCTGAGTAGATAGCTTTACAGGTTCTTGAATGTGGAGGCAGTTAAAGTTGTAGAATTTTGGAAAAAGTTGGAAAATATTGTGGCTATTTCTGAACATCTGAAGGCAGCCGAATTTCACTATCCTCTGGAAGGCCACACACATCGAGTGCAGTACTTCAGAGTAGCCAAGATGAAAGCTAGCCAGGAAAGGATAGTAACCATCTCTGAGAGCACATACCCACAGTGTGGGTAATAATGCACAGCTGGAGTAGGGGAAACTGAGATCCTTCAGAGAGAAACCATAACAGGAAGGACCTATAAAACTCACGGCAAAGTCTGAATAGGATGCAAGAAGAAGGGCCTGCTTGAAATCATGAGCAGAGACTGGAAATTAATGCAGTGCTGAAAATAGCCTGAGTGTTTTTTCTTGCTTATTGTGCGTGGAAACTAAGACATGTTAGTATAAAAGGAAAATAAGTGCATATGCAATAAAAGTAACTTCCCGTTTCCAATGAATTAATCCATCTTGTATGCGTATAGTCAACGATAGTCTTAACGAACTGACTGCAGCTGTTTACCTGTGTTTTCTTCATGATCTGGATGAAATACATGTGGTTCTTCATCGGGTAGATGATAATCAGCACGTCTCCGAAGTCGGTTGGGATGATGCCACGTCGGTAGTCCCGGGAGTGCTCCGACCACACTATGTGTACCTCGTCATTTCCCAGGTGACGCAGCTGCCAACAAACAAAATCAGTCTAATCAAGTGCCTGGCGAGTGCAGGTAATTTTCATCCCTATGGTGATGATGACAAGAACACATATTTAGTGAGATTAGGACATGTCGCTGAGTTTATCCAGTCAGTACCTTCGGCCCACACCCCCCTGAAGGCTGAGGAGTGAACTGAGGTATAAGAAGGGGATAATAAAACATTATTTACTGTATGCGTCCCAAAGATAATTGCAGCAGGTGCGAGAGCAAGGTGACTACTTACAACTAAATCACAAACTTTGTTTGAAAACAATGGTTTAAATAGGGGTCTGGGCTCGGGGTTTTGACTCTTTTTATAGCTTTTTTCATTACAAATTCAAATTGCGAACACAAAATGAACGAAATTGCGCATTTCAAAACCAAATAATTCAAATCCAATTGACTTTCCCTATCAGAGATTAAATTGCTTCCCATTTCCACTCTATTCACAAACCCAAATGAAACTGGGCAGGACAAGAACGTATACTTAAATGACGGGAAATTGACTGATGCTAGATTGAAATAGGTAAACAGCTTCCACCTTTCCCAAAGTAAAATAAAAGGGACACATTATATTCTCTAACAAGTGTAGATCACTTATGCCTCATTTCCATGGCGTGGTTCGGCTCAACTCGACTCACTTTTGGTAACAGGTCCTTTTTCTCTACTTGGTTTTCCATTGCGGGTAGTAGCTGGCAGCCCAGTGATGCTTTCTGGGGTATCATGGACACTGAAAAGTGAGCCTCTACTCAGAAGAAAACATCTGCCAATGTACTGTGGGCCTAATGAGCCATTAAGAAACATGCCCTCGCCACCAAAAAATGCAATTAGCACATTCTATTATAAGCCCTTAATTATGGTAATACGGTAATCTTAAACAAATCCACGGCATGCTGATTACTGGAGCTCGCCAGTTCAGTCTGTCTGTCCAAGGATCAGCAGGTACCAACCAGGTCAGTCACTGGGACGATTTCAGAGAAAATGTTGAATATGCATTCGCGGTAGACAATCAACACTGGGATGTTAATTTGGGTTAAGATATTAGCATTTGGATGAGCTTAATCACAAGTTTAATGAGGATGCTTATGCTCTAGTCAATCATCCTCTGCACCACTCTATTTACTCCCTTGTTAATCACATCCAAATGTTAGAGACTTCTTTTATAAAACGGGATTCAAGTCAAAGGCTCTTGTCCAATTAGCCCTCTTTGACCTCCCACCCAGCCAATGGGCTTCACACATATGGAGACAGTGGACCAGAGGACCCCAGAACACAAGAGGCTCCTTATAAAAACAACCTGCAGCAGCCCAGTTAAGCTTTCGGTGCCTGGGGGTGAATGTGATAGCTAAGGCACCCGTCTATCTTCCCTCCCTTTCACAGACACACACATATACGTGCACGCGGTCTACATGGCCTGACCCCAACCCTGCAGGTCGTTTCTATAACCGCATTACTGAAGCCAGCTGCTACTGCTGCAGCCTGCACTTGCCCTAAAACCCACAATTGGATTGAGGAATTCATGGTTTTCCCTCTTTTCTTTTTGGTTTAGCAGGGTTTTCTCCCCCCACCCCTCCGCCCTTCATCGTCTTCAAACAGGCAATCTGCCCAGCAAGAGCTCCCCCATCCGCCACTCCCCCACAGTATGCCTCTATGGTTACAGGCAGCAAAGTGAGTGACAAAGTGTTATTTTTAAATTGACAGGGAAACATCCTACTTGGACACAGACGAAGCCCGTTTCTCAATCCAATTCTTCATACCGCTTTCTCTTTCTCTCTCTGCCCTGCCATCTTTTTGTGACGCATCCATGCATGCATCCGGCATTGCCAATTTCTGTTTCAGCCTGTGGCTGGTGTGGAGATCCGTGCAAGGTGAGCTTGAGCAATTACAGAAGTTCCCGGTGAAATGGATGGAAGAGGAGTGGCAGCACACTCCACTCTGGGCATTGCAACCCCTCCAGCGCCTCACTCTGGCCAACCAAAGTCAAAATCTTTACTCGGGCTAACTAATTTTTGCGGCCACTAAGCACAGGTTCAGGATGGGTTTGGAATGAGTAGGGGGTTATTTGTGAAACGGAAAGGAGGGGAAGGTCTGTGGAGGACTGGAGGGGGGTTGGATATGAGGAGAGCCTGATGAATTTCCCTTCTCAGCAGGGCACTGCATGAGAAGATTGGCAGCACGGGCAGGGGCCTTGCGGCTCATTTCTTCGTGCTAACTGCTACTGGTGCACTACAGCTCAGAATCCCACTGCAGAACCCAATCGATCGCTCCTGTGGCGGCAGCAGGAATTGGATAAAAGGATCCTGCCGGCATCCGGCCGGCGCCTGCCCTAGCGGGGAGAGCTAATGGCTGAATCCAGGCCCTGGTCACAGCACACAGGGAGGGGGGCAGGGGCTAGCAGAATCATAGTCATTACCGCAGCGGCACATGCCCTCTCTTCACTCACGCGCCTGCGACTCTCTACTCCTCAGGCCTGCCTGGCCAGGGTCACTAATCAATGCCCGCACTTTGGAGTCACACCTCCTGATCACAGCTTAACACAGAGCTGAAGGCTACAACAACATACTGCTATGGGCAGGCAGGACTGTGTAGCCATTTCACCGCATCAAACAGGCAAAGCAGTATTTTCTACTTATTCCTGACATACTCTGGATTTGAGGTGTGAAATTAATAACATACATATTATAATAATCAGAACAGAATGCTACAGGAATGAGTCCTAAAACCCGGAAATGAGTTAGCATTTAAGCACTTCCGGTTCCCTCGTCTGGAAGTCAATGGGTTTTTAGTTAGATGTTACAAGCTTAAGAGATTTTAACATTTTGTTCTACGACATAAAATACATCAATAAATACACCGGTCGTGAATTTTGAAGCCTTTATGTGTCTTCAAAAAGGCGGTTGCTAACAAGTGGCTAAATGAGACGTCATCACCTCGACCTGTCCGCCTTTACAGCCTCGTTGTGTATACTCTCGCTCATGTGACCGTGGTGTAGTTTGTTGACGTTAGCTTTTTACTTCTGATGATTGCATTTACGCTTCAAAAGTCATAAAAGTGCTGTTATTTTGTGAAGATTATCTTGCTGAACAACACATGTAAGTATCATAAAGGTTTATTTGCCACAGAGCTCATTTTCTGCAATAACTTTCTAACTTTCTGGTTGGCCTTCGTCATCCCTGGAGCACTCGATGTCATAGACGGGCAGGAATTGTCAAAACTTATTATAACACAGTTAAAAACAGATCATAAACATTAACCAGATTTTTTACCTTTTTGGTGAGGCTGTCATCAGAATCAGATGGCATACGAGTGGAGACGTGGAAGATGGCTTCCACGGTGGAGGTAGCGTAGTAAGGAGCTGTTACACCTGTGCTGCCATTTCTCTGGAGGCCACCCATGAAGCCGCAGTGTGTGGCCAGGTCCACCTGAGGGATACATGTACAATTCAGTGTGTTCTGAGCATGAGTGTGTGCATATTTAGGCTGTATCTGTGAATATGGAGCGAGTGTTGATTTGAGGGTGTGGTTGTCTGCACCTCCCATCCCAGTCCAGACACAAAGTCTTCATAGGCCTGGCTGCCGGCGCTGTTTGACAAGATGGAGCACTTGTCCTCTTGGCCTTCTCCGATGTAGAACACAGCAATCTTGTGCGTCTCTCGACTACAGAACAAAACATACAGTAGTCAATATTAAAAGAGCAAGAACACAGCAGCCAATTTTACAAACACAACAGAACTTGAAAAACCTTCTCTCTACTCTGGCCACTTCAGATGAAAATGCTTTGAAATGCGAGTCCAGTGACTCAAAACACTACACCTTGCTTATCAAGGTAAATTGTGTGTGAGTGTAATTGAGTTGTTGAATAAAATCAGGAGAGCAGAATGTGTCTGTCTTTTTCCACTATCTCTCCGGCTCTAACGTGATTTAAAAAAGGGATGGCAGCAAAGGCCCCCGTCTACTTTCCCTGTTGCCATGGCAGCACATCATGCTGGGGTAGATTTAGGGCACTTTGCATGCTTGCGCACAGGTTGTTTTTTTCGCCCAACCGAGTCTGGCCATCTGGGAGAATGAAGTCCAGTCCTGAGGGAAATCTTTAATAAGCTCCTGTCATTAGCAATGTGTGGTGTACTTATTGATTGGACTAAGAGACGCAGTAAGAGAAGGACAGCAAGAGTGATAGTGGGAGACTTCCAGGGCTGTGATCAACAGGAGACGGTACAAATTAGAAAGATCATTGGGGAAGAAGGGAGGGAGGGGGCAATATAATCTGCTAGGAGCAACTGTATGATTAATAACCTGGGTTCATTTCACTTACGTAGAAACAGATTTACCATAGGGCTACAGTGACAGTTTGATGATTAGCAGATTGAATTTATAAAAGGTATTACCACTGCCTGGAATCCAAGTTCTTCAGTTCCCGTAAGAGTTTGGAGTTTTTCTTCAACAAATGGAAACTTTTTCTGTTTGACAAAAAACAGTTGTCAATTAAAGGTGATATTTTCAATTCTGTATATAAAAAACAATTCAGGAAACAGCCATTTGAAAAAGTGGTATAATCTACTAGCAAAGTTTTGTTTTACAGACAAGATTGACAAAGGCAAAAAAAAGGCACAGGTGCAAACAGCAATCTCCTACTAGCTGTGTACGTGTTGCACCATCACCATTAAGAGGTGTAAGCTTTTAATTTACGGGGAAGCGCGGCAAAGATGTTGCTCTGCGAGCTAGACCTTAGTGAAAACAGCTGGGCGCTTTTTACCCCACGGAGAGGAGATTAAGACACTGTACTCTAGACTCCACAGTGCTTTTAACTTTGCTCTTTCTCTCTTTGAGTAACGAGTCAACAGCTGAGTTACTTTGAGGATGAAGGAAGTAACTTGGGTCCAAAAATAGTATTAGACTGCAGAGGTTAAAGGTATAATATGCAACAATTTGCTAAAAAACAATGTATAGACGTAGACAAAAATAATCCCTCTCAATCACCACTTAAGCCCTACTAGAAGTGTGAGGCGGTGACTGTTTCTGCAGAGATCCTGACCTCTGTCTGTATTTTCTCTTTTCTTCTTATTTTGCTTTACTCGGGACACTTCTGGGCGTCTGCAAACAGCCTTTAGGCCCCATGCGGGGTTTTAACCCCAAGCTAATAACAGCGCGCAGGGTGTGCAGCCCGTTCAGGTGATCAAATATTGCCGCTTTGTCACGCCCCTTGGTTTCTGACACCGACTCACAAGTCCCCCCCTGTTAGATACAAAGCGGCCGTATTTCACGGATGAGAACGGGTTGTGTTTTGTGTTCCAGTGATCCCCATACTCTTCTCTGTGCTGTGAGTGCAGCTATGATCGTTGTGTGTCTGTAGTTTGACGAGAGCAGCGATAAGCCACAGCCAGCAGACAGGAAACCTGCATTTATTCAAAATCCAGCAACTCTGCACCTTCCCGCAGAGTTGAGTGGAGTTAGTTGTGTCTTTTAGAACGTAACTGCTAAGGAAACAATCAGAAAATAAAGTTTTATTTCTCCGATTTGCTGCTTTGTTCTCACTAACGCTGCTCTCTCTCTTCAGTCACTCTATAGCTCGTTCGACCATCGCTTCTCTCTCTCTCTCTCTCTCTTTCGGCTTGTTGACCTGTGGAGGTGTGGCCAACTTTGAATGCAGTGTGTTTACAAACAGGAACCGGCAACAGTTACATATTATACCTTTAAAACACAGTTTCTGTGTGTTATTCTTTCTGTCTTACTGGTAACATTTAAGATGTGGTTTGCAGACTGAACGATAAAGAAATACACTGAGAGACAAATAAGCAACAGACCCCTGTATGACTTCTTACAACCTCCGTTTGTCTCATTCTTCTTCTAGTACAGTGCACACCAGACCAGTGATTATAGCCAATTTCAGTTGCTAGTGTACCTGCGGTCCCAAGAGTTCATGCCAAGGTCATTAAGCAGCAGCCGGCAGAAGTAGAAAGGAGCTTTTGGTTCCTGGTGGGAGGGTTCCCTCTGGCAGGCGGCTCGAAAGCTTAAATCAGCGTCCCACCTCCTCACTTGCTCTTCCTCCTGCTGAGTCTGACGCAGAATGGCCTCCAGGATGGCGTGCTCTTGCTCTAGGTTCATGCCGTGGGGCGAGGAGGCCGGCTGGTTGAGCCTGAGTTGTGGCTGGGGCAGGCATTCTGGGCTGCTGTGGCCCAGGTCCTCCAGAAGCATATCCAGAATGTCTACCTCTTCCTCCTCGCAGCAGTCAGAGAGGGAGTCCGAGACGGAGCAGTGGTTTTTGTACGGCCCCTTTGTTGGAGAGTTGGGCTGGTTTCTGCTGTGAGCGACAGTAGTGGTGGCAGAAAGAGGGCGATCAACTGCTTTAAAAGCTCCTGCATCGACAGAGTCTTCCTGGGTGGTGCAGTAGAGGATCGCACCATCCCACGAGTATTTGCCCGAGATGTCCCGGACGATGACGCGCACTTGGGAGGAAGGTTGGGGGGGCTGTCCAACAGTGGGGGTCTCGGCGGGGATCTGCAGGTAGGACACCAGCGTGCTGTCGTTGAAGACGAACAGCTGCAGGTTGGGGCTTTTGAAGACCTCGGAGGACAGCTCGGACGACTCCACGTACGGGTTGTCGTGGTTCTCGCTCACGAGGCTGTGGAGGAGGGCCGGGCCGCCGCTCAGAGGATGATGGCCCAGATGGTTCACCAGGTGTGTCATGACCATCCGCGCCGTCAGGGGAATCAGCTCCATGTTCCGACGTCGCTTTTCTGGCGGAAGAATGAGGGCAGGGAGATAAAAAAAATACAATCTCTGAAGGAAAATACATGCGAGAAGGTGTAAAACGTGGTCAACGGTTGAAGTTACTGATGGGTTTAGGATAAAGCTGCACACGGGGCTGTCTTTTATAATACGCACACTTTGCTAACCATATTTCAAAAGCCCTGCATACATGCTATCATCTGTTAGCTCTTCTTCACACAAAGCCAAATCTCATTCATGATTACTAATAGGGGGTACTTTATTCATTTCTCACAATAGCTTGGCCAGCACACCTCTAAGTAGGTAGCATCTAATCATGAGAGACAACTTTGAAAAGCCCATTGAGTCTCCTTACAATGGACAAGCGTTGAGACTGGCTGAGTGCTAATGAGAACCACCGTCTTTACAGGCTGCTTAATAGGACTCTACTTAGTGAATTGCATTTATGTAAATGCACAGATTTCTACACCCAAGTGAAAGGCATGCCGTGCTTTATTCCGCAGTGATGTGGGGGAAAAACAAGAAGATGCACTCTTGCATTGTGACAGTGCTATCAATACCATCATCCCCCATCAAAGTGGAGAAAGCTCTTTAGAAAGCAGGCCAAGCTGCATTAGAGATGCACTGGCCCCTTTGATGTGACTTGATCAATATGAGGTGGGGACATGAATATAACTAGGCCGGCACTCTTTGGTTTGCCCTTTTGATAGTGTTTTGTTATTTCTACTAAGAATCTGTGCAGCTGTGCACCAGAAGAGCGGAGATGTGGTGAAATTTTCCAGGCAAAAGCTACTGTTTAAATTTCTTACATTGTTTCAGTAGACTGCACTTTGTATTCAGGCTCTGAGGACTTTTCAGAAGTTGAGGACACGAGGGAGACAGAGAGAGAGAGGAATACATTGCCTAATGGAATCACAAGGTCACAAAAAAGAAGGAAAAAAAAAAATCACATTTTTATCTAAACCCCATAATGGGACTTCTCTCTAGGGCTGAGTACTAATGCGAACATCAACCCTGTGATGTTTGATTTCCTTTTCATACTTTTAATCAGATTTTGACATTTAATGGAGAGGCTCCAAATGGATGGGCTACTCGGAGTTTGCTTTTCCCTGTAATCCTTTTTGGGATTTTTTTTTTTTGGGCGGGGGGGTTTGAATATGTCTCTCTGTGGTCTGTCAGAAGCACAGTAGGAGATGAAATGAAGTAGTGTGTCAAAAGAAGTAATCGGAGATAGACGTCTGGGGAGAAGCTATGATGTGACAGAAGACAGTTTTTATTCTCTCACACATCCATGCATACATACATACACATACTATCCACCCAATATGTCGTCACTTTATCTGCCAGCCCGGTGCAATCACACAGTAGGTGGTAAAAAGTAGGGCTGTTTCACAAAATGGAGAGGATAACAGCATATGTTAACCATAAACTGGAATTATTTGTGTCACGCTGGGACAACTGGGTCAACTATGTAACACCCCACAGGCCAGAGGATTTCATTTTTTACAACTCTATGATTGTATGATAATGAAAAGATCACTCCCTATTTGTTCATACTGTTGGTGATGTTTGTTTTTACGTGTATAACAAATCTTAAAATACGGCACTTTAGACAGACATGGTTGGGTGGTGTATGTATACAGGATCTGTAAATTATGCCATGTATGTTTGTTGCAAAGGGTCAATACAAATATAATAAAAAAAAAAAAGTAGGAATGCACGATTTAAAATATCTAATTGTGATTATTTTGAGTGATATTGCGATATGATTTGTGATAGTAGTGGGTTTGATAATTTTTTCCTCATTATTCTCATTTCATTGAAAAACTTAAAATGAGTATGGTGTGACTTTTGCAGGGATCTGTACCAAACAAAAATGTTTTCTTAAACCTGCAGTGGGCAGAATGTTTTTGGCATCATTGGGCAAAAAATCCATAATAACCTTTCAGCATATTGTAATTTAATTAAGTGCTCTGAGAGATAATCAGTTGCTGCACTTCCTCATGGCTCAAGGCTTTAAAAAAATCGAGCCTGTGACAGGAGACTTTGGCCATTCACAGGTCATTTCAGAGAGAGAGCGTTCCTATTGGCTGTTCATTCAACAGAAGCAGCTCTCAATCATTCGTGAACAGTCAAACTAGGCAGTGCTGATCAAATATGAATTAATATTCTCTTACTGTAATGCCTATTTCTCACCTCAGATACTTTCAGAAACATCTTGTAGTGTACCGTTAAGCTGTAAAATGAGAAAGTTTGCTCCGGCTGGTTGGCGGTGCTTGGTATTTCCTCAACTGATCTCAACATGGCTGCCGCGTCACAAACTTTCTCATTTTACAGCTAAACAGTACACTACAAGAGAGAAGTAGGCATTACAGTAACAGAATATTGATTCATATTTGATCAGCGCTGCCTTGTTTGACCGTTTGATTAGGGTTTGCGAGTGATTGACAGCTGCTCAGAGACGGCAAGGCTGCAGCTCGGCTCTGATTGGTCTGTGAAATCTTGCAGACACAGGAGGACACAGAGGCACATTATTTTTTCAGATTATCTGTCTCATGCACTACTGTCAGGATATAGTGACCATTTTATAAAAATAACTGTTTTTTAATCATATTTGCTCTAATTCTACCCACTGCTGCTTTAAGTCTGTGGAATATGATGTGTAGGCCAGGACATCTCTGCACCTTGTGAATATTGAATTTGAAAATGTTATTTTGACACACATTTCACCTTTAACAAATATTGTGATTTACTTCTCATCCTGCGATTTGAAAATTGCTGTGGGCCATATAGCGTTTTGGATAAAATTTGGATTAATTGTGCAGCCATAGTAAAAAAGGGGCATTAGGAAGGCTCCATGTCCTTACCCTCGGCTACGGTGAGCAGGTTGCCGAAGTCGGTGGTGGTTGTCTGGGAGGGTGGCGGCTCGAAGCTCTTAACCTGACCCAACATGAGGTCATAGTCAGTGGACAAGTCTGACAGGCTGAGGAGGTAGTGGCTCTGTTGGGTGTGCAGGGTGGAGCCGGACACACAGCAGTGCAGCACCTGAGGAACAGTAGAAAAAAAGGCGTCGGTGATTCAGATGAGCCTGGGTAGTTGTCTACAGAATGACAGTGATAGGCACTGAACTTGAACTTTGATGTGTAAAAGACATCGTCCTGTTATTAGATATCGTCTGGTGAGACAATGCACAGTGACACTCCTGCAGGCCTGCTCTACATTGACATGATCCAGGAGCATATGAAAGGGGAATATATGGTCCATTTACATCATAAGGCAATGGAGGGAGGGAGTGAGGGAGGGAGAGAAGGAGAGAAAAGAGGGGTCTTTATTGCCACTAATCCATTTCTCCTGTGATGTGTGAGTGTATCGATCTACATAACAGATGGCAGAGCATCCGTTGGCAGGGCTAGATAAGGCGCACTGGGGCGGTTGATTACAGCATTGGACAGGTTTACACTGTTTGATTTAATTAAGACTTTATCCCTGCGCTCAGCTCCCACCACAAACATGCACGCTCGGCCTCACACGCAAACACACCTGTACACCGTATAAGTTGCGCGGAGGTAAGGTGCTGCTGCGTACGAGTGGGTGAAACATATGCCTAATGTATGTAAATGAGAGGGGGGCCTCTCATTCAGAGGAGAGCAACTTGGGTAAAGCCATGCAAAGGCTAATCCCATTCAGTACACACATACGCTCAGAGTTGGCTGAGAGACGCTCTGAGAGGCAGGCTGGCCCTGCCATCTGAAACAGTATTGTGTGGGGCAATGTAGACAGTATGTGGATGACTCTACCGAGCAGACCTCTGGGTGCATTGGGGGGCTAGGGAGGAGGGATTGGAGGCTCCAAGCTGAAAAGACCTGAACCAAACAGCTGCTACACCAAAGCCCCAAAGAGCTTCCTCTGTGGAGAGGTGGAGAGACGGAGAGGGAGGGGGGAAAAACCCACAGCTGTGCTTGACAACTAAGTGACTGCACTTCGCATAGCAACAGTTCCTGGAAGGTAACACACACACACACACACAGTGCATACTGTAGTTAAAGGGACACATATCGTATGGATACATTAATACGCTTCTGTATGTACACACATATCTCAAATAATAAAAACGCAAACAGAGTGTGTACATGCACCTATCCTCACACACACACACACACACACACACACACACACACACACACACACACACACACACACACACACACACACACACACACACACACACACACACACACACACACACACACACACACACACACACACACACACACAGAGGGGTGGTGCAGCTGGCTGCCGAGGCAGGCTGAGAGAGCAGATGGAGAAGCTTGAGCAGAACTCCAGTGAACCAATGAGGTCTAATGCAATGCTGCTTTTTACATCGATCTGCATGCTGTTAGTCACCAAAAACAACTTTTTCCACTTTTCTCTTCATCTCAGGACAAACAGCATGACGACCTTTTCGTTAGCCGGGTCCGTGTTTAATGGTTTGGTATTTAATAAGCCTTTTGAAATATAAAACTGTAATTAAAAGAAGGTGAAGCATGACAAAATGAAATGGACACACCCTGCTACCTTGTCAGTGACACTGGCCAAGGATGGAATAAAAGGGAGATATTTTCCATCAGGGAAGCTATTCTCTGCTTTGCCATTGAGAATAATTAGCAGCCAAGGTGTCCGTGGAAATGTATAGATCGCGGTCTTGATATTGCGTTAATATTGTCACACCTCGTGACGCCTTGCTTAATATATTATTTCCAATGAAACCCGGTGGGGCTGTGTCTTTTGTGTGTTGATAGACAACCAATCACGCCTAATTGTCTTTGCTTTCATAGCAGCTGCAGTCGCTCTCATATTAAGACATATTCCATTCAAATCTCCAGGACAAGCGTTTATAGCCCGAGCTTATCAACTGGACAAAGGGTCCTGTTTGAATAATTGGACCATTTCTTATCAGGGGTGACATCCTTACAAAGATCTGCCGTTGACCGCATCTGCCCAGACAGGAGGGAATGAATAATACCTCATTCATTTGCGCCTGAAGCTTGGCCCTCATCCTCAGGGTCAGACCATAAAATAAAGGGTTAGAGGCACAAATACAGAGATTGAATACTGCATATTTTGCCTGTTTTAAAAACATGCAGTAAATGCTACTACAAAGCAAAGTTATAAGGGTTTCCTGCATATGATAAATGCCAACCGCATGCGTCAGCTACGGCGGGGCGCTTCTATGCTGTTTGGCCACTATAATGTTAAATGAAGCATAGTCATGAGGTCACGGTGGAGGTGAGTCTAATTAAAGTGGCATGTCCATTTGGTGGGGTGGGGGTGGAGGGGTCAAAGCTGAAGTTATTGTGTCTGTGGGCGAAGACTTTGCATGTTTCAGGAGATATTGGAAAGCAGTCAGTAATAAAAAGTGGCCAGGTTTGTTTGTTGTAACTGAAACTTTCAGCTTCTCCCAGTTGCTAGTGAGGCTACCCACCCTGTAGATGTAGTCTAGCAGCGGGGCCTTGTGGGATGTGTGGTCCTCCACCGAAGGCATGGTGATGGGTTCCAGCAGCAGACTCAGGGGAATGGCCATGCACCAGTCCAACAGGCAAAGCAGCAGTGATACCATCAACTAAGGAAGTGAGAAACAAGTTTGGTCGTCAAACAACAAAACAAAAATTATATTAATACAGCAAAAAAAAGAGCTGGACAGTTCCTGAGAAACAACAGGTAATAGATGAGAACTGCAAAGACGGAATATACAGAGATAGAAGGAGGTAAGGAGAACAAATCGCTTCAGTGGAAACATTCCTCTGCAAATGCACCATTCCAACATGATAGATCAAGGGCCTTTTAGATCTCAGCCTTGTCCCCTCCTTTCCAACATGTACCTTTTTGTCTGCTTCCACCGTTGAGTGCTCCGCGCTCGGCAACAAAAAGGCTATTGTGGCCACAAAGATCTGTGTTGGGGCAAAACAAGGAGAAAGATAATTGGATGACACACTCCCATTCATCAGCTGAGTCAGGGCCGTGTGCTAAAATGGATGTGATGCCGCGGGATGCGGAGTGTGCACATGCATGAGTAATGACTCATGTAAGAATTGCATTTAAAAGCTTAAGTGACTTGATAGGAATTTCGCACTCAATTTCTTACTTATAATATGTTCTCACAGGCCCCTAATGGCTACTGGCAATTTAACTGTGTGTGTGTGTGCGCGCATGTGTGTGTGTGTGTGTGTGTGTTACCTCAATGATTTTCTTAGGTAGAGTGGGCTCCAACCTCTGGAGATGTTCCCAGTGAGAGATGAGCAGCTGAAACACGTCACAGGCCACTTGAGCCACTGCTTTGTTCCCAAACTGGACAAACAAGCAGATAAGAGGACAGGATAACAAGTGGTCGACAATGCAAAGGATTCCTTTTATAATGAGCAGCGTATGTAGAGAACATGTTTTGTCATGTTGAACCAGTATTTTTCTGTTATACATGTACATTCTTGCTATAAACAGATACCGTATATGCATATGAATGCAGATAAATAAATTAAAAAAAGCTAATAAAGAGCTAAATCGTTGTCAGGTGATAGCCAATGGGTTCCGAGATTTTGGCCAATGTGTTCCTGCCTCTTTTGCTCTCCACATTGTCCTGCATGTAACCAAAACCAGCTCAAACGTGATTGTAGTCCGAGTAGTATTGACCAAATGGAAACCAGAACGTTTCCAATGCGAAAATCTTGTCCCGTTGCCTACAGACCTTGCATTCATATGCAGATGTCTGTTCATAGAGATCACAAATGACCTAAACAGAAACAGAAACTTTAAACTGCTCGAATGTCTTAAAGGTGGAGTGTGTAGGATCTGGTGGTATCTAGCGGGGAGGTTGCAGATTACAACCAACTGAAGCATCTCATGTGTGACAAGCGTGTAGCCGACGCAAATGGCCATATCAAAAAACAGTGTTTGTGTGTGTATGTGGGAGGTGAGTGGTGAAGCAAGAGAGAGAGAGCGGCGGCAACGGGAGCAAGTAATGTTATCGACTCCGGCCAAAAACAGTGTTTGGTTTGTCCTTTCTGGGCTCCTGTAGAAACATGGCGGACTCCGTGAAGAGGACCCGCTCCCTATGTAGATAAAAAGGGCTCATTCTAAGCTAACGAAAACAAAACGTATCTGTGGCTCTCGCAGGACTGTAATTAGCCCGTCCAATCATTTAATTCGGCCTGAATGTAATGATTGGACGACCAGCCTGCCTGCCTACCTGTGTGCACTCTGCCCGTGCACTCATTACGCGTGAGTCTTCCTGAGTCTTCCACAAGCTGCTAGCTTGACAGCTGTGAGTACTAACAATAGTCAATGTTCATTATGATATGTTTACACTCATAATGATCATTTTAAAGGAGTGGCTTTGGAGGGAGGCCTGAATGGACTGGCTGTCAATGTTGCCGACTTTCTCGAGATTTAGCGACTTTTGGCGCTAATGCTGCTAGCTCCTTTCATTGGAAAAAAGATGGCAACACTGGACTCTGTTTCTCGGTTGAATCATTTTTAAAATATAGCGTATACTTGCTAGTTCCTCAAGATTACCAACCCTAGCTTTAATGGTGACTGTTAGCTCATTAACTAGGATGCAAACGGAACAATACGTAGACACCTGATACGTACACTAAGCTATGCCTGTAATGCTGACTCCACACTGTAACTTCAATAAATAACTGTAAAACAAATTGCAGGTCAAAGATGGGGGAAAAAGTTGAGGCACGCACTGACTGTGACAAAATTCAGAGTAATTTCCCTTAAATTTAGTTTTTCACTTACTGCGCATGTAATCAGAATAATTTCATTTCCACTTCAAACCGCGGCTCATTTTCTCCAGACTCATCGCAGGAAAGAATTGAGCTGTTGACAATTTTCTTTCAAATGTGGATTTCTTTAGTGATTTGAAATTCTTTGTGGAGAAATAGAATTTCCCATTTCTTCCAGCTGAATGCCTCTCAACATGTAACAAGGGCAGACAATGTGGGGAGTGCAGAAATGGCCAAACACAAAAAGGGGCCCTGAGAGTTCAGCACCTGCTTTTAGAAAAGAGACTCTCAGTGCCACTCTTCCCCCTAGATCCCCCACCCAGCCTATACCCTCTATTTTGGGGCTGGCTGAGTCTGTGTGTCAAGTTGTACAGGGGAGTGATTACTGCTCCATTAGAGGAGGGGGGGTTGCTCGAGCAGGAAGCTGGGAGATGTAGCTGCTTAAATTGGCCCACATCTACTGAGAGCGAGCAGCCTGGAAATTACGCCACCGCCCCAAACCCTTTTCCATGAAAAAAACCCACAAAAAATACAAAAAAACGCCACCACTGGTTTTCTGCATCTCTTCACTCAGGGAGAAAAGAGGGCTCTTCCAAAAAATATGCCCATGAGTCACATCACTGGACATGATTTATTCTCATACTTTTTTGTCCACTCACTATGTTGAAATTGTCCTGCAGTCCTTTTATGTAATCAACTATCATTTCTGTCAGAGCTAAACACTGTAGGGCTTGTGGGGTAAAACTAAAAAAAAAGAGACTGTGATGAAATCCAGGCTTCCTGCATCAATTTGTTTAAAGACACTGATTTATTCTATTCAGAGCTTTTGCCACAGTTACGATGGTCAACACTGCCCATGATGTAATTGTTTTCAAAAAGTATGGTTGTATTCTTTAAATCATATTGTAATTTAGCGGATATCAAACTGCAAATGCATGAAGCTTCTTTGCCTTGAGGTTTCACTGACCTTTAGTGTTACTCCCAGTACGTTGATGGCCTCTTTCACTTGGTGGTGGATGTTCTGCTGCATCAGCTCCTCACACACCCACAGACCCAGACTGCACACAGCAATGCACCTGAATGACGGAAGCAGAGTGTGTGTAATCTAATATTAATTTGAATTGTACAAAATGTGTGCAGAAACTATTCTACAGTGAAACTTAAAGGTGCTAAATTACAAATTCAGAGCATATCTATGATTGAGGGATTGACTCCACACAGCTCTCAGCATGGAGACAGCTGAGGGGGGGGGGGACCGGGAAAGTAAATCAGCTTCCCAGTATGAACACATGAATAGTTTATTTAAATCACTAGGTCCTAAAAGCTGTAAAATACATTAATAGCCGAATCCAGAGTTATTTCCCTTCCTCTGTTCATGTGAATGAGACCCAGACCGAGGCTGTAACGATGGCTCGGAGGCGGAGTGAAAGGAAATGCTACTGCGCTTGCTCTACGGGCCCAATGGATGCGGAAGATCGCTGGATGATCTGGGAAATTTCATACTCGGAAGTCAAGTTTTTTTTGCTTCATGCGCAACTGAGCAACTTTCATAGAAATGAACGGGGCCCCATGTTGAACGCTGTATCCAGCTCTCTTTATACATCCATGCGGGAGAGCGACTTCATTCTCTGCTCAGGATGCCATTACTCCATTATATCTTCCATCCATCCATTATCTGTACCCGCTTATCCTATTCAGGGTCGTGGTGGGGCTGGAGCCGATCTCAGCTGACATTGGGCGAAGGCGGGGTACATCCTGGACAGGTCGCTAGACTATCACAGGGCTGGCACATAGCTATGGCGCAATTTAGAGTTTAACCTAACCTGAATGTCTTTGGACTGTGGGAGGAAGCCGGGGAACGCGGAGAAAACCGGTGGGTGAGTTTTCAACATGCAGAACATGCAATACAGTTGCTGTGAGGTGACAGTGCTAACCACTGCACCACCATGCAGCCTACTATATCTTTACATAGCAAATAGATGTTTGCTGCTATATTAATCCTCTAAATATTGAATTCAGTACCTTTAAGGGCAAAAATTATAATTTTGGTAAATGGGCTTTAAAAGCATTGCTCAGAATTCTTATATTAGTAAATGCTCTGTATCAATTTGCTTTTTAATTGTAATTACACTCGTATGTAAAAACACATTCATATCAAACTAATAAAATAAACAGACAATGTAACCTAAGAAAACACAAGCATCACCAATATTGCTGATCATACCTGGCCCCTTCACAGTGTTCCTTTCTTGCCGTATCTAGCAGGATGTTGATCAAATAACCCTGAACAGCAAAGACAACATGGTAAGTTTACTACAAGTTCTCAAATGACAATCTAGGCCATTCACTTGGCCATTCACATTCACTGATACCATTCAGTGTAACATAAGACTCGTCGAACGGAATTATTCTCAAGATCCTAATAAAAACTCTCTCGACTTTTCTTCATTCTGCAGGTTACTAATCCATTTACAACATTACAGTGAGCATGTATTTAAATGTCATTACCACATTTCAAATCCACACGTATCCAATTTGGCGTATGTGGACCATTTACCTTGATGTCCTCATTGCCTACAATGATGTCATCAGAGCCAGGCACATGCTGCAGTACAGGAATCTGGAGGTAAAGGTTGGGGAAACACACGAGGGAGCCCAGGATATGCTGAGCCTCCATCCTTGGAGCCTGGAAGAGATAAGGAGAAAAAAAAAGAAAAAAAAGGGCTATCATTCGTTCCCTGAAGCTACATGAAAACAACCCACTTCCAGGAAGCAGGAAAGTCGCTATCCGGGGAAAAAGGATTGGAGGGATCGCGCAGAATTAATTGCATCTTTATTCATGATTGTGATGCTCAACAGACTCTCCTGACACACGGTGGGCGTTGGACAACAAAAACAGCTGATTAAATGCTCAATGGATGCAACTCTAAAGCAGAATGTACATCTTGTTGAAATTATCTGGCAACCAAAACAGTAAGAAACAACACATATAAATGTCCCTGTAAACTGTTCTCAACTAACTGTATCATACAGCTCAGAGACGTAAGACACAGTCAACACTAACTTAACCATGATTCAATCTGTGCATGCTGGCAACCTGGTTATCTTAGTGGTCTGTCAACATAGTCTCTTCTAACTGATCCAAATCTGGCCACACAGTCATGCAAAATGTTTGCATCAGAAGCCTGGGTTCATGCCAATGTACATCAGCACACAATTCTAAAAAACTGTGTATAGAACTTCACCTATTAGCATTTGTTTTAGGGCAGAGGAGACGATGCTGACTGTGTTTAAAGACCATAACGACTGCGAACACATGTTGGTTTCCACAGTGAATCAAACATGACTGAGGGTCATATTAACACTTTAAACGTGATGATCTTATGCGTTTCATGAAAAATGTTCTGTTCAAACTGTCTGACTAATCATATACATTTGTTTTAGCTGTAATTAACTGCTTGTTGCCTGTTAAAAACAGCAGCTGTATGCTTTTGAGATAAAGATTTGTACAGTTAAATCAAGTTTTATTTAGAGCACAATATGAATTTGAAGATATGTCAATTATATATTGTATTATATGTCAATTTTGCAATAAACAAATTTAATTCCCAAAGATGGAGGAATAATCATAATGAATAATTAAATGACAATTATTGATTTCAGTCACAGTTGACCAGTCCTAATGAAGCAAGAAGGCGGGGTAAGTTTTTCCACACTTGAATATTGCATTCCTGATTTCCTTGCAAGCCAAACAAATGAAAGAAGTTTAAAATATTTGTGTTATTTTGTCCCTCCGAAAACTTTTCAAATGTCAAAAAGATGCAAAATTCAAGAAAATTATTACAGGGAGCACACTGTTATTCATAAAACTATCAGTTATGAGTGAGTGACAAACTATGTATAGTGGTCGCACACAACCACAACAGTTGAAGGCAGGAACTGGAACAATATTAGACAGCGATGAAAACATAAATAGAAGGCCTGCACACTTCAGCTCCCTTAAGTGCAATTTAATGGCAAATTCACGACCAATGTTTGGAGATTGAATGAATGAGACAGCTACTGAAGATCTTCAGCTATGAGGAGGAATTCTATTTTTGGATTTTCTTTATTCTTTGTTCCATAACAACTAGTACTTTGCATCTTTAAAACATGAGCACTGAAACGTTATCAGTGTCATTCCAGTTACCTGAAAAACATGTGTGATATCTAACAACTTTTTTTTCTTTCTTGAAAACATTTTTAGATTCCAATTTTGATTCACACAATAAATCTGAATGTTAAGTGTGTGTGTACCTCTGAGGAGTCGGAGCTGAGAACGCGGGCAGCAGCAGTGATGAAATCTCCAATAAGCATGGTGAAGCCTGGCAGGCCGAGGAAGAAGAAACGAGGGGAGCAGGAACGGATGATGGTGTTCAAAACATCCTGATGACAAGCACACACACACACAAATGTTAATAGGAGGCAAACTGTAATATCCATAATGATAAAAACAACTGAGTTGATACGGGAATAAACAGCTATCATCCATCAGAACAAAAACTGAGTATCTTAGCTCTTTCTCTAGAGTTAGATGGGACTTTTGCATTTGGTATGAGCACATGATCTTGTTAGGGTGCTTTCACACCTGTAGTTTGGTTCATTTGGTTCGGACCAAAGGAAGAAAAAAAATGATACATTGCTGCATTTTAGTTCTGGTCCGGTTTCTGTTCACACCAGGTGGCAACCTCCGGGGTCTGAAAAGTGAAGCCAATGCTGAAGTGCCTTAAACTTGCATTCTTTCTAATATCCAGCAGCGGGCGACTCCTCTGGTTGCAAAAAGAAGTCTGATTGTATAGAAGTCTATGAGAAAATGAGCCTACTTCTCTCTTGATTTATTACCTCAGTAAACATTGTAAACATGAGTTTATAATCTCAATTGCTAGTTTCAAGTCTTCTTCAATACAGCATGATGTTCATTTAGTAAATTATGATCCCATTTAGAGTCAAATAGACCATAAAGCAGGGGATACTTTCGGGCGTGGCTACCTTGTGATTGAACGGTTGCTACCACGGCATTGTCCTAGCTGGGAGTTGTCCGTGTTTTCGTTTGAACCCTTTCGCAGTGTGTTTTCAGTTCTTGAAAGTTAATTGAAACATTTTGGTAGCCTAAAAATGTCTTATTCAGCGTTTGGTTTGCAAAAAAACAAGATAGCGACGACCAAAATGGCATACTCGAGGCTTCAAAACAGCAGTCCACAAACCAATAGGTGACGTCACGGTGACTACATCCACTTCTGCACAGTCTATGGTTCACACTGACTTTTTACAAACGAACCAAGAGTGGTAAACATGAAATTACACAGACTGACAAGTAACTGAACTTGTCACTTGATTGGACAGTTTTGGCGATTGCCATCCTGCTTCATTAGGACCCATGTGGGGAAATCAAATTCCGGTGATTGAGAACTTTTCGCAACACACTTTAATGCTTCTGATGTGTATATTTATGTTCTTTGGTGTCACAAAGAGATCACGAAGAACTAACTGATTATCAGCATTATTAGTATCATTAGACTGCAAATTGACCGCATATTATGAATAATGACTAACAGGTAGAGATAGGACAAAAGGAGGCGTCTTGTAGAGTAATGATTCAGGGCTTATTACAGTGGAATCGCTGTCACAGTTTTTTATGGGCTTAATGAATTAGAAAAGAACAAGCAGTGCAGTTTTAACAGCTTTTGACCTATTAATCAGGGAAACTACCCGCGCTGACGTGCATACGTGTTGATTTGCATAAATAGGTTATATGCATGGCCTTACACAGATCAATTATAAGATCACTTCCTGAACAGATTTCACAATCAGATGATGGATTTATTAGTAGTTTAGCTTTTGAAATAATGCAAAAATCTGATTTTTGCTATCTTTAAATCGTGTGGTTGGTTCGTTTGCTTTCACACCACAAACGAACCGAACCAGAGACGAAAACCCACCTTTTCAAGCGGTCTCAGTTTGGTTGTTTGGTCCGCACCAGTGTTTGATTGACAGCTCTCACACCAGCCCAAAAGTACCGTACTAACCAGACAAACGGACCCAAGTTTGTTTTAACCGAACCAAACAGGTTAGATGTGAAAGCACCCTTAGTGTGGGGTGGGGGGGAAGCAGAAATATTCGGTAAATGGGCCACCATGTGACAGGCATGGCAAGTATGTAGAAAGCTTTTTCCTCCAACAGGTAGGCTAAGCATTTTAAATGTGTTCAGGAGAGTACGGCACTCAACAGTATGTGTCACTAAAGGACAGAAAAGAAAAAAAAACGGAGTGGGAAAGACGGACAGAGGAGAAAGAGAGAGAGAGGGGGGCAGCAGATGGATTGTTCACAGAGGAGACGAAGAACAAAAGACCTCAACTTTCGTGAGTCCCATGTACATACACACAAGCAGCAAACCTGTAATTAAAGCAAGAGACAAGGTATTGTTTTGCCGAGGTGCAGGCGGCTCAGTGGCAGATGGGTGCTCTTTCAACATTGACATATGCTGTACTGTGGAGGGCTCTGCACAAAGTGCTCAAGTATGTACAGTGTAATACCATCCTGGACGAGAGCACAGAAAGCTCTCAACAGGTGCTATATCTAGAAGGTTTCTATTTATTCTTCATTGACGGAAGAAATACTCTTATTGAAAAAATAAAAAAAACACAAAAACACATTGGTATGAGAATGCATCATATCACTAAGGCAGTAAAGATTGTTCTTTCTCTTATCTGAGACATGCGCGTGCGTATTTGTGTACAAAGGCAAGGTCCAGGCTAGAAGCACCTGCCGTCTCAGCCATAAACTTGTGTAAATCAGACAGTTCAAACATCAGCCTGCTTCTAGCTGAACCGAAGGGCACCTTAGCAAACACACATGCACACAATTTCCCTCTCTCTCTCTCTGTGTCTGTCTCAAACACATACACACTGTACCACCTTTCTATCTAGGACATTAATCACCTGAAGCTTTGGTAAACAGGGAATGCAGGTGAACAAAAGAGGAATAGAATAAACACGCAGAGGCAATCCAACGTGATGCACCGCATGTGGAAAATTGGTGGGAAGAGCTTTAGGATTGAGGTCCCATTTTACCCTCATTTCGCCGGTAATTGACCTCTGAAACATAATGTGCGGTGCAGACAGAGGTAATTAGCATACAACAAACTGTTGCTTGATTGCCTGAAATGAGCATTTTAGAGGAAGCCACAAACGCAGAATGCAAAGTGTTTTCTATTGTATGTGTAAGTAGAGGGAACCTGGTTCGAGGTGTGTGTGTGTGTGTATAGAAATGAGAATTGAGCCCCACATGTGGCTCTGTGCTGGCAGTAGGAATGGCTCCAGCGTCAACAAAAGGTGCATTAACGTTACTCTGAATAGAGCCACCTCAGAGCCTTTTCATTTGGCCTTCCATCTCGAGGAAATCACGCTCTGTCCACCTGCTGGCCTCCGGGGTGACGGAGTTCAGGTCGGTATTGCAACGCTCATCGGAAAGTTTTTTTTGTTTCCTTCAATAAACATGGATGTTTCCAGTTTTTTACGGGCCAGATTTCCTGTTGCAATTCAACACCACTATCATCACTATGAATATCTGGGGTTTTCCCTTCACGAGCTGTTAACCCAGCTGCATGACTATGAGGTGAGGGGTTTAATCAATAGCCACGTTTGTGGCTTAGGGGTCAACTGTCACATTTTAATCTGGCAGTATATAAATTATTCAATACCTCTATTTTTGCAGTAAGAAGATGCAGTTAAGGCGGAGCTAGTTTTGGTCTGAAAGCACAGGTGAAGTGTCCACCTGTACCTAGCATGTTATATGTTAGTCCATGCAAGATTAACTGGTGTTATAAATGCACATCTATGACTGATACATTTTCTTTAACCAGGTACAAAAAAGAGAAGCTTTATTTGTGTGCACCACTATACTTCACAAAATACGTGTTGCCTATTGCAGGCCAGACAGTAGACCTATTAGATGGATTACTGCTATTGTGTTATGGCCGTGCCTTTGTGAGCCCAGTGACCAGAGGATGACAACCAGGACAATAGCCCTGACCTTGGCACTCTGTCAGATGGAAGGAGAATCCCTCCAAGGAAACTGTCATTTTTCTCGAAGCTTAGTTGGATTTAATGTCGACGATTTACGCAGGGGTTCCCCCTTTTTTGTTTATAAAACGTGGCTTTTTAACGGCACATTTTATGACTTGAAAAAATTTTAAGATACAAATATACAGTACAGAATGTATGTAAAAACCAAAATAAATACATTTGTTTAGCTAACTAATTACACATGTACATAATTGATGATTGATGATCAGCTTGTGATCAGCTCGTGCTGATGGCTACTTTAATCATGTTAGCTGATTGAAAAAATGAGTGTATGGAAAACAGATAGAAAAAAATATACATGTATGATGGATTTGGAAAAGTATGTTTTTTTTCTTTTCCTTTTTTTTGTTGGGGTGGGGTGGGGGATGCGGCGGGTGAAGGCAAAGAGGAAGGAGGAGGAGGGAGTGTAAGAGCCACTTTCTTATGTTAAGCAGGCGTGCGGCTGTCCTCTATTGTGTGGCGTGAGGACTCTTTTCTCCGGCCAATTTGAGCATGCTTCAGTGGCCAGCCTGGCTCTGGCCCCCCCTACGCATTATACAGAGCCACAACAAAAGCTGGAGAATGTTGCCTCGTCCCTCAATGTGCCCCCCTCATTGCTCTACTCTACACTACGTTCCCCGGGCTCCCCTCCCGCTCCTTCACACACTTGCATACACACAGACAGGCAGGCAGGCAGGCAGGCAGGCAGGCCAGCCCACTCTGGGCCCCTGGCCGACGTGTCAGTCTAACGGAGCGCGACAGACGTCAATCCTTAATTAATCACGTATACGCGGCAGGGGCTCAAAACATTATTTAACGACATGGAAAACATTCTAATAAGCTTGTCGCGCTGCCAAGGCGCAATAGAAACCTGGCCAGGAGGGCATATACACACACACACACACACACACACACACACACACACACACACACACACGCACACACACACACACACACACACACGCTTGCATCCAAAACACCCCCCCACCCACACACTTTTATCCCTGTCCTTTGTTTTGGGGGGACTCCATTCATCTCCACTCAGCTTCATCTGGAAGGAATGGAGCCAGGCCAGATTTAAATACAAGGAAGGGTGTGGCTAAAGGGGGTGGAAGATGCCAAAACACAGAGGCATTCTTCATCACCACTGGTTGGCACGCCGTTTTCAAAATCACCATCTGAAACGAAGCCTCGATAATCTTAAATTGCAGTGCACCTACATGACCCCCCTGTCCTCATTCAGTTACAGTCCTCATGTTGATCCTAAATATCTGTAAATAGAACCGGCACTGGACACATTAGATGATAACCAAATATCTACCTGATTTACATCAAGAACTAACAGGTGAATGTAGGAATCACATCACCTAGGAAAAAGTAGATGGCAAATTGGCAACTCCAAACGATCATTTTCCAGTATTTAGACACGGCCAATGCAAGTACATCACAAGAGTTTGACTGGTGCACCATCTAGTGGTGAATAAAAGCACAACTGGCAACCATACAGTAGCAGTGCCACCTGCTGGCTGTACCTGGTCATCGCTGGTGATGCCCTTGTGCATGTTGTGGTAGAGGTGCACCAGGAAATCACTGTTGGGGAGCACATCTTGGTGCCTGGTCATCATCTCACAGATCAGCTTGTAGGCCTGCAGCTTGCCGGCCTTGTACTCGGCTGGCAGCATGGTGGCCTGTGGAGGGGCGAGAAAGATGCTGAGGTCAGTATTGACAGGCTGAAGACATTGACATGTTTAAAGTCCTGGGTGATTTTGAATTTCCGAGCGAAAACAATGGAATTATGCTTAGAGTTTAGCAGTCTCGAGTCCTTTAGTTGATACATGGGCTTGGGTCCAAAATCACATGTTATGCACTGCATACCCAATATGTGTACTATTGTCCAACTTTTGTGTGAATAAACAGTAGTACGTCTCTTTTTGGAGGCAGAGAGCAGTAATTTACGTCGACACTTCCTTGCCAATTGAAGACACCACAGACACCCAGTTTGTAATACTGCAAATATATAAATAATGCAATAGGCATAATGCAATGGGCATTTTTTTCTTTGGTGGAAACCTGTCACCTCCGGAATCAGTTTGACTTAATTTTATTTTATTTGTTATTATTACTGTTATTATTATTTATCTGTTTTTATGTTTTAGCGGAAACAGCATTGGTGGGAAAAAATATCGATTCACCTATGTATTGCGATTTTTTTTTACGATTTTGACATTGATTTTTTGATGCCAGTATCAATATAATTGCTTCATTTGAGTCTATGTGGAGGAAGAAGTTACCGTTTTTATTGTTGTAGTGTGAGTAACGTGATGTTATATCCGTTCTGTATCCGTCAAAAACCATAGACATGTATACATTGAATTGTCACCCAAGTATCTTGATATTATCGAATCAGGAGATCGTCCCAGCCCTAGGAAACAGTCCGATTAGAAACTGCTAATTTAATTGTGTGATTAGTCACAGCATCTGTAACTGCTAAAGCTAACCATTCAGTCCTGTTTGTTATTTGTAATGTAATGTAATGTAATCAGATTGCTTCTTGAGCATTAGAGGATTCTCCCAGGGAAACACCTACCACATACTGTTTACAACAGCTGATGTAAACATATTGGTGAACTTGGAACAAGTGAAATAATTATAGTGTCCAATGAAATTGCTTTGGATTATTATCTTTAGGACATAACAGTCTGGATGTTGAGATATTAAAACTTTGTGTAGATGCTGACAGAAATTCTTATTTTATTCTGTATGCTGTTTACCCACTAAACTATAACACACTTTCTATCCAACCCTCAGTTCCCTGGTTGCTCTCTTGCACATTTTTCATTATATGACATTATTTTGACTGTTGTTTTCTGAATGTTGTCTGCTGTGCGTATGTGTTGTTGATACCCTAAAGAGCCAGGAGGCCAGCATGCGAAGAGGAGGGATGAAGGCCGGCTGGGGAGGAGAAGACTGGTTGTCCACACTGATCCCGAGATTGTCCCGGATCTGTAAGCACATGTTCACTTTTGGTCAATAAACGTTACCATCAGGGATAATCTTTGTGTGAGAAAGTACAGGATAAAGTTTGTATAAAGGCTTCTGTTCTAAAATGCCATATCCATTTACTTAGATACACAGCTGTTTACTATGTAAAGAGCACTTACTGTAAATCTACCACTCATCATTTTATAGTAAGTCATTGCGTATTTACATTTCATGCCAACTATCTCTATGTAAGAGTGGGTATATTTTTTTTTTTCTCATTTGAGATGATGGTTTTTGCCTCTCCACCTTACCTTGGCCAGCTTGTGCCAGAGCTCATAAAGACAGGAGAAGACCTTGGCATGGATTTTTGGACATCGGATGCTGTTGACATCTCCCAGGATACCCAAAATCCTCCTCCACAGGACGAAGGCCGAATCAGCATGCCAACCAGTCAGGGTTCCACCCGCAATTATGCTGACATCATCAGCCAGACACTCACTACTGTCTGCATGGTCAGAGAGAGAGTTTGGGGTGGTTTGGGTTAGAGAATACATTATTTGGTATATGTAGCTGCCGGTACCTAATACAAAGTGAATCAAGTTTAATTTCATAGAGGGCATGGGATTCAGTCAACAAATGCAGAACACCTTTTATAAAAGCATTTTAAATTTAGAAACTTGAAATATAAATAAATCCTCAAAGCCATCCTGTCATTGTTTGAGCAGTTGTTCACCAAATCCTTAGTCTCTCTGTGTTTTTTCCCAAATGTATCGGAGCACTGAAACTGATCAAACACTTTTGGGAAACCGGCACAAGTATGGCACATGCATCACCCATGTGGAAGCAGGTTGAATTGTGGGAGGATAGTGCCATCTAGTGGGCAGCAGAAGAAAGATGGGGAGTGGAGGGGAGTTGAGGCCGGGAAAGGACACAAAAATGGATAGTGTGTGTGTGTAGACGATGATTATTAAAAGAAAGATTTTTCAGCTCTTTGAGCAAAACGCTGTGCACAATTAAATTAGATATAGAAGAATGCACATTTGGTTGCAAGGAGAACCGAAAAAAAAAGGAATTGCATGCAGTGCTTGACGTGGGCCGGTACTAACCGGTACGCAGTATCGGTACTTCTACATTTTACTCTTTGGCGCACTGTTACTTTTTCTTACGCACTGGCACTTCTCAAAAGCTGCCGGGACTCTTTTCTGTCCTCTCCTGATCAGATTCTCTAGGAGATTCATTATAGTGCCAGCGTTTTTGCAACGCGCCTAATAAGCTGTATGAACATAAAAACAATGTATAGAGCATCTGGACGCACGGCACAATATATCTTTTTGAAAAATGATTAGTACGTTGTTCGTCACTACTTTTTTTTAAATTTGTGTATAAATATAATTAATGAAACAAAATGTAAATGTTTTCTGAATCTGCTCTTTTGATTTAAAGAATATGATTTTACAGCGCAAACATTTCCAGAAGAGTTAAATGTTCAGATGAAGGCTGTGATATGAGTAAATAATAAAATAAAAAATATTAAACTATAGCAAGTTTTGTCTTTAAGGTTTTTGGGCATTATTTATAATAATAATAATAATAATGGTCCAAAATCATGTAAAATTGCCTAGTATTAAGTCAAAAACTTTAAAATGTTCTTTGGGGAGGACCCCCAAACCCAGTGTCCCCTACTATCTTTTACTCACTGTATAAATTCCGAATGTAGCCTAATAGAGATTGCTGATATGAGATATATATGATTGCTGAATGTATATTTAAAATGTATTTGGTATATTGTGATTGTGATTATTTCTTGTGAAATGTTATTATTCATTAATATGTAATTTAGCTTCGGCAATAATGTAACCTGAACATTCATGCCAATAAAGCTTATTTGAATTTGAATTTGATTGCTGATACCGGCCGATACACACGCCAACATGTGAATAAGGGGAGTACTGGCACATTATTTTCCACTTCAAGCACTGATTGCATGTATTTAATCGAGTAACTGAACGGGAACAAAACAAACAAACATGGATAAGTGTAATGTTAGCAAAGGAAGTCAAGGTAAGGCGGAAAAATATAGAGCATGGAGAGTCAATGGTAAATGAGGACTCTATGGTCTATATGATGAGTAGCAGCTAGGGAGCAGTACCCAAGTGGTGTGGCATGTGTAAGACAGACTGATGCATGGTGTCGTCCAGGGGGTAGTCCCGCGGGCACTCTGTGTGCACCAGCAGGGCTGGCGAGGAGGGCGGGTTCTGGGGGTAGTGGAAGTGGTTGTGGTAGGACGGGGGTGCAGAGTGGGGAGGGTGGGCACACTCGGGACCTAAAAACGACAAGGGGGAAGGGATAAAATTGGGTTTGAGGAAGGGAACACAGGGACAAAGGAAGAGTGACAACTTCATGATGATCACAATGTAGGACAACACAGACAGAAGTTCACGTGCAGGGGTAGGACGGGCAGAGGGGCAACCACGATCTGTCCATCAATACTGATGGAGGGGGGAAGGAGGGGGTAAACTAAAAGCTGAAGCGTTTAAAGCAGAGGGATCTGGATTATTTTCCTATGAAAATAAAAATAACTGGCACCAACACATATTCAAATTCTGACTAAATCACCGTAGAACACAGGCCACTTTCCCTTCACAAAATGTCACAATGCACAAACACACATACTGTCAGTGGCTTTAAAAGATTAAATGGCTTAGCCAGAGAGGTACTGTAGCAGATAATGACAAGCTGATCAAGTTACCTTACCGGGTCACTGTACCTCGCTTTAACTAATCCATCATGAGTGACTGACACCTCAGCTAGATGGGACACAGCTCAGATGAACCCGCAGAACTGCTGAACTCCTTCAACTCATCTCTGCTTATCAACCGAGCAAGGCTACGAGTTTATCTAGGGTTATTTTGTTTTAATTCACAACAGGGCTAAATACTAAAGGTCTATGTCTAACCCTGTATTAAACCGGATTCCTTATCACAACAAGCCCCCCCAAGGAAGTGCGCCGGGCTTTGAAGCAAATTTTACATAGTGGAACGGTGGAATTACAACTTCTGTGTCTGTCACGTGATGCCATTGGGCCATAAAAGACTTTTCCTCATAGACTTACATTGGGAATGAGACGTCTGTAAATCAGCGGATAACTTTTTTGAGCTAAATCAACTTCCCGGTATGAACACTTGAAAAGCCCTTATTTAAAACATTAGGTCCTAAAAGTTGTCAAAACAACTGATGGCCGATTCCAGAGTTATTTTCCTTCCTCCGTTCATATGAATGAGCAACAGACTGAAGCTGGAGCGAGGGCTGAAAGGCGGGGTTGAGGGAAATGCTCATAGAAATGAACAGGGGCCCGCCTCGAACACTGTATCCAGTTCTCTTTATACAGCCGTGATCAGAGCACAATAGAGTGGTGCAGGAATGAGTCCTAAAACCTGGAAATTAGTTTGCATTTTAGCACTTCCGGTTCCCTCGTCTGGAGGTCGATGTTTTTTTTTTTAAATGGGTTTTTAGTTAGATGTCTGAAATAAGGTCTGTGGTTAACACAAGCTTAAGCGACTTTAACGTTTTGTTCTACGACATAAAATACGTCAGTAAATATCCCACTCGTGAATTTTGAAGCTTACGTGTCTTAAAAAAGGCGGTGGCTAAATGAGACTACTAAACGTCATCACGCCGACTTGTCCGCCTTTACAGCCTCGTTGTGTATACTCTCGTTCATGTGACCGTGGTGTAGTTCGTTTATAGCCCAACATTAGCTTTTTACTTCTGGCAATTCCATTCACACTTCAAAAATCCTAAAAGTGGTGTTCATTTATGGAGATTATCTTACTGAACAAAATGTGTAAGTATCATAAATGTGTGTTTGCCACAGAGCTCATTTTCTGCAATAATCCAAAATCCAATAGAAAAATCCCATTGGCTTTTTGTCGAGGGAACCAGTGCGATAATAACATCCTGGTTGGCCTACAAAAATACGTCATCCCTGCAGCACTCTATAGTCCTATTTTAAACTCAGGGGCAACCTATGTATCCTGAAGGATGCCTGTATTTTTTAAGAGGGTCAAAGTCGGTTTTAGGTGCTCAGATTGAGTTCTTATCAATTCCAAATACCTGCTAGAGCCTCATTATGGCTGAGCAGCAGACTCCCCTGGCTCTGTGGGTCAGTAGTCACGTCCATGTGGGCTGACTGTGTGGACTGAGTGTCAGCTTCCTCATCAAAGGCCTGCCAGGTGACCTCAGCTTCATTGAGGTAGCCGTTGGACGTCTCGCTGCTTATACTCTCACCTAGGCAGGGCGGGTGAACAAGGTGGATAAAGGACATAAAAAGTGTAAGAAGTTAAATACAGAGAAGTATGAGATTGAAGGCGCTGGCTGTGTAAGGAAAACTATTAATCCAGGCACAGCGTGAACTTTGTTTGATACTTCAATGTTTGATTTAACTGATGAATCTTGAATTCAAAAACACGTGGAAGATATACATTAAAACACAGCTACACAGAGATGACAGTAGTTATCATTTTAAAGAAATAATTAGTGATGTAATCTCTAACTTTTCTCTCTGAGTTTGGGTCTTGAGTAGTTTGTGTGTCCCTCAGCATTGCACTCTGTCTCAGGTGGACTGCTACTCCGCCGGATGAGAATCTAGGAATATAGAAACAAACATTAAAGAAGAGATACTTGAATGATCAAATTCCTATTTCATCACTTTGACATTATACTACGGTAGAAGATGACTCTTCTCACCACCGGTGGCTCGCTGCTCTCTCTCGTCCCCTCAGACGTCCTGCCATCAGAGCCACAGGAAGTAGGGGAGTGCTCTCTCTTCTGGGCTGAAGAGCAACAAGGGATATTTTATGAATAGGCAGAAAAAACAAAATTAAGTTATCTTAAAATGTTACCTACCTTTATGTAATTGAGTTTAATTGGATAAGCAAAAATGTTTTCTTTTTTTAACATGCGGTCAAGGACAATAGATGAAAATTAGTCTTCATAGCCAACGCTGGCTCATTTACAATTCTTCTGTTTCTGTTGATTAATGAGCATAGTCCCTATCTAATAAACTAATACAAGATAAATAAAATAAACATGCATTAAATCCATATGAGAATACCCTAAATGCCTGGTTTCCCCTATGTCCTCTCTATAGGCATGGACGTCTAGTTGTAGTTAAAAGTGGGGGTGCAAGATTAGTGACAGGCAAGGGGAGGTAAGGCAGGAACATCTTCATTGAATTAACATCTGAAAGTGCCATTTCCTGCAATATGGAGTCTTCAATCGTGACCAATAAAACTGCTCTTTCACTATAAAGCTCAGTTTATATTGAACTATATATCAAAATATTCTTTTTTCATTGTGGTCTGTACTTTCAGCAGTGAATGACAGATAAAATGTTGTCTCAGAGTGTATAATGCATATATTTCATAGTTTGTCAAGACAAATTGCAAAGCTATGCAACCAGACAGACATTCAGAACGCAGTAACGTAGTTAGCGTATCTCTTTAAGAGACTATTTTTTGATAAAAGCCATTCTATTTCTAGTGAAAAGCTTAAAAAAGCCGAATTACAGCAGCATATGTACGAACCTGATTCTCACTTCTCATATAAACTCTGGACATTGTCCAGAGTTTATATGAGAAAATGGCTTAGTTCATTTACTACATGTGAAAGCTATGAAAATGGCCAGATATAACTATTTTTGATCCAAACTAGCTCAAATATTTAGCGGTAGCAAAGTTGTATGATCAAAAATTGGGGATGCAAAAACACACATTTGCACCCCAAGTCTAATAGCGGCAGTGCAGCTGCTCTGCTTGCTCCATTGCTCAGTAAACATGAATGAAAACTGTCAGACATCCATAATAGATGTCTAATTTCATATATTAAAAACAGCAGATGTCACATCACAACATATATTTCAAAATGCACAATATTGCAATATGTATCCATCAAACTATTCTAGACCCCAGTCTAATACTAATCCACCACTAACTATGGCCTACTGATATCTGACCAAATGCCAAGAAAAACTCATAAAGACTTAACTAATATCAATATAGGTTACTGGATTGGATTGCATTAAATTGTAAAGGATGCAATTAATAAAATGGAAATTTGGCATATGACATTTTCCCCTTTTTTAACAAGTTAAAGGTAGGGTTGGTAATATTGAAACTAGGAAGAGTACACTAGATTTTAGAAATGATCCAACTGAAAAACCGAGCCCAGTGATGCCAACTCTTCTCCAATGAAAGTAGCTCGCAGCATTAGCTCCAAAAGTCCCTATATCTAGCGAGAAAGTCGCCAAATTGGCAACACTGACATTTGGGCCGAATTAAATAATTGGAAATCACAGTCCAGCGACAGCCACAAAAAAACAGATTTTTTTGTCAGAGCATTTGATTTATTGATTACTGTCAACAAATATAACAAAAAATGTATTTGAACAAAACTACCAACCCTACCTTTAACTGATGGCTTGCATGTAGCTCACCTAAATCTCTTCTAATCCCAATGTGAGGCCAAGGGTGTCATTTCAGTCTAAATCAGAGTTGAAACATGTGGGGGATCAAAAATCAAGTTTGTGTTTGTATATACCTGGTAAAGTGTCAGACAGTTGTTGGGTGATGTCGGAGGTGCTGCTGCTACGTGGCAGGGGGCTATCCCCGCCTCCCAGCTCCTCCTCTCCCCCACATTCTGACAGCTGACACTCCTCCACATCTGACAGACGGGAGAGAAGAAGACACGTAATTAGGCAGAGCCACCGGAACCAAACAGAAACCATCACACAAACCTTCACATGTTATCCTTAGGGATTTGAAGACACAATATAGACGATTAGGACATGCACACATGCAGTAGTGATGCAGACATACTCTTGACTGTATTCCTAGATATTGTTTTTTTTTTATTACATTTTTCAATAAGTAAGCACAAGACAGTCTTAAGTTCCTGTTAAAACATAAACCTCTCTGCTCCAGTTACTGACTGTCACAACACAGAAACTGACAGCAAACAACGGATAGTGACGGATGGATGGAAAAGCAGGCGGCGGAGGTCACAAACACACAAACGCATGCAGCTCTCAGAAAACACTTTACCTGAGAGTCTGTGAGAGCAAGCAGAGTTACCAGAAGAGATACCAGGTAAGAAAGAGCTCACAGTGTGGAGCAGCATAGGAACGCTTTTAGCAGCGGGCAAAGCCTCGTATAGATGAACACAGTTGCTGATGGACTGGCTTCGCTTAGCTTCCATCAGGGAAGAAAGAAAGAAAGAAAGAAGAAGAGGAAGAAGAAGAAAGACAGTGGAAAAAGAAAAGAGGTAAAGGGAAGGTCAATTTGGTGTTCAATGAAATGAATGAGTGATAAATTCCAGAAATAATTACAACAATGGCTCGGAGAAAGAATTACCAGAAGAAATGAAAAGATAAAATCCAAACTCAGACAGAGGTCTGACGTCACTGAAACTATAAATATAAAACAGTGAGACAACAAGTTTGTTGCATTTAGTGATACAGAGTGTTTGTGTAGGATTGAGTTTGGACTAAAGCTTGACTGATACTGGATGCTGATATTGATATTTGAGAGTTTTAAAAATAACAATAATAAAAATCATTATAATAATAAACTTAAGCACCTTTTAAAATATAGTAACAAAATGCTCTACACAGGGAAAACAAAATGCAAACAAATGAGAAAAAACAATTAAATAAAATCTAGCAAATAAAATGACAGAGTAAAATTCCAAAATAAATTGTGTAAACTGTGTATTGCTTCTGTTTCTTAAACCCTATTCCCATGGGATTAGTATTACCTGGGGACCTTTAGTAATTTGTAATAATTGCGGCGGTCGTCTGTAATCTGCCATGTCTTTAATTTGTCAAGTAAAAATTCCATCGCACACAGAGGTAATGTGATAATATTAGTCCCGCACGAATCTGCATGTTGTGATTGGGAGTCATTTTTTTTTCCTGCCTCTTTCCCGGTCAAGAATTATTGAAGCTGTGTTGGCAATTATAAATGAAAATTTTGACAGCATTTTGGGTGCAATATTAATAATATTAAATATAAATATGATATAGTATAAGATTTTTTTTTATATACGCGGATGTTACACAGAGCCTTGCTTTTACACCCAGGGAATAATGTCAGATAATTCAAATAAAATACAGGCTTTGCTTTTCCCGTGCACATGGGCGATGTTTTCGCCTTCAATTAGTCTCCCTTTCGTTAATTTGATTGACAGATGGTTCATCCAATCACCTGCCAAGCATTTTTTTGAAAGTGCCTGCCCTTTTCCAAACAGTTTCCCATAACGGCTTCTCAGATGGTCCTGTGAAACAAACCATCTGACAGAGTCAGGTTAGGTGAGATACGGCCATAATCTTCAATCACGATACAGGTAATTTCATATCTCGATAACAATATGGATCACGATATAGCATGTTTTCTGGTAATTCAATAAATGGTCTGTATGACATAACCACATGTTAAAGCCTATTTTTGTACACTCCTGTGTGAATTAAATACTTCACAAATGAAAAGTACTGAGTGAGTATTTTCTTATTTTAAGAACTTGAGTGCAAAATTAAGTTTTAAGTGAAATTATAGAGAAAAAATTATAATAAAAAGTAGAAACAATTTAGAAAAATATGTATGATAGACATTTTTATAAATGACACACAGGTATACCTGTTAACCATCCCAGCAACGGCAGAGTGAGAACTGGTTCAACTGGGTCTCTGGCATTGTAGCAGCTTAATGAGCACCATAATGAATTATCCAGCCTTTTTCTCCATTATCAAGACGAGATCTCTGAGCAATATTAGCTTGTATTTTGCATGCAGAAGTACAGCCAAGTTTTGACAGTTGTTCAGAGCTGAGGCATTGCCATTGTGTCTGGATAGCACTTCAGGCTTAATCTCAAAGAGAGCAATGAAAGAGGACAGTCCTATTCTCTGCTTTTCAGCACACTTTAATTACGCCTTTCAGTAAGAGAGATACATCGTCTCTGCTGCAGCCCGCTGCTGCTTCCCATTTATGCATATTAATGAGCATTAATTACACTCTTAATGAAACTATCAAAAACTGCCGTGCAATTGATGTGTGGGGCCCTCTCTTGAGGAGTGGGGAGGAGGGCTGTCGGGCCTTTGAAGATCAATGTGGGAGAAATCCAATTAGGCCAAAGAAAGGGAAGGGAATTTGAAGCGGTAGTGTTTAATGTCCATCTTTGCTTGCACGTAGATACAAACAAACAGACTAACAGAAAAGGTGCATAAACATGCACATGAGACACATAATAGATGTGTCAGCACACACACACACACACACACACACACACACACACACACACACACACACACACACACACACACACACACACACACATACACACACCCCTTCTAAAGACTTCATCCTTCAACACAACAGCACACATACATCTGCTCCCAGCTCAACAAGCTCGTCATTTTAGGACGTCGGTGGTAATTGGGGAGGCGGAAGGCCAGGAAAGTAAAAGGCATCGTCTCCGTCTTTTATCCTCCACATTAAGATTCTGTCTAGACAAAATGAAGACGAGCAAGACAGGCACTGCAGCTAGTTACTTCCAGCTCAACTTATAATTAGCCTGCCACATTCCCATCAGATAAGGGGTGTTTGCTGTGTCTGAATTGAGGTAATGACAATGAGTGTCCAAAGCTGGCCTTTGACATGCCGTCAGAACGGGGATTGTGCGGTGTGCCTGCAATCGAGCTGACATGGAAACATGTTGACATTGGCCGGTGACATGTGGGGGGGAACAATGGGGGCCATCTGCTGGTCTCTTTGTCTTTGGTGCTGGGCCTTTCAACGACACCTGGGCTAGCGTACACACGGACCTGTCTGAAGGCTTTCACACACAGTCAATACGTCTGATAAACCCTGTGGTCTGACGCTGCTCTGCGGAAGCTTATCAGTACTGTGTTGTTGGCCCGCACAAAGCCAGAGGATTAATATAGAATCATACATACAGTACATATGAAGGGCCTTATGAAAACTTTGGATTATATTTGTGCTTGGTGTGATGGTATAGTAATACACAGCTAATACAACGATCACTAATATCACAAGTACTCACCGGAGGCCTTCTGTCGGACGTTGTTGCGGGCTTTCTCTACACCGGGAGCTCCTGACGTAGTGGCGGAGCGAATCCTCATGGGCTCCTGAACTCCTGGCCCGACCTGCTCCCCTTGGTTCCTCCAACTCAGCGAGAAGGAACGCGCCACTGCCGCTGCCTTCTGGGAGTCCTGGATCACACCTGACATGCAGAGAACAACACTTGCTGAGTACTGAGGTGTCACTACATTACATTTTTTGTTTTTATTAATAATCAGCTTTATAATTGGATTTAGCACCACCGACCTCTACTGACATACAAGACAGTTTATGGTGGATTTCAATACAGATGTTATAGAATACAATACAGTTATGGTATTTTAAACCTTAAAAAACATGTCCACACCCCACACACTGCTGTAGTGGCTGTCAACATCGATGTCTGATTGCCCATTTCCTTAAAACATGTTCCTCAACATTTATGACCTTGGAGACCACTAGTGGTAGTATCAAAAAAAGACACGCAGAATGAAGGGCACAATGATGGGTGGAAGTTGGGCAGTTAATAGAGTGCTACAGGGAAGACGTATTTTTGTAGGCCAACCAGGAAGTTAGCATTGCCCTGGGTTCCCTCGACAAAAACCCAATGGGTTTTTTCCATTGGGTTTTGGATTATTGCAGAAAATAAGCTCTGTGGCAAACACACGTTTATGATACTTGATACATGTTTTGTTCTGAAAGATAATCTCCACTAAGATTGCACTATTCCGTTGAGGAAAAGTGCCTTTAGCCAGTCTGCTTGGTCTGTCAGAGGTTCAAGAGCGTGGAATATGATTCCAAATCACATCAGCCAACTAACAAAAGTCTGAGCAAAATCTATACAAGTGAGGTCCAATGCAATTTATGTCAACTTAGACATTTAAAAGCTTTGCAAATGTTATTTTGACCCACTGCTTATGAAAAATATTATATATATATTAGTATTTGTTTTTAGAACATTGGGTCACTGATCAAAAGAAATGTCTTTTTCATGACAAAGTGACAGACACTGACACAACCGAACCATCATTAAGTCACATGTCGGAAAAGAATGAAGCTCAACTGTAAAGTAACCAGTATTATCTTCCTAAAAGTCAATTTCAAACCTTTTTTTTTCTCCACTCAAATTCTAGCCATCCCAATTCCCATTTTTTTCCCCCATTTCTCCCCCTCACCGCGTCCTCTCTGCTTCTTCTCCTTCTGTTCGCTGAGTTTGTCCAGAGGCAGGTTGGCCATGTCCAGGCCATAAACGGAGCGTGCCAGCACAGCCGTCAGCGAGTCCATGATGCTGGCCCACTCTGTCACCAGCTCCTCCCAGCAGGTAAGAGAGGACAGCACTGCCAGCAGCTCGTCCCATAGCTCCCGGGAGATAAATACGCACAGGTTGGCTCGCACCCACGCCACAATGATGGTCTGAATGTGAGACGAGGGGAGATGAATTAGCATTGACGGACAGGGTTGCGAATCTGAATTTCCAGCCCCTGATAAGATGTGACAGCTGAATGCTCACACTGATGCATCTAATTTGGTATAGTGTCTCTTTGGCTTTTTGTCAACAACCAAAACATCCAAGAAACCCAAACCCAGTACATATAGGTTCCTGAGCAACACGGTTATGGTTACTCATAAAAGGAAAATGCAGAGAATTATGTAAATTCAAAGTTCTGTAATTACCCTAAAAAGTATGGATGCTAAACTTTCCGCAAAGCTGTCTTTTCTTTGGTTTTCCTGTGGCCTCTTCATCACTGCCTCTGTGATCCTCAGCAGTACCTGCAGCATCTGCTCCCTGCAGAAACACAGACAGTAAATCAGAACAGTGTCAACCAAAAAAAAAAGTCGCCGTGATAAAAGAATCATCAAATAAAAACCAGATGACGTTCAAGAGTCACGAAGGAATAACTGTGAATCTGAATATTTCACTGACCATGTCTGTGTATTCATGGTGTGCTCCATGATCATGTGCCGGTAGATGCTGAGAACACCCTTGCACACCTCGACCTGGTTATCCAGGAGTTTAGCTACATCCTGGCATGGCTCCAGCAGGAAAACATTGGATGAGTTGGTCAGGAACACCTTTAGGGTGCGTGAAGACACAGTAAAGTTCAGCAAACAGCAAGACAAAAAGTTAAGTAAGACAAAGTCCATACAGTTATTTCTGATTCTAATCACCAGGTGCTGTGATGTCAGGATAAAAAACATACTGAACATAGAGACAGACCTGTAGTGTGGGCTGGATACCAGCATTGACATCCCTGTTCTGCCCCTCGGTGAGAAAGCCCCGATTGATGGCGCTGCTGAACGAGTAAGTCCTCCCCCAGCTGGACGTCCGTCTGTGGCCGTGACTCTCTACCGCCTGCGAGAAGAAAAGGCAGGCCAGTCAATTGGTCAGTAGACATCAGCTAAGATATTAAGACAGATATAGGACGGAGCTTGCATGTTTGGTAAGGATAAACATCTTATGCTCATAACTTGTTTATCTACGCTGTTTTGAGACCCTCATAATGTGGGTGTTGTACCTTCTGACATGTATAGGCAGGTGTGGGTACGTTTTCACATTCACTGTACTTTTACTTTTTACTAGTAATCTACTCTTAACTTTGCTAAATTTGCCATTTATACCTTTGTTACAACCAGTCTTACTAGCTATCTACTATGCCATTTGCTCCATTATTGAGCCGTCATCCAAGCTGTGTGCGCACAGTTATGCAGGAGAGCCCGGTACAACACCGGTACAAAGAGACAATGTGCTTGTGCCAGATATTAAAGCTGCAGTTGGTAACTTTGAGCAAATATTATACAGTTATTTCTATAAAACGGTCACTACATCCTGACAGTAGTGTATGATAGACAGATAATCTGTGAAAAACAATCATGTTCCTCTGTGTCCTCCTAGTGCTCCTAATGGCATTAGCAAGATTTCAGTGTGCCAGAAGAAAACAACAAATCAGAGCCGAGCTGTCCCTGGGCAGCTGTCAATCACTGCTTGTGAAATTCGGGAACTCCGATTCAAACTGTGAAACTAGGCAGCGCTGATCAAATATTAATCAAGATTCTGTTACTGTAATGCACATTTCTCAACTCGAATGTTTTCAGAAACATCTTGTAGTGTACTGTTTAGCTGTAAAATGAGAAAGTTTGCTCCGGCTGGTGGGCAGGGCTTGGTTTTGGCTCGACTGTTTTCAACATGGCGGGCCGGGTCACAAACTTTCTCATTTTACAGCAGACTAGACTGCTCGGCTCTGATTGGTTGTTTTCCTTTGGGTGTGGTGAAATCTTATAAATGCCATTAGGAGCACAGGAAAACATAGAGGAACATGATTTTTTTTCACGGATTATCTATCTCATGCACTACTTTTTTATTATTAAAATTACCATCTGTAGCTTTAATGAGCTGGGCAATGACAAAAAATGAGAAAATCAGGCAAATACCTTTTTTCAATTTAAGGTTTGTTAGTTCTACTATTGTAACTCAAATCCAGTAACTGCACACTATGCTACTGGTGGCCGTTGGAAAGCAGCCTGCATCGCTCTTTCACAAGCCGGCAGTAATACTTTCATTTTTCTATTAATGGCGTATTAAAAGCATATTTAGTCTGTGCAGAAAAAAATGTAGGCTACACACTGTATAAACATCTAAGTCAGATGATCGCTGGATAGATTCTGATGTATTGTAACAGAATCCTCTCGTTGTGCAGAAGTTGGCTTTCTTTTGATGAAAATTAGCCTATTTCTTTCCTTCTACTTGAGTATAGATTTTCAGTACTACAAATTGAAGTTACAATCACACACATTTTAAAAATCATGTACATTTAAAACATATTTCTAACTGCTGCAAAAGTAAAACTCAACAACGTACCCATTTTAGTTTAAATAGAAGCACCTAAAATGTGTTGTTTTGCAATCTGTAATAACAATCCCATGGCTTACAAGAAACTTCCTATTGTATATTGTATGTACTATGTATTATTTTTAACATCCAAACTACTTTTCTTTATCGGTGCACACATAACAGGTGTTCTTTAAAAAAATGTCTAAGCTACACTACCAATCCTTTTGGACCCTTTTACTTTATAATATAATATATAATCACATAAGTAGTATACATCTATGCTATGCTAAAATGAATATGAATTGTCTGTCTGTATGAGAGGTTTTACCTGTACGTGCATGCTGTTAGTCTCTGTGCTGAGTGTCTGCTCAGAGCGGTCATCCACTGCATCTTCCTGGGTAGTCGTCTCAGGCTCTGCCATGAAGCCGGGCTTGTCCTGCAGGATCCACTTCCTGTACACTTTGATCACCTTCCTGGTTGCTGATGCCTCGCAAGACGGCAGCAGGAAGGCCTTAGGAGGGAGAACATTGGCTTTTAATTTAAACTATTACACTATTATGAATGGCTTTTGAAAAGGTAGCCTGGTAATAGGTTATGTTAACAAACGGCCAGCAGAGGGCAGCATAGCACATCTTATCACTGTGTCACCATCCAGTCTGCATTCTAATCATGACCCAGAATGAAAACTATACAATACTTGCACTGTAATTCATTTTACAACAACATCAAATAAAAAGAAATACTGCTTGGTGACCCCACTGTACCTGGTGGAAGACCTCGTTGACAAAATTCACATTGTCTCTGGTGGACAGCAGGATGGCATGCACCATGTCGTAGACATAGCGGTGCTCCTCCTCAATGCTACACAAACTGGAATCGCTGTGCCGTCGATCTGACAGCGTGCTGCTGTTGGAGTGGCTCTTCTCAGGCTCCCCCGCTGGCCCGTTCGTATCCCCATCTGATGTCTTATCCTTCTCCTTCTCCTGGCTGCTACTGCCTGCAGTGACAGTCTGGCCACCACAGGGACACGGTGAAAAATGAGAGTCCCTTAGTATGCTGCAGGGCTGCTTCTGCACGCTTAAATAATTGGACGCTAGAGTCTCATTGACTGCAAATTCCTTAGTCGTGTTTTATGGTAATTTTCTGTGGGGAATGAGTTACTGTACTGGTCATTACTGTAAAAATGATTCTCACCTCCATGCAATCATAATTCATTTTGCATTTAATTCCCCTCTTTCTCTCCCCATGATTACTGTGACTCGATTTAATGACATGTAAACTGACATGTATTGCCCCAAAAGTCTTAAACTATAAATCTACACTACTGTTTATAAGTCCTACTATATTTTAATAATTATATACATAATGATAAATAATAAATATAAAACATTGAGGGACTTCCATGAGTTTTGTTGGTCATAACTTTTCAGGACTGCAAGGGATTGTGGGCAGTGAAACAGTAGAAGAAATGTAAGCAAGTCAATTCCACAGCTTATGATGTGTACTATAGTATTTAAAAGGGGTTGACATGAGAACACAATACAATCTTACACATTCTCTAATGACACGTGTGGGTTTTTTCCCCCTCAAAAACATAGTCTTTTGTGCACAGGTGTCTTCATACAGCTCAGGGGTTTTGCTGCAACAATACCTTCATAACAGCCTATCGCCTCCATCCTCTGACAGTATGGGAAATCAACAGAATGGTACCGTCACGCTCACCTGGATGAGTTTGGGAATGACCTCGGTGCCGTTCTTGGCGCTCTGCGCCGCAGCAGCACTGCTGACATACTTCTTCTCCAGGAAGAAGGTGACCAGCCAGGTGATGAAGGCCACACGGGGTGCCAGGTACTGGTCCCTGGTGCAGAAGGTGCTCTCGTTGTTCCGCGTCACTGGCACATACAAGGGTTTTGGTCTGTGGTGGGGGAGGTCTAATGGAGCAATATAGTGGGAGGAAGAGTGAACGGTGGTGACAGAGGGAGGGTAAAAAGAAAATAAAAGGACAATAGGAAAAGAGCGAGAGAGAGAAAGAGAGAGAGATTAAAACTCCAGATGTCTGGCTGTGAAGGTTTTTTGCAGTTTTCCAGCTGAATCTAAATTTGTTCAATCAACCATAAAGCCTCTGGAACAGAACATGCAGAGTGGTATTTATCATATTAATATAATGATATTAATATAATAAATGGCATACCTCTGGAACTGAACAAGCCGCATGTTATTTATTATATTAATATCATCGTATTGCTCATTTGTTATACCTTTTTCTGTTTTAGAATCTGCTGTTTTGGAGTCCCGCATCACAACAGCACACATCATACCTCATTCTCCCTTCTTTTTTTTGTGTAGTTTAATTAAATGGTTACTGCACACTGAAAACCCACAATTTAATTACTAACTGAAGCCTCCCCTCTGCACTTGAATTCAATGAGCAGAGGGTATACCATAAATTCAAATTATAGGGTTAGCAAAGTAACTAGAGGTTTAAATCAAGGTCAAAAATCAGAATGGTAACTTACTTCTAAAGCTCCTACCTGTAGAATATAAAGCTTACTAACTTTGTCCTCCCCCTTTTACAAAGACGACTCAGTCACTTATTTTGTACACGACCCAAGCTATATCAATCAAATTGAGGGAGAATATTGTAAAATATTGTTCCAGCAAAAACAATGTTAAAAATGTCTGACTCCAAATGTTAAAAAAGGTTTGTTACGCCAAATATATCTGAAATTTCAAGCTAAATGTTTCCATGTGCTACATGTACAGGTCGTCGTACCTCCTCTGCTAATTTTCGATGAACTTGTAATTTTCCTTCTGTGTGACCTAAAGGGCTATAGTGCTTGACGACATCAAAAGAGCCTGCAGTATGAATAGCATCATATATGGAGAATACAAGTATGCTATTATATGATATGATTTTTGAATACAAATGTAACATATAGTAAGCATGCATTACAAACTGTGACTGAGATGAAACTGAGATGTTACTGCCCAAATAGCAGCTCTTGAGTTTAAGTAGTGTGCACTTTTGCAGTAATAGAATATTCACTTTTAAGAGGCTTCAGCACAAAGGAAAATATAATATAATATATATATATAGTATGTCATCTTACCTAATAAAGGCTTGTAGAGGTTTGTAAGCTTGGTGAAGGAGGGGAATAGATGTGGAAGGTAGTACTTCTTGAACAGGCTGAAGAGAAACCTGAAGCCCGTGTCCTGGTTCTCTTTGTTCCTCCATTCTAAACTGGATGCCTGGCAGACGGAGCACAAAGGCAGACAAGGTCAGGCTACAGGGAGAGGAGATGTTTCCAGCATCACTCAGAAAAAGCAACAGCGTATTGTTTGCCACACAATACTTTGAAGGTTCCTCTAACAAACAAGGAAAACAGGTTTGGACTAGGTACACATAAGATTAACAGGTTAAAACTTCACACACATAACAACTGATATTGTATTTAGTTTTTCATCTAACTGTTGTACAAGACAGGGATTACAAACTACCGTAAACAGGTAGTACTGTCTGGAGAGTAATTTAAACTGTTAAAAAGGATGGATAAAAGAATTTAGCAAATTGTGCCAGCTGCCAATAAAGCCTTTAAAAAGTAATTCAAATAAAAAAAGATAAATCAGGGTCAATATGCATCGATTCGTGACCACTGATCAGTTAGAATCATGACCAACATGTATTTGTCCCTCCGTCTTACATGCAACAACCCTTCACTACATTATCACCCGTGCCACTGCAGTCACTCCAGACTGACAACGGATTCAGCTCAAACGTGATCTCTAAGTGATGATAATCATTATGTAGCCAATAATCCGGATAAAAAAATATATTTTCCTAGCATTATTAGTTATTACCTGGATGACCATGTACTTGAGCAGTGTTTCGAGGATGTAACAGGTCTGGTCATCTGCAACCTTTTCTCCTACCACGGCTGGAACCAGCGGGGTAATCTCCTCAGGCACCACCTTGGCTGCTCAGATCAACGGATACAAAAGTTAAGTGTTTGGAAAGCAAGAGTTCCCCACTAAAAATGGGAACCTACACAATCTGATATCAGTGTAGTATGTTTTAGATTTACCTTAAAGGGATAGTTCGGGTGTTTTGAAGTGGGGTTGTATAAGGTACATATCAATAGTATGAGGTACTTATCAATATCAATAGACAAAGCGTATTTTATTCACCTAAAAAAATCAATATCAGTTTATGTGTACGCTATATTTAGAATGTTTTCACTGCTTTATCTTGCTGTCAGACAGCCCTTTCTGACGGGGAACTGAAGCCGTTATCTATGCTCTCGCCAATGCCAGCAGACTCCATTGAAAAAGACTGTAATTTTACCTTGCGGATCATGGGGGTTGCTTGTCTACCGCTGCCTCAGAAATATTCTAAATATAGCGTACACTTAAACTGATATTGATTGTTTTAGGTGAGCCTTTCTTTTAGGTGGCTAAAATCCGCTGTGCTTCCAGCCGCGTCCACAGCAGTACATTGCTTTGCTTCCGTGCTGGTACTCCTGTCTGTTTCTGCAAAGTGGGAGTGTGCCGATTGTCATCTACTGTAGGTAATACACTGACTATGGATAAGTACCTCATACCACCTCGCTTCAAAACACCCAAACTACCCCTTTAATGACCACTCATCACAAAACAGGCTCTATAAATGTCTCAGAATCAATGTCATTACAAATTCATCACACATGTAGAACTATTCATATTCACCATCAGGGGGGTTGGAGAAGGGGTTGTAAATGATGGTGTCGAGGGTGCAGAGCCCTCTGGTGGAGGGCACAGCGGGGAATCCTGGCACCACACAGGCAAAGATAAGGAACTGCTCCTCAGCACAGTTGTCCCTCAAGGCCTGCAGCCACAGCAGGAAGAGACGGATCCCCTCACAGCGGATCTACACGGGACGAGATTAGGACAAAGAGTAGTGTTGTAGTACATCACGTGGCTGGAAGATGGTGATTTTTCACATCTTGTGGCGATGAAAACAGAACCTTACCTTGAATGAATTTCCAGTGTGTAGAAGCTTTTTCAGAATAGAACCTGGAAGAAAGAAAAATCCAAATATTAATCTACAGACATCTGCTACACGACGAGCATAGACACAACAAACAAAACAAAAGCCGACAGGGAGGGACCCGTTTGTCGTCTCCACTGAGGCAAATTGACCTTGATGGCTGATCCTGACAAACTAGCGGGGAGAGTGGCAAGGCTTCACTTTTCCCTGATGAAAATTAACATCAGTTGGCAGCGACATGCATTCATGAAGGCAATCTGGTTCCGCTGTAATCAAATGAGACATTGCTCTGATTGCTAAATACCTTGGGCGGAAGAGGTCTGTCTGTGTCTGTGTGTGTGTGTGTGTGTGTGTGTGTGTGTGTGTGTGTGTGTGTGTGTAAGGGCATGCTTTTGACATTTTGCAGACAAAACTGTTCTTATGAGGTCCCCGTAGACTGTGAAGAAATTTCGGCTAGTTCTTACAGGGATTTTAAAGGAACAGTGTAACATTTTGGGGGATGGAATACAATAGTCATAACTATGTTTTCATGAGTGTATAATCACCGGAAACTAAGAATCTTTGTGTTTTTGTTAGCTTAGAATGAGCCCTTCATATCTATATAGGGAGCGGGTCCTCTTCATGGAGTCCACCATGTTGCTCCGTCATGTTTCTACAGTAGCCTAGAATGGACAAACCAAAAACTGGCTCTAGAGAGTGTCTTTCGCGTTTTTATGTTACCTGAAGGCCACCGTAGTTCCCTGACACGTTTGTGAAACTGCGGTAATGTGAGCAACAGAGTGCAAAACCGTGGTACCGCCAGCCGCCGTCTGACTTCCGTTGCTCCTAAAGTAGTGTTATTATGGTAAGGATGGGCTCTGAGCGAGGCGAACGGCGTTACCACGGTTTTGCACTTGCCGGCTCACGCTTACCGCAGTCTTGGAAAGGGAGGAGTGAGCGGAGGGATTTTCAGTTGGTTGAGATCTGCAACCACACCACAAGATGCCAACAAACCCTACACACTGTACCTTTAACTTTAGGATTAAGGATCAAATATGGATTATATTAAGGAAAAGTTAGGCTACTCAAGAGGTGTGTTTAAGTCTTGATCATGAAGGTTATTAACTGAGCGATTTGACCAGGACATATTTAAGTGGTAGCCATGAAGAAGTTGCTGAGTCATTTTAAAAGTATAGCAAAGCTGATGTGTTTATGAGTGTTTTTGTCTGCTGCTTTTATTGTTCTCCTCTCATCAGGTTCAATCAATAACATTTCTACGTTGGACACAAAAAGGGATCCTTTCAAAAGCTCTGCTCTCGAGGCTAAGGACAGAGGGAGTTAAAAGTAAGCAGACAGAGGATGATAAAAGGTGTGAGAATTTTTTCTTCAGCTTCTAATGGTCTGTGTCAAACGTCTGTGACCTTGCAATCCTCAGCGAAAGAGGACAAAACCACTACAAGTCATTAATGTCATTCCTGAGCTTCCCGACCCACCACAAGGAATTTGTCCCAGGGGCACTGAAATGCTTTCAGCAATGCTACTGGAGGTAGAAAAAAATGAGAAAGAAAAAGTTCAATTCAATTAAAACTCCGGTATGGCGAGAAGCTATCCAGCCGACGCTGAGCGTTCTTCAAAGCAGAAGTACATTGAAAGCACCGCATCTTGACCAGTGACACGTGAACTGATGAGCGCCAAAGAATATTCTATGAGAGTTCAAGAAAAAGCCAAGAGGCAGCCTTGAGCCTGTGATGATTTGTTGTGTCCAATGACTGACAAAGTGGTGAATTTGTCTAGGGCATCCAACCCCAGATGAGTCTTGATATTTTGGAATTGCGAGCCTGAGGGGAAGGCCAATCTACAACAGCGATCTAGACCTGGACTGTTTGGCTGCCAACGGCTGACAAACAACAGTTATAATTGGGGTTATCGCTTCTTGCAAGGGGGTTTTCCTTTTTTTTTGTGTGGGACTGAAATCATGGCAGCATAATTCAATTACTTATTTGCATTTCAAATGAAGTGCTCATTTGCATTTCCCATTTACATTCTCTTCTAAGACTAATTATTTTCTCTTCATTATGAAAGGCTTAGGCTCGGCTGTGGTGACCATTTTTTGTCCTGAAGTGTATCTTAGAGGTTACAGAAGCATAAGGAGGGAAGACACATGCATACGCAGTATATAAACTACCCGTCAGGTGCAACAGAGGGACAAAGCTTAGCATTCAAGGCAGTGCTAAGTATTTCATATGGTGAACAAATACATACCTATACTGTGAAACTGCCATCGGTTGTAGATTTTCTCAGGCAGATGTTGTAGAATTTTCTGGTGAAAAAATAGAAAAAGGTTATGATTAGGTTTGGTAAGTGATTAGTTATTAGAGTTTATTACATGGCTTTGTTGAATACTTGATTCTGATTGGTCAATTACGGCATTCTGTGGTCTGTTATTTCTTTATAGCAGACTGATGCTATGTATAACAGACCGTTGCTATGGATACAGTTCTGATCTCTGACCCTTTTTGAGTCAAATTATTGATTTCTTAATTAAGTAGCCGTGTAATAAGCCTCGCGTCAGGGTCCTGCATTGCCCCGTCAGGGTTTATTTCACAACAATGACCGGCTCGCTGTACATTATCCCTTACTTGACACATTTCAGCAATAATGATAGCACGATGGCAAAATTAGGTTCTTTTTCATTCGCCATAAGTAAGTACCGACCAACTCTCGGCTTTATTCTGGAGAATACATTTTCTTTTGGAGCTGAAACGATTAGTGGCCAAAGAAATCATGACAATAGAAAGCACATCAAATACAATACTGCATTTAAATGACTATAACATACAATTAAGTATTGTATTTAAACTTTCTTTGAAAGAGTAAATTTAAAACTGGGGGTAAAGAATGTGATTAAAAAAATGTGAAAAATGTATTTACAGTAGTGTTTAAAATGTAAAACAGATACAGTAAATGTGGCTTGTGTAGCTTTCTTTCATTTAGGGCTGCAACTAACGATTATTTTCATTGTTTATTAAATCTGTTGATTATTTTCTAAATGAATGGGTTAGTTGTTTGGTCTATAACATGTCAGAAAATGTTGAAAAATGTTGATCAGTGTTTCTAAATGTCTTGTTTTGTCAACAACTGAACGATATTCAGTTTACTGTCATAGAGGAGTAAAGAAACCATAAAATATTCACATTTAAGAAGCTGGAATCAGAGAATTTTTATGTTTTTTTCTTGAATTACTCGAACCGATTAATCATTTTTCGAAATAGTTGGCGATTAATAGTTGACAATGGATTAATCATTGCAGCTTTAGATTAGTCGATCAACAGAAAATGAATTCATTTGGCGCAAAAATAGCAAACATCCACACAGTATGTGATGGTAAATTGAACATCTTTGGGTTTTGGACTGTTGGTCGGACAAAGCTAAACATTTGAAGGATGTCACCTTGGGATCTGGGAACTTGTGATGGACATCTTTTACTACTTTCTGACACGTCATAGACCAAACAATTAATCGTTTAATCAAAAACATAATCGGTAGATTAAGCAATAATGAAAACAACTGTTAGTTTGCCTCTTTATTTTCTTTATTTGATCCTAAAGAGGGAGGAAACAATAACTGACTTTGTTTTGGTAAGTGGCACTGTTTCGCCAGAGCAGTATACACTTAAGGAATGCAGCGTCCTTGCCCTTTCCCTCCACTTGGCCTAGCATGTCTACAGATCCCTGTGACACGGCACAGCACTGAGAAATGTCATCACCTCGCCAACAACCGCTTTACAACTCAATTAGAGCGCCCTAACCTTTCAGCAGCCTATCATTATTCTTGAATGCAGCGACAGGTTAACTGGGTGCCTCTGGAGAGAGGAAAAAAAAAAGGCTGGGGGGACGGCAGATGTGTGTGCGCGTGCACGCCTGGCTAGTTAATAGTCAGCGCACTGTGAGCAACTGATGCCCCCAGTGGCTCGCTTATCATCAAATCCTAATCACTGACCCAATAAGACTTCATGATTGCAATGTAGAGGTCAAGTCTGTCCTTTACTGCTTTACGTATGCAGCTCTGACCCACTCGACCACACAACCGACTCTGGTCGGCATGATAAAAATCTGCCCCGGAGAGTGAGAAACACAGGCAAGACAAGGATACAGAGCGTGACAAAAACTGTGCATAAAAGAGCTACAATGATTAAGTCCTCTCCAGCTACAGATGCAAAGTGCTACGGCAGCGTCTGAGTGAGGAATAAAAAAGACAAAAAGAAAGATGAGCGGAAATGAAACAAAGCTTCAGAGGGGAGACAAATGAAAACGTCAAGTGACAGCTTTTGTAATCTCAAGGATTTTTTTTTTTTTTTTTATCTTTGTTGATATAACAATGTAGATCAAATCATTTAATCAATGAATAACTTTGAGCGAATACAAATCCTTTGGCAGTTTCTGAAAAGGAATTTGTAATTTTGAAATTATATATCTACCAATATTTAATTTTTACGAGGACTGTCAATTGATTAAAAATATTTAATTAACTTTTTTTTTGTGTACCTTAAAAGGGAGATTTGTCAAGTATTTAATACTCTTATCAACATGGCGGTGGACAAATATGCTTGCTATATGCACATTTCTGTACATATTTAATATTGGAAATTAATTAACAACACAAAAAAATGTTAAATATTGTCCAGAAACCCTCACAGGTACTGCATTTAGCATAAAAGAAATATGCTCAAATCATAACATGTCAAACTGCAGCCCAACAGGCAACAACAGCTGTCAGTGTGTCAGTGTGCTGACTTGACTATGACTTGCCCCAAACTGCATGTGATCATCATAAAGTGGGCATGTATGCAAAGGGGAGACTCGTGGGTACCCATAGAACCCATTTTCATTCACATATCATGAGGTCAGAGGTCAAGGGACCCCTTTGAAAATGGCCAAAATTTAGTATAAGTTTGGAGCGTTATTTAGCCTAAAAAAACGCAAGTTGCGATTTTTAAAAAACAATTTGCATTAACGTGTGATCGTGTTAACTTTGATAGCCCTAATTTTTACATAATAAATTATAAGTTTGCTTGTTTCTATGGTTTATTTAGGCAACCAAATGATCAGTAGTTAAATCTTCATAATACCACAATGCAATTGCTCTGAAAGACGGCTGTTTTTTGCCCTGTGCTACGCTACATTATACTGAGAGATCTGTGGTGGTCCAGAAGTCATCTCATGTTTTGAGTGTCTCAGTTTGTCAACAACATCCTTCTTCCCTCGTCATCCCTCCATCTTTAACTTTCCCTTTTTGTCCTCTGAGACTAAATCCCTGTCATTATCAGTGACAGCGGAGATGTTGAAAGACATACATCACTTAGAGGGGGGCGCTGGATGTCTATCTGTGCTGTTCAATTTCTCCCTGATCCACAGACGTGATGGTATGCGCGTACAGGCGCGTGGCTGCACCTTGCTATTGATCCCGCATGGGATTACTACAGCTTCGTACAGGCCTCCTTCACTCTGTCTCCTTGGGGCAGCAGACACATTATGCTAGGCGGCAACTCAGTGGGGTAGCCTGCTTAAGCCTTTCCCAGTGTGTGTGTGTGTGTGTGTGGGTGTGCAAGCAGACACAATAACACCGTCTTTCTCTCTCCTCACAGAGCACCAGGATCGGAGAGTGGGAATGAGATGGAGAAGCTAGCTCAGAAAGACTCCCCGCGGAGCTGGAATGGTGGCGGCAACAATGAGGAATTTACTGGCTGATATGAGGCGAATGGAGAGACCGCCGGACTGAAGGTTGGTGGAGTTACTCTAATCTGCAGCCGTACTCCAGCATAAAGATGGGGGCATTACTGTGGTACAACTACAGCCTTAACACATTTACATGATCCGCACTTAGGTTTCCAGTCGCAGGGCCTGAACATGACATGGAATACACTTCTCCGAGAGGTGGTCTACAAGGGCTTTTTGACAGCAGACACAGACATGCAATACTCTGGAGAAGTGTAATCATTTACATGTTGTTTAGGTTTTTGATACAACTCAGAGATGATTATACCATCTAAAGTAGGGCTGGCAATCCATTCAAATATTTAATCGCGATTAATCGCATGATTGTCCATAGTTATTCTCGATTAATCACATTTTTTATTTGTTCAAAATGTACCTTAAAGAGAGATTTGTCAAGTATTTAATACTCTTATCAACATCAGAGTGGACAAATATGTTATGCAAATGTATTACTGGCAATTACCAACACAAAACAACAACAAATATTGTCCAGAAACCCTCACAGGTACTGCATTTAGCATAAAAGAAATATGCTCAAATCATAACAGGGCAAACTGCAGCCCAACAGGCAACAACAGCTGCCAGTGTGCCAGTGCGCTGACTTGACTATGACTTGCCCCAAACTGCATGTGATTATCACATGAGGTCAGAGGTCATGGAACTCCTTTGAAAATTTAGGAGGCTAAATGAGCGTAATTTAGCCTCCTTTGCGCCCGCTGCAACCTAAAAATCGCGTTAAAAACGCGTTATTATGGTGTTAACATTGACAGCCCTAATTGAAAAGCAATGTAATCCCCTGAGGCATACAAATCCTACTAACATACAGGAAACCCACTAAAACAATATGTACATCAGTAATCAGAAAATGACCAGTGTGTCAATCACATAACAAAACTAAGGCAAACTAAGATTGCAAAACACAGTAAAAAGTGTACTAGGGAATAAAGTGAAATACTGTTAACATGTATTATCTTTGCATTACAGCATAACATATTTTTGCCTACAAAGAAAATGAGACACCGACGCTAAAAATCACCTGTAGGGTTCATGTACGGTGTGAGAGAAGACATCAGTTACACACCTGCTTTGTTTAAAATGGTTCAAACTCTGCAGAACAAACCAGACTGCTTATTTACATGCTAACCAAATTTCTGAGCCTTGTCCCTCATTATTTCCTGGTAAAGCTCTGGGTAAAGTTAAGCAGACAATGCATATCTCAAATGACTCTAAAATGTAATGAAGTTTAAAGCCTGAAGCACTTTTTTTTTTCTTGTTTTATTTTAGAATCATTTACCAAAATGCACTGAACTATGACCAAAAGTGACAAAGGTGTTTTCATTCTCTTCTGTCGCCAGTGGGTGGCAGCAGCAGAGTGCAAACAAACTCCTCCCTCAGGCGTCCAATAGCTCAGCCATCAGGTTTTCCTCTTTGCTCTATGTGAAAGCCAAGCTGCAGCAGGCTTTTGAAACAGTTTACATGATTAGAACAGTTTTGGACAAAAGAAGAAAGCTAAATGGCATGACAACAAAGCCATACATTTATATTTAAAAAAAAAAAAAAATGCATCAAAAAATGTTCAGAAATTAGTGCTCTTGTACGCGACAAAAAAAGTTATCTATAAAAATGTGCGGCAGAAACTTTAAATAAGTTCTAGTTTGAAGGGTAAACACAAGCACAGGTTAAAGCATAGCCTTATTAAGATTCACTCACTCAGCCTGCACCAAGTGCAGACCTGAGCTACACTTAGTAAATTAGCATTCATGCATTAACCAATAACCCCCCGCTGCTGAACTGTCAGTCATAACTAGGACTGCATGAAGAGGAGACAAGGGGGGAAAAAGAAATCACTTAGCTAAATGGCCCTGGGTTTTCAGCAACATGTTTTTAGTCAACATGTAGAGGAGAGTTTCAGTCATTCATTCCAAGATGTGCATCAAGAGGGATACGATGCCATTACACCAGACAGAGAAGACGGTCAATTGGGTGTTCATGAAACAGAGTGACACTGTGTTATTAATTACCAACTTACTAATTACGGACTATTTACATAACACAGCGCTTAAATGGTGCATTTCAGTGTGGCATTTAAATGAACATGAGTCACAATTAATCGTTTGTTTGCCATGAGCTATGGCAGGTGGACAACAATACGCTTAATTTGTGAATGTTAAGTTTTTGACAAATGCAATTATTTGGAATGTGTAGTTTTTTTTGGAAACAGCAATTAAAAATCAGGATTTCTTCTCTCCCTTGTCTGTATTCCTCAGCTTACTGTGTATGCTGGTTCTGTTTTGGTTTCTGAAGATAGTTGTGCTGTCATATTGGTCAGGATACCCCTTTAGATTTCGATCTCAAGTGGACATCTTGGTTAAATAAAAAGGTAAATCAGTCAAAAGCCTCAGATTTTCTGCAGTTTCCTATAAGACAACAGCTTTTGCATTACCCCTGAGCTGAATTAAAAAGGTTAACTAGATATAATAATCAGAAATACCTATATAAGTCAACGAGCAAGTCAAGTCTTAAATCTAGATGAGGGGCTTTTACAGAGGATTACGAGGGGAATTCAGAATGCTGAGTCAGGTCCGGATGACGGACGACAGGTCACGGAGAGGTCATATCCTGGAGAGAAAGTGGACATGAACAGACTTCCCTCTGAGTTCTGCTGATCCCACAACTATCCCTTAACCTGTTCCACAACCTCAGTGGCACCAGGATCAAACTGCTTTCAGACAGCGAGAGGTCATTTACAGTCATACGGGAGCATAAACAAGCCCCGAAGAGCTCAATGTGGTCTTGTGACTAACTGTTTTTCTAATACAGAACTTGGTCTTGTCTGGTTTCAGTCCTGGAATTACTCATACGCACACACCTGCTGCGTAATTAGAGTCCATCTAAAACAGCTTTTCAGTACCTTTCTCACTACGTGCTTACATATGCTTGCACTTCATCTGTACGGCCGCAAGAGTAGGGCTGGGCGATATGGCCAAAATCTTCTATATCGATATACATCATTTCATATCTGAATAACGATATATATATCGCGATTTCTGGTACTTTAATAAATAAATAGTCTATATGGAATAACCACATGGTGAAGCCTATTTGTATACTCTTGGGTGATAAATACTTGACAAATGAAAAGTACTGCGTAGTTTTTCTTTAATTAAGAACTTTAGTGCAGTTTCAAGTGAAATTATAGAGAAAGAAATGAATGTATATTTCCAGCTATACAGTGACTATGTTTACATGCATGCACACAAATACAGAGTAGTCACATTAGGACAATAGTGTGATTTAACTACACTGGGGTATTCCCACAAGCACAATTCTTATCAATTGAGATTTTCTGAGAAATTTGAGAAGATGATAAATTATCATATTGAATTACCGCCCAACCCTAAGCGAGAGGCGACATAAGAGGCGATTAGAGAGAATGCATCTTGACTGCAATACAAACGGCTGCCAAAGGGAAACAGAGGTAATCCAACTGACAAGGACACACCTGCCTAGTATTGTTGCTCTAAAACTCTTAAACTGTGTAAACACATGAACACAAAGCTCTGACAACAAGCTGCATGGGGAGCACAAGCAAACAGTTGTTTTCATCAAGTCCTGACACAAGTTCTCAATCGGATTTAGGTCTGAACTCACTTTGCCAATTCAGGACACAACAAATTTGTTTAAAGGTCCTGACACACCAAGTCGACGGTTGGCCGTCGGACAGTTTGGGATCGTCGGTGAGCGTCCGTCGGTTTAGTTTTTTCGGTGTGTCCCGCACCGTCGGCTCTCATCTGCCTGTGCCAGAGTTTTTTCGGCCGCTTCAGCATGTTGAATCGGCGGCGGCGCATGTCGGTGAGAGAAATCACTCTGAACGGCGGTTCAGCTTTAACGAATCAGTGCAGGAGAAGAGAAAGGGAAGTGAGGAAAGCAAGCAAAGGAGTAAAGTCAAGAGGTAAAACACATAAGGCTCTTCTCATTTTCCATTTTCATCTTATCTGATCATTCCAATACACGGATATTTTCACAACGACACGGCGCTTTGTTTCATGTATGTATCATAACAACAGCTTGTATATCCGCGGTCTTCCGGTTTCCATTTTTGAATGACAAATACAGACTACTGCAACCTGCTGGTAGGGAGAGTTATTTCCTCTCACGCAGGCGCAGAACGTACGTGGTAGGTGGCCGTCGCCTGTAGTCTTTGCGGTGTGTTTGGCGACGTGAGGCGACCCAACTGGTGGCCTTTGTCGCCGTTAGTTCTTTGACGTTGGGTTGGTGCGTCTAGACCTTAAAGCTTTTCCCTCTCTACCTTCACAAGCCTTCCAGGCCCTGTTTCTCTTGGTGCCCCATCACTCACTGACATCATAGTTTGAGAGAAAAGCAGCGCCTTGAAAGTTTTTCGTATTCTTTCCACTGGCTTTGTTTGAATGTTCCCTTTGTCTCCATGAGGTAGTTATAGGCAGGGAATTGACAAACAAAGCCATTCAATGTAAGTGTATCTAACATACAATTACTTGTCACACCTTGATTACACACAAGGTTTCCACTGAACTTGTTATGCAACTTCTTAAAACAATTAGCAGCACCAATGATGATTTAGGTGTGTCATAATAGAGGGAGGAGAACAATGCTTTGTACCTACAGTACAGCAGTATTCAAATGTGATGTAATTGATCATAAGGGACTTTTCTGTCCAGCATCTTCAGCAATGTTGCATCATTCTCACAGAGATTAGGTCTCCAGTCTATGTCAGTTCTGGTGCAGCAACACAAGCTGCCATGGCGGATGCCTTCGTGGCAGCAGACACAAAGGGATCCTGGAAGGGAACGGCCGATGGCTGCCGATGGCTGCCGATGGCTGCCGATGGCTGCCGGTGGCGATGGGGGTGGGGTGTTCCAGCAGAGTTTAAGGGGGAGGGACAAAAAGATTACCCCCTCTAGATATCCATTACTCAAACGAGCTCAGCATGGGGGATCGTACACCCCCCACAGCAAACCCACAAAAAAGGGGGTCACATACCTCATCATGACAGCAAAGTAATCCCCGCATAGCCAGCTCAAAGCAAACACACACACACACACACACACACACACTGGGGACATGTACTGTATAGGTCAGCCAGATTTGAATGCAAGAAGGGACTCAGGTGATGGAGAGTCTGGGGGACTGTATTTCCCATGATGTGCCTGGAGAGATGAGGACATTAGCTGTGGCTTTCCAGGGAAATCCTTACACAGAAACAGAGGGACAGCGATGCTGAGCTGTTTTCCTATGAACCTATCATACAGCACTAGAGCTGCAAAATGGCTTTTGTCTCAGCAGTTATCCATTCATAGCCTACACTACACACACCGCTCTGAGGCTTTTTGGACAAAGGCTGCTAGGGGCTTATGTTTTGGTTGGTTGACCTCTGTGACTAACACAAATGATACAGATTTACAAAAAGAAAGAGCAGTTTGTGATAACAATGCCACACATTTAAATTCAGCTAACGCTGTCCCGAATATAATTTTTTGCGCTTTCAAGCTTCGCTGAAAAATATTCGAAGGTATTCGAAGCATTACAGAGCGGCAGGTTCTTCTGTCTGTCTGTCTCCATCTCCCCCGTTTCAGTGGCCGGGACAGTGTGGCTGCTGCACTGCTGCACACACACAGACCTCTAAACACAATAAACAGCGATATCTGTCTGAGATAACTAATAATAATGAATATTGAATATGAATAATGAATATTGTTGTCGGATTATTCCTTATTTCATGGGAAATTTTGGTATTTATACATTATTATTACATACTTATATATATATATATAAACAAAATAAAAATAATTTTAAAACAAAGCATTCGAATAGTGATTTGGAGGTCAAATACCATGGCAACGGTCGAAGCTTTGAGGCTTCGAAGCATTCAGGTCAGCCCTAAATTCACCATAGACTTTACATAGTGGGCTGCCTTCGGGTCTAAAAAGTGAAGCAAATGCGAAAGTGCCTTAAACCTGCATTCTTTCTAATAGCCAGCAGGAGGCGACTCCTCTGGTTGCAAAAAGAAGTCTGACTGTATAGAAGTCTATGAGAAAATGAGCCTACTTCTCACTTGATTTATTACCTCAGTAAACATTGTAAACATGAGTTTATGGTCTCAATCGCTAGTTTCAAGTCTTCTTCAATACAGCATGATGTTCATTTAGTAAATTATGGTCACGTTAAAGTAAAATAGACCATAAAGCAGGGGCGTGGCTACCTTATGATTGACAAGTCGCTACCACGGCATTGTTTGGTCTGGGAGTTGTCCGTGTTTCCGTCTTACAACTTTAACCCTTTCACAGTGTGTTTTCAGTTCATGCAAGTTAATTGCAACCTTTTGGTCGCCTAAAAATGTCTTGTCCAGCGTTCGGTTGTACTTAGCTCCTCCGTCTCTGTGTCACTTCTGGTTGCAAAAAAAAACAAGATTGCGACGGAGGCTTCTAAACGTCAGTCCACAAACCAATGGGTGATGTCACAGTGACTATGTCCACTTGTTACACACAGTCTAGGGCTCTACATAGCTGTTGTTGTTGCAGAAAAGAAAATTATTAGGATGCACAATCCACTTGCCTCAAAATACTGTATTAGTTAATCTGTTTCGGCCTTTGTCATGTCCCTGTGTTACATAATCTAACCTCTGGGAAAACACGACACACATTAGTAGTGCATGTCTGCAAGCACAAACGTATCCATTGATATCATATTCACGACCACATATGATCCAACATGTCTAATCTAATGTAGCGTAAAGAGAAAGTCCGCAGAGTGTAGCAGAGCTCAGGATCAAAGCGGCCCTGTATCTGTCCTGTACACACCACTCAAAGCAAGCTTATCTTCTCAGTGCACGGGTAAAAGCACACGTCGTCACAGGCAGGGGCTAAAAGGGGACAAATGAGGGTTAAGCTGCTTTCAATATTAGTTTTTTTTAAAAAAAAGATGACTCCATAAATATGTAGGAGGCATGAATCCAGGCTTTATTTACAGGTTGGATGACTGGATGTGTGCGGACAGGCAGTCAGTGGAGAAAACAGGGGGTGGGGGACATCTAGTGAGTTAGTTTTCTTTTATTTTAAACAGATGGGGAGCACCGATCTTAATGAAGATTTTCATTTTGATTAGGCCTGTCAAAGTTAACGCGATAACGCGTTAGCGGGCTCAGCTCTAAAGCTAGAGTGAAGATACTGGTATCATATGAAGCTAGAAAATCGAAGGAATTCATTGGCATCAACAATGTCATACTAGCTTGTCGCAAAGGAGGTTAAATAACGCTCCAAGCTCACTCTAAATTTTGGCGAAGAAAAACTGTCATGGCCATTTTCAAAGGGGTCCCTTGAACTCTAACCTCAAGATATGTGAATGAAAATGGGTTCTATGGGTACCCACGAGTCTCCCCTTTACAGACATGCCCACTTTATGATAATCACATGCAGTTTGGGGCAAGTCATAGTCAAGTCAGCACACTGACACACTGACAGCTGTTGTTGCCTGTTGGGCTGCAGTTTGTCATGTTATGATTTGAGCATATTTTTCATGCTAAATGTAGTACCTGTGAGGGTTTCTGGACAATATTTGTCATTGTTTTGTGTTGTTAATTGATTTCCAATAATAAATATAGACATACATTTGCATAAAGCAAGCACATTTGCCCACTCCCATGTTGATAAGAGTATTAAATACTTGATAAATCTCCCTTTAAGGTACATTTCAAACAAATAAAAAATATGTGATTAATTTAACTGTGGACAATCGTGCAATTAAATATTTTAATCGATTTACAGCCCTAATTATTAAAATATCTAAGATACAGCAAGCTAAGACGGCCATAAATTACACACCTGAACATTTGAGTCTAGCATCAGCAGACACACTAAAAAGCACATAATGCATCACCCAGACAGAACTGAAAAAAATGTAATGTGATAACATGAAAATAAGAGTCCAAGTTGTTCTAGATATGCCTGACTAGCAAATTAGGAATCCATAGCTAAAGACAGATAACAGCAGTGTCTGGACTGATGCTACTTTAACAAACAAATGAATTGGTCAGTGGGCCTGAATCCAAAGTTAAAGATCCTCTTCTGTGCTGGAATGACTTCCTCTATGCTAGACATAATGCAACGGACACTCCCGCACAGGGCTCCCAAGTGATTAGAAAAACTAGGACAAGACATACTGTACAAAGAGGGACAAACAGACTACCCTCCCATTATTTTTTGATCTGCTGCCATCCTTGCAGCCCTGCCCTGAGCAAATGTAACTGGAGAGCTGGCTGTTTGTATTGGAAACTCGAGCCGCCTCTGCAGTCAGGTGGGAAAACAAGGTAGGGGACTTTAACCTGCATGTGCAACATAGGAGTGTTCAGAAAAACAGAGGGGAGGTGCCATAGAACCAACAATGTGTTGCACACACAGACACCTGATTTGCATACACACCTAGGTTTTAAAAACAAGACATGAACAGAGAGCTATCCTGCAACCCGTCGAAGGCTGGAAAATGACTGAGCAAAGGCTTTTTTTCTCATCTGCACAATCTCCAAATGATTTCCAGGCTATTTGAGGCAAATTCAGGAAGTATAGCCGGAGTCGCATGCAGTACGGCACCATGGAAACTACGTTCCCGCCCCAGAGTTCAGCAGTAAACAGGTTGAAGCTGTAGCAGCTATCAGAGGAAATCAGAGATGGGAGACAGTAACACAGATGACTTACTTCAAAAATAAAGAGGATAGAGTCCAGCTCCTCCCTTTGAGATTTGTTCCCTGAAACACAAGGAAAGTACTTAGGTTTTTAAACACATAGCTGGGAGCTAGACTGCATTAGCTTCATCAATAATGCAACAATAATACTGGCCATTTGGTGAACAATTATTCAAAGGAACTTCTGTTACGCACATGAGAGCACACTCCCGGTGGGAATTAACCCCCTACCCCCGATAGTGTTGGAGTCAGCTCACCACACACAGAAATTGGGCTCTATGCTCATTTATCTGTAAATGTGGGGCAGAGGGAAATGAACCCTTGTCGTAATGCATACCATAGAGAACAGGGAGAGCGTTAATTATTAAACCAACATTTGGGGTGGTGGTCAACTAGTGAGTGTGCAGCTCACAAAAAAAGAAGAAAAAAAACACGTTTGCACTCACCTTTTAGTTTTAAGTTGCTTTCCAGTGTAATGAAATTTTCATAGAAGATAAAATAAATCTGAGAACAGTTGCTTTCAAAGAACGGCTTCAGTTCACTCTTGTCAATGATATCTGTGAAGACAAAAAAAGAAACACCGTCAATAACATCTTGAATGAAAACAAGTTTCCTACATGAAAATAGAGCAGTGGGTCTCAAACTTTTTCCAAAAATTGTACCCCCTTTGAAACATTTTTTTCAGCCAAGTACCCCAAGTACCCCCTGACCAGCACAAAACGTAATTTTGTGCTGGTCTTTGTGCATTTGTGCATTTTTTGCAGCAGTTGACACACTGCGTCAGTTAACGATTGCATTGAAAATAGAAATATTGAAAATAAAATGTAGTTTATGGAACTTACATGTATATTTTTATTTCACTTTATACAGTATAAATATTTTAGGAACTATGCATGACTGATATTTTTAAAATTAAATTATTTTAAAAAAAAAATCTCATGTACCCCCTATAGTACTCCAAAGTACACCTAGAGGTACTAGATCCAGATACTACAACTGTATCTCGATCTGGGCAATAACTTGATATAGCTATATCTTGATATATATCTATACTATAAGTGAGAATAGATTTTGTCTAGAATTCTGTTTATTATAATATTGTGGTATAGCTTCCATTTGTGTTTTCCTGGTCTTAAAGGCAGCATTGCAGTTAATGAGACAATACAATAATCCAAACTCATTTAAATAAACAATAAATGATGCTACTTGTTTGGTCATTATATACATTTTGCTGTTGACTTTCTTTCTCAGAATTTCTGTATACCTTCTCAACCAACAGTCATCCAAATATTTAGTCACGTTGAATTGATTTATATGCTAATACAGTATTTGATTTTGTCAGTATTTCTCAGCTGTAGTAAAGTCAAGCCAATTTTATTTATATAGCTCAAATTCACAAATTTGCCTAAGGGGCTTTTACAATCTGTACAGCATACGACGCCCTCTGTCCTTTATGAACTTCGCAGTTTATGAGGAAAAGCTTTACTAATTAAAAAACGATAACAGGGAAAAAATGAAAGATAGATGTTGTGTGTATAAAGTAACAACATAAGGAAAATACAACATAGACACTCCATATGACAAAATGTATACATGTAATGTGAACATAATATGAAAAGATAGATCCATGCAGCTGTATTAGGATCTATGGCATAGTTGTGTGTGCCAATGTGTCAAGGTTCGTCATTGTACAGAGAGTTGAACAAAACTGCCACTACAAATTTTTCACCAGACTATTTAGTGATACCTGAATGCTTCTGTAGCTGCTACGTGACTTGCTGCCTCTTTAATTCAAAAGTGACACTGTTTAACATCACTTTTGCACAGATGACGTTCCACTTGCTTCCCATTTTGCAGACTACATCTGTTTTACATCGAGGCAAATTGCTTGACTTCCTTATCCTGCGTGACTTCACCACCCCTCACCTGTTATCATTAGTGAAATGATGATGACGGGCTTTTTGGGAGGTGTTGAGAAACAACTTTTGCCTTCCAAACTGATCATTGCCCAATCCTTGAAAGAGTGCAGAGATTTCTAAAAACATCCCTTTTTTGGTTGATGGTGTACAGTATAAATGATTCCTCTTAATACTGTTTGAGGTGGACAGAGGAGAAGCACAATTTAATGTACAAAGACAAACAGTTTTGAACAGGAACTCAGGTATTCACATTTTCCTCAAAAGGTTTTTCGTCACCATTTAGGATGTTAGTTTCTCATCTCAGTTTGGATTAGTGTGAGGATTATTTCATGTGGTTGTGTGGTCTCGTGAAGGTGGAGAGAGGTGATCTGGATCAAAGCCAGGCTGAGGTACGTTGACGGCCACACGAGCTCAGGCTGCAACAGTTAATGAGGGAAATGGGTGGTACATGTGTATCAGTCATAAACAGACTGGCACTGACAAAATCAAAAATTCTCCGTGTAATGAACCCCTGTCATTTGCCACACTTATACAACTGTGGTAATGAGATAGGACTGGTCTGAATAATCAAATATAGGCCAGGAGGAGTCCTGGCACAATAACAGCAATTAAGGTTCACCTTCTGTTGCGATTCTCCCTCTACCACATGGCTAACTGGAAGACTCCCAGAAGCAGACCGGCTCATGGGGAGTGCTGGAATGATGTGGCGTGTGACAAAGACTCAGATGACTTATCTTTGCCCTGAGATTAAAGCAAAGATAATAAAGACGTATGATGAGAAGATCAAGTCGCAGACATGAACTGCTATTAGTTTTCTGCCTTGACGTAGGAAAAACCAGCAAGGCATCATCTGCAGATGCAGATTGGAAGTTTAGAAACTAATACGAAACTAGGAGGTTGGATCCAGGTGTGCGAAAAAGCAATTAATAATATCTTAAAATCTGTTCTCACAGGTAGCCAGAGAGCAATTTCCACTCTGTGTCTTGCACACTAAAGAACACGTCCAATGCTCGAACTCCCTCGAACAAGGCAACACTTCATTAAATGCTCCTTGCTCCTGGCATTAAGCTAATCACATCTGCTCAATTCACATTTAAGCACAAATACCGACACACACGAGTGCACACCCACACACACCCTGGGAACCTTAAGGAAAACTTTAATGGTGGGAGTAATGATTGTCCATCCAGCGACTTAGTCTTACAGCCAGTGAAAAGTACATAGAAGCAATTCTCCCCCTCTGGCATGAGCTGTAACAGCCAACATCAGAGGCTATGGCTGTGGCTAGTATTTTGACTGACTTGTACTTGCCAGACAAACATGCAATGCATACAGCATTTATATGGTGTCTTACAGAAACACTGGATATAGCTGGTTTCTTCCCACTGCTGTAAGCATTGGTTTCTTTGTGTTTATCTCTGAGCTGGCAGCGTCAGCTAACCTAGCTGGCTCGTGTTCAGTATCGGTAGCTGGAATGATAAACTGCTCCTGCTGTACCAAAAACAACACTCCTGCCTGAAAATCCCATGGGCCATTATACTGGAGATGTGCAGTTAACTGTGGAGAATGGACTGGAGCTTATACCCACACAAACACCTCTCAAAGACAAAAACAAAATAACACTTTCTTGCTAAATGTGGCTAAGAAGACTGCCCGAATGTGACTTTAAGGGTACAAATTGATTTTGTTTTTGTTTGTCTATTTAATTTTCCTACACATTATTTCACAGCTGTTGCAAACCCCAAAAATGCTTTTAAAGCTTCGGTTATGCTTTCCGCAAGGACGGCCGCACGGACTTGAGCTGACGTAGAATCGTGACAAGGAAACGCTTGGATCTTTTATACTCTATGCGGGTTCCTCCTCGCAGCAAACAGACATTCTCGAAGTTCTTCATTTTGTTGTTAGAAAAATGTGGATGTGCACTGACAGGCGAAAGCCAGACGCATGGACACTTGTGGCCCTTGCAGATGTGGCAAGCATAAATCAAGCTTAAGTCATGCATCTGAATCCGCAATAAAGCTATTCTAGTAATTATGGACCAAGAATGTGACCCAGGGCAATACCCGAGGGTCGGGGGGTCTGAAGGTCTTGTCCCATCATGTGGTTCAGTTTTTAACACTGAATTCCTGTTACAGTTTCCTGAATGCATGGTTAGCCTGCAAGCTCTGGAAAACAGTGGAGGAGAGGAGCGGAAAAGAGAGGAAATGAGAGGACGGGAAACTAAATTTGGAGGTTGCAAGGGTCAGTATATGTGTGTTGATGTTGAGACAGCGTGGGCATGTTTATCATGCATGTCAGTGAATGGGCTAAAACAGGTTCAAGCCAAAATTACAGCTGACTTGCTTAATATTTTCACATTCAGCAAAATCCCTCAGACAACATAAGAGTTGCTTTGGCCTCCCTGTGTTCTATAATTAGACCAGTCTGTCTCTTTAAGATCCGCTCCAAGGAAAATAATGTAACGCCTTAAGCAATCACGATCTGAACATGTCTAAATAAACAATCACTAAATGGAATTCCTTAATATCAAACAGGTCTGATTAGTGTAAACGGCGTACCTGTGTGCATAAGAGAGATAGAGAAAGAACAGAGAGGAAGTCTGAATAATAATCATGCAGCTCTAATTTGAATATTGTTGCATGCATGAGGAGGTGATGGGGGAGGTGAGGGGGGCTGGTCAATTTCATATGTCATGCTGCATGTCACAGGGCCATCATCTTATGCTCTCCAGCCTTCAGACTCACTGTTCTCCATCTGCTCAAATACCCCTAACCAGCCACTGGAGCATGACGGATGGAGGGAGAGGCCTTAAAGCGAGAAGAGAAGAAGAGATCACATGCCTTCTGACAGCAGGCAAGAATCTCAGGTGGACGCTAACCATCTTGGAAAAGGCTGACAAGACCCTGACTGATCAGCCTCCCGGTGTGGTAGAATTCAGACAAAGACTGAAAATTCAAAGTGTATCTGTACTAACAGGTCGGTGTTTGTCCAGGCTGCATAAAGTATGTCAAGGGTTAAATGTGAGCATTAATCCTCTTGCATGAGGAAAGCCATCTGTTCACTAAATGTTTATAAAGACAATGTATTTAAAAAAAATGACAACATAAACAGCAATCTTTAAATTATTAACCAAAATGTACCAAAACTACAAATATTTCAGAATTCTTGTTTGTCTTGTGTATGCTCAAATATTGGATCAAACATAATAGAATACATCATCCTTGCCGTCATAATACAATTGTTAATGTGAGCTCAACAGCAGAATATGATCATTACACTCCAACACTGTCAGGCTGAACAAGTTGGTCCCTTTGGTTATAACCTCTGATTCACCTGAGGAAGGTGCATCAACTATATTACAACTATAACAAAGAACTATAACAGAAGAATGACATAACTCTGCATGTACTGTCTGTTAGTAATGACATGCTGTGCCATTAATTATCTGCAGGTTGAGTACAAGTTTTTGCTGTCTGGCTTAAAGGCCCAGACACACCAAGCCAACATTGACGAACTAGCAGCGATGAAGGCCGACTGTTGAGTCAACTCACGTTGCCTTTGTATTGGCCGACAAGTTGCATTTGAACACACTGCAAAGATTACAGCCGACTGCCAGTTAGCACGTACGTTCTGCGCTTTGCAGGAGAGGAAATAGGCTCGTTCGAGATGAATCGCGCCTCGTCTGGAAAGTAAGCGAGATCAGGGACGAAAAGCGGCGGTCAAGTCAGGTCGGAAAGTTTCCAGCCGTTTCCAGCAGCCTTCAAAGAATTTACAGGAAGTCACAGGAAAAGTTAGATCGGATCTGTAGGCTACTTGTAGTTTTCAGACCACGTTTGGATTTATTTATATTTGTTTGCAAATATATGTGGAAATGTAAGTGTATCTGGCATTGGATTTAGTTTTATATCTGCCTTGCAAAGCACATTGTAATCGTTTTGATAAGTGCTATATAAATAACCACATTTTATCAACCACACAAGATATGTTTGTTGACCAGGCGACAGCCAGGCGTTTCCCATAATGCCCTGGGTCTTGCAGTCGGTGGAGAGCAACTGTGGCGCCTGGCTCTAAAAAACTGCGGCCGCTTTGATCTCTGAACTGCCATGCATTGTGAGCCGAGCGCCGGTGATCGATTCTGCGCAGGCCTGGCTCATCTCCAATGAGCCTAATTACTCTCCATACCAGCAGGTAGTGGTAGTCTGTATTCGTCATTCAAAGGGAAACCACACCGGAAGACCGAGGTCTGCGGATATACAAGCCGTTGTTATGAGATGTACATGAAACAAAAGCGGCGTTTGCCGACACTCACCACTTAGCTTCATTCAAGATTCAACATGCTGAATCGGCCAAAAAGCCTCCGACAGCCTAGAGCCGACGGTGTTGGACACACAACAAAAACTAGGCCGACAGACGCTCACTGACGCCCCCAAACTGTCCGAGGGCCGACCGCCGGCTTGGTGTGTCAGGGTCTCAAGTCTTACATTTTGTAAAGGAAATGTTTGTCTGAAAGGATGAATTTGTACAATGGTTGTCAGTGTTGTGAACTGCAATATCCAGCGAGGCCCTTCACTCAATGGGCTTCGCTGACTTCTCGGGTAACAGCACGCGGACAGAAAGAGACAGAACCTGTTCTACGGCCCCTGGAAATGCAGGGGGATGACACTGTATCCTCTGCGCCCAACAAGATAACTGCTGTGGCCTTCAATTGACACCCCTCCATCCGCAAGACTCTCATGTCAAAGGCAGGAACAGAGTGCTGGATGAACAGCAGCTGTAGAGAGCTGTGATCACACAGGGCTGTTATGGTGGGAGGAAACCATGTGTCTTAACACTGTCGACTGCAGCTGAATGAGCCGATAGCTTGGCTCCCTTGATTTTCAGAACCCCTCTGTTTGAGGAAACAACGTTAATGCCAACACTCAGTGATGTGATTCACACATAATAGCACTTCTTGTAGAAGGGAGAGTGCTGAAGAACTAATAAAAGGGAAAAAGAGAAGGGATAGATGGGTGTTAAGAAAACCCCGCCAAGTTCAGGAACAAAACAAAGGAAGGGTCAATTGTTGCTCTAAATGTTATCCTAGTAATTCTATGTCTTATTGACCAAAGCTAAATACTCAGCTATTGCCCATCAGCTGCCTAAATTACAGCAAACTGACTATTTTAGAAGGGGATCATTAAGTCCTCCTTACTGTTAATGACCTAAAACTGTATGAACAATGGTCTGCTGACAGTGATAATGTAATGATGCAGAGACCTGCAATCTTCTCTAGTGGAATTAATAAACGCATGCCAAACAGAGCAGCCATGGCAGGTTTGGCGTTGGATGACACTGTTCTCCATTGTGATATGTTTCCTGTTAGCTGTCAGGGAAAGGGCAGATGTTCCAACCCCATGTGAGAGGACCAGCTGGAAAATGATAGCGTGCAACCAGAGCTGAGGGCCAAAATGTGATATTTTGAAGGGCAGAAAAACACAGCATCTTCTCAAAATGTTCTATGGAAGCAGATATCATAAATTCGCTGACATTTCTACAAAAAACTCGATGGAAAAATAGCCCACCCAAATGTCAGTGCAAAGATTATGGCATTATTTTCCAACCTCTGGCTGGATAAACAGAATTCAGACATGTCATCACGTCAGTAAATGTCAAACTGTGACTTCTGGGGGTCAATGGTGAAAGGGTCGCCTGAACTGCTGAGTCCCACATTATATAACCCCATGGCAACCATGGTAAGAAGGACGCCATCCATTTGGTGAGCAAAGCAGCATGATTTTAAGCTTCAACTGAATAATTAGTGTCTCTTTCTGTTGCTTGCTATTCTAATGAACTGATGTTAAACTGAGTTTGCCCAGCGAGCACTAAAAGAGCGCACACAGCAGTGCACACATAGCAGAGCTTGTTAACCAAACGGGGTGAAGGTCATCTAGTCAGCTGAAGCCTATGGTATATTTACACAATCCAAACTAAACTGGCTACTGTTCCCACAGCTCACTGTTCAAACTTAATCAGCACACAACACATGCACTAATAATAAGTACTCACAGCTAATGTTCAAAAGGTGGTGTCAAACCATATTTAACCCTCTGGGCTACTTACAATGTATGCCATTTATACCACCTGTAAGGAGAATCATTAATATGCCGCGTCATACTCTAAAAAGCAGTCTAATCGGGCCTTTGATCAGACTTACACTCATTTGCATTAGCTCTGGGCTAGCTAAAACTGCAGGTGCACTACATTCTTGCCAGAAAGGAGATGAGGAGAGAGAAAAGACTGATATGTTTCTTTGGCAGTAAGCTCAGATCAGACACAGAGGACTCTTTAAGAGCGCCGGCAGAGGGATGCCTGGAGGGTGCCAACACATAGTAGAAGAGATACGGGGGTGGTAGCTAATGTGGAAGCTGATGGATGCAACCATAGATGGCGCTTCCCTCACTAAATGGTTTTCTACAAACAAAGAAGGACCAACTTAAAGAGGCTTTATGAGATTGATCATTTCAAAGATTAGAGAGATGTTTTCATTTCGGATTTCCATCATCTGGGGATATGCATGAGGGAGACCACAGAAGGCTCACTGACAGACGCAGTAACCGGTTCCAAAATGATACTTTTCATCAATTACAGTTTTTATATTTTAATCTCACCCTTTTAAAATGGAATAATTATGATTAGTGGTGATTGGAATGATGCAATGATTAATTGATGAGTTGGCAACTATTAAAAAAATCATCAACTATTTTGATAATTGATTAAAGCTAGCCCAAACTAAAAGATTTTTCAAAACTTAACAGATTTTGAAAATGTGAGAGACCACACACACACACATAACGACATGTTATGTTAAATTTAACAGTTTTGCTTCTAAAATGTGTGGTGAGCAACAATTTGGCCAAAACAGCACACCACAAACTAACAGATTCATGAACAACAAGAGTCCCGACTAAAAAAAAACGTAAATCTCACAATATCTCTTGCGATGAAATGTGAATTTAATGTAAACAAACATGGCGGACAACAGGCAAGAAGAATTAGCAATGTTAGTTTTTCCATGCATTAGCCCATGCATTAGCCACGGCCGTCATGACGGCGGTGGTTGTCCTTCAGTCAGCTTGGTTCTCATTAACTAACCTACTTTCCCACGTGACTGCGTCATCATCTGTCCTCGGGGTTCCCCACACACAACAGGAGATCCGATCGCAAATATTGTACATGTTTAATATTTACGATTTGAAATCGGTGCGGCCAGGATGGACTTCCGAGCCGATCAGGGGATGTAAAAAACACTCTTAGCATACCTCACACCACAAGAATATCTGGAAAGATAATCTTTACAAGTTTACGTTTGAGCCATTTTTTACAAGAAAAAAATAAAAATTCTCTGATTCCAGCTTGTTAAATGTTTATATTTTTTGTTTTCTTTACTCCTCTATGACCGTAAACTGAATATCTTTGAGTTGTGAACAAAACACGACATTTGAGAACGCCATCTTGGGCTTTGGGAAACACTGATTGACATTTTTCACCATTCTTTGACATTTTATAGACCAAACAACTAATTGATTAATCGAGAATAATTGACGGATTAATCGATAATGAAAATAATCGTTAGTTGCAGCCCTAAATGAAAGAAAGCTACACAAGTACTACACTATTGTAAACACATTTTTCACATTTTTTAAATCACATTCTTAACCTCCAGTTTTAAATTTACTCAAATGTATTTAAAAAAAGTTCAATTACAACTGTATGTTATAGAAATTTAGATGCTATATTGTATTTTACGTACTTTTACGTACATGTTTCATGTTTTCCTTGGCCACAGAGAACACAAAAACAAGACAGTTCAGCTGCAGAAAGTGCTTCGTGAGCAATAGCTGGGTGAGGAGGTTGATATTTGACCACAGTAAAACCAGTTTAATCATAAATCTGTTGCTGAGAGGGCAAGTCTGTCACATGATGCAATTTAAAGTGTTGCAATAGGTAACAGGCTGTGTGAGCCTCATTTGAGGCCTTGATAACACACAGCTGCTTCTAATACTGTTGAATGTGCTCCAAGCTGTGCCAGTCTGGAGATGTCAATCATAATTCAGCACTCGCTGGGCCAAATTGATGTTCCTTATGGGGGGGTCGATTGGAGCCAATTCACTTAGTTTTCTCTATCAGTATTGCCAAGAGCCTCATCTTCCACGGTTCGGTTTAGCTCATAAAGCTTTCAGTTTGCAGCATGGCGCAATTGTGAACTCTGACTAACAGCCATGTAGTGGACTCACCACTTTCGAGGTGCCATAGCTAGTCAGGAGAGAATATTAATAACTGGCTTGGCCATGCAATGCATCATCCACTCTGAGCAATGAGAATGATTAACAGACTGCCAGGCTAAAGCAATGGAGCAAAACATGCTGCTCTCTCTGAGCTGACAAAGACACAGCATGGGCTACAATTCATATAAGGTATGCCAGACTGGAATAACTCAACCTTATTTAAAATGTCAACAGGCGTTTAATGGCTCTGAAGAAGAAATGTGAAGCTCAAGATAAATGCTACAGCAGATCGTCATATCGTTTATGATTCAGTACAAACTACAGCTGCATTTAAAGAAATCCAAGAAATTAAATCATTATGAAAAGGGTCTTTCCTGCAATCACTTCTTCATGCATGATATAATTTCATTATGATGCCACTGTGCCAAACTTGGGGGAAGGAGCCGGAGCTTGTGCGGGAGGTGGAGCGCTATCAGTTGGATCTGGTAGGGCTTACCTCTACACACAGCCTCGGTTCTGGAACCGTACTCTTGGATAGGGGTTGGACCCTATTCTTCTCTGGAGTTGCCCATGGTGCGAGGCGCCGGGCGGGTGTGGGGATACTCACAAATCCCCGGCTGAGTGCCGCTACGTTGGAGTTTACCCCGGTGGACGAGAGGGTCGCCTCCCTACGCCTTCGGGTTATGGGGGGGAAAACTCTGACTGTTGTTTGTGCGTATGCACCAAACAGCAGTTCGGAGTATTCGGCCTTCTTGGAGACCCTGAATGGAGTCCTGTATGGGGCTCCAGTAGGGGACTCCATAGTTCTCCTGGGAGACTTCAACGCGCACGTGGGCAACGATGGAGAAACCTGGAGTGGCGTGATTGGGAGGAACGGCCTCCCTGATCTAAACCCGAGTGGTCGTTTGTTGTTGGACTTCTGTGCTAGTCATGGATTGTCCATAACGAACACCATGTTCGAACATAAGGATGCTCATAAGTGTACGTGGTACCAGAGCACCCTAGGCCGAAGGTCGATGATCGATTTTGTAATCGTATCATCTGATCTGAGGCCGCATGTTTTGGACACTCGGGTGAAGAGAGGGGCGGAGCTGTCAACTGATCACCATCTGGTGGTGAGTTGGGTCAGAGGGTGGGGGAAGACTCTGGACAGACCTGGTAAGCCCAAACGCGTAGTGAGGGTGAACTGGGAACGTCTGGAGGAGGCCCCTGTCCGAGAGATCTTCAACTCACACCTCCGGCGGAGCTTTTCTGGCATCCCTGTGGAGGTTGGGGGCATTGAACCCGAGTGGACGATGTTCAAAGCTTCCATTGCTGAAGCTGCGGCGGTGAGCTGTGGTTTTAAGGTCTTAGGTGCCTCAAGGGGCGGCAACCCTCGAACACCGTGGTGGACACCGGTGGTCAGGGAAGCCGTCCGACTGAAGAAGGAGGCCTTCCGGGATATGTTATCTCGGAGGTCTCCGGAGGCAGTTGCAGGGTACCGACGGGCCCGAAGAGCAGCAGCCACTGCCGTGACGGAGGCAAAGCAGCGGGTGTGGGAGGAGTTCGGAGCAGCCATGGAGAAGGACTTTCGGTCGGCACCAAAGTGCTTCTGGAAAACCATCCGGCACCTTAGGAGGGGGAAACGGGGAACCATCCAAGCTGTGTACAGTAAGGATGGGACACTGTTGACCTCAACTGAGGAGGTAATCGGGCGGTGGAAGGAGCACTTTGAGGAACTTCTGAATCCGACCAATACGCCCTCTATGGTAGAGGCAGAGCTGGAAGCTGATGGGGGACCATCATCAATTACCCTGGTGGAAGTCACTGAGGTAGTCAAACAACTCCACAGTGGCAAAGCCCCGGGGGTTGATGAGATCCGCCCTGAAATGCTGAAGGCTCTGGGTGGGGAGGGGCTGTCTTGGATGACACGTCTCTTCAACACCGCGTGGAAGTCGGTGACAGTGCCTAAGGAGTGGCAGACCGGGGTGGTGGTTCCCCTTTTCAAAAAGGGGGACCAGAGAGTGTGTGCCAATTACAGGGGTATCACACTGCTCAGCCTCCCTGGTAAAGTCTACTCCAGGGTGCTGGAAAGGAGGGTTCGGCCGATAGTCGAACCTCGGATCGAAGAGGAACAATGCGGATTCCGTCCTGGCCGTGGAACAACGGACCAGCTCTTCACTCTCGCAAGGATCCTGGAGGGGGCCTGGGAGTATGCCCATCCAGTCTACATGTGCTTTGTGGACTTGGAGAAGGCATATGACCGGGTCCCCCGGGAGATACTGTGGGGGGTGCTGCGGGAGTATGGGGTGAGGGGGGCACTTCTCAGGGCCATCCAATCCCTGTACGCCCAAAGCGAAAGCTGTGTTCGGATCCTCGGCAGTAAGTCGGACTCGTTTCCGGTGGGGGTTGGCCTCCGCCAGGGCTGCGCTTTGTCACCAATCCTGTTCGTGATATTCATGGACAGGATATCGAGGCGTAGTCGGGTGGAGGAGGGTTTGCAGATCGGTGTGCTGAGGATCTCATCGCTGCTTTTTGCAGATGATGTGGTCCTGTTGGCATCATCGGTCTGCGACCTCCAGCACTCACTGGATCGGTTCGCAGCCGAGTGTGACACAGTCGGGATGAGAATCAGCACCTCTAAATCTGAGGCCATGGTTCTCAGCAGGAAACCGGTGGATTGCCTACTCCGGGTAGGGAATGAGTCCTTACCCCAAGTGAAGGAGTTTAAGTATCTCGGGGTCTTGTTCGCGAGTGAGGGGACGATGGAACGTGAGATTGGTCGGAGAATCGGAGCAGCAGGGGCGGTATTGCATTCACTTTACCGCACCGTTGTGACGAAAAGAGAGCTGAGCCGGAAGGCAAAGCTCTCGATCTACCGTTCAATCTTCGTTCCTACTCTCACCTATGGTCATGAGTGTTGGGTCATGACCGAAAAAACGAGGTCGCGGGTGCAAGCGGCCGAAATGGGTTTCCTCAGGAGGGTGGCTGGCGTCTCCCTTAGAGATAGGGTAAGAAGCTCAGTCATCCGTGAGGAACTCGGAGTAGAGTCCTTGCTCCTTTGCGTCGAAAGGAGCCAGTTGAGGTGGTTCGGGCATCTAGCACGGATGCCTCCTGGGCGCCTCCCTTGGGAGGTGTTCCAGGCACGACCAGCTGGGAGGAGACCACGGGGAAGACCCAGGACTAGGTGGAGAGATTATATCTCTACTCTGGCCTGGGAACGCCTCGGGATCCCCCAGTCAGAGCTGGTTAATGTGGCCCGGGAAAGGGAAGTTTGGGGTCCCCTGCTGGAGCTGTTGCCCCCGCGACCCGATCCCGGATAAGCGGTTGAAGATGGATGGATGGGATGTGCCAAACACTCCATGGATGCCTCTCGACTTGCAGTCTGTCTCGCTGTGTAACAGATTGGGGACTATGGGTCTGCACAGAGCACAGTGTGAAAGAGTCATGGTAGAACTGGCAAAGCCTGACCTTACCCCAGTCTGAGCTCACACATTAGAGAGTGGCTTATCTCGGCAGCTTAGCACTGAAGAGCTGCTAAACTGGCGACTTTCGCTCTTCCTCTTCAGGTAGCGCAAGAATCAGATCTTTATCAACACAGAGGTTACATTTGTTTTCCTATCAAATGAGGACATCGCCTTTCCTCAAAGAGAGTGCAGAACATTTTTTTTAAATGGACACCAAACAATTTAGTTTCAACTTTAAATGTACACAATATAGTAATATCTTCCTTGTTCCCTAATTTGTCTTCCCTTCCAGGAAAGGTATAAATGCCACAATTTGCAATGCAAAGTAACATGGACAATGTAGGTGTGCAAGAAACTCTACCTACAGTACAAGTTATTCTCATGTTTAATTCTAAAATGAGAAGTTATACTATACAGCAGTTCAATCTTGCGTTTGATGTTTGTTCATTTATAATACAAAAATATGCAAACAGGTCAAAAGAAAGGGAGACCTGAAGCATTTTATTTTTATTAAAGAAGGAAGACAAAACATCAGCCCTAATTAATGTAATAGTAATAACAAAATAGCCAATGTTTTACCAACGTTATTGACTCTCCATTCTTGGTGGAGAAAAAATTTAAAACATGTAAGTCCATGTTTTTCATCCATTTAAAATTAAAACTAAATGTTATAGCAACACTTTTATTGGTTGTGAGAACAAATTAAAGTGTCAGTAGGCAGAATATTTTTGGCATAATTGAGTAAAAAGTCCATAATAACCTTTCAGCATATTGTAATTCAAGTGCTCTGAGAGACAAGTAGACTTCTCACACACTGTGTGACGTCCGCTGAGGCTCCCCGCCCCCGTCGCAAACTCCAATCAAACGGTCAAACTAGGCAGCGCTGATCAAATATGAATCAATATTCTGTTACTGGAATGCCTATTTCTCACATAAAATGTTTTCAGAAACATCTGGTAGTGTACTGTTTAGCTGTAAAATGGAGAAAGTTTGCTCCGGCTGGTGGGCGGTGCTTGGTATTTCTTCAACTGATCTCAACATGGCTGCCGTGTCACAAACTTTCTCGTTTTACAGCTAAACAGTTCACTACAAGATGTTTCTGAAAACATTTGAGGCGAGAAATAGTCATTACAGTAACAGAATATTGATTCATATCAGCGCTGTCTAGCTTGACCGTTTGATCGGAGCTTGCGAGTGATTGACAGCTGCTCAGAGACGGCAAGGCTCCAGCTCGGCTCTGATTGGTTGTTTTCCTCCAGTCTGTGAAATCTTGCAGATGCCATTAGAAGCACCGGAGGACACAGAGGCACATGATTTTTTTTCAGATTACCTGCCTCATGCACTACTGTCAGGATATAGTGACCGTTTATAAAAATAAGTTGTTTTTTTTAAATCATATTTGCTCCAATTCTACCTAATTCAGCTTTAAGGAAAGTGTATATATAGATTTTTTTTCACCCCCCAGTATTTCACTAGGGTTGCCCACCTAAAATTTGCTCTTTAACAACTCAGTGTAGCAATCTGCTTGGACTTTAAGCCAGAGTGTTTATTTTCTTTTGGCTTTAAACCCAGAAATCCATAGCAGATTAGCGGGAGCTTGGACATTCAGAAAGGCAACATAAAATATAAATCCACTTTGAGATAAAATCTTGATAACAAGTGGTGTCACAGTAAACTGCAGGTCTTGGGCTAGGTCTGACTATTACAAAAGCAGGACAGGTAAACAGTGGAACTAGACAAACTGGTTTTTCGCGTGCCGTGTATAATCAGACATCAACCACCGCAGAACACAGAGCGCTGATGTTTTCATATCTCTAGCTCTCCGGCAGACCAGTGGATAAAAGAAAAAAGCCTTTCATTCAACACCATGTGATATGATATCTGAAAAGTATGTTTTAAGGAAGCTCTGGAACACATAACAGTAATACCACAGACTGTAAACAGAAACCTTTCAAAAGCTTGAAGTACAGTTTAGAAATATAAAAGACATCCTAGAGGTTAACAAAATGTTTTTCGAAGTCATGTGTTACAACATGTACCCAAATAAAAATAAATATATAACCAGTTTGCTCTGAGCCCCTTCTAGAAAGAGGCTAGTGGTTCACTAGAAAGAAAGAAAATACTAGGTAATAAGTGTTTAACAATTAGTAAAAGTCTAACAATAGGCTAGTTAATGATTACGTTATATACTGGACTTTTAATTCCTGTTTAAGTTTTGACCAATTTCTTGCTGCATTACAAAAGGTTTACACTTGAATTGTAATTCCTGTTAATTTTGAAGATTGTTTACCAAGTTGCTGGTGGTGCACAATTTATTATTTCAATAATAAACAATTTAGTAAATGTATATCTATGTAAATGTTAAAGTTAGAATAGCAATGTTTAAGTCAAGCCTGATGCTGCCTTACACATAAAACAATGAACCCAGTCACTTCCACACAGTGAGGCATACAGCTTATTAATTAAACACTAGCATCTAGTATATGTATATGTATATGTATGTATACACACACAGATATATTTATACTGTATATATATAGACACACACACAAGTACACATGAGGAAGGACACAAGACATTGAAATAGATCACGTATTTATGTCATGCAAGCTCCAGACCATTACAGTGTCTGCTCTTTGATGGAGACCGATAATAAATGATTCAGCTGGCCCTCTCCCATAACCCAAACCCACAATGACATCCCTGCAAAATGTGTTAACTAACAAGACCTGTTACTGATTTGACAAATAGCTATTATCACAGTGCAGCATCCACACAACACCAGTAAGATCCAGACACCAGACACTATAAGGTGTAGTGAGCCAGCACCAGTGATAAATATAATGTGCAATTGCTAACTGCTGTTTTTTATCATGGCATAGTTTGCAATTATAATGGCCCAGGACTTATTTATCTTGTCACTGGTACTAGTTTAGAGGAAGCCTTTGCATATGCTACCTTAATAACAGGAATAAGAGAGGAGAGGAGAGGAATTGAATTTAGAGTTTCCTTTTTATTCTTAACACTGTGCCTAACCAGTTCACTAAACAGGTTTATTAATCTGATTGGAGAAAAAAAAAAAGTGTAAAAAGTGTAAAAAATGTCCAAATGAAAATGTACAGCATACCAATTTCTAAACTCCAACTTCTAAAAATCCTACTCTAACCAAAAAAGCTATGTTACCAATGAATTACCCCCAGTGACTATATCTCAGCACTCTCAACTATAGCTGCTTCACAACATACTAGTCTCTGCCCGCACCTGTCTGGTTTTACACAGCAGAGGTGCCTGGCTCCTTACCAAGTTAGCTTCTGTTTCACTATCTTATCTGATAGTAACAGGTAGGACACAGGACGGAACTCAGGCTCTCTATTTAGCAGCACTGTCTCTAATGTAATGTGTTCAGTTTTCTCCTTCCAACTAATTTTAGGTGATGAAAAAAACAAAAACGATTAGCAGCCTTGTCTTTAATTTTGAGATGCAGGCAATCCCAGATTCCCTATCTCAAGTAAAGCTTGATTGATATTGGCAGTGATATCACCAGTTTATCCCAGCTTGGGACAGGGTGGTGGATTTTGTCAGGGAAAGTTAATTACACTGAAGTCTATCTACAGTACCTACAATCTAAGTTAAAACCATACAAGCTGCTAAATGCCAGGACCATAATGACAGAAGCTGTTATCATAATAGGCATCACCAGACAAAGATCTGATAATGGCCGTCTAGTGTCGCCTAACCTCAACAGCAAACAATCATGCTTTGTGTCATAGTGTCATACCGCTTCAAATGCTGTATGTTTATCTTATAATCAGGGTTGTCTCATATCTCGGCTGATGGTACAATTGAAAACAATTTGTAAAGATTTATTTTCACTTTAACATAAGAGTGTATTTGTGCTAATCAGTGTCAAAAAGCTTCATTAATCCACTATGATTTATAGGGAACACAATACGGCAACTTCAACTTCAGTGTGTGACAGCCTGTGAGAAAATAAGCGAAAAACATTCGAGACCATAAAAAGTTAATACGACATGTTTGTGATTGCTTACTCTGGTGGTTTAAAAAACCCTTAAGTGTCGACATCATGCCTACATGGTGTGGGATAAAAGATGATAAGAGGCTGAAGTTATTCACAAGTCTAACCTGAGTGTTTCACAAAAGGGAGAGAATCAGAAGTCGAGTGATCTCAGCCTTTACTTCAGCTACACAGAGGACCTTGTTGAGAGCCCTTCCAGTGTTGTGCTCATTGTTTCCTCCGGTGCTTCACCTTGTGATTTCCTCTTATACCAGCAGCGCTTTCAGTTGACCCTGACCCCAGCAACACTTGCGGCACGCACATGGAGAGAAAAGTAAGGTGTAATGACACTACAGGTGTATTCTATTTCTTCTAAAGATGAGTGCAGAGCTTCCTTTAAAAAAAAAAAAAAAAAAAAAGCCATTAGCTTTGGCTACAAACGCACACACCTACACTCACAAACAAACACACCTGACTGTTGTCACTGACAACACTTGCACATATTCACTGTTGCTCCCATGCAGTTCACCAACAGGTTCAAGCTGGGCTTGTTTACAGCAGTTGAAGAGGACGAAGGGAAACAAACAACACCTACTTAGGATACGGCTTGTTCTGTTCAGTTGATTAAGTGGTGTGGTTATTTGTCCTTCAACCATACAGCACAGCTCAAGCCCTCATGAAAGCAAAACATACTGAATCACACTCCAGCAGCACTGACTGGTCTACAGCTGACCCAGGGTGTCTTCTCCTTATCTGGCTTAACTAACCCCAACAACTGCGATCACGCTAAGCGGTCCTACGATGGTGGTTATCAACTCGGTAAATCAACCCAGGATTTCTCAATCTGGCTATGAGTGCATTCACATAAAAGGGGCGGTGTTTGCAGCATATGATCAATCACAAACATAGAAAAGTCTACGGTCAGCAGAGCAGCATATTTTACAAACCAAGAGCAAACAATGATATCAGAAAAATACAAATAAATTAAACACAATCATAATTAAAAAATTGCAGATGAGTGAATGTGTAAATTAACACACATAATATCACTGCCTCATCTATAGAATGAATTGATCTATAATTAATCTTTGTGTATTCTGTTAAATTTATATGTTGCTTTTGGAATAGAACAGAGGACTAGAAGATTTAGATGTTTAGAACAGCTGGTTCTGTGGCTCATTTCTTCTTTCAAATCTTCTTCTCAAGCAGCTCTGCAGATCTCATGCTAAGGGCAAGAGCTAAGATGCTAAATGCCAGGACTTTAAACTGTGTTGCTTTTAGCCAGGATGATATGATCTAACTTCTTGGTCTTTGTGTAATATTATCATACGATCCGCACACTAAGCTTTGATTGGTCAGTAGGCAGTGCTTTTGTACGAGTTGATCTCTTATCTCGAACTTATCTGCTCCGGAGCAGGTTAGGTGTTCAGCATAAGTTACCATGGCGATTTACCCTCGGTAAGAAGTGAACCACCGTTGTAGGACTGAAAACCCAGGGTTAAACCTGAAGTTACCTCGCTAACTCAGATCCTGCTTCATATAATACAGGCCTCTGGCACTCTCTGACCTCCCTGTGGAGAGAGCAAGTGAAAAACCTCCTTCAGGAATCAATGGCTATTCCCCCAGACAAACACTCCAGTAGTGTGTACAATCAAATTAGTGAGAGATTTTCTACAGTTTTCTACCACTTCAGGCTTATGTTTGGAAGAATTGGGGCAGTTGCATGCAACGACGAATGCAGAATGAGTTGGGGTCAAGCCTGAGAGTGACTTTGAGCAGGAAAGAGTCGTTTTGTGCCTCCATTGAGAGGAGCAGTGAATGATCAGGTGGTTTGCTGGGCTCCTGTAATTAACAACCTCAGCCAAATCCGGCCAGGCATGACCTGCAAATTAACATGCAGCAGCTTTCACACCCTATCCCACAGATCTGCTCAGTGAGCAGAAAACCAATACAGGGCCACTCTGAAAATAGCCCGCAGACCACAGATTGTCCTTTAAACTCCAATACCACTGATACTATGACTTTCAACAAGCTGGTTTAAAATTGGTTACAATTTTGTATAGGCCTAATGGATAATGAATTTGGAGGGGATCTACCACAAGGTTAACAAGCTTAACATTTGTACAAACAATGGTGGGACACTTTGAATTTCAGAGCCACCTAGAAATTTAGGTTGACATATGAAGCTAATTCTCTGTCATCAAAGGTTAGGATAGTCTTGTTTAATGAAATACACTACAGCTGTTCCAGCTAGTTTCCAATCATCATATGAGGGAATTAAGCTCGACAGCCTTATTTTTCATCTAGTGTAAATGATACTGTTGCAAATATAATGAATATATAATATATAATGTATTAGTTGTCTAACTATTAAATTAATCACCAACTAATTTGATAATTGATTAATCGGTTTGAGGCATTTTTTAAGGGAAAAAAGTAAAAATTCTCTGATTCCAGCCTCTTAAATGTGAATATTTTCTGGTTTCTTTCCACATTTTTCACCATTTTCTAACATTTTATAGACCAAACAACTAAATGATTAATTGAGAAAATAATCGACAATGAAAATGATCATTAGCAGCAGCCCTAGATTTACAAAAATACAAAACACTGTCAGCAATTAAATGAGGCCAGCTACAATCCCTCAAGTCCCTGTCCTGTCCTCCACAGCACCCCGTCTCTCATCAATGCTTCCTGTCCACACAGGAAGCAGCAGCACCAGGAGGAAGTCCTTCCTCAGCTGAAAGCACGGTGAAATCAGGGAGGTGGGGGTGCGGGGGAGACATCAACATGCAGGCCCTTCTATCAGCTACTGGACAAACAGACCAGCCTTATCTTTAACTGCACATGAGGGAAAGAAAAACACAGAGGACATGCAGAGCTCTGCATTGACCTCCACACTTGGGTTGTACTAGTCTTGACATTGAAGGTGTGCTAGAATAAATCTAACCATGTTAACATCCAACCGTTGTGTTCGAAGCTTCTGGGAACTATTAAGCTGATACTGGCTGTCGCAGTTTGTGCCACTGTGCAAGAAAATCAATAAAGCAGCAAACATACCACTATGACTGATGCATGCTTGCCAACCATTTGTTTTGACTGATGCATATTTGCATCGGACAAGCATGCATCAGTCAAAACAAATGGTTCACACCCTAAACATCTACAAGGTTACCTTGTTTCAAAAGTGATTCTTCCTCTCCACTGACCTCCACCGCGAGTGCAGACATGCATTCACTGTCAAGCTTTGCCTAAAAGTGTCTAACTGTCCATCAAGAAAGGATGGGCGATGAATGTGGTTCACAGTTCTCATGTCTGGAGGAATTGAAGTTAAGTAAAGGATAATGTACAGCGAGCCTGAAGGGGTTTCTTTCACAACAATGACATTATCCCGCTTGTTACACGGCTACATACTTAAGAAATCAATAATTTGACACAAAACAGTCTGACATCAGAGCTGCACCCATAGCCACGGTCTGCTATACATATCAACAGTCTGCTATAAAGAAATAACAGACCGCAGAACGCTGTGACTAACCAATCACAATCGAGTATTCAACAACGGCGTGCAATAAATCTTTAAACTGTGTAAACCATGTTATTTGGAATATTTTAGTAAATATCAATAGAGATAAAGCTGTAATAATGATCAGCATATCAATGTTGCCTTTACTGCATTATTGTGTAAGTACAAATATATGACAAGTTGATTAGACTAGAGCTGATTGATTAACTATAAAATTAATTGGCAACTATTTTGATAATCGATTTATCGGTTTGAGTATACTTTTAAGAAAAAAAAAAGACAATTATCTGATTCCAACTTCAAAAATTTGAATATTTTCTGGTTTCTTTCTTCATCTATGACAGTAAATTGAATATCTTTGAGTCGTGGGCAAATTAAGACATTTGAGGATCAACGTTTTTCACAATTATGACATTTTATAGACCAAACAACGAATCGATTAATCAAGAAAATAATCGATTATTTCATTGGTTGCAGCCCTAGATTAGACAACATATTCAACTGCATTACCTGGACGCTCATCTTTACGAGATACAAACTCTATGAGTACAGAGCAAGACCTGAGAATAAGTGACCTACTTTGACTGACATTCTGGAGAGAAAGCACACCATACAGTATGTTGCACCCTTAATGAATCCATTGCAGTTTTCATCCATAGCTCACAATTCCCTCCTGACAACTTTCTTCCTCTCCACACTTTCCCAAAGCACCCACTGACCCCATTTTATCTGTGATACAATGAACAGCAGGAGTGCATACGTACGCATGCTACAGTCCCCACTCCCCCAGTACTACAGTATGAAGGTCATCTTGGCTGTAACAGAATAAGTCTACTCAGATAGGATGCATGAAAAATGTATATCTGCATATCTAAAATGTAAGTTATACTATAGAGAGCCAAATACCTGTCTGTATTGCTTAGATTGTTTCTGAGTCATGTGGACTTAGTTGAGCAAAAACAGAATGGACATAAACTATTCAACTTGCGTGTCATCATGCCTTCTACTTTCATTTTGCAAAGTGGATTGGGCATTGACTCATAAGGGCAAAGTAATCCACTATAGGACTCTTTAGAGCATCATGAACGTTGATCAATGAATGAAACCATTAAAAGTGGATTGGAAATAGCCAAGTGCCATTATGTGTAATACAAAACTCTGATGTGCAGCTCAAGTCAGGCTGCTACTGGTGATGTGTTGGTCGCGAACGAGCCGACTCAAAGAGCCGGCTCTTTTAAGTGAACGATAAGAGCCGGCTCCCGTCCGAGAGACATTTTTTTTTTCTTTCTTTACTTAATTCAATGCAGAATGATAGGACGATCTTCTCCGCGCCACGGGCACTCCATGCATTGACTGTGACTGAATGTTGTGTTAATGATGTCCGTGCAACCAATCAGGTGATGACAGACAAGGATCATACCATCAAGCAGGGAGGGGCGGGACGCTGACGGTCTACAGGTACAGAGCAGGAGGAAGAGGAGGAGAGAAAGAGAGAGGAGTGTGGTGCGCGAATAACAGAAAAGATGAGTGACAGTCGGAAACGAAGCAGCATGTAAAATTAAGGTATTCTGGAAATGATATGGTTTAGTATAATTATATTGAATAATTTAAGTGATATATGTGCACACATACTAATCATAGGTTAAAACAGCGCTAAATTTGTCAGAAGTGGTAAAACGAAGAGTCGTTTGAGGAGCCGAAAGAGCCGGCTCTTCTTTGGTGAGCTGAGCCAAATGATCTGGCTCACTAAAAAGAGCCTGAATTCCCATCACTAGCTGCTACAGAGCATATTCATGTCTCTTTCAGGTTATCATATAGTGAGGGAAGACAGGGTTGAAACAGCAGCCACACAACAGCTTTATGACTGTCATAAAAACTGCACTTCCTTGTCTGATGACAGAAAAAAATGGCTTTCCTTCAATGTTTACTACCAGGTCACTTTCTTAAGGTTTTCATAATTTCTAATCAAACATCCCTAATAGGGTATAATTAGAGTAACTTGATAGCAGCTCAACCAGACAAACAGCTTGAGAGGGAAGCTATATGCTCACTTTAGTCCAGCAGTAAAGTACATACACTTATGTTTATGTGTCGAACCACAGTTGCAAATATCACGTTTTTATAAAAAAAAAACAATGACACAGGACTACTAAATGACAACAAAAGGCTGTTGGTGCATCTGCTGCTCTGTGACAAGGAGGCAGCATCAGCAGCTAGCATTGACTGGCTAGTTAGCTTCTGTTAGCTCTTGCATGCATGCTTTTATCACACTGTCTTGATATTATTAAAAAAAACAAATGAAAACGTGTTGTGCGTGGCAAACACTTCATATTGCGATGGTGTGATATAACCTGTCAGCTATAGCTTGCATTGCAGTGACAGCACCAGCCAAGCTAAACCTGACGCCTTGTTTGACGTTAGCTTGTCGGCTAGCTCTCTGGCTAGCTCGACTAGCTCAGCCTGCAGCATCAACATCCACTCACCTAGCAGCGACCGGAGGTGTTTGAGCCGGGTCAGTACATCCTTCTTTGGGTCCAGAACTTTCTGTGTAGATTTCTTGACGTCTCCATGACCCCTGCGAGTGAACATCCCGCTGTCAAAATGCAACCGTGGAAGCTGAAATCACCTGTGTTTTCACCATGCATACACCCAAAGGCTCTCCAGTGTGTGACTGTCACTTTCCTCACCACCACCACCACTCCACTCTGTGTGTCTGTCTACTGCTGCTCTGCTCGGTAAACACTCAGCCGACGGCCGCTAGTGTGTCCTGTTTCTTTATTGTGGGTGTGTAAACACGGAAGCGCAGCCTGACAGAGAGGGGTGGTCACATTATAGGAATACGCCTCCTTGTTTATTCCACCTTGCACTTTACCAGTGGTTTGTTTTCTATATACTTTATTTATATATAAGTATATAAAACCAGCTCAGCTAATTTTAGCCATCATTCTTTTACTTCTATCTAACTATTTATATTTATTTTATCTTATTCTTTTTAATCTTGCCTTATCTTGAATTTGCACCCTGACTGACAGCCAGCCACCCCTCTCAAGTGCACACACTGTACACAGTCACATGATATTGATCTTGCCCAGTTATGTTGGCTTTTGTTTTTTAAAGTTTTCTTTCCTTATTTATTTATATATTTATTTATTTATATATTTATTTGTTTATTTATTTGTTTTTTTTCTTTCTTTCTTTTTTCTTTCTTTCTTTAATTTATTTTTCTCTCCATTTTGTTTTATCCATATTTCATTTTATTTTATTTTGCTATGAGGAAAAGGAAGAAAATAATAAAAAAATAAATAATAATAGCTTCACCTTTCTATATACTTTACTTATATATAAGTATATAAAACCAGCTCAGCTAATGGACTAAAACTCTTTGTGTTTCGGTAGTGACAACATTTTTTTGAATAAAGTTTTTTAATTTAAAAATGAAATCCCAAAATAAATCTATATCTTTCAACTTCTGTTTAAAAGAAATCAAAAAATAGCTTTTAAACAACACCATTGAAAAAAACATATATTTAAGGTGTTATTGTCCCATCTAAAACATTTTAGCTCCATGAACAAAGCAGATACCTGTACATCCAACAAAGTCCAAGACCCATGAATTATGCACAATATATGAACACATTAAAATGCATGATCGAGGACAAGAGATACAACTAAACTGATTACATTTGTTCCCAAATGTTTAAAGAAAAGCATCTTGCTTCTCCCATGAAGTAGACTAAAGCTCAACTAAACCGGTTAGTAAGTACAAAAAAACAAATGGAAATTTAGGGGTTAGGGTTTGGGACAGCCACTCACCAATAGAAAGCACCCTATAAATGATGATTTTGTTTATATTTAGCTTATTACCATCTCATTCAATGCATTGGGTTAAATAGATCATAACATAATCTTACTAAATATCTAAGGTTTGAACATTTAATTGTTTTGTTTATTATATTTTTTATTGTGGGTGTGTAAACACGGAAGCGCAGCCTGACAGAGAGGGGTGGTCACATTATAGGAATACGCCTCCTTGTTTATAACCCTTCCACCTTGCACTTTACCAGTAGTTTGTTTTTTTAGTGCAACTAAAAGAATCATTTCACCTTTCTATTTCTATAATCTCCCTTCTGAAATAAGAAATGCTTCATCCCTGGACATTTTCAAAAAACACCTCAAGCACCACCTGTTCATCAAGGCCTATGATCTCAGCTGACTCTTCCTACACATCACTCTTTTAATTACTGAGCTATAGTTTCTCCTCTGTGTTATTTATTAGTATGATTTTGTGTGCCCCCTTTGTAAAGCGTCTTTTGGTTTCTGAAAGGCGCTATATAAGTCCAATTTATTATTATTATTATTATATACTTTACTTATATATAAATATATAAAACCAGCTCAGCTAATGGACTAAAACTCTTTGTGTTTCGGGTAGTGACATGAAAATGGGGGACAACATTTTTTTGAATAAAGTTTTTTCATTTAAAAATAAATCTATATCCTTCAACTTCTTTCATCAAAAAGACCTTTTAAACAACACCATTGAAAAAATATATATATATAATTAAAGTGTTATTTACATAAATGGAAATTTAGGGGTTATGGTTTGGGACAGCCATATCCCAATAGATATCTATAAATGATGATTTTGTTTATATTTAGCTTATTACTATCTCATTCAATGCATTGGGTTTAAAAAAGATCATAACATCATCTTACTAAATATCTAAGGTTTGAACACTTAATTGTTTTCTTTATTATATTTTTTACTGTGGGACTGCAGTTTGCACCAATTCGGTAGAATGGCCCATATATTGTTTTAGTTTAAGGCCAAGCTATTGTATTGTGAAGAGAGGGGTTTTGTCTCGTTCGAGTCTTGCATTATTACCTCTGAAAAAATGAGAAAGACAAAGCTTGAGTGCATTGTCCTGCAGTGAACTTTAGGTTGAAGCCCATCTTATTTATTATATAGACTTCTGATAAAAGCAGGTTGGAGTCTGGTTGTTATAATAGCTCCCAAGGCGCCCTCTGGTGTTTGAAATAGTTAAACACCATTCACCAGGAACAACAATATACTTTATACATGCATGGAAAGGAAAAGAGGAAGAGATGGGGACTTGTAAAGGTGACTCTCCTAAATAGAAATAGCCAACATGTAGTTGTAGTTTACAATAATATTTATAGATTTGTTCTGAGGCGTCCTTGTCCGCACACATCATTGTTTCATGTATGATACAATTTTCAGTTTCAGGTATTTCATTCATTCATTCATTTATTCATTTTCACTGTGCAATATCATTTTCCACTTGTGCAATTTTGTTAATAGTCTGTTTATTGTCAATACTGTATATACTGCTCCTATTTTTATACTTCCTTCTGTTTAAATGGTTCATATTTGTTACACTTTGTTTAGCTCTTTTTTTTACTGTGTTAGCTGATGCATCTTGTTTTTTGCACTATCCCCTTTGCTGTTGTACACTGCACATTTCCCCACTGCGGGACTAATAAAGGAATATCTTATCTTATCTTATACACTTAACTGGCTACCACTTCACTCTATAGGAGACATTTTCATTGGTTGCTCTTTGTTTTTCAAATGCATTTACTTCAATTATCCTTTATACTTAAAAAAAAAGCTTTTAGTCCCATTCAGATCATCACATTCACTTAGACATATTCAACAACCTTTTATTTGATCGTTCCTAGAATTCTTAAAAGAAGTTGGGAGAGGTGCTTTTAAGTTCAAAGCACCATCAGACTGGAATAATTTGCCCATTTTACTCAGATTGATTACTTCTTTCCATGACTTCTTTACTTGTTTATCTTAAATCTACTATTTGCCTTTGTTTTCAGTTTATGAGTAGACTCAGTATTTTTGACATAATGTAATTTTATTATTATTATTATGTTCATGATTAATTTTATGTTCATTATTTTCATGTTATGTTGGTGTGGTTTGGGATGGGATGGATGGAGAGCCTTTGTGTATGTCCTTGTTGATGTTACTATGTTGTTGTTTTGTTGTTGATTTTATGTTTTTGTTTAATTTATTATCATTATTTATGTGTTTAAATGTTTGTTAACTTCCATGTTTTGTGCCCGAGGACCCCTTTGAAAACGAGATGGTGCATCTCAAGGGATTTATCCTCTCATCAATTTTGAAATAAAATGAAGATGTTTTAGATTAGATGGCTTACTGTATATGTTTGGTATAACTCTGCAACTAAAGATTATTTTCATTATTGATTAATCTGCAGTTTATTTTCTCGATTATTTTTTGATATATAAAATATCAGAAATAAATATACCAAAGCTAATCAGAATTTTCCCAAAGCCCAAGTTGTCATATCCAAACTGCTTGTTTTGTCAAAAAACCCAAAATAATATTTATTTTTTCAAAGTAGTTTAATTAGTAGTAGCTTTTTTTCCATTTAAACTCAAAATTTGACTTTAAAAAAAAAAAAAATGATAATGCATGTTTTAGAACACTTCAAGAGTATAACAATGTTCTGTATGTCAATGTATACAGTGCAGCAAGTACATATTTGGCATGCTTTTCTGATATTAGGAAGAAACTGGATAACCACAGTGTAGTGGTTTCAATGTTTGCAATTCATATGCTATCATTACAAATAAAATGTGTGCACTATTATTTGTAGACTAGACAGTTTTAACTGCAGACATTTGGACTTGTCATTGTGTGATAAGCACAGGTGTAATTAATAACATTTAGCAATGACTACATTCCATTTGAGTGTTTCAGCTACAGGGCTTTGGTATTGTTCATGTTGGTACATGTTGGCTCTAAATGCAACAGAGTCACCATTAATGTTATTGATACACCTGTGCTTTTCCTGCCATGAGAAGTGTAAATGCATGGGGCAAATGTGTCTGTTATCAAAAAAGAAGGGTCCCAATAAATGTAGGTGTTCTATCTGCTGAAGTATGAGTGAGAAATGGTCACTTTGTTCATGCTGTTTCTCATGCTGTATAATTCAATGCTTATATCTTCATCACACCTTACTGTACAGTGGTGGACTCAGGCTGTCTGAGGGGCAGAGGTGAAAAAAATGAAAAGGGCACCAGCACCATGCGGTGGGGCACCAGCGCGCAGAAAGTTTTCTAGCATGTAAGGCAGCATATTTGGCACTGCATCATGTTTTCTCCTTTTTAAGGCCACCCCAGGGGGCACTTTATCATGTTTTCTCCATTTAAGGGCACCCATTAGTGCACTGCAATCACGTTTTCTCCACTGGAAGGGCACCCTAGAGGGCACTTTATCATGTTTTATTTACCATAGGGGCATCCAAGAGGGCACTATATACCGTTTTCTCCAGTGGAAGGGCACCCTAGAGGGCACTGTATCATGTTTTCTCCACTGGAAGGGCACTTTATCTTGTTTTCTCCACTGGGAGGGCACCCTAGAGGGCACTGTATCATGTTTTCTCCACTGCAAGGGCACTTTATCTTGTTTTCTCCACTGGGAGGGCACCCTATCTTGTTTTCTCCACTGGGAGGGCACCCTAGAGGGCACTCTATCTTGTTTTCTCCACTGGAAGGGCACCCTAGAGGGCACTTTATCATGTTTTCTCCACTGGAAGGGCACCCTCGAGGATACTTTATCATGTTTTCTCCACTGGAAGGGCACCCTCGAGGATACTTTATCATGTTTTCTCCACTGGAAGGGCACCCTCGAGGGTACTTTATCATGTTTTCTCCACTGGAAAGGCACCCTATAAGGCACTTTATCTTGTTCTCTCCACTGGAAGGGCACCCTAGGGGGCACTCTATCTTGTTTTCTCCACTGGAAGGGCACCCTAGAGGGCACTTTATCTTGTTTTCTCCACTGGAAGGGCACCCTAGAGGGCACTTTATCATGTTTTCTCCACTGGAAAGGCACCCTAGAGGGCACTGTATCATGTTTTCTCCACTGGAAGGGCACCCTAGAGGGCACTTTATCTTGTTTTCTCCACTGGAAGGGCACCCTAGAGGGCACTTTATCTTGTTTTCTCCACTGGAAGGGCACCCTAGACGGCACTGTATCAGGTTTTCTCCACTGGAAGGGCACCCTAGAGGGCACTTTATCATGTTTCATCTATCATAGGGGCACCCAATATGGCACTTTTGTTATGTTTCTTTCCAACATCCCCAGAGTCCACCAGAGTTACTGTAGTTAATTCCAGCTCAGAACCCTGGTCACATTATAGTCAAAGCCTGTATTAAAAATACTGTGTGTTACTCTAATGTCCATAGTTAAATGCGCCAATTGTTACAATGCAGTTATGAATGAACCAAGGAACCTAACTTCCAGATGAAAGAGACCTGTAGTTTTTTGATATTCACACCCCGCTATGGTGACACTTACAAAGAGAGAAAAGGTACAACAGCTTCACTGCTCACTCAAGCCTCTGCCACTTGACACTTTAAACCAGAGTTTTTGATGAATTAATAGGAATACAAGGGATTTTTTTTAAATAGCAGAGCTCTGCCGCGGTTAAAGTAAACTTAGGGGGTTATGCTAAATTGAACAGAGTTCAGCGTGCTCATGTCTTTAATGGATTTTCAAAAAATAATTTGTTCTACATGGTTGTGCAGACAGCAAACTCCATCTTGGAAAAAAAGTGTTTATGTTCTGAGATGAATGTTAAGTTTGAAGAAATTGGATGCATCCGTTAATCAACCCCAACAAACTGACACTCCGCGCAATCTCACACTTTCGCTTGTCTGAACCTATCTGTCTTATTTTGGAGGCAATTAATTTGGAGGCTAAGCTGGCAAAATTATTTTATTCACACATTTTAGACAGCGACAGAGCTTTGACAGCGGAGTTCAACTCTGTGACTGAGAAATCTTTTCAGACTTAGTATTACGTAAAGTCAACTAATAAAAAAGAAACAGATATATATTCATAACTGTGGCATTGTGCCCCCTATCACAAATCACATTACTACATTTTAGACTTAGTATTATAAGATAAAGCCTATTCATATAGAAGAACAGATATATTTTCTATTTATTGTACTCATGACATGTCAAGTGAGACTCACTGTGAGATTCTGGTATGACCAAATTTACCAGGAGATGGCGCCTAAACCACTGGTGATTTGAGGCAAACAAACATACCAATACAAGCTACACATATCATTGAGTTTCGGTTTATTTTCATGAATAAAAAATGAATTTGCATGGCCTGCAAATATAGGGGTATAATTGCAAAATATATGAATGAATTCATATTGCAATAGGGGGAGAAAAAATCAAAGAAAACGTAAGAAAAGTCTCATAAAGGAGTAGGTTTTGTTTCAATAACTCAACTCTGAGAGTAAAATGAAAGCATTGGAGTCGACTGTGAAGGATCTCATACTCTCAATAAAGACGGACCGTATTTTATTTCATCCGCCACCCCCACATATTGAGCACTGACAATGTTGTGAGAGCGTTTGTCTCTCTTTTTTTCCAAGGTTCTGCACAATGGCTGTCTTGAATGATAGGAGAGAGAACAGAGGGTGGTGAGAGCGGAGGCCAAAGAGGAGGAGGAGTAAAAAAAGAGGAGTAAAATCAGCCTTTGCCCTGCAGTTTGGTATGACACTCATTATCTGAAGTGGGCCATTCTGAGAAAGGAGGAGGTTGCCTGTCACAACAGATGTTGATTACACAAAACGGGGTAGTTTGGGAAGGATGCGTGAATAAAACACAAGCTCACACACACACACACACACACACACACACACACACACACACACACACACACACACAGGGTTATTGTTGGTGCTTTGTCACCAGTCTTAATTGATTGTAATCACCGTTCCTTCTTGGCAAACCTCCCCCTGTTCTTGAAGTGCAGGTTATTGCTCATTATCTAAGATGGCATGGACCTACCATAATCTATCAACAATAACAATAGGGCTGGGTGTTTTTTTCCCTCTCTAATCCTGCACCTGGAAGTATTTTGTGGGTCCAGCTCGTTCCTGAAATGATATAGGCTGAGGCAATTCAACTTTATAGTCCGCCGTAGAGCCCTACGCTGCTTTCCCAAAGATAGTTCTGCGCCGAATTAGACAATTATGGTGCCAACTGTGACATTATTTTTGAATGAGATCATTTATTTTAAAATGGGATTTCCAGAGTATAAACCAGCATAATTTATTCTTTTTCACACAGGCCTAGAATTGCAAATTGCAAGGGCCTGGCAGAGAAATGAAAGCTTCATCATGACCAAATGGTGGCACTGTAGCCTCACAAATGCAGCGCCGGCTTCTCATGGCCAGGCTGTGTCGGACTGATTCCAATCCAAGGTTTGAAAAGCACTTGTCTGCTCTAAATTGTTCTTATAAAGAGCTTGGAAATACTTGACTTTTCTCCTTATGTGGTTATGGATTTCCTTTTTGTACAATTAAGTGCCATTAAAAGCTAATATATCCTGTTAAACCACATTAAGGTGTTGGGGTGGACAGTGGCACCGTTATCCATCCGCGCATTGTGAATAGGAGCCCACTCTCGGAGCATTTTTTGAAATCTATATTGGACCATTCAGAAACTTCAGGATGAAAAGGATCAAAAGGGAAATGTCCACAGGGCTGCTGATTTTTTTTTTGGGCTGGGAGACCACCCACAGCTGCTTGACATAGATGAGCTACGGAGCAACGAAATGATGAAACAAAACCAATCTGTGTTTGACTCAACCAGACGTATAGTATCTCATACAAAAACATTTGGGATTTATTTTTTTAAAATATTTTATTTATATTATTTTTTGTTAAAATATATTGATCAAATTATATTAAATACATTTCATTAATTAAATATATTTTAATATATACATATTTATTTGTATTTTATAGTATTATATTGGAAACCTTGATGCCATTTGTCAACGGCAGGTTCTACAAATAAGACACAAACAAGAGCCTGTAATTTGAGATTACGGCTCCCACCAGGGGTCGTCATGGCGCCCCCAACCACCAAGGTTATCTCCCAATTAGCAAGTTCAAAGCACAACATTTCTAATTGTAGAGCCTCTCTTTTATTTTGAAATGCTGAAAATTTGCACTAAACAGCAAAATGAGAAAATATCTTGCGTTCCTGCATTGAATTCTTCTCGTCTTATTTTTCAAAAACACTACAAATATGAAGCTCTGTATATATATGGATATAAGCAATTTCCGAATCTAGTGTTTGTAATGCACACTGTAGTTTGGAGCACATCTCCATAAAGGTTAATGAGGGGGCACTCTGAAGTAATTAAAACAAGAGCATTATAAGGCAGCAGTTTCACATAAGGCACTCATAGCAGCATAACCCATACTTAATTAAAACTCTTTGCTGACAGCATTCTGTATCTTCTCAGGTAATCTGCTGTGAAATTAATAAGGAGGGAGAATTAAATGACTAATGTTGGCAAAGAAAGGCTATTTTTTTCTCCCCCCTGCAGTATGCATGACAGGGGTCTTCTATCTGGAACGCGTGATCCTTATTGTGCCGAAAAATACTTCTTCAGGTTCTCACCGTAATCTGATTCCAATTTCACTTGTGGTGTGACACCGTAGCGGCGAGCCGGGGGGACGTTTAATTGAAACGCCCGTGCTTTTTAATTGGATTCTGTTTAAGATGTGAAATTACCTCCTGAGTTACAGTCTTGTACCTTTAAATGCTGATACAGAACGGTTTCCAGCGATGATCAGTTAAGGAGCTGAAATAATGCCTCCATTCAGCGAGACGCGTCACCGCACGGAGGCAAAAGAACATTCTTGAATTTAGTCGACAAAACTGTTCAACCTGGAGCCTCGCATTTCAAAGACGGAAATTTATCTGGTGAAATGAATTGTTGTTTTTTTAAACAGGGGTAGTGCTTGAGAGACAATGCAATACTTAAGCATTCTCCTGTAGTTGGTTTAAGGCATCTACTTTTATTGGATTTCTTTATCAAACTCCAATATAAACACTGCTCTTTGTCGTGATACTGTATTTAGACTCGGTTACCAATCACACAGCGGCTGCCAGATATCCATTGCAAGGCAAGTGAACCAGGCATTCATGATATCATAGTTAAGCTGAAGGTGTTAGCATCTGACTCTGACATGTTCAGGTGATGCGTGGGCGGTAGGCAGCGAAGCTTCCTTCACCTCCTCGAGGGTTGTGCTCTTCCAACCTCTTACATTGAGATGTGTGAAATTTCCCATTCTGGGACCCGTGTCAATCCCGCCGTGGCTGCGCAAAACATCCCTGCCTCCTCCACCTACATCCATGACCCCCCCCTCCTCTGATAAGCTTGGAGTTCATCCCTTTCACTGATTAGTTTGCTGGCACATTGAATGCCCATGTCTGCAGCTCCGCGTCACCCCAGCTGGCTCTAACCTGTGTGTGGTTGGATCAGCAGGTGGCTGGCACACTGTCCGGCGTGATACTGAAACCATTATTTATACATAACAGTTCTCTGTGTGCTCAGCAAAGCCATGTTTCCTGCCTTGGGGAAGCAACCACTTTGGTTATTTCATAATTCCAGATTCAATTATGCCTTGATTTATGCTAGAGATGCACCATTTTTGGAATAACTTGCAAAAAATAAAAATGTGCGATTTCAGGATTTCATATTCTGTGTGAGTGAGGATCCTGAAAAATGTGAGGTCATTAGTAACTTGTCCGTCCAAATCCCTCTCTCTTCAGTATATTGTGTGTGTGTGTGTTTGCGTGTATTCACATGTTTGTTTTCCACGGCTGGCCCAAGTTGGAGCCACAGGAGTGTGAAATAACAAGCACAAGAGGGATTTCACGCCTTTACAGAGCTGAAAAGGTATGTTTTTGTCAGACAACTCAGTCCATTTCCATCCCCGACAAACTTTGTTTACTTCCCCACTAGTCGCTGCCTACCTATTTCCTTAAAAAATAAAAATAAAAAATACAATTAAAGGGCAACATTATATATGGGTTCCCACGGGTATGGTGTGTCCAGGTTTGCTTATGCTACACCTTTGGCCTGTTTTATCGCCGTTATCAGTGGCACAAGGTGCATCATTAGAAAAAGACAAACAGCCCAGTTTCTTTTTTGGGGGGGGGGGTGCAGAGACACTGACAGAAAATCAATGGCTGGTTTCCCATGAGCACCTAATTAGCCGGACACTTGTGCACCGTTGGAACACGGGCCGGATCTCTTTGTCTGCCGAGTCGATCAGGTGAAATGCATGAGAGACACCTTCAGAGCTGATAAAGTGTCAGAGAGGTGAGGAGTAAACACATAAGTGACACTTATGGTCCAGCACGCCTCACACCCACTATATGCTTTGGCAGATTTGAACTTTATCGTCCACGCCACCGAGGGCAATATATGTTTATCAAGTAAGCGTTCTTAACTCCGATGATATTTGTAAAAGTCGGGTTGGCTACGACGCAGAAAAGGGTCAGGAAAACAAGTGCCGAGCGTAGAAGTAAAAATAGAAAGATGAGTGCCGTGCAGAAGGCCGTTTTTCTGCATAGCTCCGACTCAATTGGTCTCTCACTGGAAATTCTAAACATTCAATAAAAAAGGGAAGAGGTGGGCTAAAATATCCAATCCTATTCTATAACCTGTTAGAGTGACACTTGCGAATTTCCACTGTGGACAAGGTGGCAGTACAAACGCAGATAGACGAAGGGGAATAAAAGGGCCTTCTCATGACAAACTTTCTGGAAATGTCAGCCTTTCATGCTTTTGAGAAGACCCATTTCATATCTATTACAGCAGGCATTCTGTGTCCGATATTTCAGATTTCCGTCCTCCCCGCGCTGCAAATCCTCTGCCAATCTTCCGCCCTTAAGAATCTCTGCCAGCCCCCGATGCATTATTCCCCCCTGCCTCCTCTCTCTCCCCCCCCTTTTGATGTGACAGAACAAACCGCGACCTATTAGGATTAAGGCTTTGAAAAGATCTTTGAAGCCGCTCAAGGTTCCTTTAAACTGGGGAATGACAATATGAGCTGTGTGGCAGCAGATGCTGAATGGAGTGATTGCTAGTCCTCCTCAGCGAGGTCTGCTGTCACACACAAACACACACACACACACACATGCGCGTGCATGCGTCCATGAGTGCATGCACACACAAACAACCTGCAGCATCCACCCCTTCACCCAAAGCACCGCAGTTGTTTTTTGCAGTACATGTATTGTGCTCACAAATGCAGATTTGGTTCAGCACTTCTTTTTTTTTTCGCAGTGTTTTGCTGTGAATTGTCAGAGTTTTGGCTCCGAGCCTTTTGCTGTATCTGAACTGCTGCCCGGGATGAAAACAAACAAACATGATAATACCTTGCATGTTCTCCTTTAATGATGTGTTTTTCTGTTTAGGACACAGTCGTGTCAAAAGCATCATCGGAGGCAGGATGCTGAAATATGAAGGACGTGGGGGTAAACAGGGAAGGATGTGGGCTGCTGGATGCAGACATGAAAGAGAGAAGTCGTAACCCACTTGTGTGTGCTATAACGGCGTCTGTACGAGTGCGAGTTTCGTGTCTACTTAAAAACATAATGGCATGCTGCGAGAGCAGTTTATCTGGCTGGAAATTAAAGGAGTTCAAGGTGTCCCACTTTGCAGCGGCGAAGATTTCTCAAAAGCACAGAAGAATTTTCATTTTATCTTTTTTTTATTTATTTTTTTTTAAACGATGCCTCAACACTGACAGTGCATCTGATGATGCTGGAATGATGGAATGCCGCGCTGATGCAAAAGGAGAGCAAATTAAGTAAAAATGACATCCTGAATGCTACCTATACACTTTGCTTCAGTCACACATGGCACGGCAGAGTGCGAATACCATTGCTATGCATCTCCCGCAATCAAAAAGAGAATTTAGCTTTCTTTTTATCTAATCACTCCTCTGAATATCCCTTATCATACCTGCCTCGCCCCCTGAGGTAGCCAAGGACAGATGCGATAAATATTCAAACTGGGGTGATTCCCGGAGAGATTTATCGTGGCAAATTTTCACAGGCGATCCTATTTAGATATTCAGCGTCTGTTTTGCGTGGCGTCTGGGGTTAAACATGCCCCGGTGTGAGATGTCAACGCAAGAGACAGTCGCCGCACAGATAGCCGGTCTGTGGAGAAATGAAGCCATGGGACGCAGAGGGTAAAGGCTTCTCGGTGCACAGTCAGAGAGACAAGTTCTCAGGGAGCTGCCACCATGGAGCACATATTGATCTGCCATTGCATCTTATCTTTGAGACTCTAGATTAAAATGCTCAACACTGGCTCTCTCCCTCTTCCTCTCTCTCTCTGCCAGGCTGAAGGCCTTTCTATATCCCTGAGTGGAGGAGCTCTAATCTCCCCATGAAGTAGCGGGAGCCTATCACTGGCAGAAAAAAAATGCACAGTTCTCACTGCAGAAAAAAGGGGGAGCTCAGAAATTAACCGGCTTAAAAAATGCTCCCCATCTAAAGACTAACTTAATCGGGTTTGATCCGCGTCTTTTGATGCTGCTGGTTGTTTTTTCCTTTTACACAATGTTTTGCTCTGTGAGATTCTGACTTTCCTCCCCTCTCCTCCCCCCTTTTCCACTCTTTCTTCTTCTTCAGGGCGCTGTTATCATAATCCAAACAATTGGCTGTTGTAACTGTATGTATTCCTCTTGTGGGAAATGGCTGGGAATCAGATCCTCTCGGGTCTTGTTTAATGTCCTGTCCAAATGAGCACGGGCAGGAATAAAGGGGAGAAAGCCTGGGCAGACAGACGGATGAGCCCCAGGCTCCAGAGCTTTGACTTTGGCCAAACAAACGTTTGTTTTTCAAAGTGGCTTTTTTTTTTATACTAGGATGGATTAAGGCGGATGTGGACCAAAGCCCCCTCCCACACCACCACCCCCTGCCCCATCCGTGGTCTTGTCAAACGGTGCATTGAGAAGAGGGGTCGCACCTGTTAGGGGCAGCCCAGAGGAGCAGGACCAGGATGATATTGAGCAGGGCTTTGTGGGTATCAGAGTCAAAACAAAGCTGTCAGCCAGGGCTCATTCATCTTTGATGTTCATTGATGAGGAAACTGGTGGGGCCTCAACAGGGCATTGTTTCCTCTAAGTGGTGCCCATTGATAGCCAGAAAGCCACGTTTGTTTTTAGTCTCTGACGGGTGGAGCTCATTTTAAAAGGCTTAATGGTGCATTTAACCAGTCCAAAAACACTGCGCTTTGGAGCCCTCCTTGTACCATTGGCTCGGGGGGCTGTCTTCCTGCTTCCTAAATGGCCTATAAACAATAATAAAATGCTAATCACGTGTGAATGGCCAAAACCGGTGGGCATGCATGTATCGTCAAGCGCCCCGGGCTCTTCTAAATGCCTGCTGTGACAAATCAAGATCCAGAAACGAGGGCATTTGACTGCCACCGTGTCCGCTTCCTTCCTGGCCCCGTTCTACACCTCTCCACTCTCTTTTGTCATAAAAACCTGGATAGCCTTCATAAAGTGCATTTCTCATGCTATTGTTCAGCTAATCATATCCTCTCCAACAATTCCAGGATGTGACAAGATAAGATAGGGAATATTAACGCCGTATCGCCTCATCTCAAATTATGAAAACGTGTGGATGGGCGGAGGGGGGGGAGGGCATCTAGGAAGGAAGTAGAAATCAATTTGTAGCGCTTCCATTTTGTATATCGCCTTGAAAAGAAAACAGTAATTTTCCATGTTATCTATACCTCAAATCCTATTAGAACCAGGTTAATTTAGTGCCACCGATTTCAAAACGTTATCACGCCGTCCTATTGGCTGATGCCTTTGAGTGCTCTCTGTTTGTTACGGTGTAACTGTTCAAATTTAATATCATGTCAGATAGCGTATCTGACTGATGCATGATCTTGGTTATCACTCGCTGAATGGGGAATGCAGGAACGCCGCATTAATTAAATTCTCAATTGTAATACGTCTACTATGCGGTCCACCTTTGAATGAAATGAATGTAACTGTGCTGCAGATGAAAACCATTCATTCCGCCATGAGAAAAAATGCCAAGTTGTTTATCATTCATCTCTTAGCTTGACCTTACATGCCTTATTTTTTATCTTTCTTGGTATTCACATTCCTCTATTCTACATTTTTCTATAAGGGCATTGCGTTGAACCAAACTTAATTAATTAGAAAATCCACCTTGTCTATAGTGTTCACCCTAGAAATGTACATTATATTTTTTTATATTAACTAGCGTGAATACTCTATGGTTTGCAAGTTTCAAACATTCCACATGGAGCTCGCATGCTCACAATTTACCACTATAGATTCATGAATATGAATGTCTTTCTCAAGAGCTGGCCTCTATTGTTGTGGGAAAAAAAATAAAAAATCAAGGACTCTTGCCTTGTTTCAGCCCAGAGGTGTATCAGGGATGCACAGCCACATCTTACCTTAAATAAGGGTCTCTGTTTACACCTTCAAAGCACTGGAAGAAGAAGCTCTCACAGAGTTTCTTTTCCTCTCTACCCCCCTGATTGTTTGCAAGCTTGATTCCCTCGGATTCTTAAATGATAGGCTCATATAGAGCCCCGGACTTTATTTATGTGGTATTGGTTGGCTGCCTCCTTAAGCGTGAGGAGATATGCAAGAGCAATCAAATATTTCTATGGCTCGTATAAATGATGGTGGATGGGGAGGGGGGAGGGGAGGGAGAGGAAGTTTTGAATTTTTCACTCCTCATTTGTGGTTCAATTGCCAGAGTGTGTATTGCCTATTTTTCCGGAAAGAAAATAGATGGCTTTGTCACTCAGTATGCATAAACTGTTGGGTCTTGTTTGTTGTACGCTGTCAACGGAAATGATAGCAATTCTATTTGTCTTATGAGAAAGACATTGTTACAAAGTCTGAATAGCTAGTTTTCATGAAAGGGATTGTTTGTCCATTCTGAAGTTATTTTCGTCAGACATTATATGACATATCTCCGCGGACCCTTTCAAACGCTGTCACGATGTGATATGTTAAGAGGAAAAGCAGAAACTTGACACTTTTTTTGTGCATACAGTTTTGACACGCCGTCCTCCATGTAGAACTCAGAGGTAGTAGCGAGCAAAAACTTGATAAAAGTGTCAGTAATTATGAGCTACTCGTCCAACACTAATAATACATCACGGAGATTACAATTTGTCTCTTTATCTAAAATGACAGACTGTCATACATGCAGCCTCGTCCACATCTACCTCGCGGTCTCATATCATCCAGCACTTGAACCAAACATATATTTCTATCAAGGCGCGGGAGAATAGCATCCTCCGTTTGGCGCAGAGGAGGTGTGTCCCCTTCTAGCTTCACGAGAGAGAAAGACGAGTTGGGGTGGTGGTGGTGGTGGTGGGAGGTGGGGGGGATAGAGCGGGTACCTCTCTTTTGTTCACTCCCCTCTCTAACTGGTAGTGTTTGACTTCCCCCAGCCAGGAGTGGGTAATTCTGGAGCCCTGTGTGAGGTTGTTAGATCACTGAGGCCCAAGACAGCACCATTCTTTGCAGACCCTTGACAGCAAATATGTGGTAATGATATTGTCTCCTGCTGGGTAATAACACACAATTCAGACTGCCACATACTGCAGTCGCCGGGGAAAAAATGGAGGGGAGAGAGGGAGAAAAAAAAAGAATTACACTGAAGTACTGGAGGAAAATGACAGGAGAAATGTCTTCAACCTGAAGTGCTATATTGAAAAGAATTCACTCCTGCAGGACACTGCAGTGGAAACAACTGTGTTATTCCCCTCTACTTCTCAGAGTGATGTGGCCGCTTCTATCTGTAATATAGGAACACGGATGCAAATGCCCGTTTCGGAGCAGTTTGGTTGTCTTTTAAAACGGGACTCTTTAATGATCATTATGTTTTCACTTTAAGCAGTCCAGACCCTGAATGCTAAATACCGTGGTTAGCACATCTGGCTTTAAATGACTAAAGCCCTTTGTGCCCATATAACACACTGCATAGCAAGTGTTTGGTATAAACAGCATTTCCCTACTATGGAGACCTTCCATTGTTAACCAGACCACACTGGCAGCTTCAACCTTGACCTTTGTGTTGCTCCACTTGGTACTCGGCTTGTAATTGTCAACACCATCCATCACCGGCCAATCAGGGGGCCGGGACGGGGGCCGGTCCCCCTGCTGTACTGTGAAATTGTGGCATGTGATCCTTAATGTGCGTGAAGTAGACAAGGCCTTGACACAATGCATCAAGCTTCAGGGGGGCTCCTCTGGGCGAGTCTATTAGCCTCCCGCTGTGCCCCTGGCTGCCTGGACTTACTCCTCGGGATAAGTTGGAATAATGGTGTTACGTCTGCATGCCTCCGAGACACCGGCCTCAGCCTTCCTCAGGCACGGGGCTGGCTGTCAATCAAAGCGCTGACCAGTTAGACGGGGCCAGAATATCTGCCAAGAACAAGCACACCTCTTATATATGAAAGAGTTAAATACAGATTTCCCATTCTTTTTTTCGCACCAAGCACAGATTTTCGTCTAAAAAATCACCACAAATATTTATTAAAACAGATTTTGTGGGTGGAAATATTTGGACGGACCTTGATTTCAGCGTATTTCTGCCTGTGGAAATATACGCTTGACCAATGAAATCCTTTCTTCCAACTGATGTCATCAAAATACGGCCATCATTCTGCATAATAATTAGCCATGTGCTTCTGTTTTGTTGCACGGAGAGTGTGTCATTTCTGACTAATGGGCCTTGGGCGTTTGTTTTTTGAGGTAACGGACTGTTAGACAAATGGTATTCTTTCATTCCAACGGGACATTTTTCGGACTATTGGTGTTTCGGAATAATAATGGGCCGTACCCTTCTCAACACCCAATAATGGACAATATATGGCTTGAGATCACCCAGCAACTGGGATATAGATAAAGATGGCAATGTAGCTGATATGCAATTGCTATATATGTTGGTCATAGAACGGGGCTAGCCACAACAGCTAGCCTTAGCATCACATTTGGGGTCCGATTAGTTCCTGTATTGTGTAGTCAACGTTAGCCTCTGAGGCAGTCTCTGTCTGGATAGGTTTTTCTTGTGTGGAGTGGATTAGGGCACTTTTTAGGAGGAAAATCATTGGACCTCATTGAGGAAAATGGAACACGGATAATTTGCACCGGACCTGGTGTGCATAGCTGTCAATGCGGAAAGTCAAACGCATATCTTCTGCATTCCCACAGCACATTTTTGTATTGCACTGGTCAGAAACAGCTTTTACTAGGAAAAAAATGCCAGTGACAGATATGGAGGATATTTGGGCAATCCTCAGCTCCACATGAACCTCCTCCTTCTCATGTTTTTCAAAAAATTATCTTTCTGGTCTCCTCTGCTAGTGTCCATGATCTTAGATACAGACCTCGCCTCTCTGCAGAGACAGAGAGAGACAGAGAGAGACAGAGAGAGAGAGAGAGAGAGAGAGAGAGAGGGAGGGAGAGAGAGAGAGAGAGAGAGGGTGACTCCCTCTCCTTATTCATATATTTGACTGCCAGAGCAGCATTGTGCAATGGGCTAAAATAAATGAGAGCACCGTGTAAAAAGGTAGCCTTGATACAGCGCGACTGGGTGAAAAAGGGAGACACATTGAAACGGAAGAATTCATCTTTTCTATCAGCCCCCTCCGCTCGCGAGTTGAACCAGGTATTCAAATGGGTTCAATCTCAGCCGCTCAGATTTGCATAACACAGACAGATGAACTCAAGTGATTGAATTGGGCTGGGTGGAGTGAAAAAAAAGGAAGAAAAAAAAAGAAAAGAAAATGAATTTCCAAGCGAATTAGGAAATGATGGAAAACGGCAAAGGGTACATTATTTATTTTTCACACTGAAATAATTACGGAATTAACCTTTCCTTCCAATGTGACAGCCCTCTAAACCCTCTTTATCATTGTGAATGTGATGCACTGGTCTCTCTTGGGAAAAAACTTGACTCTTTTGACGAATAAAAAACAGCATTATCTCACCACACCTGTATCTATTTTACTACGAGTCCGAGCCGGTCAGCTGATCTGCATTGGTTTCGGTTATAAACTCCACCTGGATGTCATGTTTTGTTGTCTATAAGTGATGTAACACTAATGCCCGTGCACCTTCCCCGTGACTGGCAGTGACCACCAGTCACAACACTGCAGGAGGGGAAAAAGCAATTTCATGGTTCACTCTGTGGTTAATGTGCTGCTGTAATCTTTAGAGAGGCCTGTCCTTTTTGTTTAAGTTTCACAGAATAAAGGGTTGGACTATCGTAAGCTCAGGCCAATTAATCACTGGGCTAAAAGGTGGTGGGGAGCCATCCACTGGGAATGGGCCATGGTGAAAGTGTGTGTGTGTGTTTGGTTGAGCGAATAAGTTCTTTCAAAAGGATCAGCTGGTGTGTATGTATTTACCTGAGTGTGCAGTATGTGCTTTTTGGAGAGGGAGGGGGTGTACTTTACGGAGTGTACCTTGTGTGTGTGTTTGCGTGCTGTGCTCACGCAGTCAGGTAAGCCTCTCTAATTGCTGTGAGGTGCATTAGCACTCAGCCACCTCTCTCTCTCTCCTTCTCTCTCTCTCTCTCTCTCTCCCCGTGTCTTTGTTTTTCCTCTCAGTGCCAGTCTGCAGGCCAGAAGACAATCAGACCAGAAGGGTCATTTTCTGCAAGAGCTCACCTCCCTCCTCCAAGCCTCGCCGCTGACAGGCTCACGCTCGGCAGGAACCCTAAATTAACACTTGACGTCTGCGAGGCTCAGCCCTGATGAGGCCGCAGAGAGACAAAATGTCAGAAAACAAACACTCGATCATTTTTGCTTCATTTCCTTCCACCGCCGGAGAGACACACTCACCTGGAGGGCTGGAGAGGGTTGCGGTGACATTCACTCCATATCTGTTGCCGTGGATCGGCCCTGGTTGGTACCTATGGGCCGAGGTGAGAGGTTGAGATTAAATAAGAATGGAGGGATGCTGAGTAGGAACTGGTAATTAAGCAGGCTATTCTCATGTACCGTTCGTAGCTATACCTACGAAAAGTAATGCACTGTAATTTGTATACATCCCACAACATCAATTTGTTTGTAATCCACATAATGGTGAATCAAGAAGTATGAAGAGCGACAAACGGCACGCAGGGAGGAGGTCGGGGTGGATGGGTGGGTCAAAAAACACAGGACTTTCACCCAGGAGACCGGTAACTTTCGCAGTTAAGTTACACCACTTCCGGTGTTATTTTAACCCAAACCACAATCTTTTCCTAAACTTTAGTTTTTTTTCCTAAACCTAACCGAGTCGATCTTTTGTTTAACCTAACTAAGTAGTTGTGTTGCCTAAACCTAACTAAGTCGTTTCCCCCACCCCCCCTAAACCTAACTAAGTAGATCTTTTCCTAAACCTAACTAAGTAGTTTTGTCACCTAAACCTAACCAAGCCGATCTTTTCCTTAACCTTAGTAGTTTTATTGCCTAAACCTAACCAAGTCGATCTTTTCCTAAACCTAACTATGTAGTTTTATTGCCTAAACCTAACTAAGTCCTTTTCCCCCCTAATCCTAACCAAGTTGATCTTTTCCTAAACCTAACTAAGTAGTTTTGTTGCTTAAACTTAACCAACTCAATATTTTCCTAAACCTAAATAAATAATTGTGTTGCCTAAACCTAACTAAGTAGTTTTTTCCCCCTAAACCTAACAAAGTTGATATTTTCCTAAATCTAACAACGTAGTTTTGTTGCCTAAACCTACCCAAGTTGATTTCTGTGAAGACGGAAGATTACTTTGAAAAGACTGTGCGCATTTAACGAGCAGAAATTGACACGTGTGTCATGTGTTGCTGAACATTCGTAGGAAAACACACTAAAAATGAGGAATAACTTTTCGTAAGATATCATAGGAAACCGTTATCAAGAAGCAATAGAAGGGAGAACTAAATGGTTTGACACCTGTTAGGTTTAGATCAATTAGCTGAACTTCATCCTCTTTATTTCAGAAATTGGATTATGACCTAAGAATACGGTGTGTTCAAAACGTATTCGTCAAGTCAACGTGTACAAAATACAAACATATTATAGTTGTTTTTTTCCAAAAAAAAGAAAAATTAATTTCTTTATTTCCCTGCACTGGGATTGCATTCATCTCCGTTCTTCCATTACAAAGCAAACGATTTGTTTTCCTGAGCGCATCAACAACAACCCTTGTAATTATTCCTCACTGGGGATGTGCACAACACTAGGACTCAACGCCGCAGAGTAGCATGATACTATTTGAAGCCTACTTCAAACACAGTGCCCCCAGCGAGTTCCGATAGCGCCAGTGTCTATTTTATTATTTGCTTTATCTCTTTGTTGCGTGAGAGTTTATTTGTTTACATGAGAGGGATTGGAGGTTTGGTGATCTGAGCAAATTGCAGCAGAAAGTACTTCAGATGGGAATGACTGTAATTAGCATGCTCTTAAATGTGGAACGCTCTCCTAATGTTTTTGTTTACGCGGGGCAGCTGATCTGTGACTCGGTGCGGGGGCGGCCCACAGGCAGGTTAAAATCACTTGTCGTGCCAGAGATCATCATTATGAGCTTACAATTGGTCAGTGTTGAGGAACAATCAATGCAGCGCCAGGTAGACACTCTACCACCAGCCTATGCACTGAGATTTTGTGTGCAATTTTGTAGTTATAGTTGTGTTTTCCAGAGTGGATGATTTGAAAATACAAGTGCGTTTATGTGTGTATGTTTGTATGTGGTCATGCTCATGTTTTGGCTCGTATTTTTTTTTTTTTCGCGAACTTCCTTTCCCTAATCTCTGCATCTACACTGAAGAATATGTTCCATGACACTCATTAAGAGTCAATTAAGAATTTGCTGGTGTGCCCAGTTATTCAGTCAGTGATTATATTTCACTGGAGGATAATATCCAGGTAAATTAAGATTTCGATTTAATTCAGCCCCGGTTGTCGCCGCATCTCCATTTCACATCATGGAACAATTGAGATCTTATCATGGATTAAAGTGGGGGGATATTACACCTAATTTAAAATATGCACATCTACAACTGCACGCACAGCTTAAGCATCCGCCATGATATTGTAGAGAAAAAAAAAGGGAAACAATTAAGCGCCAAGCGCAAAACTCAAAAGGCTGTGAGATACAATTCATCAAATTGGCGGAGGAATTCAGGGCGGAAACACACCGCCTTAAAGAGTTCTTGAGAGAGATGAAGGGAGGCAGCTAAAGAGAAGGAGACACCAAAGGAGCAAAGAGGGGGACAGGAAGTTGGGGAACATTGAAAAGGGGCGGTCAGGTGACAGTGTGACAAAGTTGTGTTTGTTTAAAATGGAAATGTTCCCAGACTTCCTCCTTGTTGCTGTGTCTCCCTCCCTCAACCCCCCTAGAGCCCATTGCGAAACGCTAAGCTCCGGCATCTGAAGTGGCAACACTTGAGATGGTGAAAGTGACAACATCTTAACATAAGCTGAGGGGCTAAAGTGAAAGTCAGTGCGAACTCCCAAACCAACCTCTCTTTCCACCCACATCCTTCACCCCTGCTCTGTCATCCCTCTTAACCCCCTTCCAGCCTCCACCCCCACGCATGGGCCACACAGTAGCCTTGCTGTGGCTGCTTGGACATCCAACCTGCCTTCAACAACGCGGAAGTTGAAGGTAGAGAGCGTGGATGAGTTCTACTCCATGATTCAAAAAGTGGAAATAAAAGGTGAAAGGTTGAGAAGAAGAGAGGGATCCCTCTCCATCTCCTCTCTTTCTACGTTTCACTGTCATCATCGTTGGTCCTTCCTTCCACTTCCAGTCACAGGTGCCTCCAAACAGAAACTGGAAGCATGTAATCCGCCCAAATCCAGCCTCTTCCGAGGAGTGTAAAACCAGGAATGTTCTGTGGGGGTCACTGGATTAGACAGAATTCATGGTGGTAGCTTGGCTTGAGAGGCGGAATTAGCGGAGTAGGGGAGAAAAAAAGGGAGAGGAGACCAAACTGGTTTTGTATTAAAATGAGCTTACCAGGTGGTCTCCCTCCCAAAAGTGGACACAGTGTGTCAAGTAATCTGAAAAGCCCCCGGGTGTTTGTTGCTCATTGGCCAGAGGCCTGGTAAAAAGAGAGAGCGAGGGACTGAGAGAAAGCGAGAGAAAGAAAAGGGGGGGTGGCGGGGGGGTTGGCTAGGGAGGTGGCACTGATGTGGCCATTGAGGCCTCAGTGAAATGTCTGTCAGGCTTGGTTTACCACAACCACAGCAGTGATTAGGCCCCTTTTGATGACAGGTTTAGTTTTCTGTCCATTGGCAAGAAAGTGAGAATGGACAAGAGGGAGGGGTAGGGGAGCGGGGTTGGGTTGCATTGGGAGACTTTGGGGGTGGGCGTTTACGCACTGTTGCAGGAAAACGGGAGGGGTGGAGATGGGGGGTGGAGGTGTGGGGGGGTGTATATTAATGTCTTGCACCAGGGAGCTCCTACGTAATTTCCCAGCGGGTCGTGGGGTCAGGTTTGTATTTAGTTAGTGGTAATGATCTCGTTAGGGATCTGAATGGACCACCGTCTAAGCCCATTGAGAACAGCGAGTGTGCCTCCCCATCCCCCACCTCTGCCTGCCTTGTGTGGGCTTACACAGCCCGTGAACTGTGATTAATGGACTTCCAGGGCTTAATAACTTGCAAAACAGTATTAAACAAGGGAGGCCCCGGGACAATCGGAGAGGCTACCCAGGCGGAGTAGGAGGTGGCTGTAAACAGTGCTCCGGCAACAATTGCAATGCATGGAATTAATTGAGATGGGCCACTCACAATGCTACAGCTGGCTAGTGGCAGGGAGCCAGGCCTGGGAGAAAGCTCCACTGGTGCTTCCAGGTGGCCCAGACCAGGCCGGGCCTTTTCAGTTTTGTAAGTGTTAAAAAATAGAAGGGGAGAAAGGCTACATTTGTGATGGGGAGACAGTGAGAGGAAGCCATTGAGTAGAGACAAGAAAGAGATTAAAGAGCACAGAGAGTGATAAGCAGATAATAGGGGGCGGACCGCATTCAATGGAACAAGTAATCCTTGACATGCAAGTGCAAATATGAAGCCTTTTGTCTCTTGTGTCTAATTCAAGGCAGAATGCGTAAAAGTGGCAAAGCAAGAATAGTGATCCACATTAACACAGTACACACAGACAGATAAAACACACTCATCTGTCCAAGTGCACACACACACATACACATACACAAACATTTCATCACCAGTTCCCACCCCCCTCTCAACCCTTCCCACATCTCCCGGACGTCTTATATTCTTTTTTTTCCCACCCTTGTGCCCTCTTGTCTGGAAACAAATGATCCCAGCATGGAGTCATGAGTACTGATGTGTTCAGACCACCCTCCACTCTGTCATAGAGCCTGTCTTTTCTCCCAAGCATTGGTGTGCATTTTATGCCGGTATAATGCATCTCAAATTTGTTAATATAAGCAATGGGGACCACTCGTGACGAGGGAAAAGCACTTTTTAATGGACATGGGAACTACATTGGTCTATTTTGCAGAAGACGAAGGCTTCTGTTGAATGGATGGAATTTTAATTGACTGGTTCACTGTCAGTGTCAGTTATATTTTTGAAATACATATTTTTTTTTGTAAATACATTTCAAAGGTTATGTTTCAGTGGTGATATTGTCCAGAAAATATTTTTTTGTTTGAAAACGAATACCAGAGATTATCATTATTGTAACTAAACATATTGCCAGCATGATTTTAGCATCCACGGAAAATAGATACTGGCATGAAACAGCAAAATTGCACAGCGCGGGTTCTATTATAGGTAATTATGAAACAATTTGGAAAGCATTTGATTAAAATATGAACAGGTAGTTTCTCCCATCATGAGGCATGTGAGATAAATGTTGTTGTTGAACAAAATGTAAGCATTGTTTTTATCTCTTAATCTCCTATTAAATGACAATATTATATTGGAAATACATGTATAATTCAAACATATAAGGAGCCGCTTCCTATATTTTGTCTTGCTTCAATAAGAAAAATACAAATGATCCTCATCAAGAATAAAAAATGTAGTTTTAACACACTTATCTTTGGATATATAAGAGGGGAAAAAAGGGAATAATTGTGTGTAGCAGCAAATAGAGGAGGCTTAGCTGTTACTGCTGTTTGACATTCTCTCCAGTGTGTTTGGTTTTTCTCGACAGTGACTCATCTCCAAATGAGTGACACTGGGGTCATCCTAATCTGCTTTTCTTGCAGATCAGAGACGAGTTGGACAAAAGCTCACTTTTCCATTCACTCCAGTGTAGAAGTCCAATATGTCTATGTATTTGCCCAAACCCTTTACTTAATCAGCGGCTGAGAGGTTATTTAGAACCACAGTCGGATGCTCCTTCCAAGTTCCTAATATATATATGTGTGTGTGTGTGTGTGCATGAGAGTTAAAAACACTTATGAGCAAGAAACTGATCAGATTTGACATATTAATAAAGAAATTAATTTTAGATCATGTCATAAAGTATCTTTATAATTGCTACAAATCTGTATTATAAGCAGTTGTTACAGGTTTATTTACAATTGCGTGAAAACATGACGTGTGTGTGTGTGGGAATACATACTGTTGCATTATCTCTCTATCTCTTTCTCTCACCTCACAGCTGTCGCCAGCCACCCCCCCCACCCCACCCCACTCACCCTCTCCTGCATCAGGGTGTGGGTGCGGCGGGTGCAGTGGGGGCCTTGGCCCCGACGAGGCCGAGAAGGGATCCACTGCTGTGCTAAGCCTCTGGCTCCCTGCTCCCTCCCCACCTCCTCACATCATGAATAATGGAACAGAGAAATACATTTATCTTTTAATAGCCCCGGCCCCCTGGCTGAGACCGTTCAGTCTGGCCCGAACCGCCACAGCACAGGGCTGAGGTTTCTGAACTCCACCCTCCTCCTCCTCCTCCTCCTCCTCCTCACCCTCTATGCCACACCACACCACCCCACCCGTGATTGTCTCTGCTCCTTTTGAAGTTGGGTGCTTCTTAGTGTCCTAGAGATGGGTAATCAGGCTTGATTTTGGAAGGGTCAGGCCATCTTTTGAAGGGGGCGGTCATCCCCAAGTTCGACCAAGAAGAGCTACGATCGTGTGTAAGAATCACTGTAATTTCATCAGACGTATTCACGGCCCAGTTCTGAATTTAATAGACTCCAAAAAAAAGTAGATGTAGAGAGCATCTTGGTCGTGCTACGAATATAGTAGTAGGATTGTGTAAGAGAATGCAAATGGCCAGCTGTGAGATAATTGTAAGGTAGAAATATTGTGTTTGCTTGTGTTCAACTTTGATACTGGAAGAAGGGTTCTGTTATTGATTTTAAAAGACAAAAATAAATCAAATTAAAAAAATCTGGATTATTGAGATTATTTGAGAAATGAATGTGGGCTGGGTAGCTCATCCAGTTTTTCATGATGCATTAAATATTTTTCATTTGAATCTCGTGCCTCTTGAAGAAATTAAAAACACATCCTTTTGTATATATTTTTTATGTATTTTTTATTATGTTTTTTACAATGAGAAAACACACACTAACAGATTAATGCACTACAAACAGACCTGATAGTTTATATAATCGCTATTAATATTAAAACTAGATGTGTATATCAAATAAAGGCACTTTGTCCATCTCTGCTGCCACACTTTTTTCTAATAAGATACCGTGATTCCAAATCAGCCAGGCTCTTAATGCGCTACGTATCGGTGCACCATAATGTGGGAATAACACCGTCTTTCTCTATTTAACTAGGATCAGGAGGATTTCAGTCCAGCCTCCTCGTCCTCATTGCTTACACATCTGTATGTGTGGGCTCTGGGGGGAAGGCAAGTGTAGCTGGATACGTTAACCCTCTGTTTGTCTACGCTGATTTAAGGCTCAAACAGCCCTCGCTGTGACACCTGCAGCAACAGAAGCAGGAGAGGGACTGAATCAGCCTGCAGTGGCTCCGATAATCACCCGAGTAGTTCATTTATAAAACAATTATTCACACAATAATTAGTTATTTTTGCTTTTGTGCATGAGTGTTAAACAGTGTTTTGTTTTTTTGTTCACCCCAGCAAGCACTTTCTGTAGGATTTCTTTAATATAATAACATTTTTTATGATTTTTTTATTTTTATTTAAATACTTTTGTGTAGGATTCTTGTATTTAAAAAATGTCTTTAAAAAAAATATTGAATAAAATAATATTAATTAAAATAAGTATTGAGTGTTTCTGTGTATTCAGTGTCAAACAAAACATGATTTCCACTTATTAAGATATGTTTTTATTGTGACATGTTTCTAATGAAATTTTAGAGGTTACTAATGCTAATGTATGTTAGTGTCATGTGTAAATTAAAGGCATCATTTTAATACAAAAACAGATTTAACTATTTCCCCATAGCTTAGTAGGCAATAATTACTTTCACCATGTTATTTGTTTTTAAATTTACTTTAAGGTTTGTGGGTGCAATATACATATATAGGAGTCAACAATACCAATTTATTATAATTTTTACAATTTAAGTCAGATATTTTATGTCACTAACTTGTGATCAGATTATCACATAACTGAAAAATACAGGGAACAAAACACACTCGAGAAACACTGAAGCTGACATCACTTTTTTCAGCCAACAATAACAAGTTCAAGCACACACTTCTTCCCAACATGCCCCCTCCTCCCCCTCTCCCAACACACACACACACGCACACACACACACACAGCGTAACCTAAATCTCTTTTCTCCATATCCGCGCACACACAACCCATCCGGCACCAAACCCCTCTTACCCACCACTCCCCTGCACCCAAAGCCTTGAAGCAGCCCCGGGGCTTGTGTAGTCATGCGTCGGTTGCCCGGCGTTGGGGATGAGGCCTTGCTAGCCGCGGCTGTAGCTGGGTCCTAGCCAGCAACTCCTCAGCTCCCTGCTCTGCTCTATGGAAGGCAGAGAAGCTGAAAGCACCATTTATCATCACTTGTGTGGGCAGCATCACCACGGCAACGCTCAGGCTGGCAAATGCCACTGCTGTGAATACTAATGAGGCTCTTGGCAGGCCTGCGTTGGCGTCAATGGGGCCAGGGTTGTACTCTACGTGTGTGTGTGTGTGTGTGTGTGTGTTTGCATGCGTGCGAGCCAGTGCTGGGCTCTAGGAGGGCTACAGTAGAGGTAAACAGTCCAAAGGAAATCAATTAAGTGTTTCCACAGTGTTTGGCAAGCGCTCTAATCTTCGGCAGCACATTTTAAAATAAGGGCAGAATCTGCCTTTAATACCTCCTCTGCTTCCTGCATGACAATAAACAAGCAGGCAACAATAAACAGCCGAGCACAGCCGAGCTTGACTAAGTCCTCCAGTCTGTACTTTGAGAAAAACACAAGTGAAGTCATTATTCCAGAGTTCTTTAGCTTTCTTCCCCCATGCAGTACGTCTTTTCTTGAAACTAAACAAACGCAATTATTTCCTCAAGGTTTCATATTGTAGGAACATAATGTTTATTAGTGAAACAATCTCAGGTGATTTAAAAGTTGTGTTGTGCATCCCTGAATGGAATCTAAGAAAGGCATTTGCAGCTAACGTAATGAGCAGTGAATTGGGGCACACCTGCCTTTCTGCTATTGACACTAGCTTTTAGTTTCGGCGGGGCCTTTACATCGTCACCTGTCAGAGACGCTCCCTCTCTCTCTGCTTCTCTGTGACTCTTGTGTGTGAGCGATGCTGCGAATAAATTGGACTGGAGCATGCCTGCACCGCTCTTTATTGATTCAGGCACTTTGATTGAGCAGGGATCTAATCAATTCTTCAGTGGTAGTGAGACGCCAGAGTAAAATTATTCTTAGGCAAACCCTTCAAACGACTCGTCATTAATTTGCCTCTTTACCGGCACTTGTTTGCTGGGAACGAGATGCGTTTTGGGCTTCCTCTGTCTATTAGCGGGGTTGTGCTCCTGGGATTTTCATGGGCTGCTAAGCTTAGGGGGTGTGGGGTGGGGGAGGAGGAAGAGAGATAATGTGTGTGTTTGTGTACAAATGTGTTTATGTGAACTGGGGGGTGATTGGGCACACTATGCTTGCTCATCCTTACAGAGTGACTTATTAGTGCTAATTGGGAAGGACAGTTCAAACAAGCACAGAGGAGTGGTTGTCACACAAGCGTGACATGAGTGTAGAGAGGCAGGCAGTGCCGGGTGCTCTTCCCGGCTTCGGCCCTCCCTTTTTTCCCCCAAACCCAGCCCTCCCCGTGTCTCCTCCTCCCTGGCCCCCCGGCCTGGCCCCACAGAGTGGCCACAGAGTGGGCTCTTTGTCTGGACACGGCCATTAGCAGTCAGCGGACTTCAGAAATGTGAGCGGGACAAGGCAGTGGACAGAGGCGCAGACAGAAACACGGCTGTCTGAGACACTTAGGAAGTCAACAGCTGACGGAAGGGCCAACACAAAGGAGGAGCTGCTGAAGCACGGGGAGCGTGATCTGCATAGAATATAGACCTCCCTCCCTCTCCTCGCTTGTGCACTTCGTGGCGAGCGCGCGCAAACAAGCTATGTGAAACCCACGCATTATGCACATAAACATGCCTGATATGCTACTGGAGAAGGCAAACACACACACAAGACTGCACACAGATGTGAATGTGCCACATCAGCGCCTCCATTAGCTGGTGCAGAAGATGCACTGACACCACAGTATGATTGGAAAGGCATTCCTCCTGCCCTGAACCCTCTAGTTAATGATGAATCAACCGGTGGTGCATCGACACCAAGACCCCTTTCTGGAAAATGCTCCATACTTCTATTTAGCACGTTTTTTTTTTTTTTGCTAAAAGATGCTAATTCCAATGATTATTTAGTGCCATAATAGCTGCAATTATATTCTGCACAAACTGATATAAGGTGTAAGCACCAATTAGTAACTGGTCATTATCTTAAGCATTCGGTGCAGGGAGAGTGAAGTAATAGGCAACCATTCAGTAACCCTTGCTCGGGAAAAATGACTGCATAGTGCCTCAGTAATTAGCGGAGCCTGTTTTGCCTTTAGTCTTGAAAGTGGGTTGTATATTCACTAACCTGCATTACAGCGTGCAGTCACATCTCGCTATTATAGAGACAGCCTTGCCATTAATGGGCAGCATGAGGACTGTGTCATCTTTTAATTATTCTCTATTTGGTTATGACAAGAGGACACTTTCAATGAAGTGGCCTTTTCTCTCTGGAAATACATTTTCATGTACCTGTATGGCTGCTGTGTAATATGGTTATTTTCAGAAATGGACACAAGAGATGAAACCAAATATTGGTGTGAAGATGGGCGACAAAAGGGGCGGCAAATAAGCCAAATTTCCATACAAACATGGTGTTTAATGCCCTGCTGAAAGAGGGGTGGTTTCGCGACAATAATAATGGAAAATTCTGGAATATATAAAAAGCGCTGTGTTCAAATGGTATGTAATGGCGATGGCCTGGGCTCTGTGCCGCGTGTGTGTTTGCTTTCTCAAAGCCACGCCAGCGAGGATCACAAGAGCTGTATCAAAGCGTTCGGCCACCATGCGAAATGTCTTCTCGCAGCAGGGGGTTGTGGGATTGTTGTCGCCGTCCCAACTCTCTTTGAATGTCAGCCTCACTAACAGGGCAGTTGGCCTACACGGCACTGCTGACAACACAGCTACTTTCAACTTTTATTCTTTAATTTTTTTCCTCTTTTTTTTTGCCCGGCACAGCGCCTCTCAACGGCAAAGAACATGACAGACATGTGAATTATTCTGTGTTCACTCTGCAGGAAGACGCATCGTATGTGTATAGGTGAACATGTGTTGGGGGTGAACGTCGGGTCAGTGCGTATTATTTAAGGCGACGTATGCCGTGGGATTTTTTTTTTTTGTTGGCGCTGACACATACACGACGAAAACGTACAGCCCAATACGCCGCAAAGTATCCGGGACAGCTGAGCACAACAGCTTTGCACATAAATCAAGCGCACCCCAAACACACTGGGCCTGCCTAATAGATGTTTAACTAAACCCCCTCATTTCAAACAGTTTGACCCCGCTTCGCTAAAACACAATGTGAGAACTCCCCAAGGATTAGGCCCTGACCTCGCGGGGAATGGAGGGAATGGCCCGCACCGGCTATAAAGGAGCCTGCCATTGTGCTGTCCAGGCATGGGGGAGGACAGTGCGAGGGAGATACATGCCAGTGGGTGGAGATAGCCTTGTTGTAACGACATCTTGATGGAGCATCTTTCCCACCCACCGGAGCAGCACCGGCTCTGTATGTATTTTAATGAGGCTTTGTGTCTGCCCACATATAGCCCCTCTACTGACAGGGAACGTGTTAGCAACATGCTCACCCTTTGTCAGAGCACCCAATCACATAATCGACTGGTCGGCTAGATTTATTCCCTTGACTCTACTTTTGTGTGTGTGTGTGTGTGTGTCCATAAGTGCAGGGATGTAAATAGTAAGAGTGACCTTTTACAGACTGCATAGTTGGCATGGGTTGTAAAGCTGCTGGGGTGAACTACAAAACCCCCTGGAGCTTTTGTGAGTGCTTTTACAGACCCCTGCATGTGTGTGTGTGTGTGTGTGTGTGTGTGTGTGTGTGTGCACACAGGCATGGGGGAGCCTAAATAGAAAACTTTAACAAATTCACCATTTACAAGGGGCACTGCGATGACAGAAGTACTTTGCAGATGCTTGTCCTGAAGAGGAATTTGCCTTTCATATTGTGAGATCAAAATAATAATTTTTACTTTTGAAGCACAGTCTTTTCATTCCAAAGCGCCCATATTGAGAACACGGTGAATACGTTCGTCATGTTGGATGTGGGGGGAGGGGGGGAGATGTGGGAGGGGTAATTTTATTTTCTTAAGCGGGGGATATGGCAGGTTTGGAGGATCCAATTGTGTGCCGGGATGCAATTCAGATTTTATTTTCTTAGTTACTGACCTTGATCGAGGAACTGCAGGGTCAGAGCCTCTCCAGTCTCTATTGTGGGCTCCAATAGAATGTTAATGAATTGGTGCGGTGAATATGAATATTAAAACGCAGACCCCCTTTCAGCACCCAGTCAGACTTGCTGCTGCATGTTGAGTGTTTTGGTGGCTGGACATGCAGTGTCTGCCTCACAGAGACCGCTGCTGACTGGAGAAAGGGTGGGTGGGGATACCGAAGCCATTCTATCCATTCGTAGCAGTCTTTTCTTCCATCCCTGAAGAATACGACCAAGTCTCACCGACCGGGAGAGGGAGGGAGTGAATGAATGAATGGTGAAGGTAACTGTATGATTTGTAGGTGTGGGTAGTCGGGTGTGTGTGGAGGAGTGTCACTTGGCCCACATTCGGGTGCTGTGTGATCCTGAAGGTTTTTCTGGGAGAGCACAATGGTCCATTTAGGGTGCACCCAGCGCCCCGGTCCTCCTCGCTGGCCCCCGGAAGTGCTTCATTTTGTTTCAGAGGACAGCTGCACGGCTCCGTTTGTCTTCCCCGTGCCTTTTGATTGGCCTGGCATGCTCGAGAGGAGCATGAGTACTGATTGTTTCAAACAGAACCTGGCATGCTATCAGCTGGGAGGATTGTTTATTGGGGGGGGGGAGAGGCAGGACAAAGTCAACAAAGAGAGCCAGGAGCCAACAGTGGCTCTGGAAACGTCCAGAGACAAAATCTTCAAAGGACACAAGCATCTATACATCACCTCCAAGCCACCGTGAAATATTACAAATAGCGACACAATGCTCATCTCTCTAGCGCCACCTCAATCAATGGCTTTTGTAGTCGAGTATAAACCCCACTGAGCCAGAATGGGCTCCATAACATCAGCAGCCATCGGAAGATGGATCACATGTAGAGAAGTATGAATATGAATTATTACATAAGCAGAGGCAGTCAATCAGTGATGATGGAAGGCTGCATGACTGCAGTCATGACTAGTGGTCACCATGTTCTCAACACACTCTTTACGTGAATGTAAAATAGAATACGGTTGATTGCCGGCTGTTCTCATACACCATTCGTAGCTATACCTACGAAAAAGCAATGCACTGTAATTTGTATATATCCCACAAAATCAATTTGTATGTAATCCACGTAATCATGAACCAGGAAGTATAAAGAGCAACAAACGCTGCGTAGGGAGGAGGTATGGGTGGATGGTTGGGTCAAAAAGCACCAGACTTCTGTCCAGGAAACCGGTTTGAAGCCAGAAGCCAACGTTGATTTATTTGTTACGTAACTTAAGTTACGCCACTTTCGGAGTTATTTTTCCCCAAGCCACTATCTTTTCCTAAACCTAACTAAGTAGTTTTGTCACATAACTTCCGTACTTAAAGTTACGCCACCTTCAGAGTTATTTTAACTGAAACAGCAATCTTTTCCTAAACCTAACCAAGTTGTTTTTGTCACGTAACTTCCATACTTAAGTTATGGCACTTTTGCAGTTATTGTAACCCAAACCGCGATCTTTTCCTAAACCTAACCAAGTTGTTTTTTGTCACGTCATTTCTGTACTTAAGTTACGCCACTTCCGGTGATATTTTAAGCCTAGCTGTGATCTTTTCATAAACCTAACTAAGTTGTTTTTGTCAAGTAACTTCCATACTTAAAGCTGAAATAGGCGAGATTGGAGCAAGTATAATTAAAAAAAGTTATTTCTATAAAACGGTCGCTATATCCTGACAGTAGTACATGAAACAGGTAACCTGAAAAAAATCATGTGCCTTTGTGTCCTCCGGTGTTCCTAACGGCATCTGCAAGATTTCACAGACCAGAGGAAAACAAGCAGTCAGAGATGATCAGAGGTCTGCTGTCCATGAGCAGCTGTCAATCACTCGTGAACTCCTACCAAACGGTCAAACTAGGCAGCGCTGATCAAATACGAATCAATATTATGTTACGTTAATGCCTATTTCTCGACTCAAATGTTTTCAGAATCCTCTTGTAGTGCACGGTTTAGTTGTAAAATGAGAAAGTTTGTGATGTGGCAGCCATGTTGAAATCTCTTGAAGGAACGCCAATTACAGGTCACATGACCGGAGCAAAGCCAATAGGAACGCACTCGCTCTGAAATGACCTGTGATTGGTCAAAGTCTTCCGTCACAGGATTTTTTAAAGCCTGAAAACAGAGCCATGAGGAGGCGCAGAAGTCTAGTTTTTTCTCAGAACACTTGAATTACAATATGCTGAAAGGTTATTATGGAGTTTTTGCCGAATGATGCCAAAAATATACTGCCTACTGCCACTTTAAGTTATCCCAGTTCCGGTGTTATTTTAACCCAACCCACGATCTTTTCCTAAACCTAACTAAGTCGTTTTGTTGCTTAAACCTAAACAAGTCGATCTTTTCCTAAACCTAACTTTAATATTGACACGTGCATCATGTGTTGCTGGGCATTTGTAGGAAACCACATGAAAAATGAGAAATAACTTTTCGTAAGAAATCATCCGAATCGTTGTATGAGGATAAGTTGTTGAATGACAGAAAGTAACAATAAAAATGGATGTTTTCTAATGCATTATTCATCAAGGACATTTATCAGATGGAAGATGGAAAGACAAATTCTACAAAAGCAAACCAAGAGTAAGAAAGAACGAAAAAAGTATATTAAGAATGATGAACTTCAAAACTAGGGTCACACAAACAAACACAACTGACTGAACACTAGCCATGATTTGAATAAATCTAATTACTAGTTAGGTGCTACAGTTGCTATTGTATCTATTTACCTATAAAAAGAAGAAGCGTATTTAATGTCACCAAACTGAAAGGTTGAGCCGAGCTTCACCTTGCATTTGGTATCTAAATGGGAAAAAAGGGGTTATCCTTTTTGAGTTCGGCTGAATAGAACAGATCCCAGAATTAATTTAGCCACGTTTATTTCTCTTTCATGGCCCTGCGCCGAGTCCCTCTATACAAGGATGAGTGAGTTGTGGCCTTGTGCTAACCTCCATCTCCCTGAAAGAGGAAAGGGAGAAAAGGCAGCAAATAAACAAAAAAACGCGTTTTGGAGTTGCTTTTCGGTGCCTCTCCATCCTCCTCGTTTTGAAGCAGCTGTGCAAAAAATGTCAAAAATTCAGAGTGTCCTCTTTTTATATACCTTTCTGTCAAGTATTTCTTTTTTCCCTCAGGTTCAGATGGAAACCAATGTCTGATGACACATCTGAGGTACTCTAAAACGACCCGGAGAGAAAGGGAGAGCGAGAGAAGTAAAAAAAAAAAAAAAAAAAAGAGGAAAGAAATAAATGGGTGTCTGTGTGTTTCCTTCCGTGCATGTGCCTCACTGTGCATCTCTGCGTGTGTGTGCATTTGTGTGTTTGCTAACACACCATCTGAGGATGGTGCAGATGTCCATGCTGTGGCTGGTCTCGCACGCTGTTCAACATGCCTCAAAAAGAAGGGATTTTCCCTCTTTGTTTCAAATTTCACAGGCCGTCCAAATGGGCACAGACATGCTTCCAAAATAAATAAATAAACGGATGTATCAGTGGCCAACATCTGCAGATTATGATTAGCATTTGGAAATTGCGTCCTTGAATGAGATTTGGATGTCAGTCTTCTTTTATGCGCGCGACTCCTATTCTGGGGAACTAGAGGGTACCGCTTTGTCCTTAAATTGGCTACAATTTGGAGGGAGAAAGAAATCCTCTTCTCTCTCTTCCCCTCTGCCCGTTATGATGTGCCGTCTGAACAAGAAAGAGACACTATTAATTGTGTTGAATATGAATGGCTGTATTTGGTTAACCAGTTTCAAAGGAAATTGGCCCAAAGGAACTTCTTTCCCTCTTCTTCCCCCTACTGTCTGTCCCCGCTTTTTCTTCTCTCTTTATCAAGATTTTTTTCTTCCCCTCTCTAATTTTACACTGAGCGAGCTGGCTGCTTTAGTGCGGCTGCATTATCTTATGTATTCAGCTTTCAGCTCCTCTCCCTCTCCCGATGAGGCGAGGCTTAATTGGGCTCCGGCTTTAAAGTCTGTAGAGCTCTCCACTTGCTCATAGAAACACATTCAGGGGCTGCTCATTCACTTCGAGTATGTGTTAGATGTACAAATATTATTTACTTTTATACTCCAAATCAAAAGGCGCACACTTCCTGCCTCTCTACACACAGTCCGTGCAGGAGAATTCACAGTTCAATTCACTTCAGGGTATTTTTTTTTTCTCCCTCTCTCTCTCTCTCTCTCTCTCTCTCTCCCTCTCTCCTTCGTCAACCGCATTACAAGAATGTGCTGCCGCTTCACAACAAAAGTATTATTTAAAAGGCCTGTTTCATTACAATGCAGTGGTATTGTTGATAAGAAAATATTAACAACCCTTTTAAAAGGACAGTAATTATTACACTGCCTTGCGACGGCACAGAAAGAAGCTACCACATATTAATTCTAATAAGAAAAAGAAACTATTTTTACCTCGACTGCAATTGAAACGATGGGGGGAAATTCAGATTTTAATTCCATTTGTAAGGCATAATTCAATGTGTGACATCGCCTAATTTAAATTTCAAAAACATACTATTTTAAACAGACTGTGTATCATGCATGAATCCTTAAAACAAGTGAAATATATTATAGAGCAGAGCATATTCTGCTGCTGCTGGGAGGATTAATAAATGAAATAAAAAACAGACACAGATGGCAGAAGTGGAAAATTAAGGTTTCACCTCTTGGAGATGAGGCAAAGGGAGCAGCTTTGTGCACAACACTCCTCCATCCCTCGCAGCCAAACAACCTCAGCAATTAGCTGCACCATTAGAGCCTGGAGAAGGGGGAAAGGAGCTGATAAGAGAAAAATATGCTGGAGAGAGGAGGAGAGAGAGCAAGTCTGCCAGACACAGAGGAACTTGGTGGCTCTTGTTCTACGGCGAGCCGCGCCGCTGTTATGTGGAGTGTCTCGGCGCCGCACGCCGTCGACGCCGAGGCCATTTCGGGCGGCAGAGGCTGATGAACTGCGGATGAACAATCTTGCACCTCCCTTATAGACCTGAGCTTACATACAAACTCCTCCTCATTAGTTATTTTGTCACTCGTGCCAGGCACAGGAATAAATGAGACCACTATCAGCTGCCGCCTTGATAAGCTGCCTTATCTCATTAGGTTCCACATCAAAGTTAATCAGAGATGGGAATGGTAATTGGCCGACTAGACAATGCCACAGATCATGGGGCTTTTGTAGTGTATGTCATCTCCAAAACATCAGCAGGCTGGGGCTGGAAGATAGGGTGCATCTGTTGGAGAGAGAAGGAGAAGAGGAGTGTGTGTGTAAGGGGGGAGAGTGGGAGTGAGAGCTGGGAGTGAGTGTGCATGATGAAGAGCAGGGGGTGAGAGAGACCGAGAGAGAGAGAGAGAGAGGGGATGAGAGGGGAAAGGAGTAATGGCAGAGGCATAACAAGCAAGCTGCTCAGAATTAATGAGCTTACTCAATAAGAAAAGAATAACCAATCAGTGTGTGTTGGGCAAATATAATTTGGGAATAATTGCTTGATTGCTTTTCTATAGTAGGGCTGATTTGACCACACACAAGAACTGAGAATTAAGATGTCAAGACAAGAATTAATTTGGCAAGCGAGGGCACACAAATGTTCCTCTCGCTCCCCACTCAGGCGGCTTGGGAGGCAGCGGAGCTGCGAGTTGGAGCGCGCTAATGATGAAAACACAGTGGTAGATTGCGTATTCATTTCCCTGTCTCTATTTTACATAAAGAGAGCCACGGCTAATGCCACAGATGTTGGGATATCATACAAAAAAAAAAAACTGTGCGTATGCTAACACATTTAATTGCCATTTTTGCATATTCCACTCCATTGTTGATAGCTAGTTGCAGCTGATTGTTCAGTTTGTGTCCTCATTGATTTCAGTGTGCTTTTTTTTTTTTTTTTTTTTTTTTTTGGAGGGGGTAACTGTCTGGGGACGGTAATTGGTGCGTTTTGACGCTTCCCACCCCCAAACAGTGCTTATTCCTGAAGTCTTCTCTCCTCTCTCGGTCGCCAATTCGCGAAGGCTTAGAGTGTGCCTTTCATTACTCGCTACCTGCTTTGAGAAATCAGTCTCGACCTCACTCACACACACTTGTGTGGAAATGTTTTTGTCCTCTAACAAAGTGCCGGTGGTCGGAGTAACACATTAGAGAATAAGCGACAGGAATACAGTGAGGAGAAGAGCAAAACAACACCCACCCCTAGGACCCTAATGGCCAGCTGCACCCTGCTAATGATACACACACATACACGCATGTGCACACGCATACATACACGCACAACCCCGCTGCTCCATTCCCATTACAGGGCACTGTATAGGGTCTCCCGATGTACACATGGCAGGAGCTTATTAATAGTAATCACGGGGCATGATGCAGGATAGAATCCGACATTAACGCTACATTTGGAATGGATTCAGACCAACCCCCATTCAATTTAGATTTGAATAAGAAATATATCCCGACCTGACCACATGCATATGAATCACCACATATATTTGCTCCCACATGTGTCTGGTACTTAGTTCCAATTAGGCTGAAAACACTGCTGCTGTGACGGAGGCTGCTCACACCGTCTCAGTTATCACCTCTCTGCAGGTTTCCGCGGCTGAGGCTATTCATTTTCAAATGTGTGTGTGTGTGTGTGTCAGGGTGTGTACGCCCGTGTGCATGTGTGCATTGACATTATTTGAGCGCTGAGGTAAGTAAAGGGAATAAATAAGCAGGCAGAGGTCCTGTCATGATGATGTTATTGCCACCCTGGGTTTGCCTGTGGCATTATGAGGACAGGCACACTGCCATATCCCTCACTGTCACATGCACACACACACACACATACACACATACACAAACACACACATGCCTGCGTGCTGGGGATCTAGGGCACATGCTCTAGGTAAATTTGCTTTGATCCGCATTGCACCTAATTGAGTCACAGGCAATGTCTCTATTCCCACATCAAGGAATTTGAAAATGTTAGATTATTTCGCTTGGGGATTAAACCTAATTTTCGTGTGTTACGCATTAACCTATTAGGCTGGTTCATCTGCATTGCTAATGCCCCCGGTGCAGACAGCTGTCACTGCCCTGGAAAGAAAAAAAAAAAACATGATCATGCAATCCTTGAATGAGTGATCCCTGCGCCGATTAGTGGCAGTGAACTTCGCTGAGCCCAAGTGATAAGGCTGCAAAATTCCCAAGTTGCCAATAGCTCCGAAAATTATCAGACTGTAGGCAAAGGAGAAATTGTGCCTTCCGGCTCAGGGGCTTCAATCCAGGGTTTGCCCAGATTGACATTATTTAAAGCTATGGAAATGGGCTCTGGCTATCTGGAGGATTGCTAGAATAAGAAATTTCCCAGCAACATTTATGAATACGCTGACAGGAGGGGATAGGGGCAAACTATATATATATAAATATACTGTGTGCATTCTCGAAAAAGCAATTTTAGGGTAATTTCGTGATTTTATGATCTAATCTAGGTAAATAAATAAACAGATATGTGTGGAGGGAAAACCCATATGGCTGTAATATTCTTAAAGGACCTCGGCAATCTTTACTGAGAAGCTACTTTAACAGGAATCACTGTGTGCTCTGTGTGTGGACCAAGAAGTGCATTGTTTTTCTAACCTGATGCAGCAGAAATGGAAACAAAATCCCTTCAATCGCTTCCTGCTGTTTAGCCAGGACATATTGGCAATGCAACATCTGTGCAACGGGCCTGAACGTGGGGGGTGCACGGAGATTGTATTATATTTGCTGGTCAGTAAAATGATGTTCTTAGTAGATTCGGCTCGGGTGCATATTTTTTGTAACGTCGCCGCAGCGATGCCTCCGTAGTGGACACACACTGCTGGCACATCAGCCCTTTTTAGCATGCACAAGCACTAGTGAAGTGTGAACGTGGCCATTTTGCATAGCTTAACACGAGTGTGCACACCGGTCGTGCGCGGTAGAAGATGTGTGTGCATGAACACAACGCGATTATTTATCCGTCTTCAAGTGTGTATGTGCCCGTGAATGGATGAGTGCGTTATCGTCACCTATGAAAACGCTCGACGTAGGGTGGAGCGCTGCCCCTGAGTGCCTATTCAAATGAACACAAACATCAATCGCCGGCCGACCCCTCACGTTCCCAGCCTTGGAGGGTGACACTGTAGTAGTCACGCACACGCTCCACCCAGGATGCTTCTGTGGCGCTTTAATGAGAATATTAATCCTGTCGGTTGCTGTTTATTGTGTTTTATTTTTTTAATTATGTTTTTTTTTTTTTTGTTTAAGCGCCATGCAAATGAGGCGCATGTGTGTGTACGTGTGAGTCTCAGGGCTGTGCGAATGCGGTACTGGACACTTCAGCGTGCATAATGGATACAACTTCATTGGATGTGGTCATTATCATGGGTGTTCAAGAGCAATGTGACCTCACATTATCACAATAGATCCCCTACTATTCTCATCCGCTGTCTAATTATGTATGGGTGCTGGGCACGGTGCACTATATCCACTTCGCCAAGGTTTGATTTTTATCATAGCTGGCTGACTGTTTTTTTGTCTGCTTGGTAAAAAATCGGTGACTGAAATACCAGGCTAAATACTGCTCGTGGTAACTGGTGAACTTTATTTAGTAATTCCAAACTGAAATGTAAAACTCAGCCTCAAAAATTGAGATTCTATTGTCGTGCCAACTTTAGACATTTTGCCTATCGGTAACCCAGCGGCTGTAGCCTGAACGTGGGGAGTCCCGGAGCACAAAGGCTAATCAATGTCAGGGTGGAAGCGGAGAATCCCCTGGCCCACCCTATTTGACTTAACTGCTCCGTTTGTGCTCCTACTGATCCTGTGGTCTTTGTGTACATTGTAATGAGTGCTGACATAATCCTGCGGATTTTCCTGGAGGCCAAACCCTTGCCACCCCCATCAGGCCTGGGGTCTCTCCTCCGATCAGGAGGGCTGCCAGAGGGGGGGAAAGGCAGAACCACAATGCCCCACGACCCCCATGAGACACTTACATTTAGGGATGGTTTGAAGCTCTCTGTGATTGAGCTAGTAACCCATTTTAATCCTATTAACACTAGCCAACAAAAGCTAAATCTGCTGCAGGACAGGCAGGGCTGGGGCACGGAGGCTGGGCTGCGGATAGTAAACTGGGGGCTGAGACTATAGTGCGAGATATTGTGGAAATATAAAAAAAAATTGTGTAGCAAAGGGAATAAAATGATGCTGAATGGATGCCTGCCCTTGAGGTTACTTTTTTTTTTTTTTTTAGGGAAAAGAGATAGGGAAACAAAGGACAACAAGAAGAACACAAGGACGAGACACAGAAAAATCGTGAACAAAAAGCCCCTTTGTGCCAAGACCGCCTCAAAGAGGTGGACCACCAATAGTCGCCGTTCGATATACACAAGGTTAACTCATTCAGCAAACATCCATCTTGGTGTTTGAAGGACATGTTATTGGCGGAACAGGGTAATAAATGTACAGCAAAGAGCAGCACAGGAAGCGAGTCCAGTGCCTTGTGGGTGTTGGTACCTCGAGGTCGACGAACAAAAACCGGGGGAGACTCTCAATGCACTTTTGTTTTGTGTGCATCGCGGGGCAGAGGGGCCAAGTATGCTGGTGGTCCTTGCCCTAGCCCCATCAGAAAAGGGAAGGGTTTTACACATCTAGTGTGGCAGCTTAAAACCCCCCCATTGTACCAAACAAGAGGGGAGTGACAGGGCCCATACAGACAGAAAGTGTTCTTTAGCCAAACAGGGCAGGATATGACTCTTTAAGGGGCAAGGGGGTGAATGAACAATAACGAGCGTGAAGAATGAAACCCTGTGTAGGGAACACTGATACTGCAATTCCTCACTAGGTGTCTTCAGTCATCCCTCATCGCTGTGTGCTCTGTGCTCGGACATATTCCCCCCGCTCTTGCCGTCCGTCTCCGTTCCACTCTCCGACCGCCTGGTCTCTCATCACCATATCAATTCGTCATACTAGTGGCCTGATCTGGCAGCAAAAGCTATATATATATATATGATTATAATTGTCAGTGTGGGGTCTAAGTGATGAGGTATGATATGTCATTACGGCGGTGCGGGCTAGTCTTTGACATGGGTCATTAGAGACAGGAGCTTTAACCAGAGAGGCGACAGGCCACGAACCCAAAACTCCAAGGGGAATAGCGGACACCCCTGTTCGTGGCTCCAACATCATTATTTAGACACAACATCAACGTATCAAATGCTGCTTCTTCTTCTTCTTCGCAACCCTTTCCCTGTGGAGTATCTCCAATGCGGTCCGGGGAAGTGTGCATAATCAGCGAAGTGAGACACGGGATTGGCTGAACCGGTTGAGACAGACAGCGAGCTCCTGTGAACCTCCTGTGAGGTCTGCCCTTCTCTCTTCCCAGGGCGAGGGCCTTTAAGCATCCTGAGATCCTTCTCTGAGACGGGCCACGCTCGCGGTAGCCCGGTATACATTTATGTATGGCTCTGACCTTTCCTATAATGAGTTCACATCATAACCATTGACCTAAAACAAATTCACAAATGTTCTCCAGTGCTGAGGTGCAGTAGGGGGAAAAAAGAAAGAGTGTGAGAAAGCAAGCAGGAGGGGAAGGAGAATATGATCAGTGAGTGTGACTAATATTGTTCTTGTGTAAAGTCCCGTTTTACAGGCGTGTTAGCTGAAGGGCTAATTAGATAACAGCTCATCTCTGCTCCGTGTTGATGACATTGATGCGTGATAAAGATGCTACTTGTAATGTTTACTGTGCACAAAGTGAACACGCAGAGGACAAAAGCACACGATCGTTTGAAATATTCAGCTTTTGTTTGTGTAGAGTAACTCGTTTTTATTTTGATATTTGTATTATTTAAAGGAATCAGAATTTTTGATGACAAAGCACCACATTATCAGCCAGGTGTTATTTCATAAGGTTACTTTTGTTCAGTTTTTTTGTTCTTTTAGTGGCTATTGTTAGTAGTAGTGCGATTGTTCAACAAGCCCACGGTTTCGGATTGTATTGCAGTTTTTGGGTCACGGTATCTGTTTTGTTTTGCAAATTATAGGGAGAAGAATAATCATTTTCAATGTGTTTGAACTCCAAAATATATACATTGATTAATTGATTTATTGATCAATAGTAATTAATGCTATTTCTATGCTACATGATGCCATAACACTGATTTTATACAGGAAATAAGGCTACTTAATGGTCAAGTAGGCCTATGTTCAGATAGTTGCCTCTTCTATACGTCTCTCACCTCATCAAATAATTAGCAGGTCTGTATTTAACAGTGGTGCAACAATTCAACAAGCCCACGTTTCGGTTTGTACGTCAATACACGGTACGGTTTTCTACGGCTCGGTTTTGCATCCCTAATTGTTAGGCAGTTGCAGTTAATGCAAATTTGTTTTAACGCCACTAATTTCTTCAACGCATTAACGCAACTTGTGATTTTTAGGTTGCAAGGGGGTGGAGTGAAGATACTGGCATCATATGAAACTAGAAAAATCTAAGGAATCCATTGGTACCAACCATGTCATACTAGCTTCTCGCGAAATAAAAGTAACGCTCCAAACATGCACAAAATTTTGGCAAGGAAAAACTGGCATGGCCATTTTCTTAGGCCTCCCTTGACCTCTGACCTCAAGATATGAGAATGAAAATGGGTTCTATGGGTACCCACGAGTCTCCCCTTTACAGACATGCCCACTTTATGATAATCACAAGCAGTTTGGGGCAAGTCATAGTCAAGTCAGCACACTGACACACTGACAGCTGTTGTTGCCTGTTGGGCTGCAGTTTGCCATGTTATGATTTGAGCAAATTTTTTGTGAGGGTTTCTGGACAATATTTGTCAATGTTTTGTGTTGTTAATTAATTTCCAATAATAAATATAGACATAAATTTGCATAAGGCAGCATATTTGCCCATTTCCATGTTGATTAGAGTATTAAATACTTGACAAATCTCCGTTTAAGGTACATTTTGAACAGATAAACAATGTGTGACTAATTTCGATTAATCCCGATTAACTATGGACAATCGTGCCATTAATCGCAATTACATATTTTAATTGATTGATATTTTAATCGATTGACAGCCCTAATAAATATATATATTTAAAATTGTTTTAATCAGTACTAAAAAAAACTGAGAACAATTAAGGTGGAATAAAGTAACAGTAAAAGTTTTCGGACAGGTTGAATTTGTCATATCTAATAGAGCTAGTAATACTAATAGTAGTTATAAAGGTCAGATATAAAAACAAAAAATAAAACCCGAAATAATTTGCATATCAAAATATATAAATTACTTCAGTAGTAGAGTCCTAGTTTGAAAACAAAAATGCTTTAATAATTGTGATTTTACTCATTTTGGAAATTGTGCATCACTTCTCCAAGTTAATGTTCCTTTAACCAACTGTCATACATTACAAGCTTGAGCTTTTTAAAACAGATGTCACATAGCCCACTAGGGAAAATAATATTATTACATCTTGGGGGGGACACACAAGCTGCATGATATCAAATTGTAATATCTGAAATGAGTTCAGTAAATAAAAAAAAATGTGTCTAAAATAATACATGTGTGTGTGAGTGAGTAAGAGAGAGAGAGAGGGAGAATAAATCTCTGTGTGGGACAGAGTGAATGTGGGCCTCTGAGAGAATACCTTGACAACCCAGTGTGTGCCCTGCTCACAATGGAAGGGGCCACCCGACCAGTTAAGATTGCAAATTCAACCAGGGGAAGTGAGCTCGGAGGAATTGCTTGGCTATATTGGATATGACCTCCTGGCTACAGGTATATGATAAGCACTTATCTGTTTGCACTAACGGAGCACATGCATTCAGAGGCTTCCTTCCTTCCTGCTGGAGTATTTCTTCCATGTACCGTATGCACCCTCCAATGGTGTGCGCACACACACATTCACATACACGCGCAGGCAAACACACACACACACAACTGAATGTTTACATCCCAGAAATAATATCTCCATACAATGGAAAGAAAGGCAGCAAAATAAGTAGCTGCCCACCCTGCTCCTCACCCCGGCTCATCCTTCTCATAATTAGCTCTCTTGTGCCGTTGTGCGCCGCACACAGCCGCCACAAAACAAGTGCTTCATGGGAGGAGGTATTTATCAACATTTCCATTTACTGTGTACAAAAAGGACATAAGCTGCACATTCTCCTCAGTTCATGGACAAACTCTTTTAATTCAGCGAGGAAGCGAGCAGGTTTTCCTGCACACGGCGGCTAGACAAGCGTATCACGAATAGTGCCAGGCAGGCAGATAGGGGGCTCATAACAAGAGATCATCAGTAATTTTCAAAAGTACTGAGTTCCGCCGCGAACGGCGTTCAGCGGGTCAGAAAGTGTACTTGACAGGAAATATGCATACTGAGTGGATCCTACTCCCCTGCTTTTCATTTGCATTGTGTATTGATTTTTTTGGTCCCATTTAATACAATATTATGTGTGGGTCTACGGCGGCTTTTAGGTGTCTCTGGAGTGGACCGGTTCCATTGGAGGCTTAATGATAATTGCAGCTGGTAGAGGCAAGCTCAGGCAGATTTCATTGCAGGGCCATCAGGGCCCTCTCGCCCACCTCTACTTCCATTCCCATACCCCCTCCTTATGTTACACACACACACACAGATACAGACACACACAATCACACTGGAAAACGGTGGAAAAAGAAGGAATGTATCAAGAGAGGAAAACAATGCTGATGATTTTTAAAGCAATCACCAGCCCTTTGGCGAGAGATGCACCGATACGACTCTTTCAGTCCCGATACCGATAGTGATACCTGGGCTTTGGGTATCGGCTGATACCGAGTACCGATCCGATACAAGTGTTTAATTAATAAGCTGTATATGCCTCACTGTGAGAGTAAAAGCATGTTGCCACAAACAAAATGTGATGGAGAGACCTCATTGCAGCCTGATTAATTAACCAAAGAGGATGAAGAGGAGTAAGTCAATTCAACATTAGTAACATGATTTGAGCTGTTGCAGAGTTTTGACTCCTCATTAACGTAACGTTATCGTCAGTTGCTCAGCTCACTCAATGTAAATTCAAACGTCGGCTGCTGACTCGTTAGCAAGCGTTAACTGTAACGTTACTGTTAACATCAAACAGTCTAACATTAGTGAACTGGAAATGTTAATACTAGAAAGCTTTCCTCATTTACTTGGGTTGAATTCCCAACATTCCTGCCACAAAACTTGCAGTCATTTTCATCGCGGTTCATTTTAACGAGTATTTTTCTTTCTCTCTCCCAAATTCGTCCCGTAATTAATTTTCATCCTCCCCGATTTAGTTTATTTGTCGGTGAATAAAAGCTACAACTCCCCCAGACCAAAGCCAAGCTCCCGTATCCTGTAACACCGGATCTGACTCACTTAAGGTGGGCTGTTAAGGTGGACCAGCTATTCTCCTTTAAGTGACAAGCCGCTCCTGAGTTTTGCTCAGCTTTTTAGTTATTTTTTTAATATTTCTTTTCACCGTTTAACCGATAGCGTCGCTTAAAAATCTTAAGGTCGGTTAACGGTTAATTATGAACATCCCTAGTAAGGCCACATCAGGCTTGACTTAAACATTGCTTTCTTAACTTTGTAAAACAAAATGTAACAAATAAATACATAGATATAAATTTACTGAATTATATTAAAATAATAAATCGTAGTTCAGCAACTTGGTAAGAAATCTTCAAAATTATCAAGAATTACAATTCAAGTGGAAACCTTTCAATGCAGCAACAAATCAAACTTAAACAGGAATTAAAATGCCAGTAATGTATATGTATAAAAACATAAAATTGTATAGAATAGATTGGCCCCGTTGTCATCGATACCCGATCCAGCTATTTGGGTCAGTATCGGCCTCATATCCGATCCGGTATCGGTGCATCCTTACCTTTGACTATTCGTCATCATGTGCGACTACAATGCCATTTTATAGTCTCGAGGAAGGCGCTCAAAATCCTTTAGGTTGCTTCCATTCTTCCACCAATAACCTTTTCTAGAGCGTACACTGGGAGTGCATATTAACAGAGAGCTGTCAGCTGCTGCAATGCAAATCACCTTTCCCCCCTCCTCCCAGGAGACGCTGATTAATGCCATTATTGTAATACAATTGGTCACAATGTGGCTTCCTTTGAGGAAAATAAAGTCAAATATGTAACTCCCTAATAACATGATACTTATCACCAGGGCTGGCTTATAAAACTGTTAAACCATGACACCAAAACACACAAATCATATTAAAGGTCCCGGTCACGCTCCCCCGGCTCTCTCTTACACACACACACACACACACACACACACACACACACACACACACACACACCCACACACTGAGGTTGGAGATTATTAAGCTGTCACAGACAGTAGGGGTGATAAGCGGCTATTTGGTCTACAAATTAGGCATAATTAAGGAGACATGTTGCCAAACAGAGGCAGATATCTTCATCTAGCCCCAAATACTGTATGACAGCATCCCCATCCCCATTCCCCATCCTATGCCTGCGTGGATTTACAGAGACAAATCAAACTGGGGATGAACTCAGGTGTTGGGGAGCAGATAGTAATGCCTGTGTGCTTTAAGTCTTCCAGTCGCTCCGTGTCTCGCTGGCTTAAAGGAAGCCGAACAAAGTTGTATATCTAGGGAGGAGGCCGGTGGCGTCGATGACGTTTTTTTTAAGGGCTTAATGCTCATCCCTTGTTTATATCTACAGCCACCCAACAGACATGCACAAACATTAATGAGATTAAGAGGAAGCGCCGTGCAATATTTATTAGGCTAGACAAACACTTCTGGGCTTTAGTGTGCTGGAAACGGGGCTCTCTCCAGAGGCCGGCGTTGGCACCGGCTGCCCAGGCAGGAGAGGCAGATGTCTCGAATTGCCAAGAGGATCTGCCTGCCTGCCTGCCACCCTCAAGATTGCCGCTCCACTTCTCCACACAACTTTAAAATACACTTGATGTGTCCGTGTGTGCGCTCGCATCTCTATATGCGCGCCCAATAAATCCCCCCCCCCTCCCTCCTTCCTTTTCTTTCCTCTTCATTCCCCGCAAGCTACCGCCTCCCTAATTTTTTTATTTTCTCTGTGACCGCTCTTATAACTTAAAAATGCAAATGTGTGGATTGTTGTGATCGTTGATGAGGACCTCTTTGTGTTGTGTGTTAACCTCCATTAGGCAGGATTACAGGGACAGAGGCACACTGGCATTTGGTCAGTGTCACAGTGACAGCACTTGCTGCTGGAATGCCCGGCTGTCACAGTGGGCTCTATCGCTGGGCTCTCTCTCCTCCGAGTGTGAACTAATAAGCCTAGAAATTACAATTGCCTCCCTGCTAAATCCCTGATAGGCAGAAATAATGATATCAGTGCCCTGCTAATCTTCTTGGCTTGCCGCTTGGCATCAGCCTATTGAGGCACCAGTCATACTTACGTCTGATGAGATGAATTTAATCTCACTATCCGTAATGACAATAGGGGCCATTTTAATGTTATGGATGATATTTGTCAAGGTTCTGTCTTAGTCCCATTTTTTTTTTCTCCAAACCCTCCTCCTCCTCTAGCACGTACCCAATTTGACACATTCTGTCAAGGTATCAGGACACTTGGACATTAGCTAAAGCAGACGCAGATAGCGAGTCTCTCTTAATTTCCTCATTTCATATAGAGAAAACGAAACAAGTTGCAACAGCAGTGCAGTTTTTTTATTTAAATGGATGCGGCGCTGAATGTTCCTCAGAGTAATAGGATGTTAAAAGTACTGACAGAGCTAAGCAGATGCAACCAGACTTCTGCCAAGAAAATATTTTAATTTCTCTGCTGCTAGCTATTACCCAATGCTGCCGGGTCATTCAGTGCTCCACAATGTCCTTCAATTCATTATAATCCAAAATGCATTCGACGACATTCAGCCTTCTCACAATACTAATGCATTTCATTATGCGGGATGTATATCATCATAAAGGCATGTGTGCTTCCTCTAGCTGTCATTAGTTTTCTCTGGGGACGAGCAATAAGGCTCGAAGGAAAAAGACAAACTTGTATCAAATGCGATTCTTTGATAACAGAAGCAATCCAAGGACACCTTTTCCAAGAATACTCCAATCTATTCTCTGCCAGTTCCCCCCAACTGCCTAAAACCACGCAAGCCATTGTTACGATGCATCAAGGTCACACGGCAGTCATAGCAGTGACCTACCTGTTTGGCGCAACAAGAATGTAACAGCGAGAATTTAGCTAAGTGTTTTGGAGAGTCCAAGAGTGGAGATCTTTCTGACTCCATTTACAGATGAGTGCTAAAATATAATATGAGCTGCTTAAATATTCCTGCTAAATATTCTCTCTCCGGCAGCACACAACACCCAACCTGCCTCAACTGCAAAAATGTCACCATTTAAAATTGCTTTCTTTTTTTGTCACTTATTCACAGGAGAGAAATTTGTACAGTGACCTCAGTCGTGACTGAAAAAGTGAAAAGAGAAGGACTCGAAAAAAGAAACAGATCTAACACAGTTTGAGAAAAACAAAACGATTTCACATCGGAGGTGCAAAAAAATGTAGGGGTGCACAACATACTATTGTGGAATTAGGCAATAATTCCTTTGCATATGTTTACATATTACTGGGAACAATATCAGAATGATTCCATGTATCACATTAATAGATTAGCCATCATTTTATTAATCTAATTATTCTAAATGTATCAATTACTTATTTAATTAATGATAGTTACTTTCTGTGCATCACTAAACATAGACCCATAAACTTAGACGCCCTATTTATAATAATAATAATATTAATATATATATATGATCTTGATGCTTGTTGCAGGGAAACATTAAAAGATCCACCTGCTTTAAAAACAAATGCAAGAACTAAGATGTTTGAAAAGGTTATGCTAAAATATATGTTACATTTTCTATACTTGAATTAAAGTAAGCAGTGTTCATTTCCCTCTGTGCTAGTCAATAAATGACATCTCAGAATATCAGGTCAAATTCACTGGTGGACACTATGCTGTGGTACTGCAACCCTGTCTCCTACAAAATTACGTTCCCATACAACTAGGCTGCATTCTCAATTACGTTTCAAGGGAAACTTATTTTCTCACGGATTATGGTTGCAGTTTTAAACCGTTTTAAACATGTGGTTAACGTTGTGAATTGAAACAAAACCAACAAAAACTAAAAAATACAACAAAACTTCTTCTTTAGGTTTAGGCAACAAAAGTACTCGGTTATGTTTAGTAAAAAAAACTTCATGGTTTGGCTTAAAATGACTGCGTTTGTTACATTATTTAAGCTATGGACATAAATATAAATAAAAATAAGTGAACGTTGACATTAAGAGCGTTTTCACATTAGATACGATTGATCCTCCCCTCTGGTCAGCTTTCACATTAGTAAAGTTGTTCCGTACCCGAGTACACTTGCGTCATCATCCACGTGTATTTGTTTATGTTGAGATCAGCTGTACGTAGCGGAGCATCGTAAAACACTTCATTCAAACTGGACAGAAATAAAATAAAACTCACCAATATTGTCGTCGTTAGTCTTTCCAACAATCACCAACTCTGGTTTGGCAGAAATAAACTCTTATTTCATAGAGTTTGATGTGAAAATAGGCCGACTCTACACGTTGTCTCCCCCCCGACCCGTCTCTCTCTCTGCCCGCTGAGCACCTGAGCGGCTCTCGTTCTTCGCAGACAGACCATTAAATCAGCTAAATAAAATAACAAACATCACTCAACCTCATCGCCTATTGTCTATATTTTAAGGAACCTCTCGCCGGCCTTCCTGCTGTGTCATCCACGGCCATGCAGTTCTGAGGATGAGATCTGAGGATGAGATCTGCGCATGCTGCGCGCAGATAGAGACATACTGTAGATATGAAACAGTTTTATTTATACAGATTTTGGACGACACCGGTGGTGTTGAAAAAAGCCTGCCCTTTCAAAACTACTCGCTAACTGCTAACATTACTCGCGTTAAATAGCAGTCCACTTCCGTGTTTTGGTACGGTTGGCTTTCACACCTGATGCGAACCGTACCCGAGTACACATGATCCGTACTCCAGACCACCTTTTCAAGTGGACTCGGGTACGGATCGACGAACCGTGGCCGAGTACGGTACGGAGCGCTCACACTAATCAATCGAACTGGACTTTGGGGACAAGTGTACTCGGATCCGGGCCCGGGTCCCTGATGTTAAAGCACCCTAAGTTTCACATGGAACACGAACAACAGTTGCTATACGTACGTCAGTACATGGACTTCCGCGGACTATGATCACAAACTCATTTGTGATACGTCAAAAACAAATGTAATCTGCGACAAAATACATTTCCCTCGAAGCGTAATTCATAATGCATTTTCATTGTATGGGAACGTACTTTTTAGGAGACAGAGCTGGGTATTATGATGAAATAATAAAAAAAAGAAAACCAGTGGTATTGTTATTAATAGGAATATATTAAGGTAATACCTTTAAGGACAATCACCACAAAGCATCTCTGTCCCTCAATGTGTTTTACTGTGTTCAAGTAGCAGCCAATTGAAAATGTTTTACAACACACACACCCACACTCACACACTCACACACACACACACACACACACACACACAGGCTCGGGGAGGATCGATTGTCGTCATAGAAACTCTGTCATTAGATAAATGACTGCTTCCCCGAGCTGTCAGATTAACTTTGACAGAACAATCAACACTATGTTATTTATGCCTGGCTGACAAAGAATCGTTTTGGCTTGGCGAGAGCTGAACAATCCCACTGTGTCCCTAGTTGTCCTATTCAGGAAAGCACGCCATTACAAGGGTTGAGTTATGGAACATTGGACTTCCTTTACTGTCTGTTTATAGGCCAACAATTTGAATCGTTCTCCTATGTAATGGAAATTAGGCTTTAGTTATTCATTGGCAACTCGTTGAAACGGACTTCCTGTCAAGCTGTGAGCTCTAAACTTACTGTTTTAAATTAGACAAATAAAAAAAAATTCGGTGTATCCTGTATACACTTTTTCGGTTCTTACCGTATGGCGGCAATTATTTCAGCAGGGAAAACTTAGCATATGTTTATTAATATACAGTATACAGAGGATGTTTGAAGTGAAGAACAGTGGGGGAAGAATAATTATTATGATATGATGTGTTTGGCATCAACGATATGCGTGTCATGCAGATAGTAGGTGGTCGACATTTGTTGCAGCAAAGTTACTATACAGGATTATATTTTCAGTGGATGCCTTTCATGTGTTAGTTGTGATTAAAACATACAAAAAATGCAGAGTTTACACCAATAACCGTGGCCAAATGTTCAGCCACTTTAAACCACCGCTAGCGTACACAAATCCTCGCGCGTGGGAACAGAATATCACCACACCGTCTGCTTTGTTTCCATCCTCAGTGTTTTGTTTTTTTTCCGAACTGATTGCCTCTCTGCTTCATGCTCTAATTTGAAATCTGTTTGGCTTTCCTGGAGGAGAGTATTGTTCTTTCACTGCACTGTGCTGTTAATGAGTATGGTTAAGAACATCATTATTTTTTAAGTATCATTTGGGTGTTCACAGTGGGTGATCTCGACAATAATCTGTTTTCTTGTTTCATATCCAGAGTGACAGCAGTGGGTGCCTCTTTAATACCCAGAAAATCATTAGCGCTGAGAATCTTTGGTATGCTGGGGAGAGAGAGAGAGAGAGAGAGAGAGAGAGAGAGAGAGAGAGAGAGAGAGAGAGAGAGAGAGAGAGAGAGAGAGAGATAGAGAGACAGAGAGAGAGAAATTGTAATGAAGACGTATTAACTACGGGTAATTTGGTTGTTCTTCAGCTTGAGTTTCCCTCCGCTCTGCTAGTTGGTTTTATTTGCATTGATGTCTCCTCAGAAGTAGTTTGCTTCTTGAACAAAGGGGCTGGCGTATGTTAAGTGCTTTTGAAATCACAAGCATTCCAGCCACGAGGGCTGGGCCTGATGAAAGGGTGTGAAATACAATGTGGAAATCGATTTCACTATCTTCTCATTTGGCCCCGCCAAAGCACAGTCTTATGTCAAAAGCGGCAGACATGGGGGCTGCTGTGTACTTGTGCGTACATTTAACACACTTCACGCCATGAAGGGCTAAGAACAGGCAGCCTGGCTTTAAGCCTGATACATTCATGCAAATTCCAGCTATGCTATGGACAGAATACATTAAAGCTGTTTAGTCTTGATATGAAGGCTTAACAATTATGAAAAAATAAAGAGAGAGAGTATTGGCATGAAGGGATGCTACTGCACCATCAGTGTGAAGGCCACCACAGGGTAACACTAAACCACTTGTAAGATACTGTAGGGCCTCAACACTCAAAATAGCAGCTGAGCCATTGTCAGTTTCCCAGAGTGTGAAAACCCACCATTGGTCGAGCGTGGCCTATGACCCATGACGTCAGCGTAGAAATACCGCCTCGCGGTGGTATGCCATCCGTCAAGTTGCAGTTTACATCCATGTCTGTTTAAAATGTCGCCACTTCATCATTTTTTTGTCCTATTTGACCTTTTGACCACCAAATTCTAATCAGTTCATCCTTGAGTCCAAGTGGCGTTTGTGCCAAATTGGAAGAAATTTGAGATATCACAAGAATGGAACGGACGTGACGTCATAATGAACTTGACCTTTGACCCCCAAAATCTAATAACTAACTAACTTTGTGCCAAATTTCAAGAAATTCCCTGAGATATCACGTTCATAAGAATAGTACAGACGTATGGACGGACAGACAACCCGACCTCCGGCCACGGCTTTCGCCAGCGCGGAGGAAAAAACAAAACTCCGGTTTTTCGTTCTCCTCTATTCTCCTCTATTCTCCTCTCCACACATGATGGCTCTCTGACCACCGTGCAGTCGACTCGGAGCAGACACACCGGTCTTCTTTTCTAATGGCAGCGACGCGAGAGCCTGCCTGAAGAATTCCTGGTTGGCTCAGTATTCATTGCTAGCCCACACTAAACAAGGTTAGGACCAGCGGCTGTGACACAGCTGCCAGCTGACTTTACAAGCAACAAGGGCAAAACGAAACAAGTTAGCGCCACGCTGCTAACTCTGCCAATGAACCAAGAGCGACTGGTTTCCTCCGACATGCACTCTCGGAGCACAGCAAAGAAACTTGACATCGGAGCCTGGCTCATCCACAACCGACGGAATCGCCAGCTAACAAAGCAGCGCGCCAAATAACCTCTCTTCACTGCTTAACTTTTGGCATTGTACATTTATCGATTTGGTTTAATGTTATTCACTGAACTTTATTGTTGTGATCTTTTGGTAGTCCGGTTATTGGGTCACCGCACCGCTAAGTTGATGTTAGTTATGTTTCACACAGACACAAGGTCTTGCATGCAAACTAACCTCTTTGTTAACCGAAATGATCCGACACGGATCACGTAACGTAACATGCTGTGAATCGTCCTTAAACTCAGGTAGACAAAGAAACACTCACACACAGATTCCCTTTTTAGTTTAGATGTTTAGTTGGATTAATATTGTGTGTATATTTAGTTTACCATTATTAATGTTTAATAAAATGTTTTTTGAATCTGCCAGTCTATCTAATGTTGTTCAAGAGTGAATGTTGCCAACCTCCACTATTCAGAACTCCATCATCCTTCAACCTCTACTAGCTATTGATATGATATTTTTGGGTTGTAGGTATTAATTTAATCATGAATCACAGTTACAAACTGATCATTTAGCATCTTTTATGAGACTAAATGAATCAATTGGCTATCATTTACCCCTTTTTGAAGGGCGGTGCCTCGAAGAACTTTAATACTAATTCAAGTTATTATTTAATATAAGTTGGGTTTAAATACTAAGCCGTTGCACCTACAATACAAAGGTCAAATACTTTATTTTCATTTCCTCAACAGCACAGACAATCATAAGCAGTTACACTAATCTGAATGCGTTCATTCAAAAAGAACGATGGATGGAAAAAGGGGGCAAGCCACAGGAAGTCCAGGGGCTCTTGGTGTATGCACGTCATTATACTCATCGCAATCTGTCAGCGCTGCACCGAGCAAGCATCATCAATTTCTTTCCATTTCCAGAAAAACTGCTTTTTGTTTTTCCAAATAGCTACGCTGTTGCCATGACTCGGGTCATCCATCCCCAGTGTATGTGTCCATTGAATGTAAATGACAGCTCTGTGTCTATACTGTCACAAAAGGGCCACAGAAAGCGGGGGCGATGGAACAACAGTGTGAGAGCTCCACTGTGGAGCGCTGGTAGTACCATCTGTGGGGATGGGTAAACAGGAAACGTACACAATGAAATTATAAGGCTTTCTCTCTCCTCGCTTTTGTGATTAATGGCAGTGATATCCGTCAAGCCGTTTCACCATATTTAACACTGCTACAGCAGTTTGCAGCTGCTGTATTTTTTCCAGTATGGAGGGGAGGGAGAGAGGACAAGACAGAAAGTAAAGAGAAAGAGCAGCCTGATCAAAATACAGAATCATGACTTTTTCTTCTAGCACCTTAACTCAAAGGATTATGCATAAACACAAATAAGTGCACCCAATAACAACACCAGCCAAAACAACAAAAACCACCGCAGCGCTCTAAGCTCTGCCCTGTGAGACGAGGCCTCTTATTGGTTGGGTGGGATCAGTGAGACTCCAGGTCAGGCAATGAGCTAGGGGAGTCAATTAAAGGAGCTCCATCTTAATAGGGCTGTGATGTGCAGCCATAACGGCGTTATCTTGGCTCTCGCTCGAGGTGGCCAGATCTCTTTTGTGACACAAGCCAAGTAAATAAATAGCCAAATGAGGGCACACAAAAGCGTCGGCAATATCCCAGGGCACCTATTATGCAAGGGGCCGGGGAAAATTATGCCCTCAACAAATTGCTAATGATGAGCCAGTGATGTCTTGTTAAGCGACATTGTTTTCCCTCAGATCCCTTTGTGTCTGTGCCGTGTTCTCCGTTTAACGAGACACACACACAAAAAAGAAGCAGCCGAGCGGCTCGGCGATATTTTCCCTTTCTTCTCCCTCCCTCTTCCTCCGGTTCCCTTTTCCTTCTTCCTCCTCCTCCTCCTCTTCGTCGTCTCTCCTTTGCAGTTAACTTGTGTATGCGCCTCTGTTTTTCCATCCCCTCACATCCGCTGCCACTCAGAGGGCCTGATTTGGCGCATGAGAACATGCTAGAGTGGGCCTGCTCAGCGGGGAAGGGCCTTTTGATGCAGACCCCCCTGGGATCCATCCACTGAACCAGCAGTACGTATCACAGATGTGACAGCTTTCATCTAACAGTTAACTTTGCCTAATTAAAGTCCCAAGTCTAATTACCCGCCAGCCTATCTGATATTTTTCTGAGATGGTCGTAGCCGTTCTGGGGGCAGAGCCCATCAAAGATCCAAGCATCGGTGATTGGGAGGGTGGGTGTTTTTTGGAAGGAAACGGGGAGCGTTGCTTGTGCCCTGTGTGGGCTGTGGGCTCACCTGGGTGTGAGGGGGGGAGCCGTGAGTGCCAAATGGCAAGGCCTCATCTCATTTGCAAAGATGCTGCCCCTGAATGTGGATGCGCAATTATGAATCAGGGAGAAAAAAAAATGGTTAAAAGAAAAAAACATTCCATAATTAGCAAGGCAACTCCAAGCACAAGCAATGGAAATTAGTCCTGGTGTAATAAATTAGCCTGTGCATATATTACATGAGATGAACACCCTTGGGGCCTCGTATTAGCAGTTTTGGCTGTACACTCCTGTGTATTTAAATAAACCAGTCACTCTTTCGTACTGGGCCCAATGACACACATTTCTCTTCAAAACCCCAATTTTTTTTTTACACAGTGTCAGCTGGGTGTGGTTCTCTTTGTCTCCATAATACCACATGGGCTATTGCATCCTACAAGCCTCAATTCTCTGCACAGCCTGCCAGCCTTCGTGGAGTCGTAATCATTGGATATTTTGTGTTCTATTTTACATTGATTAGAGTTACCCATTTCTCCCTAGCTATTTTCTCTAGCCCTGATAAACAAATGTGAAATTAGAACCAGTTGAGATGAGCTGGGAGGAAATTTGCATCAAAATAATACAGTGTGCTGCTAACGGACCAAAATCAGATAGCAGCAACAAAAGCTGGCAAATTGCAAATTAAAAGGCATGATGTAAATGGTATTTTGTCATTAAGCTTCAGCAGCCATTTTTGGGGGTGGGGAGTGGGGAAGTGGGGGTTGGCGGTGGGGGCTCATGCCGCTGGTTGTGATGAGTCTTATCCAGAGCGATTATTCATACTTGTCCTTCTGCTTGAATTAAAGCAAGAGTGCTGGAGCCAGTTAAAGCCAAATACTTGAATGGCTAGTGAACTCTCACCTTCACGCGCATCCATTTAGCTCACAAATGAAAGCCAAGTACAGTCAGTGGAAAGCCGTAATGGGTCTTTCTTCTCGCAGAGTGTGGCCATTACATACTAATTTCTTCTGGAGGCTCTTCAGGAATTTAAACACTTGGCTGGAGCCGCCGAGTCTTGTGCTGAGACGAGCAGACCCGACAATGCCAGCACACAAGGTGTTTGTGCCGGTCACACTCGTGTCGACTGACCACAATTGTGCTAAATTGGAGGGCTACGGCGTGTTGTTGTGTTTGGATGAGGGGCTGTATCTTTTGTGCAGTGGAATGTTTTTTTTAATGATTTTGATTGTTTTTTTTTTCATGTGCAGTTTTGAATCTGTGTTTATGCAAAGTTGTTCTCTTTAGAGACTCTTTTAAACTCCGTTTTTATTGAAAAAACACACTGTGAAATTGTGCAATCATGTAAGAAATTCTTGAAATAGTATCGTTTATACTACACTCAGTAGTACTTGAAATAATGCATTCACTATGTTTAAAGTACAGTGTGGAGAACATATAGAGAAAAGGTAAACATTGATGGTCAAACATGTTGTATTTGCATAATTATTAGGGCTGTCTAAGTTAACACGATAATAACGCGTTAACACAAATTTGTTTTAACGGCACTAATTTCTTTAACACATTAATGCAATTTTTAGGTTGTAGCTAGTAAAGATACTGGCATCATATGGAACTAGAAAACCTAAGGAATAAATTGGTACCAACCATGTCATACTAGCTTGTCACAAAGGAGGCTAAATTATACTCCAAACGTATGCTAAATTTTGGTGTGGAAAAACTGTCATGGCCATTTTCCAAAGTGCTCCCTTGACCTTTGACCTCAAGATATGTGAATAAAAATGGGTTCTATGAGTACCCACGAGTCTCCCCTTTACAGACATGCCCACTTTATGATAATCACATGCAGTTTGGGGCAAGTCATAGTCAAGTCAGCACACTGACACACTGACAGCTGTTGTTGCCTGTTGGGCTGCAGTTTGCCCTGTTATGATTTGAGCATATTTTTTATGCTAAATGCAGTACCTGTGAGGGTTTCTGGACAATATTTGTTATTGTTTTGTGTTTCTAATTGACATCCAGTAATAAATATATACATACATTTGCATAAAGCAAGCATATTTGCCCACTCCCATGTTGATAAGAGTATTAAATACTCTTATCAACATAAATCTCCCTATAAGATACATTTTGAACAGATAAAAATGTGATTAATTTGCGATTAATCACGATTAACTATGGACAATCACATGATTAATTGTGATTAAATATTTTAATCAATTGACAGCCCTAATAATTATTAAACACAAAATATGGTATTTACCATGATTCACAGTTTTAATTGTATATCAGTCTGGATAGCGTCTTTAACATGAATAGTAGCACAAATAAATAAAGCATTAGTAATACAATATCATTCTCTACTCTGACAATAAAAAAAAAAAACTCTTCCCCATTATTTGCTCTAATGTCATATCACAATGGTGTAAAAACTGACCACAACCTTTTGTGTATTTATGAAGCAAGTTGTCCTCGGTGAGTTGCCGTGGTCCTAGCCATCCATTACCATTATCAACCAGCCCACATTGTTGATGAGTGGTATTTTTTGCGCCAGATTACCCGCTGCACATCAGTAACACCCAGGAGGCAGTGATTTAATTATGCAATTAGTGTGGTGGATGATTAAATGGCTTAATTAATAGAGGAAGATTGGGAATTTGGCTGGAGTTGACAATATTTAGCTAGCTCGCACTAGTTTGTGTGGATCTTTCAATAATTGGACTTTAGCTCTTTTGTTCAGTGTAATGCACTGGTATGATGAGTGTGACGATGGCGAGGAGGCTACTGAAAGACTTCAATACTCAACAATAGTTGCATTTATTTGGCAATTTCAAGTGACGTTCTTTTGAAGCACAACAATGGCTAATATTTCTGGTTGTTAACTAGCTAATGATTCCACTCAATGAATCAATAAATACGATTATCTATCACTGCGAATGTTACTAGCTTCGTCCCACATGCAGGCTCAGCTGTTCCTTGGAAAGAGTAGGATTTCACACTTCATGCCTGCTTTGGAGTCATTAGATTTCTGTGTTCCCAGCTTTCCCCCTGTGGTTTGAGACTGGATCTTCAGACAGGATTTTTCTCAGGTTGGGGCTTTTGTTGTATTTACTGGATTAGTTCAGCTCTGAGCTCTCTAACACAGCATAGTGTACACTTGTCCATTTGATTGACGGCCCGCGGGGACCCGAGCGAGCGAGTTATTTACCGCCCGTTTGTTTGCTCTCTCACGCTGAGATATACGGAGATAGCAGATTGTGAGGTAAAGTCAATGGCGAGTTACACGGGCCTTTGTCTGTCACAAATAGTTGTGGCAAAGGCACAATCATCGGAGCATGTCGTCTCCTGAGTCGAATAGTGCTTTGCTGTGAGTGTATATTGTTTGCAGCACTTGACACTAGAACGTGAGGCTGAGAGAAGCCTCACGTTGCAGTGTCAAGTTCGCCGGTCCACAGCAGCGTGACGTTGTCTCGCGTGCGGAGAAAGACGACCCTGTCGACCCAAAGATGCTACTCAACATAATTGCCACCAGTGTAAAGCAATTTCTGTTATTTCTTCTTTGACATTGTAAGGAAGAGTTTCACTAAAGAGAGTGTTTTTTTTACTGCCGTCTGTCTAGAGTGGTGCTTTAATGCTCCGTATTTGCACAATCTGAAAAGAAACATTTAGGTAGAAGTCAATAGTTGTCTTTTTGATAGTTTAACCGCTGTTGCATTGTGAGAGCTACGTGCAGTTTAACTTTCAGCTCCTCTGGGTAAATCCTTTTCACGGATCAATTTAGCAAATGGAATATTCTATTAATTTTCTGCAGTATATGGTATTGTGTCCAGTCAATCAAACCGTCACTAACGTTGTCCGACATTTCAGTGTCACGTTCGGGGCAGGAATGCAATACAGTAGATATAATTACACTATTTTAATCACACATACTCGACAGTCATAATCAAATGGACAATGACTAAGTGTGCAATTTTAAATTTTTTTCATACGGAATTACACTAATAGAGGCTTTAAAGCTGGATATAATTATTTGCTTTTCATTTTGCATGGTTACATTATCTCTCTTTATTTTGAGCCTCGACTGAGTTGAATTGCAGCCAGGCAGACCCATCCATATCAATAAAAACACAACATCTCACTTCATAAATATCCGCTTCTTTACTGATGCTCAGTAGGGTCATGCTGTGGTCACTGCTGTAAATCTAAAAGTCACTGTCTGTTAATTAAAGCTACGGTTAGCACTGTGTTTATTGTATAAAGGATTTATTTGGGAGGCACAATCAAACAGATTTGCCTCACCCATAAAAAAAAAAAAAAATCGTTCCAAAGACATATTATTTATATTTGAGTATTTAATATTTCTTTCATTCAAAGGTCTGTGTGGAAATGCCGTTGAAAGTGCAGAGTATAGTAATTGAAAGGTCTGCTACAACGGTGCGTTTATGTGCAATCTTGTGGATCCTGTATTTATGTGAAATCAGTGCTGTTTTCACCTCCCACCCCGCTCAGGTTCATCCACAACAAATACATTCTCCACCTGTGGGAAACGGGGAAATGAAACGGCAGCCGAATGTATGCAAGGCACTTGCATATATATACTCCAAGTACTACAATAATCCAAGTCATCCAACTGTACAGTAAAAATACATGATCTACGTTAACCCATTTGTGCCCGCAACTGAAATTTTTGATTTCCGTTGGGGGAAGTGTTCTCTGGGCTTGCCTCAGCACAAATTTTCTAAATCGGTCTAACCGTTGACTGAAACATGAGTTTTTCTTATGGTACTATATCTAGTCTTTGGACACATGGGACTACAGTTTTTGCAATAGACTCCATTATATTTTAGGAAAAAACAGTAATGCCCAAATACTAGTGATAAGAAAATGGCTATATCTCAGAAACTACAAGGAGCACAGTCAAGTATTTTGTATTTATGAACTCATAACAAGTTGAATATCAAAGATATGCACACATATGCAGTGTAAAAAAAAAAAAAAAAATCGATATTTATGGAAAACATTTAATAAATACAATGGTTTTTCCTCATTTTTCAAAAATCCTGACTTTGACTATTAATAAAAGTGTGATTTTTCATGTGATTTAAATTTTGCCCTGTTAGACATTTGCCCAAAATATGTCCGTACCAAATTTCAAGGCTTTTGACCAATCAGAACTAACGTTGTTGCATATTTCCTTATCATACTGAATATAGTCTTTGGGCACAAATAAGTGTTGCTTTGAATTTCGTAAAGCTAAAAGCAAAAAATATTTATTTCTCAATCAAATGATGAACTCTGGGAACTAAAATGGAGCGTGGGACCCACAATAACTGTAACAGACTTTTAAGAAAACTCATATTTAGATGCAGTATTCAATCTTTTTCAGAAGACTACTGATGTCAAATGAAGAGGTATAGTAATAAGATTTTTCCAAATGATTATTGTTTCTCACAGTAGAAAATAAAGGGAAATACAACTTAAGGCAAAGAGAAGATGATGTCGTGTTTCGATCGGGGACAGTATATGTACTATGAACCGCTGCAGCTTCCCTGTGTTGCCGCCACTGTCAGCAGCCTGTCTGTCAGTCTGCCATGCTGTGATTGAGACATCAACCTAATCCATGTTTACACTGTCCTGCACGTGTCACGCCTAGCCGTTAACCACACAGAATTAGGCCGTGTTTGACACCTCCTGCAACCCGCCACTTGAACCCATCATCGACTTCAGGCTCAAAGAGCAGTTCCAGTGCTCCGTAAGCAGTTACTGCATTGTCAAGGGCCGAGGAAGCAAAAATAAAGCAGGAGGCTAAAAGGGGGATCGGGGTTGGCGTGGGGGGGGAGGGGGTGTAAGGAGAAACGATGGATGGCTGTGGGTAAGTGCCACTCCTTGAATATCCTCTCCGGCTCCCTTCCCACTCTGGCTCTCTCTCTCTCTCCCTCTGTCCTTCATTCTCCTCATGTCTCTCCTCCTCCCATCTCTCTCCCTCATTCTCTCTATCTTCCTCTGCTTCCCTCTTTCTGTTGCTTACTCAGAGAAGCTGCCAGTGTTTGCTTCTCCTTATCCAGGTTTCTAATCCGCCGCCAGTGAAAGAGGGGGAGAGGGACAGGCAGAACCATTAGAGGAGAGTTTATCAGAGTCGCTCAATCTGTTATCACTCCTGTCCCTCTGTCCCTCCCGCCAGCCACCACCTCCCTCCCTTGTCACAGAGCTACTGATTGTAGCCCCTACCAGTCCGCACACACACAGCCCACCTCGGAGTATGTTTGCGCATGTCCGCTCAACAGCTTTGTGTGCCTCGCCATAAGTGAGCGCATATGTTATTGTGTATACTGCGTGCCCGTCAATTTCTGCACCACCTGAAAATGACCGCAGCCAAAGAATATATAAAAAACCCAACTCTTTTCTTCAACGGTGTGCCGGTTAACTTCCTCTACGTGATCACAAAGGGCCCGAGAAATAATATCAAATGTGGAGTATTTCACTAGAAACGGCAAGAGGCGACACCGAGTGTTCCTGAGGGCACTTTGAGGTGTGAAGCGGCTGCTCTAAAATATGCCTGCGCCGTTTTGTTGGCACGGGTGCCACTGGGACTGAGAAGGGGAGGGCGAGAGTTTACCTAAAGGATAAATGTCAGAGGATCAGCTAAATTAGATCCTGCCTGTATTAAGACATCAACGGCTGCTGAAGTGTATGTGTGTGCTCCGTGTGTGTGTGTGTGTGTGTGTGTCTGTTCTGCCGTGTGGACCCCTGCTCTCAGCTAGACGGCAGTCCAGGCTAAAATGGAGCTCAAAATGGAAGTGGCAGAATAAGCCGTTTCCTAGAGTTCTGTCTAGTGCAGAACAAACCGGTGAAGAGGGATGCTCCTTCTCTCTTATGTCACACTGTGCTGCTCGTGGTCTATGTAATAACACTGTTTTTAGATAAGGGATAATGACCATTAGAATAAGCAGGTAGTTTTTAATAATGGACAATGACCACTCTGTTTATGTATCTATATTAGGGCTGTCAAAGTTAACGCGTTAATGACGCCACTAATTTCTTTAACGCATTATCGATCTTTCGGAGGTTGTAGCGGCAGTTAGTTTTAAAGCTACAGTGAAGATACTGGCATCATGTGAAACTAGAAAACCTAAAGAATTGGTACCAACCATGTCATACTAGCTTGTCACGAAGGAGGCTAAATAACGCTCCAAATTTATGCTACATTTTGGCGAGGAAAACCTGGCATGGCCATTTTCAAAGGGGTCCCTTGACCTCTGACCTCAAGATATGTGAATGAAAATGGGTTCTATGGGTACCCACGAGTCTCCCCTTTACAGACATGCCCACTTTATGATAATCACATGCAGTTTGGGGCAAGTCATAGTCAAGTCAGCACACTGACACACTGACAGCTGTTGTTGCCTGTTGGGCTGCAGTTTGCCATGTTATGATTTGAGCATTTTTTTTATGCTAAATGCAGTACCTGTGAGGGTTTCTGGACAATATTTGTCATTGTTTTGTGTTATTAATTGATTTCCAATAGTAAATATATACATATATTTGCATAAAGCAAGCATATTTTCCCACTCACTATTGATAAGAGTATTAAATACTTGACAAATCTCCCTTTCCTGTACAATTTGAACAGATAAAAAATGTGCGATTAATCGTGATTGATCATAAACAATCATGCGATTAAATATTCTAGTTGATTGACAGCCCTAATCTGTATACAACCTAAAGCTAATGGTAAAAAAAAAAACATGTAATACTTCAAGGCGGTTAGCTATAAGACTCTTCAGCCCAGTGATACAAAGTGCATCAGAGCTCCTTGACCACCATAGCTGCAGGCTTCTTGAGCATATCTTTATTTACCATTAAGGTTATACAGGTGGACACGGTGTAAGTACTGCTGTGGCCCTAATGCGTGAGACAGGGAATAGGTTGTCTTTTCTACCCCAGGCCCAAGTGTGGTATGTTGGTTATAGTCACTGCTGCAGGGCTTTGGGAAGCTTTCAACACTTCATCACACCTACAACTACCGCATTTGTTCCCATATCCGAAACTACCCACAGCACAGCCTGAGAAACATGCTGGCTATCAATTTTATGTGAAAATACAGACGGAAAATGACTGCATTTGGATACAGTTTCTGTGGGTAATTTGCTGTGAAAACATTGCCGCTGGCTTTATTAGAATTTGTGTTTTTCAAATTCTGATGCTTCCATCTTGGTTTTATGGCGTGGGGGGGGGAGAAGCACGGTAAGGCAACAACAGGAAAATAGCTGGTGCGGAGTGACATTTCTGCCACTTCGTTCATGTTCCGTCATTTAGAAGTAATGGCCGTGACCACTGGCTCCGTGTTTACATAGCAGTGGGCTCCCAGCACCCGGCGCTGTGACAAATTATAAAAGCCGGGCCTCTGTAGCCGGGCTGCATTTCATTAAACTTTAACTTCCCTTATCTGCGGCGACAGAGGACGGAATAATAAAGGCTGACAGGTATCTAAAGATGTATGTTTGGACTAGGGGACAGGAACAGCATGAGAGCCTTAGCCAGCTTTGTCACCAAAGAAGGGACATATGTTGTGGGCTATAAAAACTGAAGGCAGATGTTGCTGTTTTACTGAAGCTGGGAGAGGTTGTAGACGCTGATGGTGCGTCGCACATATGTCCACCATGAATAGCTGTCTGTTTCACTAACAATGCTTCCTGCTGCACACGGCAAAATAAAGAAAGAGGTGTTATTTGTAATCGGATCAAATAAGGTTAAAAACATAAAACAGATTTTTGCAGCCCATTGCTGTAGATATTACAATTTCTTACTAAAAATATGTATTTGGTGATGATCTTGATGTATTAGTGGTTATATATTGAAAATATTACTTTAAATGTGAAGTAAAAGATCAAATTGGTGAACTGTAGTGAAACCCCAAATACATAGTGAAATGCATGAATTTTATATAATAGCCATGAACTCATGTTGTTTGTGTAAAAAGTTGAATATAAATTAAAGAGGACAGATTTAAAGATGTTTCTTTGACTGTGGTGAATGAGTCACAAAAAATACTTGAGGTATGCTGTCATTCTTTATTAGTGAGAACAATATGCCTCAGCCTTGCTTGTCTCTCTCTGGTTGTGTCCCCCCCCCCCCTCGCGCACTGAGGCCGCTCTGAAATATCCACTCTACACAAAAAGACCCCTCAGAAAAGAAACTTGGATCTCAGGCGTAAGTTAGATGAGGTTTATATCTCAAAAGGACAATGTGGCAAGGCCAACATTAAACCATGTTAAGATCTTCTAAGAGAAGCAGTTGATTGATTCCATAGAACCTTGTTCATCAAGGCCACCAGGTTTGAACCAAAGATATTTGAAATGTGAGGAAGAAAGAGGTAGTTACGGCAACAAAAAGCTGCTGAAGCGGCCTTTGTAAGTATCTGAAAGGACCTATCTACAGCTTGCTAGGCTCTCCCGTTGAGCAGACGAAAGACTACCATGTAAATAAAAGCCAAGGGTGAGCTCACAACTTTGCCTGCGTGAATAAAAATGGCCACAATAACATTACAGATGCGTACACAAATAAAGCCAGCCATTCATTTCCTTGACACTCAGCGAGCACTTTCTCTTTAATCAGTGCTCCGAAAGTATATGAATTTTCTTGTGCGGCTTAATTCAAAAGAACAAAAATAAATCCATATTCTAACAATTTTCATCTTGTTCAATATTAGCACTTAGCACTGATTGTGCTATATCATTCCTGTAATATCTATTTTAAAGACACATTTTAAGCGCTGCCAAAATTTTGTGATTTTTGCAACACTCTCTTGTGAAAGGTTGTTTTCTGTGGTTTCACCGGTATGTGTTGCTAGACAGCATGCGCACATGCCGAGATAAGGTCAGATATGGCCTTCCCCGTGGGTGTCGGTGGTGTCGGTGGAGGGTATCGGCCAGCCTGAGGAGTGGACTATGTGGCCGAGATAGCCTCCTCCTGCAGGCGAGTAGGTCTGGAGTGCTGCTGCTGCTCTCTCCCCCCCAGCAGCCATGTCCTGTTGGAGTGAGCCCCTTCACCAAAGCTTTGTCTGAGAAGAGAGTAGCCGAAAGGGCCCTCTGACACACTGGACAAGACCCTTCAATGCACAAGCGCCACCTCCACAGCCTCGTAACCACCAACCTCAACTACACACACATACATTCTGCATATGCTCATGTGTGGCGCCGCACGAGTGCTGATGTTGTTTTATCTACCAGTTTTTTTTTCTTGTGTGTGTGTGTGTGTGATTTTAGAGTTTGAACAGAGTGCTAAGCTCAAACACAAACATTGGGAGCCTGGAGGCGAGAGCGGAGCGCCATCTGCCCCTGTTCACGGCCTATCAGGCTTTCACTGTCCATTTCCAACGAGGAAAACCTCTGCATTCATTGCCAACCAGGGGGAGAGGAAAAAAGAAGCAAGATAGAGTTGTAGACTGCCTGAGTAAGTTTTAAATAGGTCTTTATCTGCTCTGTTTTTTGGACTGTGTCTCTGTGAGGAGAAATAGAGATGTAATCAATAATGAACCTTGAAAATGGCTGTAAACAGATGGCCTATTGAAAAGAGGCACGCTTTCACCTTCCGTACTTCCCCTCCCTCATATTTGTGTTTTCTAATTTACAATAAAAAAGGAACTTTTTTCTCCATTGCCGAGCCCGACTGCATCTATTCCTGAGAAAAGATTGCAAATCTCCCCGGCACACAATTGTCTTTCGTGTTATCATAAATAATAACCCACCTTTGCTTGTCTCTCAGGAGACATTTCCTAAGTCTGCACAGATAACTCACACCATGTGTCACTAGGCGTGACAAAGCCCACAGTGTGACATATCTAGACCAACGGAGAGAGGACTCGGAGACGGTGGAGGGAAGAAAGATGACGAGAGCAGTGGGGGGGGGAGGAGGAGGGAAGGAGTGTTAAAGAGGAATGAAGTATAATGTATAGTGGTTTTGTCCAGGTAACGGTTGGCTCAAATGCGCCTGTGACACATTTGAAATTGGCCCTGGCCTGCCTACAAAGACAGGACAGAGGCGCTGCGAGCACTAGCCAATCCATACTCTCCAGACACCTGCTCGGCTTGGAGAATCCTCAGATATTGACCTTCAATTCAGCCGGCATTCAGAGTTGATGAAAAGAGATAAGCACTCTAATCTGTCCGTCGTCTCCGCGCTCCCATTTATTGACTAACTGACACAGACTTATTTTAGCTCGGGCTGCATGCTGTCGCCGCACGCCGATGTGATACATAAACCTAATAGATGTTTATTTGAAAGGGGCTAATATGAAAATTGCCGCTAAAGACACATGAATCAATTTTCAAAAGCAAACATAATTGGATATTCCGGGACACTTATTAAATGTGAATTGGCCCGGGTCTTCTTGTCTGTCAGAGAAGTCTGCTTCTCTCTCTCCCCCCCCCACCCCTCTTTGCTATGTTTCCTCGCGTGACATGTTATTATGCTCCGTTTCCCTCTGTCAGTCGTAGCCATTTAACAGATTGCCTGCCATGGAGAAACTGCTTTAAAATCTCAATGGAGAATGTGCCTGTAAAACGAATGTGTGTATATCCAACCACATGCTTTATTTTGTTGTGTATAGATACATTTTATACTCGGGTAGGTCCTTTTCTTACTCCTCCCACCGTGGTCCTACATTTTCACATGACAGTTGTAGGCTGGACGTTAGAGCCACTTGACAATGAGTAGGGGAGTAGGAGGAAGTGCTTGCTGAGAGCCTCCGTAGAGGATAGTGATGCCCACATACTGTCTGTGTCACAGACCTGCCATGAGGGTGACCATGTGGACGGATAGACACACACACATATAATGAAACATGTGCAGATTATTGAAAAGATTCACACACACACATACCCACAACCACACACACCACCGTATCAGAGAGCCATCCGGTCATTTTCATATTCATATTTACATGTATATGAGAGCCGGCGCATCCCAGGAATACAGATCTATTTAAATTCAGACAGAATCCGTAAATACCCACCTCCGGAGAGCCAGGAGAGAGAGGAGGGGAGAGACGGAGAAAGAGGCCAGTATATTTATTTGAGTGACATTGTCTAAATTGAAGTTTGACACTCTTCACCACTCTAACCTTTATGCAAATGTGAAAACATCTATATGTGATGGACAGAATTCAATTAACTGAGATGACAGAAAATAATCTAGTGAACTGAATACATCATGCAGTTGAAAGTAACATAATCATCCTGGTAGGGAAAAGGGGGAGGTGGTGGTGGTGGGGTCAGTGGGAGAGAGACAGGGAGAGAAAAGAGAAGGAGAGAGAGAAGAGAGAGGGGGGTGGAGGAATGGGAGGGAGGGCACAAAGGAAGTAGAAGATAGAGCCCATTTCTCCGCCGCCTTATCGAATGGCACAAGCTCTATTTCTCCAAAGCGGAGTCTTCAGTCCACTAAACTCTTGATCTCAAATGAGAGACCCTGGAACACTGTTGCTAAGCAATTAGGGGGGCTTATTGAGCAGCTGATTCCCGCCGCTCAGTGTCCATCATTACAATTTTTTCCCTCAACCTCATAGACTTCCATACTGATGAACAGCAGCCAGCGCCCAGTGGCCACGCACACGAAAATGGGCTTCCTACACGGGAAGGCTGCAAATTGCACCGCTGCACACCGCCACCGCCACCCTTATTTCACCCAATATAGCAAGACTCCCCCCCAACCCCAACAACTGTTGCTGCATGAACCCTGAGGGTGTGTGAGACAGAACAGAAAGAGATAGTAATACATCCTTAAAATTCTGGTGCACAAAAAAACTCCTTTTTCTGTTCTGTTAAAATTGTAAACACTCAGGATCATATGTCCGAAATGATCAAAATCACCTCATGTCAATGCAAAAAATCAGCATAGGTAGTTTACATACACCATCTAACAATTAGCCTTCATAATAGGAATCAGTGCAAAGAGCGAACGGCGGGGTAGGAGGGAACCAAAGGAGCAACCAAACCTGCCTCACACACAATCTGTGCACACACTGGTGAGCTGTTGGCCAGATGGGGGCACCCTTAACCAAGATATGAGAAACCATGGTGGAGCAGCTTTCCCACAATGGAGGTGTGTGTATAGGGCTGGGAATGTTTGTTGTTATGCTCAAAACTATATAAAAGTTGACATGCTATACTCAGCAGTAGAAACCAACAACACTGTAACCCAAAAATACATGTTTGAATTATACCAGCCTGCATGTGATAAGATATGTTGTGAGATCAACTTAGAATGGATTTTCTTGAAAGTGATCATACAAAGTAAAGCCTATATGTGCTCTAACACATGTGTCAGTGTGTTTTCTGGCCACTCAGTGACAACAGTGTATGACCCCGAGGCTGCTGTAGAGGAGTGTGTTGAGTGCTAACACTAGGTGGCTCTGTGCTCTGCTAGTGGTCCTGCATGGGAGCCACTCAGTCTTACTGGAATGGTCTTGTGTTTACATACTGTAGCTTTTACAAAAGCTTCTCACATTGAATTGGAAATTAAATGAAAAAAATTGTACTCTAAAATAAAAAAAAAATCCTTGTTATATCATAGATCATTGCCAATCACATAATGTATTTTTTAGAAAGCATAGAATGCAATGTAGTGAAGAAAAACAATGGTATCGATCGATGAAATCGACCTCACTAGTTTGCAAAACTCCCCTCAATTCACGTCTAAATTGCATTAAAATGCTGATTCAATCCTCATCATTTTACACGTGGCTAGAAAACGGTGCCGCAGAACTGAAACCGCAGTCGTAATGGATGGTTAAGTGACTCCTCACCAGATCTCTTACATATAATATAAGTTCCATTAGCCCCGAAATGGCTACTGTATGGCATTTAATTAAATATAGCCTTTCAAAGAAAACCCACGGCAAGCAATTTAGAGTGTGGTTACGTTTGAAGCTCGTGTGAGGTTACTAGTGCTTTTAACTATACTGCACCCACCGCATAAACTGTTAATTAACATATTTAGAATGAAGTAGATTTGCCATGCACTAATCATCCTCTAATTCACTAAGAACTGCAGCCTTTCAAACAAACACCGGACAGTAATCAACATGCCAGGCCTAAAACATTACATAATCTGTAATTATGTTTCACTGAAGAAATAAATAAATAAATATACATAAATTAACAAAAGCCTATTGATGTGATTGGTTAATGGACGCCTTTATGTGTTGTGAAGGCTAGGTCTGTTTGCCATGTATACGCTGAAATACACTTTGTGACCTATAATAGACACATTCACAAGAATGCTAGAGAGGCAGAGTCAGAAGGGAGAGTGTGTTCTCAAGTGCTCTTAATAAGTTGCACCAATTTCAAATGTTTCCTCGATTTCCTCTTTGGAATTATTCCTCAACGGAATGCAAACGTCTAATAATGACCATATAAAGAAATATATCTATTCCCAGACCGTCGCTGTTATGGAGATGAGTCCACCCCACCCTGTATGGTGCAAGGGGTGGGCCTGTCCCAGAGGCCCCAGTGCACCATGGGTAATGTTTTGACTCCTCAGGTATAATGAGGGAGCTGTGGCTCGGCTGCTGAGAGGGAGAGTGGCAGCACTCCAGCCCTGACCCCCCTCCTAATCCTGGGAAACCCATCCTGGACCGACTCCCGCCTCACTCGCAGCTTTATAGGCTTGAGGAGAGAAACGGACCGACTGCTGCTGCTCAGTCTCAGAGAGGACCAGGAGACTCAATGTACCCATCAACAGGTTAAACATTGGACTTGCTCTTCACTGCACTCCTTCTGCTGTCATTCCCCTTGGCTCTCACGGCTCTTACAGGATCACCTGTATCTACATTAGACTACTGAGATATAAGTACCGGAGAATAAGGGAGATCTTTGCTAATGCATTTCATTTTATGGCATTACTCATTTAGGAGCCCGGAATATACAGCTGCACAAAAATGTAACGGTGGGAAATAGGGATGCACCGATCTGACTTTTTCAGTCCTGATACCGATGGCGATATCTGGGCTTTGGGTATCTGCCGATACCGAGAACCGATCCGATACCAGTGTTTAATTAATGAGCTGTATGCTTCAGTGTGTGGAAGTGACTTGGATCATACTTTTATGTGTAAGATTGACTTAAACATCACTTTCCTAACTTTGTAAAACACAATATAACAAATAAATGCATAGATATACATTTACTGAATTGTTATTTATTATTATTAAATCCTGCACCAGCAATTTGGTAAAAAATCCAAGAGGAATTACAGTTCAAGTGTAAACCTTGTTAATGCAGCAACAAATTGGTCAACACTTAAACAGGACTTCAAATTCCAGTACATAATATATGTATTATGTAAACAGAATTGAATTGAATAGATCGGCCCCATTGTCACCGATATTCAATCCAGCTATTTGAGTCAGAGTCGGTATTGGTAGTGGGAAAAAAAAAAAAACCTTTCCGAATTTTTTGAGCGAACCATGCAAATTAGGACTGCTGATTCAGCGTCATGGTAGGAAGGTAATCATTGGATGTTTCACTCATGACCTATGGGCAAACACAGAGGGTATAAAGCATTGAGCAAACCTGCTGGGGTTCAACAGTTCTGTATTATTAATTACTTGTGCAAAAGTAGTTACTTTTTAATCTTAAGTTTGGTTGCGTCACACTTAGTGATGATCAAACACGCACATTACTCTGATTGAAAGTGGGCTAATAAACAGGAAACTCGCCAGGGGGGGTTCAGATATGTGGGTTTTTTTTAACGTTGCATTACTTCCATCCCAGAGGCCTGCGGTTTCGGTCGCACACACACACATCAGGAGAAGATCACACAGCGGGCAGGCGAGCCTCTGCTGCACTGGCTGTTGTCAGGTGACTCTCTCTACGGCTTCGACGGCGGCAGATCCCAGCAGGGGACGTTGCTGATTGCTGACCACGCACACAACAATGTCGCCTGTGAACCCACCGCTTTATGGCTGCCCCGGCTTTGATGCAACATCTAATTGGCCGAGATGAACTGTTGCTGTGGCAGCTTGGGGCCCAGCTCCACTGTACGCACAGTCCACACAGTCACTGTCTGCATTTAATTAGGTCCCCTCTGCCTCTCCTGTGTGTGTGTGTGTACTGTATGTGTGTGTGTGTACACGCAGTATATCAATATGTACATCTACTACTATGTTTGCAACCACTTCTGTGTATCTGCGTGCATTGGCCTGTATTAAAAATGACAATGTATTCTATTGTTGCAATGTAGGATAATCAGAAATGATTTCACATCCAGAAAGGAAGGTGGTTACACTTAACAGGTAATCTGTGACATGATGAGGTGCATGGTAGAATTAAGATGGAGAGGTTTGGGGCTTTATTGCCCAGTGGTTTTGTTTTCTCAGTTCTTAACGTAGCTCGAGGTGTAGCGGTGATTGGCTCGGGCGGTGACAGGGTGCGGTCGAGTAGAAGAAAGAGTGAAGGGTGTCGTAGTGGTTTGTTTTCGCAGGCCCTTCACTTCTCAGCGTTTGGCGATGGGTCTGGAGCCTGTTGTCGCCGCGGAGGGGCTGCGCGTGAGTGGCGCTTTGTTTAACTTCCTCTCAGTGCTGGAGAAACCAGCAGGGCCTGGTAATGAGTCTGCAAACAGGACTCGCGAGGAAGAGCACAGCGTTTCTCATTACTAATTGCAGTGAGTGATGGCGACGTGTTGCTCGGTATTTTTAGCGAGAGGTTCTGTTTTAAAAGGATATGGCGTTAATCATAATCATTTGTCATAAAAGATCACTGCACTTCATGACGAATGCTAAACACACGACTCATACAAAAGAGCAGTTAATACATAAATCGCTCCTAACGGCTACATGAAAGTTGGCAGTTACATGCCAAACAGACGTTAGAAATGAAGGGCAATTTTAGAAGCTGTGCTGCTTTGTTTATTTGCATAAAATTGAAGAAACACCACAAAGTATCATGTGTCTCAGCTTGTGCTGAACTCACCAGTGCACAATGACTGATTATGGCAAATTACTATCCCCTGTACGAGCTGCCGAGAAATCCGCTCTCTGTGCTGTGCGCGGCCCTGAAGCAGGGGAAGAGAAATTGTTCCGCCCAAGTACCATAAAAACAGATTGGAAGCTCGGCACTGTGAATTAGCTGCACAGGAAGCCCCCTAAACCCCCTGTTTTATTCATGAGCATGAAGGCTATCGGAGTCTAAGAAACCCCTGTGGTCTCGCCCGCTACATCAAGGTTGCATGCCGCGTCCATGGAAGGTTGCATTTTTTTTTTTTTTTTTTTTTACATGCCACATTAAAAAGCTGCTGCTACCATTTGAAAGCATACAAACAAATGATTTACCCTAATGCAGCAAGAGAGATCAACCCAGCAGCCATGTTGAAAAGATTTTAATGAGCAAACCATCATTCAACTCATGATAAGTCCACAAGTTACATTTTGGGGGTTTCGGGGGCTTTGTTTGGCCAACCAGGGGAAGAGCTTGGTGTAGGAGGGGAGTGGAGGAACTTTGCACAACTGTTGAGGGAAATGCATTGTTGTTGGTAATCCTTTGGAAATTGAAATAGGGAGAGGCATTGGCTCCTAAGGGAGAGCGACGCAGTGGACACACACATGGCGGCGCTACGCTGGAGCATTGCAGAGCCTAAGAAGTTGGTGGTAGCCACGGGGGGTACAGTGGATTGGGGCCAAGTGGGAGGAAGGTGAAGAGGCCACATCTGCCAAAATTGCAGAGGAGTGTACAGAAGAAAATGAGCTTTCAAGTCACCAATGTCTCCAGTGGGTTACTGCTGTTACACTGCTTACTGCCACTGCTGTTCCTACAACAACTTCTTCACAGTTTTTAGCATCTGTTATTATGACAATACATATGGACAATGCTCAGCTCTCAAAACCACACAACCAAACAAATTGTGAATTTAATGGAGATTGGGAGCAATGGGAATTTCCAGTACAATATGTATTCTTTCATTGTATACATCCAGATGCTTTATTAAATCCAAGTCTGAATACAAACTGTAAACACAGGCTTTTAATATGTGGCATAAGCATGAAATCAAACATGAACTTACTTTACCAATGAGAGGGGGATTATTTGCCATTGTGCTAATAAACAAGTAATATTAACAAGGTTGCTACAGCGACAACAATTACCTAGTAGGAGGCTATTTATTGCTTTTCCTTATTTAACTCCCCTTAAAAGCTATGAGATACATCTCACAATGTCGAGACACAGTATATGTCGAATTCAGAGCCATGTGTCCTTGTTTACTTGGTTTGTCAGGGCGCCAACATTTCCTAATTGTCCTCTCTGAATTTAGCAATTTGGTCTCTCGTCATTACGGTGGCACTGAAGTCCTAATGAGTGGAATTGTTGTCTGAAAGATGGCCCCCTTTTTTTTCCCTGCTGCGAAAGCACATTAGATCCAGACAGCTCATTTCCATTCCCCCTGTCATCTCTCTAGAAATGACGTGCAGTGCTTGAAACTGTTTATTTCCAAATTCAGACCTCCTCCGCGGCAGCCATCGGCTTCAATTACCAGTTTTTCCTGAGCGGAGCCATCAGGCAGCCTGACACTGAGGTCCAACCTAATTCCCACCTTCTCCAAAGTCAAGAGCATAATGTGCAGATAAAAAAGGTGGAAAATAGCCTGCCACTCATTAGCATGCAGCGCCTGCCTGTTCATTTGCTTGCTGCGAATGAAAGTTCTGACACTCAGCGCCTTGTGCAATACGAGAATAGTCCTCTTCAGACTGCCTCGTGTCCTTACTGCCGTGGAAAGGTCATCGGCAGAGGTTTGCGCTCACCAACCTGGCTCTCTGCTCTTCACTGGCCCACCTGGGAGAGGGGTTAGCTGGGGGTATTGATTCAGGGAGAACCTCATTACCTGCTGAATCAACATATTATTGCCATGTTTCACCCAGCCGAATTGTTTACAAGTGTCTTTAGCGCGGGCAAAAGCCTGCTCTGGTGGGCCACGACCGCATTCATTAGTCCCTGACCCCGGTGATTATGTGTTATCTGATACGCTGCTATCTGGCTTGGCCGCAATGAGCAGGGCCACTGGCCTGCATCGGCCTGGGCCCATTACAAGCCCCTCTCTTTCTCTCTCTCCGTTTTTCTCTCCCTCTCCCCCTTGATCCCTCTTTCCCTCTGTCTCTGCTCCCTATGAATGTATCCATTAGCCTGCCGATGTGTAAATTGTTTTCACCTGCACTGCGGGCAGATGGGGAGCAGTGTCTCTGTCGTGATTTCCTATGCATGAGCTTTCTAATCAGTCGGAGAGTAACACGATTCCCTTGCTCCTTGCGAGAAAAAGGTGAGCTCGCGCGAGCGTGCACACATACATTACACACACACACACACACACACACACACACACACACACACACACACACACACACACACACACACACACACACACACACACACACACACACAAATGCACACATGTTCTCGCACTCACAATCTGCAATCAATATGCACGCTGTGTTGTGGGGATATTGGTGCAGTGGTGGCGGTGACAGGGTTCATTATATGAGCTCGCCTTACAACACCGGGATGGCTTAATACAGAGGAGAGGGGCCTGAGCTGATCCTTGCCTCTGCCATTGCCAATTTCAGTTCAAATCGAAGGATAATTTGACCTGGAAGACTAAACCCACATAAGCGCAATGATATCCAGTGGCGGTGTCAACCGAGTGTGACCCGCGGAAAGAGACAGGAGAGGATGCCCCTCACGCAAACAAATAAAGCATTCCCTAATGCCCTAATGTGGATGTGACATGTGCCCTGTGGGCCTCTCCTGGAGAACGGGGTCAAATGGGCCATCCAGGACTGGATTGGCTCTTTGGGTGTAGGAAGAGGTGCTCATATAATGAGCTGTCTATTCCTGGCTGTTTGTCCATTCTGGTTGCTCAGACAGGAAGTTACAGATCATGGCACTGTATGTAGGATGCCGTATCGGAATTGCTGATTATTATCTACCATTATTGCAGTTTTATATTAGGGGTGTAAGAAAATATCGATACACTTGAGTATCACAATATTATGTTTTGTGATACTATATTGATTCTTAAAAACACTGTATACATTTTTAATTAATAGTTTATATTAGGGCTGTCAAAGTTAACGCGATTATAATGCGTTAACGCAAATTTGTTTTAACGCCACTAATTTCTTTAACACATTAACGCAGCTTGTGATTTTTAGGTTGTAGCGGGCTCAGTTTTAAAGCTAGTGAAGATACTGGTATCATATGAAACTAGAAAAACTAAGGAATCCATCGGTACCAACCATGTCATACTAGCTTGTAGCGAAGGAGGTTCAATAACGCTCCAAACTTATGCTAAAAATTGCAGAGGAAAAACTGGCATGGCCGTTGACCTCTGACCTCAAGATATATAAATGAAAATTGGATCTATAGACTCCACTAGTATCTATCTCTCCTTTACAGACATGCCCACTTTATGATAACCGCATGCAGTTTTGGGCAAGTCATAGTGGCTTGAGTTTGCCATGTTATGATTTGAGCATATTTTTTATGCTAAATACAGTACCTGTGAGGGTTTCTGGACAATATTTGTCATTGTTTTGTGTTAAATAAATATATATATACACATTTGCATAAAGCAAGCATATTTGCCCACTCCCAGGTTTATAAGAGTATTAAATACTTGATAAATCCCCCTTTAAGGTACGTTTTGAACAGATAAAAAAATTTGCAATTAATTTGAGAATAATCACGATTAACTATCGACAATCATGCGATTAATCGCATATCGCAATCGCATAAATATTTGAATCAATTTACAGCCTTAGTTTACATGCAAAGATTGGTGGCAGACAGAGGCTCAGATTGCAAAAAAAGTAGTGCTATGATATTAGATGTTACAGGGACTGTGATAAATGCAAATGCAGATACCATTGTTCTGATTGCATAAGAAAAGTAAACTTTAGTTTATTCAGATTTTATGCAAACGTTCTTTATACTATGGCAGTTTTCCTAAAATTAGATTTAAAAAACTCTTTAAAACTTTAAAAAATATCGTCTTGTTTACAGTATCGCAATATATCGCAATATATTGAAACATTATCCCTGTATCATGATACGTATAGTATCGCCAGATTCTTGCCAATACACAGCCTTACTGCTTATAAAATGTTTTTTAAATTATGCTGCAAGGTACAGGTAAAACAGACCCACAACCTCTACATTATATAGGTGTAACATTGCTTTAGCGTATTAAAAACCTGGGTTTACATGACTTGAACACACAGGACGCTGATGCACAGTGAGACAACAAGACCAAAAATAACACAAGCTACCCTCTAGGTTCACTTCAGTGTAAGCCACCCGCTGTCTGACAGCCGGTTCACTACCACCAAGCCTGAGCTTGTAAACACGGAGGTGGAAGGGCACAGTCTTAACAAGGCCAGGGATCAGTGTAACCAACCAGGCCCACTACAGGAGCAAACATTAAGCCCTGGCTGTCAACACGCCTGACCCAAACAGCCCAGCCCACACGGATCTCATCATCTGACAACCACACACGCTGCCCTTATTCGCCGCCGTGTACCACGCCGCCCCTGCTATCAGCTGTCAGTCAAACTCCAGGCTCACAGACTCTTGTCAAACTGAGAGATGATCCTCTCCTTCCTGTCTCTCTCGCCCACTGACAGGATCAGCATGTGAAAATGATTGGAAAACATCTGGATGAGACTATAGTGGCAGATGTCCAAACTGGAAAGAATAACAACATTTTAAAAGAATGGTGAATGAATCCACTCTGCAAACCACGACATCACAAGACGTGCGTGCACTAACAACAGGCCACTGTCATTAGACCTGGGGGTCTTTGTTCAAAACCACACTGAAGCATTGTGCTCTCAGACAGCACTCGAGACTGCCCTGATGTTTATTCAAATAACCAACAAGTGCAGCATCATGGTGAGTCTGATCTCCTTGCTCATCCTTAGTGATAGAAGAGACAACATCTACAGAAAAGAAATGAAATAAACAACACTACATTTGAAAAAAAAAATGTAATAAATGTATCTTGATACAGCTTAGCACAGCCTCTTGTTGTTCAATTTCTTCTTAAGTCGCCAATGAAAAGGCAAGCATTGGAAACTAGTTCCCCCTCCGCCCTATTCTATTTCGTCAGCTTTCTTTTCCATGAAATTATAAAGGGGATTTGTTGCAGCTTTTCATCCACTTGATAGCACTTAACTAATTGCCATCCTCTCATAGACAGAAATGCACTCACAAAACATAGACATACAAATAATAAACCATATGCAGGCACGTGTGTGCATGCACACTGTGATATTTTGTATCCTTTTTAAAGAATTTTAATCAGACCTGGTGCTGAACAGATACTACTAATATCATCACCTGCACACATTTAATCTTTTTAATATGATTTTGTGAAAATACCTATACCTGTGCCAACTACAAGTGCCTACTTTTTGAAACGATTATAAAAGCCCGGTCAAATCTCTTTCGCTAGTGGTATCAGCCAATTATAGAAACAAGTGACCATTGAATTAACACATGGAACTTGAAAGCTTTTGCACTCTGATGTAGAATGCTCTCTGGAAAAAAATATGTCAGACCTTAATTTGCAATTTCACAGGGAGTCACCCGAGTTCTGGGCAAACAATAGGCTTTAACTCAATGGGAACACAATGGCATTGTAAATGTTAAAATGTGTTGATAAATGTCACAGTTCTTCTTCAACGTTGTTGTTTTTTTTGTAAATGCTATCCAGACGGAACTATGAATGAATAACAAATGTTCAGTCTAAGTTCATTTTAAACTTGCCACAATAGGCGACGCCTACGCCTCCTTTCTTCACAGATGAGAATTGAGGATTTGCATTAACCCCAAACACTGCGTCAGTATCTAAGTGATAGTGAAAGGAGTGAAGGGAGAGCCATGAAAACCAGAGCTGTGGAAGAACAGCCACAAAAGACAGATAAATCCCAACACCACAGAGAGGTGAGCCAACTGTTCCAAGTCTCGCACAAGGGGAGGAAGAAAAAAGGGGAGGGGGGGCAGAGAAGATAATTTAGCATTTTGTGTAAGCTGTTTATCAAATTATTAACTGCACAGATGTTTCTGACTAGCTAGGGGCTGAACATGGGCTCTGCCAGGCAGGGGAACAAAGGTCTGAAGGATTCAACGGAGATGTGCACTGAATATCAATTTAATTTACTAGCTGTTAATTCTCATGCAAATTGTGACCTCTGTTGGGGCATATCAATGGCCGTACACATTGTATGTCTTCAGAGGAGCAGCAGGCGGAAACACTGTATAAAAATATAAAATAGGGAGAATAATATTTTCAGTGCAGCCTTTCATGTGAGATTTGAAAAATGTATGCACAATGGCACTTTTTGTGTTTTTACAGATAAACACTTGTAAAGGCTATACCTACTCTATCATCAAAACTGTTTTTGTTTTGCAGTATTTGGGCTGTATACGTTTTTTTCTAACCAGGAAGGAACTATACTGTAGATAACTCACTGTAGAGTTAAAATGAATGCTGTTCAAGAATCATATAGATAAGTACAGTGTGGAAGAAGAGTTATGAACATTTCTATATGCAAAGTGGCTGAAATCGTACTCACCAATATGTATTCACCTTAACTGGAGTGTCTTTACTTGTGATGCAATCTCGCTCGCGGTACCAGTCCAATCTTGATGATTTTTCTACCTGATAAACAAAGTAGGGGAGAGCATCATCATCATATGTAAACAGTGGTTGTGAATGTTGTAGGGCTGTCAAAGTTAATGTGATAATAACATGTTAACACAAATACCTTTTAAGGCCACTAATTTCTTTAACGCATTAACACAATTTGTAATTTTTAGGCTGTAGGGGCTCTTTTAAAGCTAACTATTGAAGATACTGACATCTTATAAAACTAGAAAATCCATGTCATACTAGCTTGTTGAGAAAGAGGCTAAATAACGCTACAAACTTACGCTACATTTTGGCAAGGAAAAACTGGCATGGTCATTTTCAAAGAGGTGCCGTGACCTTTGACTTCAAGATATGTGAATGAAATTGGGTTCTATGGGTACCCACCAGTCTCCCCTTTACAGACATGCCCACTTTATGATAATCACATGCAGTTTGGGGCAAGTCATAGTCAAGTCATCACACTGACACACTGACAGCTGTTGTTGCCTGTTGGGCTGCAGTTTGCCATGTTACGATTTGGGCATATTTTGTTATGCTAAATGCAGTACCTGTGAGGGTTTCTGGACAATATTTGTCATTGTTTTGTGTTTGATTGATTTCCAATAATAAACACATACATACATTTGCATAAAGAAAGCATATTTGCCCACTCCCATGTTGATAAGAGTATTAAATATTTGACAAATCTCCCTTTAAGATACATTTTGAACAGATAAAAAAAATGTGTGATTAATTTGCAATTAATCACGATTAACTATGGACAACGCGATTAATCGCAATTATATATTTTAATCGATTGACAGCCCTAGAATGTTGTCCATATTGTAAACCATAATCTGTTCAAAAATAATCATAAATGCATGGTATGACATTCAACAAAGGTTGATCACTGGCATCAGCCTCAGCTGAGCTCAGCTGGAACGGCGATGCTGCAAGTCCCATTTTCTTCATCACCTCCAAAGTACCGCCTTTCAGCTCTCCACAGCACAAACAAAAAGCCTGGCAACAATATCAATTATACATGCAGGAGGCAAACAAGGGGATTTATTACACAACAAATAGCCTCATACAGAGATGCTGAATAGGACAGATTAGCATTAGAAAAGGACAACAAAACTCCCCAGTTCAACAGCTAAAGAGCAATTTGATGGGACTGGAATTGGGGGAAATTGCTTGATTAGGGTGTGCATTTGGATGGGGCTGTCAATTTCAGAATCCCTGCAAGGATGTGTGTAGTGTTGCTGTCTGCTTTGACAAAATGACACGCTGCTGCAGTCAAAACATGACATTATGAGAACTGTCAGTGGTGAACTTTGATAATGCAAGACAAGATCAGGGGATGATACAGCATCCATCTGGGTAAATGAGACATCAATCGGTATCTGATAGAGAGGAGGAAGCTTATCATGTGAAGACAAAGAAAGCCTTTTAATGGCTGGTATTTAGCCCAGGCAGGTTACAGACATTTTCGTCAGCAAATGGTGGGGTTTTCTGAAATATGAGGTCCCATTTAATCCCGGAAGCATCATTTATAGGCCTACTTAAAGGTCCCATATTATAAAAAAGTGAGATTTTCATGTTTTTTTTATTATAAAGCAGGCTTAAGTCCTATATATATACTGTGAAAGTATCGAAACACTCAATCCACAGGGAAATACATACAGCCCGTGTTCAGAAACTCTGCATTTGAAACAAGCTGTCAGGATTTTTTGCTCATTCGTGATGTCACAAATATACAATATTTAGACCCTTTACACAATTTTAAACGTGAACATTCTAAATGTGTCCCAGTTTATTCCTGGTTGCAGTGGATGTGAATGTCATCAGCTGACAGGAAGTACACACAGACCCAAGCTGTTGCCTAGCAACGCAATTGTGTTGCAATTCCATCAAAATGCGCTAAAACGGAGCGTTTCAGACAAGAGGGTAAATACAGGCATATTCAGGCTGACAGTATGAGGAAAATAAAGTTTTTTTTTAACATTACAGCATGTAAACATGTTCTAGTAGAAACACAAAATACAAGTATGAACCTGAAAATGAGCATGATATGGGACCTTTAATTTGAATTTACCCTGGTAAACAAAAAACACATTTAAACATGGTCTATTGAAACTTATATAGGCTATAACGTTAGGCTATAGTTTTACACTTTCTAAAAAGGGGATAGTGTTTCTGTAAATATTATCATATCATTTCAGTAAATACGACAGTTTTTCTTACCCGAGACTTTTGTCTTGACACTTTATCAATTTTTGGTGACAGCAGGACCACGTTTTTGTCGTAAACAGCACACATCTAACGTGTACGTCTTTTTCTTCTTCTTTGGTGTTTATTGGCGGTTGGCAAACCAGCTTATAGGTGCATTACCGCCAGCTACTGGAGTGGACTTAGGAGCAGTAGATTGGCAGGAAAAAAATAAAAATAAGTAAAATTATAAAAAATATATAATAATAATAATATAACAATAAAATAAAAATTAATCGTTATTAATAATAATAATAAATAATAATAATAATAATAAAATTCTCTCCATTATTATTATTATTGTTTTTATTATTTCAAAATGACAGTATACATAGTAACAGCAGAAACATTAAAAACATTTACATACAAAAGAAGCATAGCGAAAACATAAACAAAGAGCTGTGCTAAACATAAAAGGACAACAGAAATTAATAAAAATAAAAATAAATAAATGAATAGATAATAATAATAAAAGACCACGCGAGAGTATGACAACAATTTCACTTACAAACTTATTGCAGATATTGCATACATTCATTGTTTTCATTGCTTTTTTGTTTCATAAGGAAGAAATTGTTGACAGATATAGATCCATTTCTTTCATAAATACAAAGAAATTAGGCTTTTTTTGGGGTAAATTTACACTTGTGAATGTGGAACTTTGTGAGAATTCAAATTAAATTAATAAGCAACCAACTGTAATCATAGCAACCAAATATAATATTTCTATAGTACAGTGCAAAATCTATAATAAATGAGAACAAGTTTCAAATTCTCTCCATTATTCCTGTTGCCCTTAAGTAATTATCTAATGTATACAAGTTAGTTTTATAGTTTAACCCTCCTGTTGTCCTCGGGTCAAATTTGACCCATTTTCTAACTTCATTATATCATAAATATGAATTTATTTAAGCTAATTGCCCCAAAATAACATGGATGGTTGCCTACTGTGGTCTTTGCAAAAATATTGACAACTACTTTCGTTGAATTGTGGGTGTTTTATTCAAATCTATAGCATCTGTGGTCTTCCACAAGTGTCATTATGTGCTGCTATTAAAAAAAATGTAAATGCTTTCAAAACAGTATTCTGACTAAACGTTTACATATACCAGTATGTGATAATCCATCAACATTATGTTCCTCTGATAATAACTATAATCAAAATAATTCATATCTGCTTTTTTTTTTACTATAAAAAATTTACTTTTATTTAGGTTTATTAACCTAATTCCCCCCCCCATAAAGTGTAAAACTTAATAATTAGGAATGAAGTTGGCCAAAAAGGTGTCACACAGAATTGGGTGATAGTTTATACTGTATGCTTTATAAACAGTCAAACCGGACCGGGTTCATTTTGACTAGGGAAGACCAAAGTTGCATGGTCGAAAGGAAGACAATAGGAGGGTTAAAAAGAGCAATATCAATATACTCACACCACGTGTTCTCTGTTTATCCGCAGGGGTTTCTGGGTAGCGGTGGTCATGGTAACCACTGTCAACATCGGCCATCCTCCATCCTCCTCCTCCTCCAGCTCCTCTTCTTCTTCTTCCTGTCGGTTCTGCAGTAGCGCCGAAAATAACAAGCATGGCTCGCAGAGAGGAGCAGTATTACTATGAGAAGATAACATCGATACAACAGAGCCTGCATAAAAGGTGAGAGTTCCCTCTTTGTTTTTGTTTTGGCCTGGTGAGGACCGCGGACTCGAGTAGTGATCTCTGCCGCTCCGGCAGCCTCCTCCTGCCGCCTGACACAGGGGAGGTAACCGGCTAGCTCCTGAGCTAACCAGCTAAGCTATGTCACTGCAGACCATAGGAGGAGATGCTAGCTTGTTCAGTAGCCTCTTTACTTCGGATGCTACCTTTAGGTAACAGCAGTAATTTGTTGTTCTTGCATGTAGATGAATGGAAAGCTGGCATTAACTGTGATATAGTATATCAACATTACCATATACACACGTAACGTTAAGCATATATCATGTAGCAGCTAATATACACTCAGTGGCCACTTTATTAGGTACACCTGTAAAAATGAATGCAATCCAATACAACAGCTCTGCCATCATTTCTACCTTTACAAAGACACTGATGTTCAGTTTTGATGTGTTGATTCAACTGTATGTTTATATTGACTTTGTAGTTTGCAGTGGTGTTGAATTGGACTACATTATATTGAGAGGAGGTTCTAATATTTTGCCCTTTTACATGAGAGGTGAAGAATAATATTTCAAGTCCATTTCAAACACTAACTCCAACCTCAGTAAAAAACACCTCTTGGAAAGTTTAACAAAAATGGCCCATTTCAAGCTTAAAGGTAGAATATGTGGCAGAGCTGTGGTACTGGATTACATTACATTGTAAAGGTATACTTAATAAAGTGGCCAGGGAGTGTATATGTATGTGTATTTCAGTCTGTGGGGTGGATTTGTGGAATGGGTTAGGTGATGGGTTGAAGCAGAGCACAAATATAAATCACTTTAAAAAGCTATACAACAAAATATATTTTTGGGAGGTATATGGTTAAGGAAGAGTTGTGTTAAGGGTTGTGTTAAGATAAGATAAGATAAGATAAGATGAACCTTTATTAATCCCTGAAGGGAAATTCAGGTGTCAAAGCAGCAACATCAGCAAACAGAGTGAAACACAGGAGAGGTAAAGGTATACAAAAATGATAAAAACAATAATAGAGATATAAAAGATACAGAGTGAATGGGTGAACATAGTGTATGCAGTCCGTCGATAAATACATGTAGTATGTGCAATAAATAAATGTAATATGTACATATATGTGCAGTCTATAAAGTGGCATATAGGATGTATAGTGTAAAGTAAGTGTAAAGTGCGCCAGTGGCTAGAGTCCAAGATGGTTGCAGATAGTGCATGTTTAAAGGTAGATAGTGCATGTTTAAACTTCTTAAAGTCCTAATAGTTCTCATATGGGGGTCAGGGGGTTATATCTACTTTTTAACTCCGGATGGACATCTGGGTTGTAAATAAACTTGGGATGCTGTTCATATATTTAATTTGGGATGTAAATAAATCTGGGATAGTTTATATATGATATTATATTATCATTCTATGATATATGAGTTATAAGAGGAGAAGTGAGAAAGGGGGAGGGAAATATAAGTTTTACTTCTCCCTACTCCTTTTCGGACACTATTACTCTTGTTTTGTTTGTTATTATTTTGTATCTGTTTTTATTTATTTTTATGTTCGAAATAAAGTCTTTCATTCATTCATTCATTCATTCATATCAACATTAGCATACGCATTATAGTTCACGTGAAAATGCTTAAGTACCGTTATTAATGATAATTAGATGATGCTGTGGTCAGTGTGTGGGTGACAGGTCCTCTGGCTTGTGTGTGTTTGCAGGGAGAAACGGAGGCTGGAGCTGGAGAGGGAACTGTTTGCTTACTCCAGATCTGATCATAGAATGTAAGTTGTATAAATTAGTATATATATCTAAAAAGAGATTGCCTTACTTTGTTCTTATACCTTGACTTACCTTATCTTGTTCTCAACTTGACTTTCATATTAAGCTGTAACTTTGATATATGAGACATTTAAGTAGAGAGCCCTATACTGTATATATAAGTTGGTATTTTATATCAAATTAGTTTAGCAAATTTACCATGTATAGGTATATTATATATACATATATATAGGTCTCTTCTGCACTATATTAACTTTTTTAATAGTCCTGTATCACAGGTGTTACCCTGCACTATATTCAGTTTTAACCGTTTTCTTCATCTCCTTGTATTTTTATATCTGGTATATTTTTTTGTATTTTGTACTTTGTACTACTAACTTTCTTACTGCCTTTTTACTAACATGTTTTGCACTATGGAACTGTGATGCTGGAAACTTGAATTTCCCTCGGGATCAATAAAGTTACTATCTATCTATCTATCTATCTATCTATCTATCTATCTATCTATCTATCTATCTATCTATATTTAATCAGTATGCACACTGTATACACTGTATAAATGCATAGTTATGTTAGTAATTTCATTTGGAAAAATGAAAAAAAAGGCCCCAGCATTTGTGTTCATCTGATTTTTTTTTTTTGTTGAACAAAAAAACATCCACACAGTTGTGTGTTACAAGCACAGTGCACCTTTTGTGATGTAAGCTGAACAGCCTGTTTCCATTGTAAATTGATTCTTATAAATATTAACACGCCAGGTCAAAACAGCTGATACGAGAGTTGAGAACAAGATTTAAATTTAAAACATATTGTGCTTAACCTTTTCTTTGTGAAAAGTCTAGCTCTTATATTTTTTGACAATGTTCCTAGATAATATTTCTTTGGAATAATAGTTCTCCACTGCCTTCAGCTCACAGATAAAGCATTCCAAACTGCGCAGTTATCTCAAGGAAATCTGTGACAGGGAAGCTCGAGCAAAAATGAGAAACCTTGAGCTTCTGAAAGATGTGGAGTGCATAGAAATTAGCATGAAGGAATATAGTCCTGATCGTGGCCCCCTGCAACAACAAAAGGTATAACACACACACACAAAACCCGCACACACACACATTATTTCATTTGTTCAGAGTTTTTCTCATTATGGAGTTTTATTAAGAGAAATCTGAACAAACACTCTGCCCACTGAGGTTTATTCAGGTTTAGACAATTGTGCTTTTTTCTAAAATATTTTATTACATTTAATCATTTTTTTTAATACTGTGTGTTTTGAAAAACACTTGTCCTAACGGGTTACAATATATGCTGTGACTTTAGAATAAGAACAACACAGACCTATAATATGATATAATATTTCGAGGAATGTATATTTATTATTACAGCATGTTCATTTGCCTCAATGCCGTGCTGTCATTTTAACACAGAGTAGAAACATTCGCTTGCAATTGCTTGATGTGACAATAGTAAACACTCAAACTGTGCAATTTATCACGACAAGCAAATGGACGAGGGAGAAAACAATGAGCCAGTCAGATTATCACTTAAAACTCAACGACAGTGCTTGACAGCTTAATATCAAATTAACAAAATTGGCTAATTATGACTCGCTGAGTTAATTGCCCAATATAGAGAGACTCTGAAGTGCTCCAGAGGTTTAGTCATTCTCTCCCCTCAAGCAGTTGGTTTATTTCCTCTTGATGCTTTATGAGTCCTACATGTTTGTTGTTATTTTGGTCGTCCTGTTGCTCTTTGTTTCCATTGTGTAAAATCACCCTGATTTTTCCTGGTTTATCTCTGATGTTTTTGTTGCAACAAAAAACGTACATTTTCGAATGGACAAGTTACATGCTGAGGTGTGCACATTTATGACAATTCTAGTGTAAATTTTGTTAGTATTGGTTGTGCAAACCGTTGAAATACAAGAGTGGCTAAATGAGAAAATTCTGAAAGCTGTCTTTTTAAATGCTCTGCTTCCGTAAACTGCCATTGCTTTTGGTGAAAAGGTCTGGCATGTTTGAGCTAATCCAAGTGCCCTTAAAATGGCCATTAGGCTTTTTTAATTGAAGTTGGGATTAAGGCAGCAAGTTGGTCTGTGGCCGGTCAGATAAAAGGGTTAAAGGGTGTCAGCAGCCACACAGGAGGAGGACACTCACTTGGGAAATCCCACTGTGATTGACTGATGCTTGACGTTGTCACTTTTGCTCTTATACCTTCTGCTTTTACGTCACATGCAGATAATATTCAACAACACTATCGCAGCGTTATAACAGACAATTCCTAGTGTTTGCTTGAAGTGTCAGTTTGCCTGTCAGTTGAATATTATGACTGTCATCTTTCTGCTCTTATCGTACTCTCATCTTTGTGTATCATTCTGTCTTTACATCTCTTTACAGGCTGACTTTTTCAAGAAGATTTCCAGATTTAAGGAAGCAACGAAAAATAATACGGAGAAAGAGCTCGATGCAACAAAGGTAATGCTAATACGTGCAACATGAACTAAGAATAGCATTCGTGTTTGGAAGTAACATATTTGTGCATCGTGTCACATCGACTACGTATTGTGTGACCCCTGTTGTGTGTGTTTGTGTGTTTTTACACATATTTCTTTATGGTTGAAAAATGCCATTTTTATGTTGGATCCTTCTTTTTTGAAATGTTTACACGGTTTATGCAAATCTCAGTTCTATCAAGCTGTGTTTTCAGATTTAGAGTAACAAAGGCAAGTAGACATTACGCCTGGTAAATCTGTAGAGGAGTCTACATTTAAACTGTGTATCTGTAATAGCACAGGTGTCTAATCCTAGCCGGTGCATCTGCACAAGCGATGTAGTTCAAGTCCGTAGCTGCTTTCTCCCTTCACTTAAAGCAGTTAAAGCTCTTTTAGATGAAATGTCTAAGACATCTCATAATAACTTGGAGCATGCTGTCTAGAGCAGTCACTTGTAACTGTGTGCAAAACCCCCGTCAGCCTGTCGATATTGTAATGAGCAAAATGGTACCGTCACTCCATTATGCATACAAGCCATTGGCTGGCAGTGTGCATGTCCCTCAGGCTGCAGCATTCATTAAGGGAAGCTTACCGGGCTGAAAGCTGGAGACAGATGATAACGGGATATGATTTTCATATTTAATACATTCCTTGGAAGAGCACACGCGTGCCGCAGATTGATAGAAGAATCAATTGCTACTTTAGTGAAACACTTTCTACTTTGCCCTGCAGCTACCGATGGAATCACTCAGCCAAGAAATTAACTTTTCCTCTTTTTTTTTTTACCTACTTTGTGGATCTGCTGGGCAGGCTGCATGGTTTACAGTGAATGTTATTAAGCAGCTAACTGTTTGGTATTTAAGACGCTTATCAGAAAAGAAACAGAAGCCGTGCTTTTTGTTATTATGTTTGGAGGGAGGCTTTTTTTTCGCTTCACTCTCTTCCCCCCCTTGGTGACATTGCAGACATGAATCAAAACTTGTCTAAAGGATTTCTAATAAGATGAAAAGTTAAAACATTGATCCTGAGACATTCTTCTGAAAGATGTTGTGAAAAGCATTCTGACCTTGGCCCAAATAAGCTACACTTATTCAAATTTGTAAAGTGGATAGTTAACATACTTGAGTTGAATTTCTTTCAGAATATGCTTATTCAACCCAAGCAAGAAATTTAACGTCTTTGAAGGATTGTATTTATTTGTAAATAACATTTTTATGAGATAATGGGAAGTTTTTGTTGCCAAAAATGAATACATTTAATTGATTTTTTCACATATTTGCAGGTTGAAGTCGTGCATAGACAGCACCAGAACAGCTCCAACAGCTCTCACCCAGCTACACAACCACCAGCGGTAATTTTTATGGGCCGCCAGACCTCCAGAGGGTCTGACGCTGAAGCTGGCACCACAAGTGTACACTCACACCAAGCATTGCATCGTTCACCCAATCGCAGCGTGCACTCCCGCGAACGTCTACCAAGTGGCCTTTTGAAGGACTTCAGAGTTGGCGGAGAGGACGGCGCCGGCAACCGAGCACATTTATCAGATGACATTTCAGGCTCAAACGATTCCCCCGACGGCTGTAATTTGAGTGACAAACATGAAAGGACGACGGCGGCGCTCCCGTCGGTTCGTGCCTTAACAGGCGCAGCTGGCAGTGTGCCTTTTGGAAGTGATGATGAACAAGAACCTTCACCTCTGGTGACCTTGACGGGGCCTGAGAGGAATCCGTCTCTCGGCAGCAGTAGACTCATGAAGGTTGAGAATTCCTCTGAAGAACACGCTGACTCCCGAGAGGTGGCTCATCAGCCACCCATAATGGAAGATGGAGAGAGAGGTCTCAGCCATTTCATGCCTCAAACCACTTTTGGAGAAGAAGCTCAAGATATACCAGGTTTGCAGTGCTACTCCTTGCTTATCACCTTGTGACATATTTGCATTGTCTTTACTGAAATCTTTATTCATATCCAGGTAGACGTGAGAGCGTCAGGACGCCAAGCTCTGATGTGTCGGAGAGCAGTATTAGCGACCTGTCCATATCGCTCACACAATCTGAGCTGGATGAGGATCTACCAGAGGGTGTGGCACCTGAGAGGAAGGCCACTTCTGGAGGGAGTGATGATCACAATCAGCACAGTCCTGAATCATCCCTCCACTCTGATGGATCCAAGGACACACCACGGTTAAACCGTGAATCCTCAGCTCCAGTGTTGACCTTGGAAAGGTACAGTATGTATCACTTCTGTGCTTTGTTGTCTGGGAGAGCGTCAATGGAGGAAAACACTAACACTTTGATTGTTTCATGACAACACGCTTCTTGAAGCTCGCACAATGCAGTCTGTGTTGTTTTCCTTCAGACCTTTACACACCGGGGGCGTGACGAATAAACGACACGGAAATGTGAAACACTCGCCTGCGAGTATTATATGTCTAGGGCTTTTATTGTGAAAGGTAAGAACAGAAGGAGTGGATCCGGTTTGCACTGCCTCTGTCAAGGTTGAAAGGAGTAATAGAGAGGCGAAGTCCCGCCCCCTTTCGGTGGACCACCATGGGACCTTATTTTGGAAAAAATATGTACGTTAGTCACCGGCGGGAGACAAATAATGTTTTAATACATATGATGTTTGTCATTTTAAAAGATAATTTTGCGAGTTAAGAAAGTCACAGTTTGTCTTAGTATAATTTGGTTCTGTTTGAAACCGCTCAGTGAACTACTTCTTCTAGCTAGCTACCTTAGCTATGTTCCATGCACAAATGAAACATTATCTTACCTGATGTGTTTTATCCAGCGATTCCTGGTCTTTTTATCAGCTGGGAAGAGAAACAACGAGCGAGACCCGTTGCTCGTGTGAGTACATCCCGGTGCAAAACACACAGCCATCGTAGCTTCAGCGAGAGAGACGTCACTTATGCGACATTTATGGTGTGTAGTCTTTCTAATAACGTATTTTCACAGTCAAACTGCCACTTTCTCGACTCGCAAAATTATCTTTTAAATTGACAAACATCATATGTGTCATTGATGGCGCAAGGATAAAAAAATATTTGTCTCGCCGTTGACTACCATTCGTATTTTTTCCAAAATAAGGTCCCATGGTGGTCCACCGGAAGGGGCGGGACTTCGCCTCTCTATACTGTTTGCTGGTTCAGACTACAGAACCTCCGTGTTGTTGTTTCATAGGCGCAACTCAATCCGTTCCACACAACTTGATTGTTTGTTGCCTTAATTTGCGGTGCGAAAACTCTGAAAATAAACCTCATTACGAAAAAAAAATGACACGCCCTTTTGTTTGTAATATTCGCGTTGTGTGTGAAAGTACTCATAACAAAAACAACAGTTCGAAAAAGTATATTGACGTGCAAATGAATCGCCCCGGTGTGTAAAGGCCTTAAGCCAGCTGAGAAAGGAGAATGTTGTGCATAGCCACGCTGAGCCACAGAGGGCTGTTAGTGATAGGAGCGGGTGAAGACACCGTACAGTCCTTGCCACCATCACATCAGAAGCTGACAGAGAGGATTGTGAGAGTCACGGTTCCATGCCACCGTGCTCTCTGCAGCTCAGCGGCAAGCTGCGGCAGTGGTGGCAGTGATGCATCTTATAGGGTAGAGCTCAGGACCTGTCACCAACAATATTGCCCTAATCCAAGATAATGCTGTAACAGAGCAATTTTCTGCTCGAGAGACCTCAGGGAAGTCCCCAGTGGAGGAGGAAATTTGTGGCACCATAGAGTGTTCTGGAGGGTGGGCATGTGGACAGCACTTACAGCCACAAATCCTTAGCGTGATGATGGCCTCTGAGTTGAAGGATCATTTTGGATGGGGGTTAGAGCCACAGAAAATCCCATGTGAATGTTTGTGCCCAGAGCCTCTGCTGCATTTCCCCTCCAATATACAGTATTTTATGAACATGGCCTCTTTTGCTCTCAAAAAAGCAAAAGCATACATTTTTTACTATTAAATGCTTTATTTTTTAGATTAAAGGCCTTTACACACCGAGGGCGTGGTGAATATACGACACGAAAATACAAAATACTGGCCTGCGAATATGATATGTTTAGGGCTTTTATTGTGAAACGAAACGTGATTGGTTGACGCTAGGGCTGTCAATCGATTAAAATATTTAATTGCGATTAATCGCATGATTGTCCATAGTTAATCGCAAATTAATCGCACATTTTTTATCTGTTCAAAATGTACCTTAAAGGGAGATTTGTCAAGTATTTAATACTCTTATCAACATGTCCAGAAACCCTCACAGGTACTCAAATATGCTCAAATCATAACATGGGAAACTGAAGCCCAACAGGCAACAACAGCTGTCAGTGTGTCAGTGCGTTGACTTGACTATGACTTGACCCAAACTCTATGTGATTATCATAAAGTGGGCATGTCTGTAAAGGGGAGACTCGTGGGTACCCATAGAACCCATTTTCATTCACAGATCTTGAGGTCAGAGGTCAAAGGACCCCTTTGAAAATGGCCATGACAGTTTTTCCTTGCCAAAATTTAGTGTAAGTTTGCAGCGTTATTTAGCCTCCTTCCTGACGAGCTAGTATGACATGGTTGGTACAAATGGATTCCTTAGGTTTTTCTAGTTTCAGGTGGTGACAGTATCTTCAATCTAGCTTTAAAACTGAGCCCGCTACAACCTTAACCTCGCAAGTAACGTTAATGCGTTAAAGAAATTAGTTGCATTAATACAAATTTGCGTTAACGTGTTATTATCACGTTAAGTTTAACAGCCCTGGTTGATGCCTTCATTTGCGGTGTGAAAACTCAGAAAATCGGAAAACAGATTTTTTTTTCGCGCATTTTCGCATGTAATATTTACATTCTGTGTGAAAGTACTCCGGACAAAGACAACAGTTCGAAAAAATATATTGACGTGCGAATTAAACATACGAAAAAACGCCTTCGATGTATAATGGTACCCAGTTGCACATATGCTCACAATAATGTTATTCAAATCAAACCCATTATTTCTGAGCATTATCCAGTGTACTTAATAAAAAAAAATTCAAAAAATTTATGAAATGTAGTCTGAAGGATTTTATTTTTTGAGAGTTTAGCATGTTCATGGCTGCGTCCCTGTGTGGTCTACCATACTGTTTATAGTGTGACCTCAAGAGGAGCTGCAGTTAGCCCGTACCGGGGAGACGGCAGTGGGGGCTGCAGCTTTTATTGTTAACATGGAGGGCTTCTGTGTATGAGGAGAAAACCAGAGGCTTTGATGTAAAGCTCAGAGAGCATCCAGTCTCTATCCTCTCCCTCTCTTTCTCTCTCTCTCTCTCTTAAGGTTAGAGTTTATATCGCTCCCTCCATTCAGCTCACAGTCAGGAAAAACAAGCCCGGGCAATTCATTAGATTATCCCATTATATTTCTCCTCCAGCATAGCTGGGGTGAGTAAGGGTACACGACTGAAATATCCTCCAGGTTTTTCTTCTTTTTTTTTCTTCGAGGCTCATCATAATGGCCTCACTGTGTCCTGCTCTCAAATATATCGTCCCTGAACTGCAGGATGGTTCAGTGACAGCATAACATACAATTTAAGTTTTAAAAAAAATCCAATACAAGTGTAGAGGTAGAATGTAAAATGCAAAGAAAGTAATGTGATTGTTTTGCATTTTTTACAAAGATTCTTCATTTGGCTGGTTATCTAGTCTCGGTGAAGTTATTGTCACACAACACTTTGTAAACCGTGTGCTCACAGTGTGGTGGGACACATCCTAAATTTAGCCAGGCAATGCCAGCGCTCAATGTGTTGTTATTACTTGTGGTATATTTTTCCCCATTCCTTTGTGTCATATTTGCCGTCTGTGGCAGCAAGGTGAGATTCCTCCGACACCAATCACTCAACAATGCGACCATTCCGTGTGGTAAACCACACCAGAGCCAGTACTGTACACTGTAGAGCAATATCGCCGCGGAGAGGCTGACCCCTTCTTCCTAGCTAACAATGCGCCCCTGATGATGTCGACGCGCGGACAACAGCAGCATCTAAAGTGAGGTTGGGGACCTTGACATGAAAGCTGGCAACAATACAATGAGAGAGAGAGGTTTGCAGGAAAAACACAAACTAATTCACTTTCTCCCTCTCTAAAGGTCTCTTTTTGAAGAGCGTTGACAAATAAAGTGGAAAGAGAAAGATGACTATTTCAAGGCCCACGCTGACGATAAGGGAGAGGGAGAGAAAAAAAAGATAGAGCTTTTGCCTATGCTACTTCAGCCACACTGAAGAGGACTTAGCACAGACGGATTGCACACTACAGAATGTCATGGATATAATTCAAGCTGCCAGCTTAATCAGGATGTTACCAGGAAACAACCTGCAAAAAAAGAGGGAGCAATTGTTTGCTGACCCCTAACCCAGGAGCCCATTACAGATTGTCATAAATTCTTTTTTGGCCCCTTTTATGTAGGGGGGCTCAGGATCCCTCGGCTCGGGGTTTCATGGGAGAATTCAATGAGGGCCACCCAGAGCTTAATGCTCCAGAAAGAGATGGATTCCCAATATCCACATGCATTAGGCATCCATTTCTCATTTTGCAGCCGCACACAGGACCAGATTAAAGTGTAAATCTCTCACCAAAAGAAATCATCCCGAGGCCCCCTTTTTTTTGGGGGGGGCACCTTTTTTCCTTTTAATGTGAGATGGTGGTAGTGATACAGAGTTGTTAATATTTTCATTGTTTATTTTTTATAATGAAATTACATATTTATGATAGGGCTGTCAAAGTTAACATGATAACGCGTTAGCGCAAATTTGTTTTAACGCCACTAATTTCTTTAACGCATAAACGCAACTTAAGATTTTTAGGTTGTAGCGGGCTCGGTTTTAAAGCTAGAGTGAAGATACTGGCATCATATGATATTAGAAAACCAAAGTTCATTGATACCAACCATGTCATACTAGCTTGTTGCAAAGGAGGCTAAATGACGCTCCAAACTTATGCTAAATATAGTCGAGAAAAAAACTGGCATGTCCATTTTCAAAGGGGTCCTCTGACCAAAAAATGGGTTCTATGGGTACCCACGAGTCTCCCCTTTACAGACATGCCCACTTTATGATAATCACATGCAGTTTGGGGCAAGTCATAGTCAAGTCAGCACACTGACACACTGACAGCTGTTGTTGCCTGTTGGGCTGCAGTTTGCCCTGTTATGATTTGAGCATATTTTTTATGCTAGATGCAGTACCTGTGAGGGTTTCTGGACAATATTTGTCATTGTTTTGTGTTGCTAATTGATTTCCAATTATAAATATTTACATACAGTATATTTGCATAAAGCAAACATATTTGTCCACTCCCATGTTGATGATAAATCTCCCTTTAAGGTATATTTTGAACAGATAAAGAATGTGCGATTAATCCTGATTAACTATGGACAATCATGCGATTAATCGTGATTAAATATTTTAATCGATTGACAGCCCTAATTTGTAATAATGTTTATTTAGCCATTTAACTGTTTACAGCTCATTGAAAGTTTTACCTAACTGCAGGCAGGCAATTCTACAAGAGCAGCAACAATGAATCAATTAGTTGTCAACTATTAAATTAATCCCCAAATATTTTGATAATTGATTAATCGGTTTGAGTATTTTTCTGAAGAACAAAAGTCTAAATTCTCTGATTCCAGCTTCTTAAATGTGAATATTTTCTAAATATCATTGACTTGTGGACATAACAAGACATTTGAGGTCGTCATCTTGGGCTGTGGGAAACACTGATCGACATTTTTCACCATTTTCTGACATTTTATATACCAAACAACTAATCGATTAATCGAGAAAATAATCGACAGATTCATCGACGATGAACATAATTGTTAGTTGCAGCCCTAGATTCTACAAATTCTACTTTTGAATGCCAGGTTTCACGTTCAGGTCATTACATGTGGCACCATCAACACAAGTGTTATGTGGCGGTACCATTCTAATGATCAGATTCCTCCAGCAGTCCTTGAGTACCTCAAGGAAATTGCCCAGAAAAATTTGGATCAAATTGCATCCTCTTTTTTTTTTTTTTTTACAAATAACAGGCCTGATCGATCATATGACCTCCTCCATTTTTATTTCCTTTCACCGTGTTAATGGGTAATGTGTATTTTAGTCTCTCACAGGAAGGACTCTTTAATCTGCTAGACGGCATCGAAGGACGACTCCGCGGCGAAGGGACCAGCGTGTACGGGGACTCTTCGATTGATGGAAGACAACTCAACAGAATTATCAGGTATGCCCTTCCTGTCTTTCCTCAGACTTTAAAATCTTATCTCTCCGCCGTCTAAATGAAACACTGTCCATATTTATTTATTTAACGGCCATGGAGCGCTTTGTGCGGATGAGGAAAACATATTATCCAGTTCTGCTAAGGGCTCTCACTTTAGATGAAGTGTCATCACCAACATGCACGTCTTTATTTCTGAGGGGGTTTTCAAACACATGGGATTGTTATAGTAACCGCCCTGTTGAATTGTTATTGGGAGTCGGGGAGATGGAGGATGGAGAATGTGTTTCATTAGACTGGGCTTATTTTTCATAAGCCTTTTTATATTTCATAGCGTGATTAATTTACCATAATTGGAGTTCTTGTTGTAAAGTATGGATAAATGTCTGGAAAAATGAAAGCTTTCTCGCTCTTTTTTGTAAACCCAGTTTATACTTATCCCCCCCCTTCTATGCAGTGTTGTAAATGATGTCAACAACATCCTCAATAGTAAAGAGAGTGGCCATCTTGTGTCGTGACCCTCAGCGTAATGTTGGGTCTCGCTGTGATGTTATGTGAGTGTGCATGTGCGTTGATGTGTATGATCATACTTGTGTGCATGTGAAGTGTTAGCAGCTGCTGGATGTACTCCATGTGCTCCTGACCCGCGGGCCGAGCCCAGGGCTCCATGGCAATAGCTGACTGCTCTCTATATATTGGACAGCCTTTGTAACGGTGGAGCGGGCTTGAATGACGAGGACCTGGAAGCATGTGGAGCAGTCATCCTTCATGGGCTTCAGAGGTTGTCATGGAGCACGGCGAAGGGCTGCCTGCTACCACGGGATCTAGTGAGGGCTCACCAGTCCAGCACTGAGCCTAATGAAATAAGGTAAGGCCTTCCTGGTTTCTCTGTGGCACACCAAAGACTGATGGCAATGTTTTTTTTTTCCCATTCTATAGTAGTGCCGGGCAATATTTCGATATCATATCGATATTGTGATATGAGACTAGATACCGTCTTAGATTTTGGATATCGTAATATGGCACAAGTGTTGTCTTTTCCTGATTTTAAAGGCTGCATTACAGTAAAGTGATGTATTTTTCTGAGCTTACCAGACTGTTCAAGCTGTTTTATTATTTGCCTCTACCCACTTAGGCATTATATCCACATTACTGATGATTATTTATTTATTAATTAATTAATTTTTATTTTATTTATGTTTATGTATGTTTTTTTATTTAGCTTAATGAAATTTGTGATTGTGGGATTGTAAAATCAATCACAATGGCAGGTTTGTTTTTTTGTGTGTAAAGCTGTACTAGTCATTTAGGGTTTTTTCACTTTGCACAACATCATTTTGCAAACTGCAACTTCTGAGATACCAGGAAAAAAAATAGTTATATGATAAATCAGTAGTGGATGAAGTAACTGAAAGCCACACTTGAGTAAAAGTAGATATCTAACCAGGAAATGACTTTAGTAGATGTTAAAATCACCTGTTAGAACATTACTAGAGTAAAAGTCTTTAAGTGTTTGATATTTACTTAAGTATCAAAAGTAATTTTCTGATATTAAATGTACAGTATTGAAAGTAGGGCTGTCAATCGATTAAAATATGTAATCACGATTAAAGGCATTATTGTCCTAGTTAATCACAAATTAATCACACATTTTTTATCTGTTCAAAATGTACTTTAAAGGGATATTCGTCAAGTATTTAATACTCTTATCAACATGGGAGAGGGCAAATATACTTGCTTTATGCAAATTATGTATATATTTATTAATGGAAATAAATTAACAACACAAAACAATGACAGCTGTCAGTGTGTCAGTGTGCTGACTCGACTATGACTTGCTCAAAACTGCATGTGATTATCATAAAGTGGGCATGTCTGTAAAGGGGAGACTCGTGGGTACCCATAGAACCCATTTTCATTCACACATCTTGAGGTCAGAGGTCAAGGGACCCCTTTGAAAATGGCTTTGACCTTGCCAAAATTTAGCGTACATTTGGAGCGTTATTTAGCCTCCTTCATGACAAGCCAGTATGACATGGTTGGTACCAATGGATTCTTTAGGTTTTTCTAGTTTCATATGATGCCAGTATCTTCACTCCAGCTCTAAAACTGAACCTGCTACAAATTGTGATAAAGCCTGAAAGAAATTAGGGGTATTAAAATGAATTTGCGTTTACTTTGACATGATAAAATATAGTTTCTGATCTAGTGCAATATAGTGTGTGTTTTGTGAAGACATCTCCCCTGATAAGTACTTCTATAACGGAGTAATTCAGAGCACAAATATCAACACTTTGAAAGCTACAGAGTTCAACAGACCTTTCTTTTCTTTTAATAGAGACAGAGAACAGACCTACAGTAAAAAAATAATTCCACCTTTCAGACAAAGACTGGATGGCTGCCTGTGCATTTTTTCTTTTTTTTCTGGACCAGAAAGTGGGGGAGAGCGAGGGGCACGCACTTACAGAGATATTGCACGCTACCATCCGATGCGGTCTCCCTTGTCCACGAATGTAAAGGTCATCTCTGGTGTCACCTTGTGCGGTAACACTGCACGGGTGAATGTCATGAGTAAATTAAAATGCCCTATCTGTGACTTCCAGTCCTTTGGATAATGACTAGTTATACTCTGAGCCAAATCCATGCTCTGCTTCACTACTCTATTGATTTCACCTTTCTCGCTATATACTCAATCCAAAGACACACATCTATAGCAGTCTCCCTTTCTGTTTTTCTCTTGAGATGCCTATTGGCTCTTTGACCTTTTATCTAGTTTTCAACCAGGCGCTATACCGCTGTCTGTGTCTATTCTGTGTTAAATGGAAAAATAGTGTGCAAATGTATTATATTCTAAATTTCTTCATGGTCAAGCTATCTCAATTTTCTTCAAATTCAAAGCTTCAATTCACTCTTTCACTGTAAGGAGGTATAACTTATTTACAGATGTCCCACTGTGCATTCAATAAGACAGCCTCTCTTTCTCTCCCCCCCCACCCCCACCTCCGCCACAGCACCAGCCTCCCTCCCGATGCCGCTCGGCTGTGGGATCGCTGGTTCAAGCACGCCCTTCTGCTGAAGGAGCGCCGTGTCCTCAGCACTGAGCGCCTGGTCCAGCTGTTCACGCCACTGCTGCTGGAGCGCCATGCCACCTACGGCCACCAGGTAGCGTTGGAGGCACATAACACTGTCGCCACCACCACCACCACCACCACACAAACTGGAGGTCACACACTTGCATTCACTCCCAAAAGCAAGCAGGCATTAACACACACACACACACACACACACACACACACACGTATGACTGCAGTAAAACGCCTTCTTTTTTTTTCTCCTCTCCAGAAAGGCTAGTGTTTTTGTTTCTTTGCGTGTTTTTCTTAGAAGAGAGCTTGTAGTTGGTACTGAGTGCCCTCTTTGTGTCTGGCGTTTGAAACCAAGCCCCGGCTGCCGACTCATCAGATTGCTCCACACGTTGACCCAGACAGAAGGGAAACCCTGACCCGTGCGCTAATCGCAAATTACAGCCCCTGCTTGGCTTCTTTCATCTCACGTGGCGTATTCATCTGAGAAACACTTGCTTTTAATTTGGCATTAGCCAAAAGTATACCCATCAGCTGGGTCCGATTGAATGAGGGCACCTTCTCCACAAGATTATTTAAAATTTCCCTCTCATTGACCTTGTGCAGATCATGCTCAATTAAACAAAAAAAAGAAATTCATATTCACACTTAAAAAAACCAAAGATAGTGTCGAGAGACTTGTCAGGAATTTATTAGAAAACTTACCATTCTATCTGCAGGAATGATCATATATATATGCAGGTTTTTATATTATTAATTTTTTGCGGACTCATCTTGTTTGGGGTTCTTGTGGCTCGGAGATCTCGTTCCAGTGTCCCCGACGCAATGAGAGAGAGGCAAAGAGGGAGACTGTAGAGCCTCTTGAAAATATGAACTGACAAAAGGAAGAGAGGCACTGCCATCTACATCATCGTGTCCAAGTGCATCAGGAAAAGCCTGAGTGAAAATCTTTCTCCCCCCCTTTATCTCTCTCACTCCATCTACTCCATCTATTTCTCTGTCCCTCCCTCTATTTCTCCTTCTCTCTCTCCTCTCACACAACAGCTTACTCTCCTCACACACAAGAGCAAACAGAAATTTCCATTCACGTAATGCCACACAGCCCGGCTACTCCGGCAAATGGGAGCATGCAGCTCGCATGCACACACTCAAAGAGGCCCTTTGAATATTCAAGTGCTAACAGTTGCATTCATTGATATTTAAAATGCAGTGGGTCCGCGAGAGCCCTCAACCCACGGTACATTTGACTAAATCTAAAAAAAGAACAAAGAGGGATATCGGGGACAAGGATCAAGACAGTTTTTTTTTTGTATTGTGCAGCAACATCAAATACCAAGCTCAGATTGGCATGTGTTTGCCTCCCTTCTCCTCGAGTGAAAATGAAAGCATGCGCATTGTCAATCTTCACTGCGACCTACTGATAACAACTTACAATGCACTTAAAGTTTGTCACTGTCAAAATCCTCCTGATCATCCCCTCCCTATTAGTGCTCATTAAAAGTTGCAAATGGCCATCTGAGGCTGAGAGGCAGTCTTTGATCACGAAAGAGAGATGATGATGGCAGGATTTGATACGGGGGAGGGAAAGAGGAGAGAAAGGGAAATCGGTGTGTGGCATCTCCCTGCTCCTCATCTCCCGGAACAGCTCCTCTTAATTGTGTATCCTCATCTCCCCAAAGATAAAAAAAAAAAATTAGCTGGAGAGGGAGGAAGAGAGCAGTTTGTCTCAATTCTCTCAGCCAAGAGGGGGAGATATCTGGAACGTGTTGCACATTAACGCCAGGGTGATTGCATTCTTTAGGCGCTTCTCTAATCTCATGGATGAGAAGAGAGGGAAAGAGAGAGAGAGAGGGGGTTAAAAAAAAAAGTGTGATTGAGAGCGGGAGCGAAAGTGTGCGAAATAATCTTTTTTTAGTTAAACGAGTGAGAGAATTTGAAGTTATTTTCTCTTGGCGTTTGAACACGCCGCAGCTTGCACCTCTGTGCGAGCAGCCGTGGCCAAAGTAAATGACTTTGCCTAATCGGCGAGAGTTCAATTTGACACTTCCTTCGCAAAATGGGAACAATTAAGAGTGTGGTTTTAATTTGTGCCGCTCACAGGCCAAAGTGCTGCTGAGGACACTCGTGTCCCGGTCCAGTGAGGAGTGCCCCTCAGCGGAGGACGAGAGCGACTTGTCTTCTTCGTGTGGTCCTGCTTCTTTCCTGGCTGACGGTGATGTGAAGCCTGCCAGACCGGTACAGGAGCAACAGATCCAAGGTTACTGACGATTATTAGTATTAAAATAGGCATGGAGTGTTCTAATTAGACTACAGTATTTGGTTTTATTTGTTATGGAGGAATGGCTGCATTCAAAAACTCTCCCCTCAGCAAGTGTTTCCCACAAATGTCCAAAACATTCCACACTGAGATAAGTCTGTCTTTGCACTGTAATATAAAACAAGACCATTACCAGGAACTGATGTAGACTGCTGCTATTTTTTTTTTGCAAACCACCTCTGCAGAGAACTAAAACGTTGCTTTTATGAAAGAAATCAATTTCACCACAGAGCTTTTTTATTAATCCCTCACAGCCCAGTTTTCCTACAGGCTTCTATTCAGAGCTAAAGAAAGACCCCCCATTCCCATTTCTACCCCGAGACTCCCTTCCTCCCTGCCACTGCTTCTCACTATGCGCTTCCCTTTCTTACAGAACTACAAAGTGCTGAAGAGGACAGCCAGGACGAAAGCCCTGCGGAAAGTGTTCCTATTAGAGGTAAAAAGGCATCGCCGGTGCCCCAGCATTCACACTGTCCTTATGTTGTGGTTTGTTTTCTTCCCACTGCAGTGAATAATGGGCTCTTTTTACACAACGGCTGAGGCAGGATGATCAAGGTGAATCCAGGGTCAAAGTACCACCTGAAGAGCCGCGCTAGTTCTCTCTAATTATCTCCGAGAAAACACTAGCTACGTTTTCAGCCCCGGTCTGAGGCTTTCTGGCAAAATTGATAATTCTCCGGCCCGGCATAATGCGGCCGCTTTAATTGTCAGGACGCCAGGGTGGGAAGCGCGAGAGATCTGTCGTGGGTTCTCATTATCTTCTAAACAATGCTCTGGAAAGGCCGGACTTGAAAAATACTAGATGTGAAGGCATCCTGGAAGCAGTTGGTGTGCCCATCCCTGAGCTGCACCTCTGAAATGTAAAGCAATCCTATATTACCCTCGGCTGTCCGATTTCCTACAGGGCGTTTCATGTGTCTGCATCCCTAAGGTGCACAGCCAGCAAAATGAGTCCAGTTTGCCAATCGCTACACTTAATCAAAAGAGCAAAAAAAAAAAACATGACAAAGGATTTTGCAAGGAAAGGGGTTTGCTGTGGCGAGCAACATCAATGTCACAATCAAATACCATGACCTTGGAACTGATAGTAATTGCCAAGACATGCACGTCTGTATACCTAATGGTGTTTTTGTAGACAACATGTAAAAGCAATGCCTGTATAGCGAGCTGTGGGTGGAATAGAATTGTAAATATCATATGGTTTTAGAACATGATTGAAAATGGTGCTTTTATTATGAAAAATGTTGACTTTGTCATACAAGATCACAACTTTACACTCCTTTCATGTGTGTTTGAGACAACAGCCCATTTATTATTATTTACCTCTGCTCTGTTGTTGTTGTTTTGTTTTTTTTACCAGCTCAGTCTCTATGCTTCCCTCAAATATGATACCTACTTTTAGTGTGCCCGGAAAGTAATTATGAGTGTTTTTAAAACAGAAAATCAATCATTGCCTTCCTGGTAGGAGGATGCTGAGATAATGCGAGATGCTGATTGCTGTCTCATGGAAACTGTTGCTGCATACTGTAGGCTAGAATCAACAGCTTAGCTGATTGAGCACCCACTCTGTTCAGCAGTGAGACCAAAAGACTCACCCACTGGAGCGTGTTGTCTCATCAAACACGGAAACCTCTGAAAGTTGGAAACCTGGGTTTTAAGCAAATATTTGACATTGACTTTGTGTGTGTGTGTGTCCCTGAACAGAGACCAAAGCATATCAGTTACTTAAACAATCAGCCATGCAGGAAAGGCTGCAGAGTTCTGAAGAGGAGGAAGAGGACGACGGCCTCTCAGGTAAGAGATGCGGTCCACTCTGCCGGGCAAGTAGCGAGCGACGGGAGGCTAACCGTCGGTCAACACCGGCCATGTTCTCACAACACATAAGGACATCACAGAAAGACCATATTTGTTGGTTACATAGATGTAAGCTAAATGACAATCCAGGTTTTCTCAACCATTTTGGGCTCATAATCTCAATCATAGACTTCTACTTATATGATAAATAGGGCTGTCAATCGATTACAATATTTATTTGTGATTAATCACACATTTTTTATCTGTTAAAAATGTACCTTAAAGGGAGACTTGTCAAGTACTGCATTTTATACTCTATACTTTTTGATACTCTTATTAACATGGGAGGGGGCAAATATGCTGCTTTATGCAAATGTATGTATGTATTTATTACAGGAAATTAATTAACAACACAAAACAATGACAAATATCATCCAGAAACCCTCACAGGTACTGCATTTAGCATAAAAAAATTGCTCAAATCATAACATGGCAAACTGCAGCCCAACAGTCAACAACAGCTGTCAGTGTGTCAGTGTGCTGACTTGACTATGACTTGCCCCAAACTGCATGTGATTATCATAAAGTGGGCATGTCTGTAAAGGGGAGACTTGTGGGTACCCATAGAACCCATTTTCATTCATATATGTTGAAGTCAAAGGTCAAGGGAGCCCTTTGAAAATGGCCATGACAGTTTTACCTCGCAAAACTTTTGCGTAAGTTTGGAGCGTTATTTAGCCTCCTTCGCAACAAGCCATTTGGTACTAATGTATTCCTTAGGTTTTTTCTAGTTTCATGTGATGCCAGTATTTCCACTCTAGCTTTAAAACTAAAGTTGCATTAATGCATAAAAGAAATTAGTGGGATTGAAACAAATTTGCGTTAATTTTGACAGCCCTAAATATAAATATTAGTATTCTCATGTGTGCATACCAAGAGACCCCAATGTCAAGGTTGAGATCGCCCCTCATAAGCCTCACCATAAGTTTCTATATTAAATATGCATTGTAGATTAGCTTGATGTCCAAATCAAATGGTTTTATGTCGCCCTGTTTGCTCTTTTAAGGAACAAATCACAGCCATGAAGAGGACCTGGGGAGGGCCAAACGCTCCTCACATCAAGACCCTTACCCTCGGTAAGAACATTGTTATTATTCAACGGGCCACAGGAAATGGGCCACCAGACACCAAAGTGGTTGATGTACATTTGCATGGCCGCTCTCATAATTCCCTGTTCATTTCCATAAGATCAAGGGGGCGCCACCCATTAACTCGCTTACAAAGACAAAAGGCCCCCAAAGCCCCTCTCGCTCGCCGTTCGCCGGGTTCAGCCAGGTTTTAGAAATCAAAAACAAAAATAAATTGGAGTCATAATAATCTCACTGTTGTCAGAAGGCAAACAGATCACGTCGAGAAGAGAATCAGGGACAACTGTTTATGAAGAAGGAGACTCAAGTGTTGACAAGGACAAATGTCCTTTCATTTTTCACCCTCGAAAGGCATTTAGGCTGCTCAAATCAGAGCCCTGAGTGGCTCGGAAAAGAAGATCTAATGATAAATAGCTCGGCGGAAGCCAACGCCATCGCGGTTGCATTTGAATATCAACACGACTTCATCAAATCTGCAATTGCGCGTCGGGCCCTCAGAGCACCTCTTCACCGCGAACCCATTTGGGCTGTCGTAATGGCTGGGTAAACGTTATGAGGAATAATCTTCTCTGATTTCATGTGATTACTGGGCACCACGCTGACACAAGGGCTGAAGTCTGTATCTCCCTGGCCTGGCAAGCAGGCGCTGCTCCCAGTCTGCCTATTAGCCCGGGGAAGGGCCTAATGGGCTGGCTCTATTGTGGTCCTCATAGCCGCTGATGTCTGCCTATACTGCCAGCTCCAGTGACCACCCTCTTTAATAAACATGAGCCAATTTTCGGGGCCCAGACCCCTCTCAGATGGTGCCCGTCCTCCTGTCGGTAATGTGCATGGGATGCCCGCAATATGTGTGATTAAACAAAATTTGCAGAACGAAAAAAAAGAATGTACAGAAACCGAGAAAAGCGGCAATGAGAGACACAAGTTGTGTACATGAGCGAAATTGGACAAATGGGTAGTTCTGCATGCCTGACACTGTAATTTCACTAGGGTTAGGAAGGAAGCAGCGCCCACAGCAACCAGTCACCACGACCATAATGCTTTTCTTTGGTCATGCAACGATTTCCCCCCGTCTTTTCTTTTGCTTCTCCTGGACGCTTAGATTTAAGCATTCCACTTACCACAGTCACTTCTTGCGCTTTATTGCTTCCACAAGTGGTCTGGAAGCCCTGCACTTAAGCAGAAGCATAACACTGCAGCATGCTCTTGCCCTGCTTCTCTCTCTCTCTCTCTTTCTCTCTTGCCCTTTCTCCATCTATTTGCCCCTCTTCCTCTCTGTCTTCCTGTATTTCCCTCTCCTCCCCTCCTCCTCCTCCTCCTCCTCTCCATCCTACTTGTTAATTATTTGCTTTATTTTGTCAGCGAGCTGATGAGTGACATCAAAAGGAGGATGGAGCCGGACTCGAAATACAAAAATGGCTTCCTCTCTGTTGTCTTAGACAATAATTATGATTTGCCAGTTAAGCCTGGACCACAGCAGAGGGATTGTAGTTTAAAGCAGAGGCTTTGGTGCAAAAAATGCATTTATAGCCCTTTGTGAGGCTCCTCATTATGTGTGGGCCCGATTCATTAAGTAATTGGTTTGCAGTTGTTTACATGAGTATTAAGGCCTTCTATTCAGGGCCTTTGAGAGATACATTGTGCAAATGTTGCATGTTATGAATGCAGAATGAGAGGCGGGGGGCCAGTCCTATTGGCCAAACACTGCACTCGGCTGAAAAGCGAGAGAAAAGCGCTGGGTGCTGCTTTGCATAGCAATGACTAGGGCCTTAATAAGCTTTACAGATTAAATACATGCAGTCTATACAAGATGCAAAGAGATACTCTTAACACATTTATATGTGCTCATTTCACTATTATGGCGTCGGAGAGAATTGAGGTCTTTCATATTCTTTTTTCGCCCCTCTCTTCCTCGCTCTCTCCCACACAGTGTTTTTCAGTCAGATACTTTTATAGAATGTGCTGTTTATTGTATTATAACTCGCGGGGAAGCGACTGATTTGTCCATTAGAAATCTTTTGCTGTCTTTGTGAGTGGCAAAGTAAAATCACTTTGTGGTTGAGTGGGGATGAAAGGAATAATGCACGAAGGAGTGAGTCTTAATAAGCAGCTGCACTCCATGTAAAGACCACTTGTTCCCCTTTGTGCACGAGTGCATGCCACTGCTTCCTCTCGTGCAAAGAAGCATTGTGCTCCTTTCTACTGTAGGCATTTCAGATGCCACTCCTTTCTTATTTTTATTTTGCTTTTTTTTAATACCTCCCCCCCTCCCCTCCCGGTTTTAGATCCTAGAAAATGCTTGAACACATGTGCACAGACACACACACACACACACACACACACATACACACACACAAAACAAAATCCTCCAGCCATCAGCCGGTGTGGTGATTGTTGTGCCTAGTGCCTGCTTGACAAAAAACCTTGACTCAACAATTAGTGGTTTACAGCTTTGCCTTGGACAACAGGATGTGCTCAAGCATTCGACCTCAAATCACTCAGAATGTCAAAATCAGACTCTCTCTCTCTCTCTCTCTCTCTCTCTCTCTCTCTCTCTCTCTCTCTCTCTCTCTCTCTCTCTTTCTCTCTCTCTCTCTCATGGGGAGGCGATGATGTGTGGATCTCTGACGGCTCACTGGGAGGAGGGATGGAGGGGCGAGAGGGACATGAGCTTAGAGAAAGGACCGGAGGGGACGGGGGGAGGGACGTAGAAAGAGAGAGCGGGAGATAGAGGGAGACAGAGAGACGGTAACGGACAAAAGAGGTAGTGAAAAGATGTATTCCTGCTCTAAAATCCGACAGTGGATGAAGGGAAACACGTGTAAACATTGTAACAGACAGTATCATAATGAGCAGTAGAGGCACAATCGGGCATGTGGCAGCATTGAGTTTGTTTTGGAGAATATATCTTCTCGAAAACAGCCAACAAATTTGGTACTGACTATTTTTTTTCTTCTTTTTTTTTACATTTGACAATATAATAGTTGATCTCCTTCAGTTTAGACCAAATAATAAGATTAAAACCAGGACAAACAAGACAGTGACTATGGAGAAAAGCAGCATTTAGAGGCTCTAACCAGAGGAGGTCACTGTACTACATAAGCTAACTCAAACCGGTAAAGAATGCCCTATAAAAAAATGAAGTTGGCTTTCAAACACTTCCTGTGCTTTGTTTATTTTAATGTTGTGAATTTAATAGATTTATTTACTGGTAAGCTTTTTGTAGGCTGGTGGAGGCAAAAAAGGACAAAAGATGGACATAATGTTCAGTTTTGAAATCTGTGGTCATTTATTAGGGGTGCACCGATGCGATTTTTTTTCAGTCCCGATACCGATAGCAATACCTGGGCTTTAATTAACAAGATGTATGCCTCACTGTGTGGAAGTGACTGGGATCATTCTTTTATGTGTAAGGCAACATCAGGCTCGACTTAAACATTGCTTTCCTAACTTTGTAAAATAAAAATGTAACAAATAAATACATAGATAAACATTTTTATTATTTTTATTATTATTATTTATTATAATTAAAATAATGAATCGTACACAAGCAACTTGGTAAGAAAATCTTCAAAATTAACAAGAATTACAATTCAAGTGTAAACCTTTTTAATGCAGCCACAAATTGGTCAAAACTTAAAAAGGAAGAATTGATTTGATTAGATCGACCCCGATACCCGATCCAGCTATTTGAGTCAGCATCTGACCGATATACGATCCGGTATCGGTGCAACCCTGATGATTTATTATCATTTCTGATGCTCTATGTTGTAACTTGGTTATATCATTTTCTCCACATTCTTTAGACACTAACATTAAGTGGCTTGTCCAACACACACATATCAGTCTACCCTCACACAAACAAACATGAGCTGAGTGATCCGTCCTTCAGCCACCCCCCTTGCACACTGGCCGTCTCCACTAGACTGCCACCAGTCAGGAGGAGAGCTTGCCCCTGTTGAAATCATTGGCCCCCAGTACCTCTTCTTCTGAGCTGCAGTACTAACGCGTCGCCAGCAGAGAGCACTCACACGTTAGAGAGTGCCCACTCACCATGCACTCACAGTTGCCTCTCACTGTTTGCCCCCATCCTGCTGCCATTCAGGCCTGGTAGAGTACATCTAAACGGAGCCTAAACAATGTTTCTGTGGGGTCACAGCTGGGATGGGAGTAGGAGTTGATGGGAATGATGAGGTGATGGGTCTCCCTTTACCTTTAGACAAGCACCGCTGCGCAAAAGTGCTATTGTGCTATTAGCATTTTGTGTGTGGGTGGCAGGAGCTTAAAAAAAAAAAGCCAGGGTAAATAAAAGCAGTTTTTTTTCTGTGTGTGTGCCATGCAGTATTAAATGCTGGGTAAGCATTATTTCCTCTGACGGTCCCCGCAGTATTTAATGTGACTGTAGGATTACAAGTCAAATCTGCCTTCAGGGACTCCACGGAAACTCATCCTAGTGTTTAGACTGCAGTTTGAAAGGACAGTATACGAGGATGTCTTTCTCCGTTTGCTATTTTTGTCAATGTATACCTACAACACTGGACACATTCTTATAAAATAGACATTAGAGTAGTTCAGATGTGTGATTGCAGCCTTTTATGTGTCTAAATGTATCTGCTGCTATAACTGTAGAACATGAAAATGTTTTATACAGCATGTTGTTTCAGCTGAACAGGTCTGTATTGACACAATTTTAAAACGGTATGACCACACAAACAAGAAATTTGCAGTAGTAGTTTTTGTTCATTTGTTCCACAGTAGACATTTGTCAAGATATCACAAAATATTTGGTAAAGCAGAATCAGGATGCTGCTCTCAAAGCAAAATGTCCCAAACAACAAAAATGGAGTGTGCTATACCGGATCTAAAAATGTAGAGAATAGTCTCGTGGATTTCAGCGGTAACCATTGCTTTATTCTTAAAGAAACGCATCACGTTTTCACTATTCCTGACCAATGGTACCATCCTTATGTGCATACAATGTGCCTGAGATATTTGGTAACATGATTGTCCTAGTTTTAATTAATCTATTTGGTATTTGTGCATTGTATACCGCTGCATTACCAGCCTGCATAACTTTTCAAAATTTCAAAATATGTAAATTCAGGAGCTTTAACTCAGCTCATAGAAAACCATTTTGGTGTAAATTGAGAAAAACAAGACCGAGGTTTGATTAAGGGAATACACCGACAACAAACTCCAATTGTGTAAACTCATCATACAATTTTAAAGGTCGTTGTGGACTCAGCTATGCATAGCAGACACAAAAAATTGTTAAAACGCGAGATAAACAACAATATGAACTGTAAAGGCCAGAGAGACGGAATGAGCGATGCATTGGGGGGAAAAAAAGAGGACATTACAATAGCTGTAATTTGCATCATTTTACACATTACATCCACCTCTGTCTAGCAGAGCTTGTGAAACACTGGCCGGCCCAGTCTTACATATTCAGATCATTTGCCTCAATTAAGGGGAAACTCAGCAGAAGATGAACTGGCATAAATGTTTATGGAAACGGAATATTAGATTGGCGGGGTCAGATCCAGACTGGGCTCTCTATGGTAATAGCCCTGTCTTGAAATCAGTCCTGTCCCTCACTGAAGTGGAACAGCTGATAGACCATTCCCATCCCCGGAGGGGGGGAGTTCAAGAAAAGAAAAGCCCAATTTACTCTCCATAACAGCTATTATTGTGGCAAAGTAGAGGAAGTAATCGTATAGATTATTGCTGTATTTTTGCTGCTGCAGGGTCTGGTGTTGCCTAACAGTTGTAAATGGATGCAATAGTCCTTGTGGTTTAGTTGGGCTGCAGCATCTCTACTTTATCTCTTATTCAGTTTAAAAAGCTGAATATGGATAGCAGGTGGATCTTTTTTTTTTAAATGTATATTACATATACATAGGACTGGGCGATATGGCCAAGGTCATTTCATATCTCGATAACGATATATATCCCGATATAGCATGTTTTCTGGTATTTCAATAAATAGATGAAATAACCACATGGTAAAACCTATTGTTGCATACTTTACAAATTAAAAGTATTTTCTCATTTAATTAAGAACTTTTGTGCAAAATGAACATTACAGTTTCAATAGAAATTATGAAGAAAAAAATAAATGAATATTTCCATATACACACATTTGTTGCATTGAACCGAGTGGTAATGTAAAGTGTGACGTAAAAACAAAACTGCAATCTTCAAATATATTCCCTCAAAATATTTGACATCCGATTTTCTGAGAAATTTGATGTGCTTGTTATTATCAATTTAGACGATGTAATCGTGTATCGCGATATCTCGGTACATGAATTTTCATCACGATACGCTTCCATTGAAAGACGATAAATTATCATATTGAATTATCAGCCCAGCCCTATGTACGCAGTATATTTATGTCTTTACTATCCACCCTTGGCCTGTTAACTGTCAACATATCATGACTTTTGTGTTATTGTTTTGACAAAAACTATACAATTTTATAGTCACCTTCCAAAAACTTGCATGTTAAGTGTATACTGGAACCCTTCAGGAGTCATATCCAGTTTTGCCTCCAGTGGTACAGTCACAAAAACGAATACATGACTGATATTATCTTCTTTCATTGAAATAATTTTGTGCATGGCCATCTGTCAGTCTAGTAGGAAATAATTCTGCCGAGTAAAAAAAGTCTAGTACTCCAGGGAGATATTTCAAACCAAAAAATGGTACCTACCATAATTTTGGACTCAAAAAAGGCTACACAGAAAAATATTTACAATCTTAACTACTCCGTTCAGCAAAACGTGCGTATTTCAAAAGATTCACACATATTTTGGCAAACAAAATCCTCTATTCCAACAAAACACAACACTGTCAGAAGCAGTGCACCTTCAGTTTTCAAGCACAGAGGCTGATTATCTGTCAGTGTGTCTTTTCTTTCTTTTCTTCTTCGTTTTGGCACTGCTTTTCTTACTCAGCCTTTGGTTTTGATTTGCTAGCTTTTTAAGCACCTGAGGTTCAACATGCTGCCTGAACAGATGCAAGAATCATCCCAAATGTCCTGCAGGAAGTCCTATCCGCGTATGAATATAAAGGTTATATTCTAATGATTATACGGGCTGTATGGTATATTGCTTTTAGCACCAAGCAATCTGTTCACAGTTAGGAATGGGAGTTGCATCTTTCGCATTCTGCCTTGAGTGGTGCAAAGCGGCGATATATAGTTTAGAAGATGGCAATTGGAACGCAGCCAGAGTAATTTGGTCCTTATACTCAATGTACAGTCACATGTGCCAAGACTTAGCGGAGGGAGAGATGAGGAGATGAGGGTGATTGAGAGTATGACAATCAAAGCGGTCATGGGTTTGAATTGATGCAGATGGAGGAACACGCCACACAACAGGTTTTTGTTTTTTTTCTCCACCGGAGCTCATCTGCTTAAAACTCTGCATCTTTTTTTTTCCTTCCCATTTCCAAGAAAAAGCGTCAACACAGCTCCGATATAGAAAGTCCCAAACAAATAAGCCGTATGGATATGTATGCTAACCTGGGAGATGATGAGGCTATATTGTGGGGTTTTGAATAGGCTCTGTGATGATGTAAATTAAAGAGGAGGCCTTTAAAAGTGGATTGGGGGGGGGCCTTATTGCATATGCATTGAGGTAGATCAAAGCCTTTTCGGAGGTCACACATTTACATAGCGATATCACCAGAGCTATGGGAACCTGGCAACCCTGTCTTTGGGCTGTTTTTTTTTTTAATAAAGCGGGCCTTGTGGAAGTCCTTTTGGCACAATTACAACAGGAGTCAAGAAAGTTCCCTCTGCTGCTCTGCTCTGCTGTCTGCCTGCCTTTTTTTCCTTTTTATTTTTTTTAGCTATGTTGTAAAATATCGTCTCTTTTTCAAAAGAAAGCCATAAGGTAATAACTTTACAAGGCTAATAACTGTCTTTGTGTTTCCAGGAAAGAGAAGACTGACTCAAAGGCTCATTCTACTCTACAGTCCAAAGGTGAGTATTGATAAAGTCATTTCAATTGCACGTGTCAAAAAAAGGTTAATTACAGGTTCATGTGTTCACAGGCATGACATTTTTATACATTTTGAGACCCAACTGTTTAATTAAATTTCTCTGTAAATGCAGCTATGCCTTTTTTTTGAGGATTTGTAAATGAAAACAAAATGACCTTGAACACAAATGCAGGTTACTGAAAGCTTAGATGTATGTTGTCAGCAAGCAGCGCTACCTAAATCCTCTAATAAATATCTTAAGCAGTGCTACTTTAGGACTACTGTGTGTTCTTACATCACCGGTAAAACGTTAACCCTTTGAACTCTGCATTAGAAATGGTCCGCCAGTGCGCACATTGGTATTTTTGCTTATTGTGACGTCATTTATCTTCAAATGCTTCATATCCCTAAAATCTATACAACCCAAGCTAAAAGGTTATGTCAGTCAATAAACTATAATAATTCAGAAAAGTACTGAAATTGTCATAAATTAAAAACAATAAACACACAAAACAAAGAAAATATTTCTAAATGTAGAAACATGAACAAAATATTTCTCAACACTCCTTAAGTTATTTGAACTATGCACATTTTTTGTGTGAGTGCGAAGGCGTTTTGATAGTTTCTTTACTTTCCGTGAGTAACGTAATGACGTCATTACAAGCGTACAACGTGATGATGCGAAAGACAAAAGCCTTAGCTTTCTGCTGCAAAAAGAATGAATGCTCAAGCTATTATGGTTTTTATTTTATTTTATTTTTTAGATTTTTTTTTAAGCCCAAACATTCCAAATCCTCAAAGAAAAATCCTCAATTTAAATAAGTTGACTCAGTGTATTAAATTAATTAGTCTTTTTTTTTTTTTATTAAATCAACTTTCTTTAACGAATAAAACTCGTTAGTTTCGTCAACATAAATAAAGTGATGACGTCTTGACGGATTCGCCAAGTGAATTCAGATACATAATATGATAGATTTCTTTTGTAACAACTTTATTAATTTACTTTACATTTTTTGTTATTGTGGTTAAATAAATGTAATTTATGGTGTTGTTTAGATTGCCAATAGAACGCCCAGCTAATCCAGGTGCATCAAGCAGGAGAGCAGTGCAGTGAAAATGTTGTTCTTGAAAGGCTAAACGGCAACAAATATGGATTGAAACTGAATATTTCATTAGATTTTGCTACTAAGTAGCAAAAAAAAGTATCTTTTTAAATAGTTTTATATCCAGACGTTTGTATAAATTATCCAGTAAGTGTGATTTTAGTTATACGTCAAATTCAATCAAATTTTGACAACCTCAGAGCAGGCAAATCCTAGTGCACCCTCTGTGATCTTTGGCGCAGTTGAGTTCAGTTGAACACCATTGTCGGATTGCAGCTCATTTTCTTTAGTATTAACTCCACTGCTCTATAGACTAAATAGACACAGACATCACAACAAACTTCGTTAGACCCAAACTGCTAAATAAATACACCTCACGCACCTCTGAATACGGCTCAAGCAGCTGCATCACAATGTATGTGCTTTAGAGTGCTACACTCACATCTGCATGCAGAGAACAAGGCATTGATTTAACACACATTATACTGTGTAAAAGGTAGGCTGTTAACATTTTTCATTGTGCGATCCAACTCAAGGTAAGCTGTAGCTCCAGTGCTTTCAGATCCTGGAATGCTTATAAAGAGACCGTATAATTGACTGGGTAAAGAAAGTATGTAGACGATGCAAAAGGTTACATCTCATTAGAAGCCTGGAAGCGTAAACATTCTGCTCTAATAATGTGTAATCTTGTTTCTTTCTCTTTACCGTTTTGTATAGCTTTCTGGGGGGAATCGGATGACAGCAACTCTGAGATTGAAGCAGCCTTACGTCCTCAACCTTTCCACACAAACAACGTTGACGTCGATGACTCCTGTGACTGATATTTCCGCGCACATATTTTTTTTAATGCACTACATTATATCGCTGCAAAATTTTCAGGCAGTTTGGCTCGCAGTAATTCACCCCCGTGACCGTTATTTTTAGTGGTCTGCATTGTAAATCACATGCATGCTGTATCGTAAAAACAAATAATAAAGTTGACAGCTCTCACGCTGGGTAAAGTACGTGAAGAGTTGTCCAACACTCTGATGTTAACCCTGCTTCAGTCTCTTTATCTGAACAACTCTCCCGGCTCATAATAACAGCTCGAAATAGATTAAACTGATCTTTTAAAGCGATTTGTTTGCACTAGGCTGAAAAATCATGCATTTTGAATGCCGCGAGCATCTCCGAGTGCTCTACCTCCGGCATGCTCGAGTGTAGTGATGTGAGTCACCTGTGAAATGACAAAGCACAATGGCCACTCTGCACGCTGCTGCGCGACCTGTGAACCTCCTGAAGAGGCCCATCTCCCGGGGGCACAAAGTGTTGCAGAAACGCTAACAAACTCAGAATATTTAGAACCTCCCAACAAACGCTCTACACACATTTTCACTGCTGCATCTTTAATAATTGCATTCATGCTACAGAAACACAAAGATGCATGAAAATTCCTCTTTATTATTGTGTAAATGAGTGGCAGGATTGTTGCTGAAACCACACAATAGTCTTCTGCAATTTATCATTTTGCAGCCCATTGAATGCTCTGTGTCTATTAATAACTCTGTGTGGGAGGCTACATTCCCAAGTTTACATTTATAGTTCATTATGTCTGTAGTGTAAATTTCCAAAACTGCCATTCTGGGATGTGGTAAAAGCCCCTGGCATTCAGTGTCAGCAGGATTCCATTAGTCAGCTTTAGGTGACTTTACATGCCTGAACCTTTTTAAAGTAGGACTCCACATTCATTACCAATAATGGCTCCAGACAGCCCTGACCCACCACAGAAAAGGGACTGTGGCAGAATAATTTGGAGTTTGCTAAAAGGCTCCCTAACATAATACCCATGTTAAGGAGCATGTCAACAGATACTTGTGTGCGACAGATAGCTCGCGGTGGAAAGCGGGAGTTATATTGTACTAACGTGTACTAACACAATAACATTTAAAAAAAAAAAACTTTTCTGGTTTTGTGCCAGGGAGACGATGAGGATGATATCCGGCTCATTCTTTTTAGAGCGTGTTGCTGTCACGGGGGGACGTGGAAGGTTTTTATCTTGCAGTTAAGGGGTGTTATCAACTCAATTACAGTATCGGCTTTGCCGCGTTACTTCATCTATCGTGTTCAGGTTGACGTTAGACGGAGCCCACAGTGGTTTTGTGGAGTACATCGATGTTTATTTTGACTGAATAGATATAGAGTGAGGGAGGATGGAAAACAGGTGTATTTTCTCATGATAGCCCTACTTGTGATTTCAGTGCAGAAAAGAATTCTCTCTTTTAATGTTGAACACATCTAATTATCCTTAAAATAACTAATAGGAGCGTTTTCCTTTAATAATAGCAGCTTCAGCTTCACTTCAACGTGGGAATCTAAGAGAAGCCTTGCCTTTTAAAATGTGCCATACATACACCTTTTGGAGGATTCAGTCACTTCACAGAACCAGTAAGAGTGTCACAACCCCGTAATGTTACGCTGATACTGGTGACACTGAAATGTTCAGAAAATTAATGAATTGCGGTTAGCAGTGTTATTTAGCCGTAAAACACGTGTGTTTATTTTCATGCTAAAAATAGAAGGCAAGGAAACGGTCCACAAAATGAATATCTCGTCGTATTCATTCCGGTTTATGCCTTCAATACGAACATACTTTTAAAGTATGACTGTAGCGGAAATGGAACCTTTTGTAAAAGTTAACATGCCTGACATTGGAATGGATTATAACATATATGGGTGGCCATGGGCTCTTAACACTTTGTGAACTTCAAGGTTTTGTCCTATTATCGGATGTGAGGGCATCACAAATTTGCACTTAACTGTTTGTAAAGTGAAACATGGACATTATTCCCAGGGTGTTCAGTGTTGAGAGCAAAGGGTGAAGAGGCTGCTTGACCGCAAGCATGTTTCCTTTTCACATGAAAATAAAAAGCAAAATTGTTAAAGCAACCTAAATAAAAAAGCAATGTGAAATATACAGAATGTATCAATTCAGATTCTCTTTCCTTGAGCAGCTTCTTTTTAAAAAAAAGTCTGTCAAATTTACTGCATGTCAGCAGCTATTGTACTTCGGGCTTTTCTTCATCGTCGACTTCAAAATTGAATCGGTAACAATTTAGAGTATGTTTGGGATCAGTGAGCGTCGTCTCTGAGCAATATCTCCACATGATGGTCTGTAACTCATTTAGGCTTCAATAACAGTCGAGAAATGCATTTTTTGCTCAATGAGTAAGCATGACAATGACATGCACAACAACCACGTCTATTGGCAGCGTGTGAATACATCTCATGTTTTCACTAAACGCTATGCCTCCTCCTTTATGCGCCCATAGAGCGCCACATCTATCGTATGTGACAAGGGTCAAGATCTGACAGTATGCAGCTTTGTTAAATGTACAAATACAATGTTTGTAAAAAAAAAAAAAAAAATAACCTTTCTGCTGTTTAACGTCACAACAGGCAACATTTCAGTAGTGATATAACAAGCAAACCACACATCGCAATCCAGCTAACAGACAGCAATGAGAAGAAAGTGAGCATGTGTAGTTAGTTATCACAGAAACTAGAGAACTGAACTGCATTCCAGTGTTTGTGAGGAACTGTTTTCACTTCAGTCTGCTAGAATATCTTTATTAAAGAGGACCTATTATGAGTTTGTGCTTTTCCTCTTTCCTTTAGTGTGTTATATAGTTTTTTGTGCATGTAAAAGGTCTGCAAAGTTACAAAGTCCACTCCAAATGGAGATACTCTCCCCCATAGAAACACTGCTCCTTAACTGCCTGAAACGCCTCGCTTGAAGTCCTGCCTTTTCTTCTGTAACTTGGTGATGTCACCATGTAACACATTTACATAATACCTGCCTAGCGGCTAGTCTGGCACGTCCTCAAACAAAGCTAGTTAGAGCGGAGCAGGAGCGAAGAGTTTGGTTTGGGTGACCAATCACAACAGAGTGGGCCAGCTGATCAATCAGAGCAGACTGAGCTCTTCGGGAGGCGGCGCAGGAGCTCAAACAGCTTTTCAGACAGAGGGTGAAAAGAGGTGCTGCAGCACAGCCGCTATGAGAAAAACAAAGCATTTTTTTAACATTAAAGCATGTAAACATGTTCTAGTAGAAACCCAAAATACAAGTATGCACCAGAAAAGGAACTCAATAGGTCCTCTTTCATTTCCGAGATTTTACAGATTTAGCATTTTGGCAGTCTTGCGATTGCGAGATCATTATTCAAAATCTTGTGGTTAAATTATGGTCCACCAATGTCAGAGAAATTGTTTCTTGTACCTCCGATCTCCATGTTTGATTGTTGAACAGCGTTGAAAAATGGCAAGTCTTGAAAGAAACCCTTACACTACAGCTGAAAGAAATTAATCGGCAGAAGATTCATCTGCAACAAGTTTTATTATCATATAAAGCAGAAATTGTGAAAATTCACAGTTCACAGCTTCTCAAATGTGTAATTTTTAATTTTTTTAGTCTTTTATGATGACAAACTGAATGTCTTTCGGGTTTGGACTGCTGTTGGGACAAAACAAGACATTTGAAGATCCCACCATGGGCTTTGGGAAACTGGCATTTTTCATTATTTGCTTACACTTTATAGACCAAACAATTAAAGGTGCTCTACTATATGATATCCAGAGCATTAATATAGCAGCAAACAACAATTTGCAATGTAAAAAAATATAAAAGCGTAATGTCCACGTGAGCAGAGAATAAAGTCGCTCTTCCTCTGTGTGTGTTGTAATCCGAGCTTTGATGACATAGCTGGGCCGGCCACACGGCCTTTTAGTGCATGTTTGTGCATGTGAGCGTGCACCACTGGCTAGCTCTCAGCCACCGCTCTGCACTGCTCTCATACAGCAGTTACAGTTGATAACACCGCCACAACTGACCGCATCATCGCGGAAGTGTAGCACCCACCCTCCCGTAACATGTTAACACGGTTAGCTCTGTCAGAAGCGTTACCTTTGTTTTCACTGTTAACGCCACCGGCTGAGCTGACACCATGTTTAGAGCAGTGCGAAGGCAATATAAATGCTCCCAATCTCACATTTAGCACCTTTAATCGGTAGTTTATAGTGATATCTTAGATCATTGACTCATTTCTTAGTAATCAAAGCTCATTGTAGCTGTGCAGTACATACAGTTCAGTGTATTGCAGATATGACGTGTCATTCAAGTATGGCCAGTTTTTCAGAAATATGGCCTGGAATGTCATATTTGTTGTAGGCTACATAAAAAGTGCAGTGATCCCACAAATCCTGGAACAAAGATTTAAGACCAGACGAGGTCGCATGATGCACAAAGTAACATGAATGCGAGCTTGCAACAATTCCTGTTTTTTGGAGTATGGAAGCCGGTTCTTTTCAGTCTGGCACGCCATCAAGTACTGAGCTTAAAGCCATTCATGTTCGGTCCACATCAATTCAGCCTTTTTTTCCCTCACCAATTGCTGCCATGAGTGTCTGGAAAGTTGAGAGGAGGGTCTTGCTCCCTCACAAGCCAGATTGACCTGCTTTTTGTCCGGACAACTTCCAATAAGAAGGGGTCACTGTTCTTTCATTGGTGTCTTGCATTTGAGTCTCCCGCATGCGTCCAAATTGTGCACCCAAGACACTTGTGTTACTAGTAACAGAAATAGGGATAGTAGATTTCATGTATAAATAATCAGAGCAAATTAGTAACAATGGGTTTTTATTAAAGTCTGTCCTCTCTGTGCTTTTAAAATGGCTATTATGCATTTTGGATTTCTGTTCCAGTAAGAATTTAATGTTATCTGTAAGTGGAGAGACACAGATGAAAGCAAGTGGGAAAGTTAAACACATTCATCCACAATGCTATGGTTTTGCTCTCATATGTTTGTGTAATATATTCCTGCCTGCTGGACAAACCGAGGCTCTCGAGTGCGCCTTCCATTCTCTCCTACCCTACTTTTATTTTTATCACTGAATAATCATTAAGAGCAAGGTCATTTTGATCTTCTGTCTCAATAGGCCTCAATTAAATATTCATTCATTCTGATGTGGCCTCCTCGGCAGCTTCTTTGGTATGTGTGTTAGAGAGACAAAAGGCTGTGCTATTGATTACACAAGCTTGGGCTTTTTTTTTCAAAGAGATCAGGCACCATTATATAGAGTTAAACAATCTTTTCCACTGATCAACAGAGTTGTTGGTAAAATGTTTACTTTGGCGAGGGTAAGTGAATTCGTCCTTGAGTGTTGAAACAAATAAGACAGTTTGCAAAGCTTAATCAAGCTGTGTCTCCAAGGCTTCTGTTCCATGTGTCATGCTGCACTGCTACATCATGGATTTCAGCAATCACCTACACCCCATTTGGTTGCCTAGGATGTAAGCTATATCTTTTCAACCTGAAAATGTAACATTCAATTATGTTAACAACCTCTAAATAACAGTGTTTGCAGAATTTAGAAATACAGGCGATAGAGTGCTCCAGGGATGACGCATTTTTGTAGGCCAATCAGGAAGTTTGCATTTGTTCCCTCTACAAAAAGCCAATGTGATTTTTCCATTGGATTTTGGATTATTTCAGAAAATAAACTCTGTGACAAACAAACTTTTATGATACTTACATGTTTTTTTAAGCTTAAGATAACCTCCACAAATGAACACGACTGTTATGATTTTTGAAGTGTGAATGCAATCACCAGAAGTAAAAAGCTAAACGAACTCCACCACTGTCGCATGAACGCGAGTATACACAATGAGGCGGATGTCTCGGTGTGATGACGTTTAGTAGTCGCATTTGGCCACTTGTTAGCAACCGCCTTTTTCAAGAAACATAAAGGCTTCACAATTCATGAGTGTGGTATTAATTGATGTATTTTATATCGTAGAACAAAACGTTAAAATCTCTTAAGCTCTCTTAACCACAGACCTTATTTCAGGCATCTAACCAAAAACCCATTTAAAAAACCCATTGACATCCAGACGAGGGAACCGGAAGTGCTAAAATGATAACACCTTTCCGGGTTTTAGGGCTCTATGTGCATGAGTAAGGCATATTATTTAGCCAAAGGTGCTAAATAACTATTTGATCGATAGGCATGTTATTTGGTACAGATTCATTGTCCACAGAGCAAGAATCATAATGATTTGAATGATCCCTGACTTTTTAAGTATAGCACCATCAGCAGGTTGAAGTTCCCACTTTGTCCATTTCTTCAGTTCATAACAGAATACTGAAATCTAAAACGACTGAATTCCCATCAGTCACTGCCTCAGCCTGACAAGCTGTGTCTCGGATTGACTTGTTGTTGTAAGAAAAGCACACAGGTAGCCAGGGATGTGTCTATATAATGCACTATATGTATCCTCTGCCATTTTATTCGTCCCAATTTTGAGGGTGAAATTAATGTTGCATATATTGCCCTCAAAAATTCCAACAATGGCATGAGAAAAGTAGCATCCTGGATTATTCTAACAATCCCACAATGCAATGTGTCACATTTTATAGTTTCAAAAATTACAGTCACGACACGCTACACCCATGTGATACAAAATGATGATTCATACGTGTCTGAGTGAATTTCAATTTACTTTACGCTTAATATAGAGTCAACTATTGAGTGTCTATTATATAGGGAGTAGAGAATGAGTGTTCTGTTGTAATTACCTTTACATCATCATTACTTTTACAGGCGATTCATTATGTATGGAACATTGTATTTGTTAAACTGCTACCAACAATGTTTTGCTTCATGTTTCATTAACAAAGAGCTTCTACCTAAGGTGTTTTCTATGGTTTCTAATGTAGTCTTCATTGTATACTAATGCAGTATATGTCATAATCACAGTCTGGATATTACAGCATCTGTCTTGTTATAATAGCAGAATTAAATCACCATAGAGACCCTTTAATGCTGCATAGATACTACACTTTAGACTTTTCACGATTTTAATCAAAATGATTGGCCCTGAAGTAACTCAAAGTTTTATCAGTCATCTCATCTTTATCAAATCACTCTGTGATTTATTATTTACTGTAATATAAAAAAAAAAGAATAACCAAGCATCTTATATCTTATCCAAAATGGAAGCCAACCAGCCATTATGACAAACCATTTTAATGTGTCACTTTTGTAATTTTTAATCCTGTCAGAAAACATGTTGGAGAACACGTACAATGTCAAATAAACAAAAAGAGAGAAATATTAGTATTAAACAAAAACAAAAATTAAGTTGTCTATTGTTCTAACTGTGAGTGCTTATTATTACTAAGTCTTATTATACCTTTTCACTACATGGAACATATCTCCAGCCCTGCCATTACATTTATCACTTGATTCAGCAAGTATCTGAAAGCGCAGTGGGTGAACAATAGGTCCAAGGATGATTTGCACATGAATGATGTCTGTGAATGAGAGTGGGTTACAGAGGAAGGCTGTCTCTCCATAGTCGGGGCAGGAAGGTTTTCTCCCCTCTGCCCCCACTCCAAAGACCAGGTGAGATTCTCCGACACAAAGGGCCAAGTGAAAATCTGTTCAGCATGGACGCCTAAAACCCTTATTATGGTGATGCTTTATGGAGGATTTCAGCGGATGTATATAAAGGCACTGAGTTGCGCCCGTCTACAGCTGCACACCGCGTCTTTATGGATTGCTGTTACATGTCCTCCATAAGGCTTTGATCTTTTGATTACAAGTCTATATTTTTGCTATATATATCGTAGAATACCACAGTCTCCATGTCTGTGTGGAACCAAGATAAAACTTACAGTCCTTCTCTACTAAGGCTGTTCACAATAGGTTGAGTATTTGTGCTGAATATACTGCAAACAAAATATTTAATTTGTCCTCCTTTGAATTGTAATTTGACCAAAATAAGTATGTTGATAAAAAAATTATAATCCCCAAGAATTCAAAATATGACATTATTCTTTTTATTATTCATATGGCTGCATTTCTGATTTTGTTACATGTTTCATTTGGTACATTTAGGTTGACAGTGTTCAATTACATACACCTGGGACATATGCATGCTATCATTAAATACATGGCCCAACCCCCCATACACATACACACAAAAACTGAATGGCGAATCATGAGATTCACCATTCTAAGCGGTCATATATCATACATAGCAGAACCACTCCAAATATGCTTAATTCACCAAGCAATGCTGCTTCTATACAATTCATGTAAACAATGAGAAGCTTATTGTGAAATATGTATTATGGCATATTTTGAACTTTAAACCAACCACAATGCTCTGCAAAAGGTGTGGGACAAAAGTCAGAATTCATCTAACTGCATTCAAACATACACAATGTTCATCACTACCAGTTATCACTAGTGCAGAAGCCACTAACTAAAGGCAAGGCAAGTTCATTTGTATAGCACATGTCATTGTGCTTTACATAACACATTGAGGTGTAAAAATGAAAAGAAAAACATTATAAAAACAGACATGAGATTTATTTAAAAAGTTGAGAACAGACAAATACAGGATAGGAGGTCAAGAAGGTTCATGATTAGATACGTTTCTGACAACTATATATTTTCATTTCAGCTCTTTTCTTGATAATGCGTTAACGCAAATTCGTTATAACAACACTAATTTCTTTAACGATTAACATAACTTGCCATATTTAAGTTGTAGCGGGCTCAGTTTTCAAGTTAGAGCGAAGACATAACATGAAACTAGAAAAACCTACGGCATCCATTGGTACCAACCATGTCATACTAGCTTGTTGAGAAGGAGGCTAAATAACGCTCCAAGCAAGGAAAAACTCTCATGGCCATTTTCAAAGTGGTCCCTTGACCTCTGACCTCAAGATATGTGAATGAAAATGGGTTCTATGGGTACCCACGAGTCTCCCCTTTACAGACATGCCCACTTTCTGATAATTACATGCAGTTTGGGGCAAGTCATAGTCAAGTCAGCACACTGACACACTGACAGCTGTTGTTGCCTGTTGGGCTTGAATTTGCCATGTTATTATTTGAGCATATTTTTTTATGCTAAATGCAGTACCTGTGAGGGTTTCTGGACATTATTTGTCATTGTTTTGTATTGTTAATTGATTTCCAATAATAAATATATACATACATTTGCTTATCACAGCATATTTTCCCACTCCCATGTTGATAAGAGTATTAAATACTTGACAAATCTCCTTTTAAGGTACATTTTTAACAGATAAAAAATGTGCGATTAATTATAGATAATCATGCAATTAAACACAATTAAATATTTTTATCGATTTACAGCCCTAAGTATTATTTAACTAGCTGATTTTGTCTTACGATAATAACGTTAGCCTATAGCTAGCAATATAAGCTTGCTGTAGGACTAGCTAGCTAGCTTGAATTCTTCTCTATATGCATCTGTGGTGGTGTCTGTATTATAATTTATGTTGCAGTTAACGTAAAACCAACGTCAACATTTTAAAATAAAGTTAATCTGCATGAATTCGAAGTTTGTATGAATCAAAATGACTTGTGAGGCAAGATTTTATATTTAGTTTTATAATAACAAAGTTATAGTCTGTCATGATTTACATACCCTATAAATGTTTTTACCTGAGCATACTTCTTGTGTACATATTATATTGATATTCAAATTATATATGCTTAAGAGAAAATAGGCATTGTTCTTATAAGAGTTCGTCATACCCCGGTTTACCCTATTTAAGGTTCAGTCAAAGGCATTGCAGAACATTAAAGTTTTTAATCTGGATTTGAATGTGGTCTGGAAGTGTTAAGTTCAGCACACTGAACAGTTAGCAGCCCTCTCTCTACCTGTTGACCTGAGAGACAGAGAGGGCTCATATGGTAAAAGACAGTCAGATATGTATTTTGGTCCTAAGCACATTGAGAGATTCAGAGACAAAAAGCAGTATTTTAAACTCTATTCTCTGACACACTGGAAGTCAGTAAAAAGATCTGAGATGACACTTCTATAGCAGCTGCATGCTGAATGAGATGAAGTTGTCAGCTGGAGACTGTTCAGGCACATCCAATCATTTATTTGTTTGATTCCCTGATGACCTTGACAAAGGCTACAAGCCGAAACGTGTTGATTGTACAATAAAGTTGTTCTATACTGCAAGTGCCGCTGGAGTTTTGACCTCTTCAAACTTTGTTCAGCTCCCTTGCAGAGAGAATCAAAGGGACTGTAGTCGGGGGGTGATAGAGCAAGGTAAATGGAGGTGTCGTCTGCAAAATGATGATAGTAGTTGTTATTATTTTGTATAATGTGGCCTGAAGCATATAAATGTTAAATAGAAGAGGTCCAAGGACTGAGCCTTGTGGAACCCACATCATGTTGGTCTGCTCAGTCGCACAACTACCAATTGAGATTAAATAGTTCAGCCATGGCACTACAGTATATACATTTAGTCCTTACACTGTGGTTTGTCCTTCTGGCCTTCAACAAACAGTATGAAGACGCCAGCACTTAAGTAGTGTTTGGGAAATCTAAGCCGTCTGCATCTTTCAGCATTATAAGATAAACCCGGTCTATTGGTTTGTCAATATTCCGCTGAATTCAGCTCATGACCTCACATGTAACAAAGAAAATGTCATGTTGGGTTGCGATTCCATCAATTTGTCTGTGTGTGCTTTATTGCTTGTGTTTCATATGAAGGTCGTCTTGACTGTGGGTGCCATTTATTATTATACTGTATGTATCATTTAAAACACACAATCTACTAATTACAGCACTGGATTCAGAAATATTCTCAGGTATTGATGCATTAACTGAGGTTAAAAGCATGGTTCTCTAACTTGACCCGCTAGATGGTTTGTTTCCAAGCCCCCAGGAAGTGTGCCGGGCTTTGATGCAAACCTTCGTAGTGGCCAAACGGTGATACTACAACTTTCGTGTCTGTCACGTGATACCATTGGGCCCAAAAAGACTTTTTCCCATAGACTTACATTGGGAAAGAGATGTCTGTAACTCAGCGGATAATTGTTTGTTACACTGAACCATCTGAGAAACTGTCATTGGAAACTGTTTAGAAAAGGGCAGGCACTTTCAAAAAATACTTGGCAGGTGATTGGATGAACCATCTGTCAATCAAACTCTTGCCAAAGCCAGTCGGAAGAAGAGTGAAAACATTGCCTTCAGTGCCGTTCTTTAGTCTACTTTCAGTGAAGAAATACTCTCCAGTTCTGATATAACTGATGCTATTGCAGCATCTTCGCTAAACTCTTTAGGAGCCGCCATTGCTTCATCTCTCTGTGTCGAGTCACACCTAAACCACGCCCATAGCTGCCAGTAGCTCCTCACAGGACGTTGATTGGTCTGTGCACTGGCTTGCTGGAAGCCTGACAAGATGGATTTCTCAATTCTCGCGTGATCTCGTGACATCGCAATATCGCCAGAATCCAGCTGCCGTGCAAGGTAAACGGTTCTTACCTGCCTGATAGAGATGAACTAAAGGAGTAAGAGTTCAGGAGTCAGAATAATCTGCTCCAGACAAGGCTGTAGTGAACATAACCAATGTGCCCCAGTTTTACTCCTGCCTCTGGTTGATTTCTGTGATCCTTATGCTGAGGGGACGATGCTGAGCCATAATGAAGAGACCCAAACTGGAGCTGTGGTCAGAGAGCTCCAAATCTAGATTGGCAGATTCCTGCTCGAGATGCTTCAAATCACATTATAATTAACCGCATTTAGGATGGAGAGCAGAGAGTCTCTGCTTAGAGCTATTCCCAGGATTCTCTCTCTCTCTCTCTCTCTCTTTCTATCTATCTATCCCTCACACTCCTTTCCTCTGTCCCCATCTCTTGCTGTCCCTATTTTCAGTTGGGGTAATTAATATGGAAAGATGGAAAGGCATCATATTCTACAAATTCCTATGAGATTGGCTTGCAAAAGCTGTTAAAGCCAAGTAGGTAAATTAGTATTCATGCAGGTTTTCCTGTTGCAAGTCATCTTTCCCTGTGGGACCAAGTAGTAGATTGGGTAGACAGGCAACGCTCATCCTTGATTATGTGAGCAGAATGCCACCACAGAGCCGAAGCCCAGCAGGAAAAAAAAAAAAAACATTCCTTAGGCAGTAAATCAATTTCTGTGACCTGCTAAATGTAATTGACTACACTCTAATTCTTTAACCCTGTGCATGACGGTGAAAACACATCCTGAGGTAGAATGATTACCAGCTATTATACAAATCCATGGTTTCTGTATCAGTTAATAACCATTTACAGCAAAATTATACATACGCCATGATTCACTGGCAGTAAACAATTGCTTTAATGCACTAGTCATGTCTTTGTTTAGTCAATCAACATGGATCTCAGAAAACCACCTATTATTCAAAATAGGAAAATGGCTTGGTAAAGAGTTTTTTTTTGCTTTTAGATGCATGGAAATTTGTATGTAAATTGAGATGTTAATATTTCAGCTGGTACTGAATACTGGATATGGCCTTTAATGTTATGGTTCATACACCATAGGATTCGCTGGGAACATTTGATGCTGTTACGCGGCATAAAATGCTTTAATGATTATGGGTCCACATTACTGCAGCTTCAGAGATTTTGCACAGCGGTTACAAATATTTGACTATGTCAAACATATTGTCAAATATTTGTTTGAGGACGGATAATGCTTGTTGTTGTTGTTGTTGTTTATGCCATTCAGCATTCAATATTAGTACAGATATCACAATCAAAACTAAATAAATACATATTTTTCCAAAGATTTTTTATAAATACAAACACAACAGTGTCCATAATTGATATCATTAGTATGTTCTCCCAAGGTTTACTTTTCCATCTCCTCAATCTGAGACACAAACTTATCAGACAGCACATGTATCCCTGGCCTCAACTTGACCAGTTGTCAGCGGGCCCAGGACATGGGCTCTGACTTTGGCCAGATTAATTAGCAGTCCGTCCTCAACAGTTTGTTCCCCAATTCCTATTAGACCCAGCTCAGCAATCTGGTGGAAGGTAATTTGGTGCTCCATGCACACAGGGCGCAGCATTGACACCTTATGCTTCGTGATTGAAGGCAATCTCCTGGGGACAGCGCTAAATTTATTCATGGTACGCTCTCCCACAGCCACTAGAGACGTGTCTGTGCCCGCCTGCCACACATCCACAGATTTCCTGCTCTGCATCTTTCCCCGAATGCACAAATAATACTAAATGATCTGAGGGAGTTGTTGCGGTGTCTTATATTCCTACCCTTGCGGGAACCTGGTGATCTCTGGGTGAGTGACTTGCCTCTGCCTCGGAGTCTCTGAAATGAAGACAATGCATAATGTCGGGCTAGGGAATGTTATTGCATTTACAAATCTCCACCCTCGCAACCTCTTCCATTCTCCCCCTTTCTCCCAAGGGAATGTTAACAAAACTTACACGCACACACGCGTCCGTGCTCGGTGCAGCGCGGGTCACAGGAAGTGGCGTTAATGTAATTCCTTGTTGATGGATGGAATCTGTTGATAATAGAGATGTTAGCAAAGGCAATCAAAGCAGATTAGCCCAAGACACAGCGGGGGGATTGGTTGGACCCCCTGTCATTAACACAGGCTGTTATCTGGGAGCCGGCATGCTCGCTAGTCCTCACTGGGGGAATACGGGGTCAGCCATTAGCATGGAGTAGAAATGCTAATGCTCATCTTGAATCAACAGACCCGTGACTGCCTGCCACCGTTTATTTGCTGCTGAGGTTTCAAAGCCATTATTAGCCAGTGACGCAAACAGGTGAACTGTGGCTCTGCTAAGCTTTGTGGGTAGTTGTTGCAGGGGACGAAAGGTCACTTACACTAAAGAACAGCCTTCAGTCACAAGTCACACACTCTATAAAACATGTGTTAGGCCGAAGCATAACATCACATGTACGACCTGAGCCCTTCATGTGACACATTTCAACCTAAAGCATCACAAACATTATACGAGCTGCGAGCGAGCGTGACACAAAGGTGAGAATGCACTATTAGATCACAGTAGTATCGCTGAGAGCTTTACACATTCCCTCTTCGTGTCTCGCGGTGATAAAAGGAGGTACGAGGCATCACTCCTGAGGCTGCAAACTTGTTTGGAGTTATTGAATCATCAGAGCAGAAGAGGCAAACAAGTGCCCTCAAGTCTTGCTGCGCTTGAGGTGGAAGAGGTATTTTGACAATTAGCCCCATGAATTTGGCTCCCTCGGCATCAAAACACGAGTGCTGTCAGTGTTTGTTACACAACACACGCACATGCTGCTCCCAGACTGAGGCTAGCCTGTGGTAAGTGACAATACTGTGCCGCAGAAATGTAACAGAGGGGTATGGCATTATATAACTGATTTACTAGTAATCATTACATTGTCTACGTAACAGGTCCATACTTATTGGAAATCGACATAGCTCTATATGTAGAGTAGAAGTTGATTTTACCAAGGGTAGAAATTGGACGGCATGAAAGGCACATATTGTCTTTCAGAACTGTATTTGCAATAAACCAGCTGAGTCGCATAGCGGTTTGTGAAATAATCATGAAATTTAATGTATTAATTTGTGTACACGAATTTACATTTTTTTCGTGATGGTCTGCACGAAATCAGTTCATATATAATCCACATAACTGTGAACCGGGAAGTATAAAGAGCGGGCAATGGGTGGATCAAAAAACACAGGACTTTCGCCAAGGTCTTTGTGTCCTATGTAAAACTACAAGTCAAAGTTTTATTTGTCTCGTAACTTCCGTACTTAAGTTACGGCACTTCCGGAGTTATTTTAACCCAAACCAAAATCTTTTCCTAAAGCTAATTAAGTAGTTTTTGTCATGTAACTTTGGAACTTTACGCTGCAGTGGGTAGAAATAGAGCAAATATGATTTTAAAAAAAGTTATATTTATAAAGGTCACTATATCCTATAGACAGTAGTGCATGAGACTGGTTATCTGAAAAAAGTCATGTCAAAGGTCAAACTCTGTGTCCTCCTATGCTCCTAATGGCATCTGCAGGATTTCACAGACCCGAGAAAAACAACCAGTCAGAGCTGAGCTGTCCGTCGGCCTAGTTTTTTCGGTGTCCCGCCTCATCGGCTCTAGTCTGCCCGTGTTGGAGTTTGTTCGGTCGATTCAGCATGTTGAATTAGCGGTGCCGCCCGTCGCTGAGAGAAATCGAGAAGAGAAATGGAAGTGAGGACAGCTAGCCAACGAGTAAAGTCAAGAGGGAAAACACAGAAGGCTCTTCTCATTTTTCATCTTCGATCTCATCCGATCGTTCCAATACACGGATATTTTCACGACGACATGGCCATCTGGAGTGAAGCCAAGTGATGAGTGAGAGTGGTGTGAAAATGGTCTGCAAACGCTGCTTTATTTCATGTACGTATCATAACAATGGCTTATATCCTTATATCCTCTGTCTTCTGGTTTCCCTTTTTGAATGACAAATACAGACTACCATGACCTGGTAGGGAGAGTGATTTCATCTTACGCAGGCACATAAAGTACGTGGTAGTTCGTGTTGGAGTGCAACTTTAAAGTACGTGGTAGTTCGTGGCCCTTGTCGCCGCTGGTTCTTTGATGTCGGCTTTGTGTGTCCCCAGCTTAAGCATAACCAAGTCAAACGTTTCCGGAATCTTACCAAGTAGTTTGTTGCCTAAACCTAAACAAGTCGATCTATTCCTAAAGTAGTTTTATTTTGAAAAGACTGGAGCGGAAATAGACATTCGTAGGAAAACACACAAAAAATAAGATGTTGAAAGTCGTGCTGGGTGTCACAAAAAAAAAGGGAAATTCTTGTACACGAATCAAATAGATTAAAGTTTGTGACTATTTCACAAACTGCCATTAGACTGTGTTGAATAAACAGAATATATAGAATATATACTTTAAAAAACAATATACAAAGAATGCGTTGCATAAGGTTGAGCTGAGCATCAGTTAAATAGGTCAGCCAATAAAGGAAATATTCAAGTCAAAGAGTACTTGTATACTTCTATGCCATGAAAAACACGAACAACAATAAATGAACTTCCGTATATGTAAATCTGTGAACAATAGCTGTACACCTGAAATTTAAGCCAATCTATAAACACAATTTTCTTTTGTCTTTCTGTGATTCATTCAAAATGCACACACTCAGTATAAAGTTTAGTTGTGTTGAACAATGAGTGGAATAGCAGCTAAAGATGGGATTGGTAATAAGGGTTCAAAGACATTCAGTTGATGCTTACATCCCCTGGTTAAGGGATTGATTTTAAAACATCTTTTGTACCACCCTCTAAATGCAGACTCAAGGAAATTTAGTTTGGTCTGCCACACAGTGCCAGTCGGCTCTTTGTATGTAAACATCGACATAAACGCAGCAATGCATGCCATTCAGTTAGATCTCCTTTCAAAGGCTCCATACTGTGGAGGAAGGTCAAGCAGTAGGACTACTCATTAGCCCCTGCTGCTTTCCCTCCATTTAGTTAATCATTCAGTAACAATAAATGTAGCCCAGATGCGGTGATCAATAAACTATTCACAGTTCTTTGAGTAAAGTCTTGAGTGTTACATTATATATACAATATTTACAGCTTCTAGTTGTTCCAAACTGGATTTTTTTTAATCATATATTGAAATATTTATGTCATAGAAAGAAATGTCATATGTAGCCTTGATGTAACATAGTTAAATATAATGTAAAATATGCTAAATAATTGAAATATAATGAGACATGCAAGTTACTCTCAGTAGAAAGTATCTCAATATGAGCGTGAGGTTTGAATTTTTTTTCCCTCATACTGCAACTCTCTCTCTCTTTGATTTGGACATTTTCTCATGAAATGCCTTGAAGCTCTCCATCTGCAATGTAGCAGCACATCTCCATCAGGCAGGTGTGATAATGTGCAGCAGCTACCAAAGACCCCTACATCAGGTGACCTCTAGTAATGTGACATATAAGTAGAATATCCATCCTTCAATCCATCAATGAATTCACTCAATAATCATATTAGGCAGGGCGACATGGATTTTCCACCTTTAAAATATATGGTGCAGCGGAGTCTTCATCATCACCATGGAATTAGCATAAAGGGAGGTAAGTATTAGGAGAGGCAGCTCGTGGATCTGCTGGATTTAACAAATTCATCCTCAGGTCCCTCAGTGTAAAGGAGAAATCCATGAGGCTCTGCAGTTGTGATGAAAGATATGAGGTGTCCCGTGTGAAACGTTGACTTTACGCTTGTTTGTTACGTAAGAAAGCCTGCTAAGGGAGGTTGTTATTTATTTATGCAAATTACGTTGTAACGTGACGTTGTTACGTTATTATTTTAAAAGTGCCAAATATGGGATTGGAAGCATTTCTTTTGCCTCCACACGGCTCTCAACATGGCGATGGCGAGCCGGCGTCTCACTGCTAACGGTGCTGACAGCACTAACAGTGCAAACAACGGCGAAGGTGCTGACAAAAATAACTGTGTATACCTGGGGGGAACCAGCGGGTGGGTGCGACGCTTCCGCGGCAATGCTGTCGGTTTGGACGTGGTTATGTAACCGCCATATGAGAGCAGTGCAGAGTGGCAGCCGTGAGCTAGTCAGTGGGACACGCTTATATGCACGAACATAAATTTAGCACGCGTGGCCGGACCGGCTATGTCAACAAAGCACGGAGAAGCTCTAAAACATACACAGAGGGAGAGCGACTTCATTCTCTGGCATTTCTCCTCTATATCTTTACACAGCAAATAGTGGTTTGCTGCTGTATTAATGCTCTAGATATCGTATAGAGAACCTTTAACACAAACAATCATCTTTTTTCTAACCTTAAGGAAGCAGTTCTGTTTGTTTCACAACCACGTGGCATTGTGCGTTTCTGCAAGTGTGATATGAGGTTGATATGAAAGGTATTTATGTATTTTTGGTTCAGAAACGTCAACATTCACCGTATTCCGTGGTTTGCAGAAACGTACAATGCCAAGATTTTTTCTGCTGACTGGGTTGGTCATTATATTATAATGTGATATCATTATGTTATTGATTTTATGTTACATTCTTTAAGCAGACTGCTTAATGTAAGTACTTTGACCTCACTGAATAAAGCTGCTGTCCCTTATAGGCCGACTGCTGCTCTGTTTGGCCCAGATATGAGTCCTCAGACACTTACCATGTAATTTATTGTATAAAGGCTGAGGATTAATATATAAAGGCATGTGAACAAAGGAAATTATTAATAATTCCATCTCTGAATTAATTCTGACTTTTAAAGGATAACATGTTTCAGGATGTTTCATTTCCCTCATCACTTTGTTCAAAACAGCTTATTAGATTTGTCCTTTGTTTACTAAAAACCACTTTGTTAACCTTGTCAGCTGTATGGTTTAAGTGAGCAATGCTACAAATGTCGACACGCAATTTCTTAAGCAAAACCGAAAGACAAGTGTTTCATTCCAAATGAGGAATGCAAGTCAAAATTACTACTGAATGTATTTCATATAATAATAATGAAGTTATTACTAATTTCTGACATGTTGCTTACATTTTCGCAGATGTAAAAAATTACGTTTTCTGGTTTTGCTTTTGCCAAAATGGATATATTGTGTAGCATTTAGAGAGAAATCCTTTCAAGGTGGAGGGCTTATGACAAATTACTTGTGAGGAAGAAGAGTAAACTAATATTAAATTAAAAAAAATGTCAGGGACATCAATTGTTCCTTGAACTGAGTGTTGGAGGACAGCCGGTAAAATGGATATCTATTGGAAAATGGCTTTTTTAATGTCTGTTTGGGGGGACTTTTGCTCTGTAATGTGCATGCTTTTCCCCAATGGTACCCTGGTGCCGCTAGTATTTCACTGCATCGTCTATGGTAGAAGCTATTTCACTGAGAATTAGAATTATATCATTGAAAACGTCTGCATTATTTCCTAAAAATAGCTTGTCAACATTAGTAACATTCTTGACGTCATCTGGACACAACCAACAAGGTGAACAAGCTGCTTTAACAGTAATGAAGAAAGAAAAATCAAAATATTAAGTTATCCCTTTAAAATCAGATTGTCAGCTGAAAAATGTATTCATTCTTTATGATCTATAGGTTATGTTGCGCCTGATGGTGCTCATATCAGATGTAAGTGGATCACAATTGATGGTAAAAAAATCCTCGATTGAAAATAGTCTCAAGTAGAGATCCACCTTAAAGGAGACATATCATGCTCATTTTCAAGTTCATGTTCGTATTTTGGGTTTCTACTAGAACATGTTTACATGCTTTAATGTTAAAAAAAACATGATTTTTCTCATACGATCTGTCTGAATATACCTGTATTCACCCTCTGTCTGAAGCGCTCCGTTTTAGCGTCTGTCTCTTTTAGCACCCCTTCCGAAAAAGCCCAGTCTGCTCTGATTGGCTTGCGGAAAAAAAATGTTGCACCTTTGCAAAAGTAGTTCTCCCAGACATGGGCGGTATATTCTAATGAGCCTGCATGTGACATAGGAAGGGGAGCCAAATCAAAATGGCTTGTTGAATCAAATGTTTTCTGATCTAGGCAGCCCACAAAAAACTTGTCTTATTTCATAGTTTGTGGGTTGGTAGACACTCCAGATATCATAATGTATATGCACAAGCACTGAACAAGTGAGTTTTTCATGACATGTCCCTTTAAAATATTTTACTTGTATGAAAACAGCTGGTGATAAACCTTGCATTTGCATTTGGTTATTTAAAACCTTCATAATCACATATTTAAAACAAGCTCTCCATGCAGGTCAAATGAAATTGTTTCTATTCACTCTCCTGTTTAACTGTACATTTGTCACCAACAGTAATATTGCCAAGACTTCAGTCCAGATGTCCATCTAGAATCCAGCTATAGTGTTCAGATTAAAGGGGGCAGCTATTTTTTCGCAGAACTGTCACCTTCTATAACACTGACCCCCCCACCACCCAGTGTCTCCCAGGCAACTCAGCTTCACTACATGATACACCACATACATACAGTATACACTAACTGCACAGTCTGCTGATGACAGCCTCATACTGGTTGTCATTGCTGCTAGAGGCTTACTCTGTGCTGTGCAGGTTCTATTTCATATTGGACTATGTATCTGTGTATTTCTGTGCAACATTGCAAAGGACAGTACTTTAAACTTGTACCTCTGACCCATGGTCAAAGTACTCTGGTTGTCACTGCTGTTGTCTTGTCTTTTTCTCATATGATACTTAAGTGCAATGCTGCTTAAGGGAATATTTAACATAGCTTGAGCAATATAAACGTATCTGCACATCCCCTGTCATTCTACTTCATTTTGTAGTACTTTTGTATTATAATTCATTGTATAATAATGATATTAAAGGGTAGGTGTGCTGATTTTTTTAGTCTGCGCACAGGTCTTGGGAATAGTGCCACCACCCCATATAAAGGGCAGATGAGTTGGTTCGGCACAGGAAAACATTACAAAGGGATGTTGAAGAACAACGTAGATAAGCAGGAGTAGTGGCATTTATTAACAAAAACTTTACTGAAACAAAAGGCATCAAATTAAACTCAGGAAATTCAATAAAACTTCATTTAAACTGAATCAAAAGAACACCAAACAAAAGAAAGCTGCAGCCTCACAGCAAGCTGCCAACTCCTCTTTCCCCCTCTTCTTACTCCAGTGAATGGCATTTTACCTTCTCAGCCTAATTGGAACCTACCATCTGCCCAGGTAAGTATAGGGGGAGCTAAACCGAGCAAGCATCTAAATTCACGCAGAATAATGAACATACCATTAATATAATATCTCTAATTTACTGTTGATACGTTAATCTATCTATGGACACCCATCCATACCAATGAGCATACCAAATATTATAGAATGTCATTTACTGCAGAACTATCTTACCTATCGTCCTACATCTTAACAGTGCCCAGCCCCTCCCTGCTAAGAGGACATTATGAGGCAAACCTGTTACCCCTTAAAGTGGCAGTAGGCAGAATATGTTTGGCATCATTGAACAAAAATTCCATAATAACCTTTCAGCATATTGTAATTCAAGTGTTCTGAGAGAAAACTAGACTTCTGCACCTCCTCATGGCTCTGTTTCCAGACTTTTAAAAATCTAGCCTGTGACGGGAGACTTTGACCAATCACAGGTCATTTTGTTCCTATTGGCTGTTCATTCAATGGAGGCCGCTGTCAGTCACTCGCGAACTCCGATCAAACAGTCAAACTAGGCAGCACTCCGGCTGGTGGGCGGTGCTTGGTATTTCCTCAACTGATCTCAACATGGTGGCCGGGTCACAAACTCTCATTTTACAGCCAAACAGTACACTAAAATATGTCTTTCACAGTTTGTTTTCAGTTCATGAAAGTTAATTGTAACACTTTGTTCACCTAAAAATGTCGTATTCAGTGTTCGGTTGTACCTAGCTTCACCCTCTCGTGTCACGTCTAGTTGCAAAAATACCAAGATGGCGATGGCCAAAATGCTGAACTTGAAGCTTCAAAACCTTAGTTAACAAACTAATGGGTGACGTCATGGTGACTATGTCCACTAATATAAAGTCTATGGTTTTGACAAGGAGAAAAAATGTGTGGAATAAAAAAAGATGATATCGCTGGTTCCTCTGCAATGATTTTGATTCGAAAATGTTACACAAAATGCAATGTGTATCAGTGGAGTACTTTTTTTTAATCAAGTATTATAGGAACACAGAATATTAGTTCTGTATATTTTGATGAGAGCTGGCCAGACATTAAATGACTTAAACTGCTGAAAGATGTTTTGAACATATCCCAGGGCCAGTGACAGCCTAAAAGATGAGAAAATGTGAGCTTGCCAGATGAAATGCCTGTTTGGAAAACTGCGGACTGGCATAAGTGATGCTCTCCTGTGCCCTTAATGGCTACCCCAACATGTGTCCAGTGGAATCCCCATCTGGGCCAGAGTTGCAGAATGCACACTTAATGTACAAGTGTGACACAGACCCAGAAGCCTGCAATTTTAAACTTCATTTATCATTTAATATTGAATCGTTATACAGTATATATATATATTGTATATGTTTAGATAGACAGCTTACACAGGTCCCTTGGTTTGGAATTCAGGACAGCAGTTTAAAAGTCTGCAACCCAAGATGAGCTATGAAATGGTACAACTACCAACATATCTTTTTCTGTCGTTTTAGTGTGACTTAAAAGTCTGTTTCTCCCTATTGTGCTGTCTAGTGGACATTCTAACATACAAACATTAAAAAAGAAGTCAAAATGATGAATTAGGTGTACTTATATCCCACTTCACCGCTGGAGCGTGAACGATGTCAGATCCCCTCCCTAAAGCTGGCAATAGCAGTTTTAAATGTGACCCTAACATCAGTTTATTCATTGTCATAGCTGGACATTGATGTCCTAACCAGCGTACCTTGATCTCCCTTCTCCCGTTCTTCTTTTTGACTTGAAATGTTGTGTGGGTTTTACTCATGAAGCTTTCTGGAAGGTACCGAGCTCGACAGTGTATGAGGTTGGTAGACTGAGCGAAGGGCAACGCGGTCAATCAAAGGCCACCTTTCCTCTCTCAGCCCTTGCTTTGGGGTCTTCCTGCCGGTAATTCTCTGATTTGACTTTGATGTACCAATTTGTGACTGATGAATAATTGTCTGGTTTGCTGATAACTTGTGGGAGTCAAGTGTATTCTGGTGGCACTCAATGCAAATGGGAGATATTTGGGCCCTTCAAATCACGACAGTAGCCCCTCTACATTTGCCTCCCCGTTCCGTGAGTAAACTGACCAATTAGTTGCATTTTGAAGAAGCCATTTTTGATTAGAGCAATCAGTAAACAGCAAGGCCTCTCTGTGATTGTCCCCCTGATTAGATGAGTTGTCACTTGAGAAGTTGTTGGAGATTTTAATTTATGGCCTTATATCGCTGAAAAGTATGGTAATTACCTAATCCATTCTCCACAGTTCGGCACTTGGATTCAAATTCATCCATACTGTCCATGTCGATGACCTAATTTTTTCCTCCTAAAGTTTCCAAGTAGTCTCTGAATCGACTGAATCAAGCAAATGGGACGGCCTCCATTTACGTTGTCAGTGGTGATGATATCGAGATGAGGAGAAAAGAGTGTCAACGGCATATTGAATAGAAATTGAATAATTCTGACAGATGTTTCTGTTTATTTCACTTACTCGTAGTTGTATTGCCATGCTGTCGGATCTGGCAACGGGCTCGCCACTCATGAATGATCGCATAATAAACTCTTCTTATTATCCACACCCATCTTTGAGTGTCTGCGCATTACATCCTAATTAACACTATAGACCAGTTAATGACTAAAAGACTGCAATAAGTCATAAATTGCAACACGCCTCTTATGCAATAAAATCTGCCTGTGCACTAATTCAGTAAATACATCAAATAAGTATACATTTGAATGACATTCGGAGTAATGTAATAGCAGAACAGATAATGTTAACCTACAGTTTTATTAGGTAAGAGGTATTACAGCACACTCTACAATGTATGAGAGGTGATGGATAATCTAGCTCAAGAAAAAGAAAACAAGTTCTGGCAGAATTTTCTTAACACATTTCTCATTTATTGAAGACGTTCTTAAGGTCTATACTGTTTGTCAGAGCTTGAATTCACATCAAGTGAAAAGAATAAAATACTTTTATTGTAAAAAAGTGGTTTTCATTTCATTTCACAATATAGAATACATGCAAAGCGAAATGATGTGTTTATAATTCATATTGTATGGTATTCATCTATGGAAGCATTGTCCATGCTAACGCCACACATGAAAACAGCAGAGATTCATCAATGGGCCAATGCTGAATAGGAGATGAGGCATTATTTATAACAGAATCATCCAGAATGTATAGAATTTAATACAGTTTATAAATGTAAAGCAGCTCTACTTGTGTAGAGGTACATTAGTTATATTATCTTACTTATAGTAATGATGAAAGAGAGCTGATGCAGTAAAACATGTGCTTCACAGCATCACTAACATTTCTTCAGTATTTTTGAATCACTTGCTGGGGGTGTAGGAAATCCACCCATGCCACCTATAGAGGCTTTACCTTAAAGTTTCATTAGATGACATCATACACCTATGGCCCATTGCAGATTGCAGTGTATTGACCACCAAATCCCCAAATGATGCCTTAATCAATACAGCAGACGGAGTAAGTAGGCAGGGGACGGCTGTATGTGTGACACAAAGCCAGGATTAGGCCTGATTAGGGCAGTTTTAACATGTCCTGCTGATTAGGGGCCAGTGGATCTGACCGCTAATTAGCTGTGAAGTGTGGCTGGCCGCACACACACACGACAGCGGCAGGAGGAGGAGGAAGAGGAGGAGGGGTTGGCAAAGCCCAAACTCACCCCCCTCCCTCGTCCACTCACCACCCCCACAAAAGGGGTCTGGGGCTCTTTGATTGGGTGTGCTGCATTGTGGAGAGGGGAGCTGAAAAAGAATCCCATTTCCCTTTCGCTGTGCCACTACCCCCTGCAGGGTGGAGTCAATGTACCCTTTCTGTGCCTTCGTATGACCAGCTGGCTACAGCGGGGCAAATAAACACTCCAGATCCACTGGCCAGTGTGACTCCCCCTCTGAAACAGAGCCTTTGTCCCATGTGGATTGTGCTCTAATTGGTGTCCCCGAGACAAATTCTCAGTGTGATTGTTATTTGCACTGATGAGGTTTTAACAGACAGATAATACACAGAAGATACAAGTTACAAGTAAATAATAGACTCATGTTAGCCTGCTGGAAGAATAGAGGGAGACTCCCAGTGTTTTTTCAACATTAAAATGTGGATGCAGATAGTTGAAAATCACAAAAATCCAAATGTTATCATTCATAAACTAAGATATAAAAGAGTAATACACTGAACTACACCAAAACTTTAAAAAAAATACCCCTCTTTTGTTCTATCAAACATTGTTGAGCTGAAAACAACATCTCACCTAATCATCAAAGGGCCCAATCCATCCAGAAATGTAGTTATTTGTGTGTAAAGAAATGCCACATTTTGGCTGTACTATGCAAAAACTATGAACTTTGTGGACCTTTAGATTGGTGGTTTCCCAACCTTTTTTGGCTTGTTGTATCCCGTTGTAAAATGAAGTAATATTGATGTGTGACTCCCTGTCACAGGTTTATTATATTACAGGGATTTTTCAGACTTCAATTTTTATGACCTGGACAGAAACTATTTCACTAGGAAAAGGAAATGATTTGAGAAGTCAGGAAAAATAAACAGTTTTTGGATTCTCTGCTATCCCAGTAATCATCTCATAACCCCTCAGATTTATCTTGTGACCCCTTTTGGTGATCCCGACCCCTTGTTGGGAACCACTGCTTTAGTGGTTTAAGTGGAAACCTTATCCTAAACTTAACCAAAATTACTTAACCTAACCTTAACCCCCCCAAAAAAATTAACCAAACTTCAAAGCAATAATCCAGAAAATAAAGCCATCACTTTTTGTAGCATATTTCCGTTATCATAGAAAATGTCCAAACTGGAGTTAATGTCTATGACATTACATTGATGGCACTAATACCTGAAGTCATTTGTGTATTTGCAGACTTAGAGGGGTATTCAGCTGTGTCCCTGCATTTCCCGTCCCTGCCTCCACCCCGAGACCCCCTGACCACAGAGACTCGAGAGGAAGAGCGGAGAGCGAGTAAAGGAACATGGGATTTGGGGCGTAATCCTGTTTGTCCTCGGGGTCACATGCTCTACAGAGTCGGGATTGTCGGCTACAGTCTGGAAGTTTATTCGAGGGACAAACAGCAGTGTAATTGTAATTCCCTCTGGAGAGCAGTCAGTGTCTCCTGCTGAATGCTGGAGAGGAGACAGGTTGCTGCAAGATGATAATTGAAAAGAAAATGGGTGGTCCTCTTTGGCCCCCGTGGCCCTCTGGGACGGTTATATTGAGACGCCTGCGTGTTTTGGAGGGGGCAGATTACAGAATGTTATATTTGAAGAAACGATTATGTCCTTCTGGGCTTAATTTGACAGACGTAGCTACTGAGTGGTGGCTGTCTCTGTTGTCTTTTTACCATTCATGTCGATGTGCGTGTTTGTGCGTGTGTGTTTGGCTGTTTGCTGTTGGATCATTGTCCCCATTAACTAGTTCTGAGAGCATTTTTCAGGTTTTTCTTTACAAGCATGTTTAAAGTGGTCTTGAATTTTTCCAGAGCATGTTTTTTTTACTTCCCTTTTGTCTTTGCGTGTTATGTGTTTGCAGCATGAACGCCTATTTATCTCTATTAAAATGCATGACTGTGTTCTATCCGAACACATCGACGGTTTGGAGAGATTGTGTCTATAAAAAGGAAACAATAAAAAGGAATGAAACAAAGTAACACACACTTAGAGGCACACACACACACATGGATAACTATGCCCTAGCCAACACACACTGATCTTATCCATTGCCTACCTTCATTGAACTGCTCTTCAGCCCTGGCCCTATTAACCAGTAATCCGCAGACTGGCAGCTGGCCATTACTGTGGCAACGGTGAGCTGGGAGAAAACTGCTTGCTGGTTCAAAAGTAAAGAGGACTGTTGTGAAGGACAGAGATGAACTCTTTTGTCCTGTAAATGTGTCTTTTTCATATTTTTGAATACAAAAAAAAACAATTTCTAACTCATTTTCACTTCAACTCTTTACATGTTCGGAGGTGACGATTAAATGTCTTTTATGCTCGCTTGATTTTTTTTTTTCTTGTCGCTTCGGGCCGATTGAAACCCATTCCAAGGATGGAGTATAATTATATCATGTGTGGCCTTGTCGATATAACAGACAAACAGAGGAGTACAGGAGTATTTTGAATGGCTTACAAATCTCTTAAAGAGACGCTTTCCCTTCATGTCATGAAAAATATTGGTTACGGATGTTTACAGTCAGACATTTCAGTGTGTGAGTTAACTCATTGTCCTGTTTTACTAAAACGTTTTGGATAATTTACGTCTAAGGACAGATTTATAACCTCATGACATACATTTTACAAAACATTTTTTATGGTGACAAAATATGATCCAAAAAGCTGACAAAAAAATTCCTGACA